>NC_133144.1:56844344-57524344 GCF_048418815.1 Hemitrygon akajei | reverse complement strand
CAGTAGGCACTGTTAAAACACGTGACAACATCAGGTATCTTTTCTCACAAGGTATTGGGCAATCGACAAAAATCAGTTTGTTCTTTTGACTTCAGAAATATTTTGCAAAGCTTCCATCTATCTGCTGCAAATCTCAAATGAAAGTGACAGGAGGCATGGAGAAATACATTATGGAAAATTGCTTTTCAGTTGACTGCATCTGCATCAAACTCAAAGCACTCACAGAGCGTAGAACACTGCAGCACAGTACCTACCCTTCACCCTATGATGTCCTACTGACCTTTTATCCTTCTTGTAGATGAATTCAATTATTCTGTCCTACATATCTCTCCCATTTCTCTATCATCCATGTGCCTATCTAAGTAAGAGTTTCTTAAATGTCCCTAATACAATATATTTGCCTCTATCATCACCCTTAGCAGGGAGTTCCATACACTCACCACTCATTTGTACACTAATCCCACTCTACCTCCTATTATTCTCTACACTTCCCATTAACTCCCACCAGATTCTACCTACCGCCTACACAATAAATTTATAGTTAACCTAGCAACTCACGAGTCTTAGGGTGTGGGAGGAAACTGGAGCACTTGGGAAACCTATGCGGTCACAGGGAAAATGTGCAAATTCTGCAGAGAAAGCACCTGAGGACAGGATTGAACTTGGCCTAGTAAAAGGCCACTCTACTCTCTGTTCCACAATAACTGACCAAAAACTTCTCCACAGAATAATGAAAAGTATTATTAGTGCATTGACATTGAAGAGTGGACTGCCAGTGCCTTTTTCCCAGGGTCAACATGGCTAATATGAGAGAATTTTAATGTGATTGGAGAAAAGTCCTGGGGGAATGTCAGAGGTAATTCTTTACACAGAGCATGGTGCGGGCGTGGAATGCACTGCCAGAGGTGGTGACAGAAGCAAATATATTAGAGAAATTTAAGATACTCTTAGATAGGCACATGGACGAAAGAAAAATGAAGGCCTATACAGAGGAAAGCACCAGATTGATCTTGGAGTAAGTTAAAAGGTCAGCACAACATTATGGGCTGAAGGGCCTGTACTGTGCTGTACTGTTCTATAGCACAGGAACTGGCACTTGCCTACGATGTCAGTGCCAAATACGATGCCAAATTAAACTCTCTTCTGCCTGCTTACAGTCCATATCCTCCTGTTCCCAGCGTATCCATATCAGGCTGTTAAATGCCACTATTCTATCTACCCTGCCAGGCTGTTCTAGGCACCTAACACTATCACCTGCCCCACACATCTCCTTTAAACGTTCCCATTTTCACCTACAATGCATGGTGTCTAGCATTTGACATCTCTGCCCTGAGATAAAGACTCTGACTGTCTATCCTATCTATGCCTCACATAAGTCTCCCCTCAGCCCCCAACACTCCAGAGAAAACAAAACCAAAGTTAGTTTAACCCTTCTGTATTGCTCATACTTCTAAACCAGGCAGTATCCTGACAAACCTCTTCTGCACCCTTTCCAAAGCCTCCATATTCTCCCCTGTAATGGGGCAACCAGAAACAACATGGTCAATCCTGAAGGATACGCATTCCTTACTTCCAATGTTCAGCAAGCAATGCTTTTTTGGCGTTGTGGTCAATATTTGTGTTTGATTGATTAAACAGTTTATGAATGAATCATATGACTGGAATCTTAGTGAGATGAATACTTTGTCCACAGGTAATCATAGATTTGTGTGGGATCTGGAAAGTGCAGAAAACTTGAGCAATAACATCTACCTGGAACAGCTCTCCATTCCAGAACAATTGTATTGTCTCCGTAAGGCCCTCGCACTTAATAAGTCTACAGAGGGAAAGCTCATAGTAATTAACACCTCTTTTGATTTCCTATCTGATGAGAAACAGAACAAACAGCTTGGCCCCAACGCAGGGGTTCCCAACCTTTTTTATGCTATGGACCTCTACTGTTAACCGAGAGGTCCATGGAGCCCTGATTGGGAATCGCTGCTTATGTGAGTGTAGCCCATGCATTGAAAAAAAGTAGACAATTGGATGTCTTCTGTTGAACAAAAGTAAGTAGTGTCCTGAGATCATATCGTAGAATGTAAGGAAATAGAAGCAACAGTGGACACCCAGTTTCCCACTGCCTTCAATTCCCTGAAGCCAACACCATTTTAAAAATACTTAAACTATCTGAAAAATACATTATGGGTGGCTCCCGTGTTATAGCTGTTCAGGATTAGTCCTGAAAGAAGTCTCAAATCACTATCCAAAATTTTGAGATACAGAATCAAATTCACTTTCACTGAATTTATGTGAAAAGTAAATCAATACGTATTTTGCTCGATTCACACTTGACACACATGTAGATGGAACAGAAAACTGTGACACAGCATGTTTTCTTGGAATGCAACATCCCCGTAATGCAGTTTTACTGATAAATCTCAGCTTCTCCATCAGAGTCAGCAGTTCCCTCCCTGAAAGCACTGTGCTTGAACTTGAACACACCGTACTATTAGATAGTTCAAGAGAGTCGCTCATGAACAATTTAGCATGGGCGACAAATTGTAGCCTTGTCAGCAATACCCACATCCCGGGGAGACTGGGACATGGAATGGAATGAATAATGATAATGGTGGCAAGATTTTTGTGCAGTGTTATTTTCTGTCACTCAGATCATTCTTGCAGTTTCACTGTCAGCAGGGACTAAATATACCATCAATCTTATACACAGTAAGATCTTAGGCAGAGTTACTGTAGAATGTGATGCAATCGAGCTCCAAGAGGGCTACACCCTTGTTGTAGGGTTTAGAGACTTGCGTGCCTCAATGGCCTCTATGTTGATTGGAGTCAGGGCGTTGTGCTTTGACTCTTGGTAGAATCAAACAGGTCAAAGGGTAGAGGCCAGACTAAGAGTGGTACATTGGTCTTCCAGGGTGCCACGGTGGTGGGGGGGGGGGGGGGGGGGGGGAGGGTGTTCAGCTCAGGGCTAACAACCCTGATTGGTCAAAAAAGAAAATCATTATTGCTATCTTGCACCGTAATACACAGAAAGCAAGCCATGGACAAATACTCTGAACTCTAGTCTGGAAATTGAATACTTTCTCATTCTAACTTAATAATCCCGTTAAAATGTCAGTTTATAACCCAAAGCAAATTGAAAAATTTTATTATACCAATCACCCTCAGTGCATTACACTGAACTGGTAACACAGGCATATAGCACAATTTCATTTCTCAAAGTTAAAAACTCAAAAGTTGAGTTTGTGCATTTCTTCACTTGAGTGATGCAACAGTAAACCATAAGTTTATTTTTTAAAAAGAAGATAATTCTCTGAGTGGAAGTTATAATTATAATTATTTCTAGACCTGCTTACTGTAACTAATTTTCTTTGAGATTTATAAGCAACTTAGGCCAGGAAAATTGGCAGTATCAAAATTATTGGAGTATTATTTTGAAATTCAAATTTCTCAATCCTGGGCAGTCTAGCAGAAACTGTGACAGGAAAGCAGACATGCATGAGAATGAAGCTGGACGTACACAGAATGGAGAATGAATCAGGAGTGCATGCAAAGAAATGGGCAGATGCTCACTAAAAAAAAAGCACCAACAAGTCTGGATGAGCAGCCAACTGTTTCACCGTGTATTAATTTGATTTTCTGGTAATACAGAGAATTAACTAGTCTCAGAGGTGGCGATAAATAATGCTGTTAGCAAGTCCCACCTGTGAATGACTCTAACACCTTATTAATCCTCTTTAGCTTTGGAAGCGAATTCCATTAGGAATAGGGACTGTGCTTCTGAATATCATTCTGAGTCCCAGTTCTGTGGAAGTTACCTTTGCCTCAGTGCAGAGCAACAAAGGTTAATACTCTCTCACAAACACCACCCCAGTGTGATGCCAGAAGTTTTCTATTTGAATTGACTTCACAAAGTGTTCTCATGTTGTCAAATAAAATGAACACTCCTACAATCATTAGTTAGCATATTACTCGTAGGCAAAGCATTCACAAAAAAGAACACTAGAGGCTTTTGTTTCAGACCTTTATCCCTACAGATAATGTGTCATTATCCTTTGGCAGAGTACTTGTCCTGATGGAATAAACCCCAGTGTTTACTGTTGGTTCACCTTGAGCAAATTAAGTAGGTCATGATACTGTTCTAATGCAAAGGAAAACTAATGTTCCAAAGAGTTGTATATAAGATGATGAGAAGATAACCAGAGGCTTTTTCCCAGGACTGAAATTGCTAACACAAGGGGGCATAGTTTTAAGATGTTTGAAAGTAGGTACAGGAGCGATGTCAGAGGTAAGTTTTTCACACAAAGAGTGGTGGGTGCGTGGAATGCACTGCTGGCGATGGTGGTGGAGGTGGAAACAATAGGGTCTTTTAAGAGACTCTTAGGTATATGAGTTTAGTAAAATAGAGGGTTATGGGGTAGGGTAATTCTAGGCAGTTTCTAGAGTAGGTTACATGGTCGGCACAACATTGTGGGCTGAAAGGTCTGTAATGTGCCGTAGATTTCCATGTTCTATGGGTTCCTTTTGGCCAGTGAGCAGTTAAGATTCCTGCTTAATAATATAATGCAGTTTTAAACTTAGCAGGTTAATAAGTATTTGTACACTGGCAAAGTGACAGGCCTGTTTATATCACTGCCTTATATTATTCTCTATGGGGCATGACAGATATAGATTAAGGTAGGTTAAATTAGTTTTATTTGTCACGTGTATCGAAACAGCAGTGAAATGCATCATTTTGCGCCAACGACCAACACTGTGCAAGGATTGTGCGGGAGGCAGACCGCAAGTGTCGACATGCTTCTTGCGCCAACATAGCCTGCCCACGCCTCGCTAACCCTAACTGTACGTCTTTGGAATGTGGGAGGAAACCAGAGCACCCAGAGGAAACTCACATGGTCACGAAGAGAATGTAGAAAAATTCCTTACAGACAGTGGTGGAAATCAAAATCCGATCAGTGATTGCTGGCACTCTAAAACCATTGCACTAACCACCTTATATTATAGATTCTTATGCAGATATAAGACAATTTGTCTCCATACCCAAGGATGGGTTTCAACACTACTTCACCTAACCAGTGAGTTCAGGCCCCAGATGGTTTACATTAACAATGATAAAGCTTTTCAAACAGGAAGTAAAAATAATAAGATGCCAGGAAACTAACTTGTAGCAGTAGTTGGCTTTGTGGGCATAAAATCGACACATGGCCCCATCATCAGGAGGAAAACCACTTGTGAAGCTTGTTGGGGTCAGGTTGTAACGTCCAATTCTAACATAATCATCATTCTCCCTGGGGACACCAGGCTCAATGGAAACCTTGTCACCTGCAGCAATGGGAAAACAAGACACTTAAGGCACAATACAGCTAACGTGAACATTCCATGCAGGCTTTAAGTACTTGGTCTAGTGTGAACTACTTACACTTCAAGTTCAAGTTTATTGTCATTTCAAACCTATATATGTAAACTGCCAAACGAAACAACAATCCTCCGGACACAGTCACACACAACTCCAAAAGTAATATTACTACAAATGAATTAGAAAGTAATATAAATGAGAAATTCTGCAGATGCTGGAGGTCCAGAGCGACACACGCAAAATGCTGGAGGAATTCAGCAGGCCAGGTGGCATCTATGGAAGTGAATAAACAGTTGACATTTCAAGACTGAAGAAGGGTCTCAGCCCAAAATGTCAACTATTTATTCATTTCCATAGATTCTTCCTGACCTGCTGAGTTCCTCCAGCATTTGTGTGTGTAATAAATAAGGTGCATTTACAACACAAGTTATAAAATAACAGTGTAATGCTACTGTCGGTTCATATGTGATAAGACCTGGATGGTGGCCAGGAGTTCAGTACTCTTATGGCCTGGAGGAAGAAGCTGTTTCCCATCCTAACGGTCATTGTCCTAATACTATGATACCTCCTGCCTGATGGTGGGGGGGGGGGGGGGGGTTCAAAGACATCATTGGACAGACGGGAAGGATAATTGACAATGCTAAGGGCTCTGTGTACGCTCCTGGTTGGGTGGAAGAGAGACCCTGGTGATACTGATAGTGGCACTGTTACAGGGATAGCAATCTAAATGGAGTGGAGACACGAATTCAAATGGATGAGAACCAGAATTGCCAGGCTGGGTTAGACTAACACCCTGCTGTCACCCAGCACACATGTACATCCTGCACTCCCCGCCCCCCTGTCCCCACTTCCCAACTTACAGACACACTCTCATTCTGCACTGGTCACTTTTCATCATTTATTGCTGCTGTTTCACACATTAATATGACTGTTTTATTGTAGTGGTGTCAGGAACATTATACAGTCTTACATAAACATGCACCTTGCACATTATGTCAACCTGTCAATCTTAATGCAATACCTCTCAGGACTCATGCTAATATTTTGTGACTGTATGTGCTGGATTGTAACTATATGTGCTCTGACTCCACAGGAACGATGATTTGTTCAGCTATATATATCTGTATGGTTGAATGACAATAAACTTCATTTGAACTTGAAATGGGACCTTGGCAGTGAAGAAATGTGAATTCAGTTCATTAGCAGAGGGGGAAAGGAGGGGGTAATGTTCTCTCCAGTGCCTCAAAACCACATCGCCACACCAACGACTGGTCCAAGCAATTAGCTCCAATCCGCTGAAAAGTTTGTATGGACTGATCAAGAACTGATCGGGAAAAAGGCTGTGACAGGTGAAGCATCAGTGAATAGTTTTCCACAATACTGACAAGAGGGCATTGAAGTTGGAAGGTACTGTTTAGCATACTTTAGATTTACTAGAATGTTACCTGGGTTTCAGCACCTAAGTTACAGGGAAAGGCTGAACAAGTTAGGTCTTTATTTTTTTGGAGCGTAGAAGGTTGAGGGGGGACTTGATAGAGGTATTTAAAATAATGAGGGGGATAGATAGAGTTGATGTGGATAGGCTTTTTCCATTGAGAGTAGGGGAGATTCAAACAAAAGGACATGATTTGAGAGTTAGGGGGGAAAAGTTTAGGGGTAACACGAGGGGGAACTTCTTTACTCAGGGAGTGGTAGCTGTGTGGAATGAGCTTCCAGTAGAAGTGGTAGAGGCAGGTTTGGTATTGTAATTTAAAGTAAAATTGGATAGGTATATGGACAGGAAAGGAATGGAGGGTTATGGGCTGAGTGCGGGCCACTGGGACTAGGTGAGTGTAAGCGTCGGCACGGACTAGAAGGGCCGAGATGGCCTGTTTCCGTGCTGTAATTGTTATATGGTTATATGGACTTGCCAAAGAGCAAACCACAGAAACAGCAGCTCATATGCTGCCTGGGTAATCTACAACTTGGCAGCAAGAACAATGAACTCTCCAAACTTCCTGTAAACTCCCCCTTCTCTGGTTCCTTCTCCTTCTTCTCCTATGTCTGTCCTACTCTCTCATGGTCCTGTTTCTTTCCACTCTTCCATCCACTCCATCTGCCCATCACCCTCACAATGTTCCTGACCTCACTCATTTGATTCCATGCTCCATCTTTCTTTCCTATCAGATTCAATCGACTGCAGCCCTTTGTTGCCTCCACATACACCTCCCGCTTTTACCACTCTTTCCTTCTGTACCTGCTTCTCACCACTCCTCTTACCTGCATCCACCTATCACCTGCTAGCTCTTGCACTTCTCCTTCCCTCCCAATTTTGAAATGGCTGTCGCACCCTCTATCAGACCAGACAAACGGTCTAAACTTAAAACGTTGACTACCATAGCCATAGATTGCTATAGCACAGGAACAAGCCCACCTGCCCATCTAGTCCGTGCCAAACTATTCTTCTGCCTAGTCCCATTGCCCGCACGTGGACCATAGTCCTCCATATCCCTCCCATCCGTGAACTTATCCAAACTTCTCTTAAATGGTGAAATCCCTCCGTAGATGCTGCCTAACCTGAGTTCCTCCAGCAGCTTCTGTGTTGCTACAATGAACCTTGATCTGTATGTAAGCGACCAACAAAGTCTTAGGTTTAGACTCAGAAACAACGGTGACAACTGGTCATGTATGAAAGTGTTTGGGAATATTTGACCCAGAAAGGATTGCCAGTGCCAATCTAGTCTTATAATCAGCCTTATAAGCAATGTGTGAATAAATACATGCTACAATCCCTAAACATTTTATGTTACATGGTCAAGTACTGCAATGGAAGTTAATTGGCAGTCACTCCCACTCCACATCTCAAATTCAGTTCCTTTGCAACAAACACACAACATGCTGAAGAATCTCAGCAGATCATTCATGGAAGGGAATAAATGGTAAACATTTCAGGTTGAAACCCTTTATCAGGACCTTTGTATCTGGAATAAAGTTGCATTGAGGTCTGGAATATCGTAGTACTGACAGAATCCAAACTGGGTAAATACTAATGCTGTGGCAGTACTGTAGCAGCTTGTCTGCTGTAAACTTGATCTAGAACAAAGCCAATGTGGCAGTGAGATGTTGCCTGGTCTCACTGCCCTTTCTGAATGCAATCGTCTTAAGCTAATTCTTGATTTCAAATGTATTGAATTAAATTGGCTGAGAACTAGCTCCTGTGACAGTGAATAGGATGAGGCTGATTACCCATTTCTTCATATTTCCATATGTTTTTAAATTCATTCAAAGTATGTGGACTTTGTAATCCCTAATTGCCCCCAAGGTTATGATTAGTTGTCTTTTTGAACTGCTGTAGTCCTCGAAGTGTGAGTGTACGATGATGTTCGAGGGAGTTTTAAGATTTCTTTTATGATGGAGAAGGTGCTCATCAAGTCTCAGAATCAGAGTAAGAATTAGTTTTATTATCACTGTCTTGTATGATATGAAACTTGCTTTGTGGCAGCAGAACTGTGCAAAGATATAAAATTAGCTTAATTACAAAACAACTGCAAAAAGTAAGGACTAATGAGATAATGTTCAAGGATTTATGGACCATTTAGAAAATTGATGGTGGAGGCAAAGAGGCCATTCCTAAAACATTGAGTATGTATCTCCAGGCTCCTGTACCTCCTCCTCTTCCTGATGGTAGTAATGACAAGAGGGCGAGTCCCAAATGCTGATGATCCTTAATGAGAGACGTCACCTTCTTGAGGTGCTGTCTCTTGATGTGTGCTCAGTGGTGGGAGGGTTGTGCTTGTGATGGAGAATTTATGTTAACTTGCTGTACTGAGATTTGAACTCAGGTCTTCTATCCTGATCTAGACTGGGTCAGGGTAAGAATGTCAAATGCCAGAGGGCATGCTTTGAAGGCTGGGTGGGGAAGTGTAAAGGTGATGTGAGAGACAAGTTGTTTTTTTAGGCACAGAGTGGTAGATAGACACATGACTATGAAGGGAATGGAATGATATACACAGAAGGGCATTTCATATAAATTGGCACCTCAAGATCGGGATAACACTGTGGGCTGAATGGTCTTTCCACTGCTGAGATTCTTGACAAGAAGCTCAGAGACCTCGACCTTCACCCTGCCTTGTGCAGCTGGATCCTGGACTTCCTGTCAGATCACCAGCAAGTGATAAGAGTAGGCTCTCTCACCTCTGCCCCTCTGACCCTCAACACAGGTGCCCCTCAGGGCTGCCCTAAGCCCTTTCCTTTACTTGCTATATACCCATGACTGTGCTGCCACCCAAAGGTCCAATCTGCTAATTAAATTTACTGACGATACTACATTGATTGGCCTTATCTCAGGCAGCCTACAGAGAAGAAGTCATCACCCTGACACAGTGGTGTTAAGAAAACAACCTCTCCCTCAATGTCACAAAAACAAAGGAGCTGGTTGTGGATTACAGGAGGAATGGAGACAGTCTAACCCCTATTGACATCAATGGATCTGGGTTGAGAGGGTGAACAGCTTTAAGTTCCTCGGCATTCACATCACTGAGGATCTCACGTGGTCTGTACATATCGGCTGTGTGGTGAAAAAGACACAACGGTGCCCTCTTTCACCTCAGACGGTTGAAGAAGTTTGGTATGGGCCCCCAAATGCTAAGAACTTTCTACAGGGGCATGATTGAGAGCATCCTGACTGGCTGTATCACTGCCTGGTATGGGAACTGTACTTCCCTCAATCGCAGGGCTCTACAGAGAGTGGTGCAGACAGCCCAGCACATCTGTAGATGTGAACCTCCCACTATTCAGGATATTTACAAATACAGGTGTGTAAAAAGGGCCCATAGGATCATTGGGGACCCGATTCACCCCAACCACAAACTGCTCCAGCTGCTACCATCCGGGAAACGGTACGGCAGCATAAAAGCCAGGACCAACAGGTTCTGGGACAGCTTCTTCCACCAGACCAGCAGATTGATTAATTCATGCTGATACAATTGTATTTCTATGTTATATTGGCTGTCCTGTTGTATATACTATTTATATAAATTACTATAAATTGCACATTTAGACGGAGATGTAACGTAAAGATTTTTACATGTATATGAAGGATGTAAGTAATAAAGTCAATTCAAATCCAATTCAATTCTATTCTATGTTCAGTTTCTGCACTGCTATTCTTGTAACTTAATTGCTTCACCACGACACTCATCATGAACCTTCTGAGCTTCTGATGAGCCCCAGCTTAAACTACCTCTGTTTATAACCTGGGAATCTGCTGGGGTCATCTACAGTGTCCAGTAATCCCAATGCTTCCTGCTCTACACTGGAGAGATCTGTAGTAAGTTGGTGGACCACTTCGTTGAGCAACTCCACTCCATCTGTCACATGCTGAACTTCCCGGTGGCCAAGCATTTTATTCAAATTCCCATTCCAACATGTCTGTCTGTGGCCTCCTCTTGTGCCAAGACGAGGCCACCTTCAAGTTGGAGAGCAACACCTTAAATACCATCTGGGTGGCCTCCAACTTGACGGCAAGAATATCGATTTCTCCTTCGGTAAATAAATTCCACCCCCCCCCCCCCCATTCCCCACACTGACCTTTTACCTCTCATCACCTGCCTATTACTTCCTCCACCCCTCCCCGGGACTCCTCCTCCTCCTCTTTCTCCTATGGTCCACTCTCCTCTCCTATCAGATTCCTTATTCTCCAGCCCTTGACCTTTCTCACCCACCTGGCTTCACCTATCACCTTTCAGCTAGCCTCCTTCCCCTAATCCACCTTCTCCCTTCCTTCTCAGCCCTGAACAAGGACCTTGGCCCAGAACATTGGCTGTTTATACCTTTCCATAGATCTGCATGACCTGTTGAGCTCCTCCAGCATTCTGTGTGCATTGCTTCTGCTTCTAAGTGCTGACATCATTCTGGAGAATCACTTCTCTGCCCTATTCAATGTGATTACATCCCTGTTGTATTGCGATAATAACAAGAATGTTTCATCTACCTGTCCTGCTATCATCGGGATCTGCACCACAAGACCCAGTGGATGGCTTTATCTCATTAACAGATGGAATGCTGATATTTCTAGTCTGATACCAACATGATCCAAACCTATTTCAAGATGAGAGATCTAAGGTGGGAAAGTAAGGATATCCAATATAGATGGGACTGGTTTTAACTCCATGGAAAATCATCAGCCACTCAAGTCCATAAAATTTACCAACTCCAAAGGTGAGGGAAATTCACTTAATTAGTTTTGTCCTTCGCTAATTTCCCCTACATCAAGGAAGCAATCATTTGTTTGTTACAAGAAGATTGCATCCATTGTCCATCCCTTCCTACCTTCATTTATAGCAAAGTTTTTCTAGCAAATGTATTGCTAGGCCAATTCTAGATGCATTAAAAGTCAAATGTCAAGAGCCGTTTTTCCAGGAGTTAAACCTCCTTCTCCAGAATGAAATAAAACAAAAGTGCTGGAAGAACTCAGCAGGTCAGGCAGTATCTGTAGTGGGAAATGGACAACTGATGTTCCAGGTCCAGATCATTCACCTGGATCTGAAATGTTGATTGTCCATTTCCCTTCACGGATGCTGCCTAATCTTGAGTTCCTCCAGCTATTTGTTTTTCTTTGCTTTGGATTCCAGGATCTACAATCTTTTGTGTCTCCCTTTTTCCAAGGACATTAGTTTGGCTTTATAAGGAAGATTAACCAGAATGACTCGTGGACAGGTTGTACGAATCAAAACCTGAGTGTTAAGGTTTTTAGGATGTGATAGGATTTAGTGGAAGAAACTTAGAGTCCTTCTCTGTTTTACGCGCTCTGTTCCAAATCTACAGTATACTAATTTCTATGATTTTCTTAACATTTTCTGTTCAAGTAGCTGATAGTCATATCAGATATGATAGACTAACCCTTCTGAACATCTGGGATCCTCTGCTTGTGCAATCCGTGGGAGATTCATCTCTTACACTGCCATTACCTCGGAAGAAGCGCCGGAGGCGAGAGAGAAGAACCGGCATCCTGGTGAGGCTGAGACGGCATGCAAATTGACCGCCACTCGCTAGCATATTCCTGGCTAACGCTTAGTCCCTCAATAACAAGCTTTGTAAACTGACAGGCAGAATCTGCTGTTAGCGGGAAGCAAAGGAATGCAACATTTTGTGCTTCGTGGAGACCTGACTGACAGAGGAGATACCGGATCATGCCATTGAGCCCTCTGGGTTTTCCCTGTTCCTGGCAGATAGGTCAAAAAATCTCACTGGGAAGAGTAAAGGAGGAGGGGTATGGTTCATGGTCAATAGTGCTTGGTTGACCCCCAGAATGTACATGGAGTCAAATCCTTTTGTTCCCCAGATCTGGAAGACCTGGTGCTGCTGTGCAGACCCTACTGGCTGCCTAGGGAGTTCACGGCTGTTACCATCACAGCGGTGTACATTCCACCGCAGGCTGATACTGACCTGGCTCTCAAGGAACTGAACGAGACCATCAACACGCTGGAGACTGCACACCCAGAGGCTGCCTTCATCGTCGCCGGTGACTTTAATCATGTGTTGCTGAGAAAGTCTCTCTGAAGTTTTGTCAGCACATCCAGGTGAGCACTCGTGGAGATAACACACTTGACCACTGCCACACTCCCTTCCGCAATGCTTCCATTCTCCTTTGCCCAGCCTTTGGAAAATCAGATCACTCTTCGATCAAGATTTTACTGACGTACAAGTAGAAGCTGAAACAAGAGGCAGTCACTGTTGGTCCAACCAATCGGCCTCCATGCTGCAGGACTGTTTTGATGATGGAAACTGGAATGTCTTCCATGATGAGGGTGTCTCCAAGTTCACTGATGGAGCCACATGCTTCATCCGGAAGTGCATCGATGACGCTGTCCCCCAGAAGTCGGTCATGGTCTTCCTGAACCAGAAACCCTGGATCAATAGTTCCATGTGAGCAGCTTCACAGTGACATTGCGCTTACATCACTGGAGATCGACTAGAGCTCAAGAAAAGCAGCTATGATCTGTGCAAAGCTATCAAGGCTGTGAAACAACAATATAGGGAGAAGACTGAGTCAAGATTCACAACGAATAGCACACCTGACTTGTGGCGAGGGCTGCATACCATCGCAGACTTCAAAGCCAAACACTGTGGTGCCACCAACGTCATCCCCTCTCTCCCAGATGAGCTCAATCACTTGTATGTTCGGTTCGATGTCGCTAACTCTGAGCCTCCGAGGAAAGCCACCGCTACAACCTGCAACCTGGTCATCTGAGGCTGAGGTACACAGGTGTTTCCAACAAGTGGATAGTCGCAAGCCTGTGTGACTGGACGGCATCCCAGGGTGAGTACTTAGCACAACTAGCAGGTGTGTTTACAGACATATCTAATCTCTCCCTCTCCCAGTGTAAAGTGCTGTCCTGCTTCAAATTATCCACCATAGTCCCTGTACCAAAATAGACCAAGGCAACATACTTGAACGACTGGCATCCTGTCGTACTCACCTCAATAATAAGCAAGTGCTTTGAGAGGATGGTCAAAGATTACTTCTGCAGCTTGCTACCACCCAAACTGGACCCCCTACAATTCGCCTACCGATACAACCGATCAACAGATGACACAATAGCCACTGCTCTACATACTGTCCTTACACATCTAGAGAAGGATGCTTATGTGAGAATGCTGTTCTTGGACTACAGTTCAGCATTCAGCACCATAGTTCCATCCAGGCTCAACAAGAAGCTCAGAGACCTCAGCCTTGACCCTGCCTTGTGCATCTGGATCCTGGACTTCCTGTCAGATTGCCAGCAGGTTGTAAGAGTGGGCTCCCTCACCTCCATCTCTCTGATTCTCAATACAGGAGCCCCTCAGGGCTGCATACTGAGTACCCTCCTTTACTCCCTGTATACCAGTAGTTCCCAACCTTTTCTATGCCCCACACTCCTAGGAAATGTTTGATTATTGTTCGCACCCCCTACAAAAGTAATATCACATTTGAAGATGAAGTCTAATTTCTAATTTTTGAACCACAAATTGAACCACATACAATACTACGGGTGAACAAATTGAACTTAAAAAAATAAGCTTTTAACTCAGTGCATAAAATGCAAATATAAATTGAGCAATTAGATTCTAATTTATTCAGAAAAAATTGTAAACAGTAAAATCAATCCCAATTGTGAACATAAAATTCAATGACTTCTTTGCTGCTGCTTCTCATTCATGATTTGGTCAAAACATGGAACTTTCTTGCTGACTGCGATCCGCAGGTCTGCCTGTGGATTCAGGTGATTCCTAGATTTTGACTTGATTGACAAAAGGGAACTGAATCCAGATTCACACAAGTATATTGTTGCAAATGGAATGAGGACATGGAGTGCTTTTCCACCAATTCTTGGGAACATATCCAGTGCTGCACACCAAAACTCCTCCAAAGTCTTTTATATCTAAATCATGTTTGGCAAAGAAGTCTTTCACCAGCTGCATCACATCCTTTGCAGTTGTGTTTGTTTTCAGATCTTTACAAAACAGGAAATCTTCCTTCACAGCACCATCATTGACATACCTCACTAATGTGATGAGTTGGAGTGTGCTTGGGACAAACGTTACTACCATTTCTCAAGGCACACTGGCAGCTGGCTGAGTGATGACTCGTGACTCGTCACTCAAGGACACAAGCCACTGGGTGCGGGCACCCCAGGTTGGGAACCCCTGCTGTATACCCATGACTGCATCACCACTCACAGCTCCAATCTGCTAATTAAATTTGCCGACAACACTACATTGATTGGCCTTATCTCAAACAATAATGACGTTGCCTACACAGGGAAGAAGTCATCTCTCTGACACAGTGGTATCGATAAAACAGCCTCTCCCTCAATGTCACAAAAACAAAGGAGCTGGCTGTGGATTACAGGAGAAATGGAGACGGGCTAACCCCTATTGACATCAATGGATCTGGGGTTAAGAGGGTAAACATCTTCAAGTTCCTCAGCATCTACATCACCGAGGACCTCATGTGGTCTGTACACACCAGCTGTGTGTGAAAAAAGGCACAACAACACCTCTTTCATTTCAGACAGTTGAAGAAGTTTGGTATGGGCCCCCAAATCCTAAGAACTTTCTACAAAGGCACAATTGACAGCATCCTAACTGGCTGCATCACTGCTGGTATGGGAACTGTACCTCCCTTAATCACAGGACTATGCAGAGAGTGGTGTGGACAGCCCAACACATCAGTAGTTGTGAACTTCCCATGATTCGAGACGTTTACAAGGATAAGTGTGCAAAAAGAGCCCACAGGATCATCGGGGACCCAAGCCATCCCAACCACAATCTATTCCAGCTGCTACCATCTAGGAAGCAGTACCGCAGCATAAAAGTCAGGACCAACAGGCTCCGGGACAGCTTCTTCCTGGTAGGCCATCAGACTGATAAACTCACGCTGACTTGAGAGGGCTTTATATTACACTGACTGTTCTATTTATTATAAATCACTATGATTGCACATTGCACATTATTATGGAGACATACCATAAAGATTTTTACTTCTCATGTATGTGAAGGATGTAAGAAATAAAGTCAATTCAATTAAATGTACAATAAATCGAATATAAATACAAAATCCTTCATCTAGAGAGACTGAACCCACAATCAGAAATAGTTGATGAAGTTCACCCAAACGGAGGAGGAAATTCAGAAATCAGAGCTGCAAATGGACTTGGGAGTCCTTGTGTCGTATTCCCTAAAGGTTAACTTGCAGGTTGAGTCAGTGGTGAGGAAGGTCATTTGAGAGGACCGGAGTATAAAAGCAAGGATGTAATGTTGAGGCTTTATAAAGCATTGGTCAGATAGCAGTTGCAATACAGTGGGCAGTTTCGGAGCTTTGGCCCCTAATAAAGGAAGGATGTGCTGGCAATGCAGAAAGCACAGAGAAGATTCATGAGAATGATCCCGGGAATGAAAGGGTTAACACATGAGGCGTGCTCTGGGCTTGTATTTGCTGGTCTACAGAAGAATGAGGGGGATCACACTGAAACCTATAGAAACACTGAATATCGAATATTGAAAGACTAGATTGAGTGGACATGGACAAGATGTTTCCTATAGTAGGGGAGTCTAGGTCCAGACAGCACAGCCTCAGCATACAGGTACGTCCCTTTAGAACAGACATGAGGAGGAACTTCTTTAGCCAGAGGGTGGTGAATCTGTGGAATTCACTGCCACAGATGGCTGTGGAGGCAAGATGATTGGGTATGCTTAAAGTAGAGAATGATAATTTCTTAAGGGCATTAAGGGTTATGGGGAGAAGGCAGGTGAGTGGGGTAGAGAAGCTATGATGGAAAAGCAGTGCAGATTTGATGGGCCAAATTCTGCTCCTGTGTATTATGGTCTTATGGCCTAAATTAGCTTTAAATATTTAAGAGGAAGCTATACAAATGTGAGGGAGGCAGTGCGGGATAAAGTGGAGAAGGCTTCAGTTAAATACCAGAAGGAACTAACTTGCCTGTGTCTCTATTGCAATTCTATCTGTGAATTACAATGTTCTCCCAGCATCTTTTGCAATACAGATCTCTATAGACTGACCTACTTTCAGATGGGTCACACCACAGGAGACTTTAGTCACGGTACCCGAGGCTTCATGCCCAAGAACTAAGGGCTTCTTGATAACAAAGTCTCCCAGTTTTCCTTCTTGCCAGAAATGGATGTCGGTACCCGCAGATCCCTACTGAATGTATCTTCAATATAACCTCTGGGGGAAAAAAAGCATGAAACATTGAAAACATTGCATTCTGAAACAGAAAGTATTTTTTCAGTGTAAAATGTAGAATGTTAGGGACAATATAAAGCAGATAGCACAACCATATACTACTGCATGGATGATGGAAAGAGATATGGTACTATTAATTGATAATGCCAATCAAAGTCTATTGTGTGTATCTTTCTGGAAGGAATTGTTAGAAAAAAATGTATCAATGGCAGATCAAAGGTCAGAAATTTCATTTTTTTTTGTTTTCAGCAGAATATGGACAATACTGCCCCAACAGTTTCAATTAGTCATTATCCTGAGCAAATGTTCACGAGCCACCTTTATGATCTGTTACACAAAATACACTGCAGATGCTGGGGTCAAAGCAACACGCACAACGCGCGGGAGGAACTCAGCAGGTCGGGCAGCATCCGTGGAAACGAACAGTCAGCGTTTCCACAGATGCCGCCCGACCTGCTGAGTTCCTCCAACGTGTTGTTCATGATCTGTTGCAGCTTTAATTCCATTGATGCATTCATGCAGGTTTATTCCTTCAGGCTGGGTGAGACCAGAACTAACAGTCATAGGTTTTGGGTGAAAGGTGAAATAGTTAAGGAAATCTGGGGGGGGGCATCTTCATTCTGAGTGAAGAAGCCAGACACTATTACTACCTGGTTCGGTGCAGCGTCTTATCATAATATACAAAAACAATGGCTGAACAGGGGAGAACAGCAGAAAAACTCATTTGCTGCAATCTACCATCAGTGCATGACTTGTATGCGTCCAGGACAAAGAAGTAGACAGGAAAAATCACTGCAGACAACACCCATGAGTAAAATCAGGACTTTCGGTAGATGGCCGCACGTGCAAATGTGCCAACCATCTCAGGAACCAACCAAAGGTGCTTTTTTCATTGTAAATTTGTTTTCTACAATCCAAAGGTAATTCTACTTCAAGAACACCGGGTTCTGCAGGGCTACTCCATCAGTGAGCTACTCGTTGATCGGAGTAGCTGGACTGGTGTTGGCGGCGGAGCTGGCCGAGGTGTCAAAGGTGCCCATCGGGATATCCATCTTGTTTGGTGGAGGGACGTCAACATGGGAGCTGTGTAGCCTCAGTTGTAGTGAGAACTAGGCCTCAAGCCTCAGGCTTGCTGCTGCTGACCAGCTGAGCAACAAAGAAGGACCACACCGTGGTTAAACTTGGCTGGGGCTCAGCCTCACCTTTCAGTGCTGCCCTCCCATGTTCAAGCGGTGGAATGACAGGCCAGACTGCATGCATCTGTACAGTCGGCCCTCCTTATCCGTGAAGGATTGGTTCCGGGACCCCTCGCGGATACCAAAAAATGCAGATGCTCAAGTCCCTTATTCAACCTGTCTCAATGCGGTGGACCTTAGGACCCAGCAGAATCCCAGACCTTATTTAACCTGTCTCAGTCCGCTGGACATTAGGATCCGGCGGCAAAGCTCTGAATCCGCAGTGTTTCTGTTCACAAAAATAATCACGATCACGATTGAAAATAAAGTGGAAACAATAAAGCGATTGGAAAGAGGTGAAACGCCATCGGTCATTGGAAAAGTGTTAGGCTACAGTCGGTCAACGATCGAAACAATTTTAAAGGATAAAGTGAGAAAGGCTCTGCCCCGATGAAAGCTACAGTTATTAATAAACAATGCAATAGTTTAATTATTGGGTTTTGGGTTTTTGATCCTCCACATCAACCCAGCACGGTGGAGAGCTCACTCAGGAGCGATCTGTCACTGGATCAAACTTGGGAACTTCTGTTCCCAAGCCCAGCACTGAAACGTACGTTCTTAAGCGTTTTATATGCATAGAAAGGTAAAATATATACTATATACTAAGACAAACGTGTGACTAACTGACGCTAAATAACACCGGATGTACCTGTTCCGACTTACTTAGTAAGAGAACTTCCGACTTTTTTTGATCCCAATCCACGATAACCCACGCACATCCTCCCATATACTTTAAATCATCTCTAGATTACTTATAATACCTAATAAAATGTAAATGCTATGTAAAATAGTTGTAAAACTATATTGTTTAGGGAATAATGACAAGAAAATAAAGTCTGTACATGCTCGAACAACAAGTGCTGAAGAGCACTTCCGGGTTTTCGCGATTGGTTGAATTCGCGCATGCAGAATTCGCGGATAAGGAGGGCCGACTGTACATTGCTGGGAGTCTGTACCATCAATTCCTGGACATTGTCGCTCAGGTTCTTGGACTATGTATGTTTTTTTTTAATGAATATGCTTCTTTGCTCGATAGTTTAAATTATATTACTTGTTATATTTGGATGTTTGCTTGCTATTTTGAATGCTTTGCACCTTGGCCCCAGAGGAAAGTTCTCATTCAGCTGTATCTATGTATGGTTTGAATGATAATTAAACTTGATTTGATGTCTTTCCTAACAGGTCCCTTCTGGATAGTGCGATAAAGCTATTAAAACAAAAACTTCACACCATCTTAAAACTTTCTTCTCCCAGGCAGTTAATCTGATCAACCAGTCTAGTTAGCCACCCCTTCTACCTGTCATGCCTATCGCAGCACTGCACTGTAAATGCCTTAAATTAATTTTTATAAAGCTGTTTACATTGCAAATGGATGTTGGTACTTATGTTTTTTTTTGCACATTTATTCCATTCTATTAGAGGCTGGTGAAAGTGTGGAACAAACTGCAAATGCAAGTGGTGTATGCGAGCTCAATTTTAACACTCAATAGAAATCTGATAGGTACATGGATAATAGGGATATGGAGGAATATGCTTCCAGTGCAGGTCAGTGGGAGCAGCTGTTTAAATGTTTCAGCACAGTCTAGATGGGCCAAAAGGTCTGTTTCTGTGATGTATTTTTCTATGACCTTATTTGTACTTCTAACTTTATTTTTATTTAATTCTTTATTGTTTATAATTGTTGAATGTTGTCTTTGTTGCATGTTGCACCACACACTACTGGAAATTACTAATACATTTAAATATCTATGGCAGCCTTTCTCAACCTTTTTGCCCTGCAGAAACCTTTGAAATAATTTTCAGGTCTCAGGGAACCCCTGTGTTAAAATTATTATATCTACAGCTCACAGTATATTAGCATGATTAGTAAATTATATATATAACAACTCAAAAATAATTGTAAATGCTCTTTTGAACCTTTCTTGAAATTAACCTCTTTCTTTCCCTTCCATAAATTTTTAAAACTCACAAGGCAAACAAAATAAATTTCTGTTAAATAATTAGCTTAAGCCAAAATGGGATTTAGTTTTTCTAAAGGTAAGCTCAGTAGATTTAATTTAAATAAAGGCTGTAAATTGATTTTAATTAATGCTATTTACAGCATGAAAATTTACTGACAATGTTGAATTGTAAAGTTACTAAAAACCACAAGCCAAAGCAATATGAATGAAAATATAGCTTAAGACACAATTCTATACAATACTCTGAAAAAACATTTTCTTACTAAGTAACATACATGATCAGGCTCAAATACGGGCCTAGTATAGGAAACTGGTGTTAATTTTTTTGCTGCAAAAAAGTAATTCTGGGTCAAACTTGAGATAAGCACACATGGATTTCACCTTCAACTGAAACGAGACGATTTCTATCCTTGCTCTTGATGCTTGTTAAATTCATGTAAGAGGTTGAAAACTGCAGCAAAATGTTCATTGTTTTCCTATGAATGGCAGGATACCCTTCTTTCACAGAAATCCAGAACTTGTCCAGGGGCAGGTCAGTAAATCTGATCTTGAGTGCACGACTGGACTGCAGTCAGCAATATGTACAGGAAGTTGGGGAGGGAGAGGCTGGCATCAAAGCTCAGGTTGTGCTCAGAAAACACACTTCATACTCATCAGCCTACCGTCCTCCCCAACCCTGCGATACTGTGCTCACCAATTACCAACTGCCTCCTCTAACTCAAGTCAAGTCAACTTTTATTGCCATTTCAACCATAACTGCTGGTACAGTGCATAGTAAAAATGAGACAACGTTTTTCAGGACCATGGTGTTATGTAACACAGTACAAAAATCTAGACTGAACTACGTAATATAAAAAAAAAACAACACAGAGAAAGCTACACTAGACTACAGACCTACACTGGACTGCATAAAGTGCACAAAACAGTGCAAGCATTACAATAAATAATAAACAGGACAGTAGGGCAAGGTGTCAGTCCAGGCTTCGGGTATTGAGGAGTCTGATAGCTTGGGGGAAGAAACTGTTACGTAGTCTGGTCTTGAGAGCCCGAATGCTTCGGAGCCTTTTCCCAGATGGCAGGAGGGAGAAGAGATTGTATGAGGGATGCTTGGGGTCCTTCATAATGCTGTTTCCGTTGCGGATGCAGCGTGTAGTGTAAATGTCCGTGATGGCAGGAACAGGGGCCCCGATGATCTTCTCAGCTGACCTCACTATCCGCTGCAGGGTCTTGCAATCCAAGATGGTGCAATGTTCAAACCAGGCAGTGATGCAGCTGCTCAGGATGCTCTCAATACAACCCCTGTAGAATGTGATGAGGATGGGGGGGTGGGAGATGGACTTTCCTCAGCCTTCGCAAAAAGTATTGCTGGGCTTTCTTTGCTATGGAGCTGGTGTTGAGGGACCAGGTGAGATTCTCCATCAGGTGAACACCAAGAAATTTGGTGCTGTTTACGATCTCTACCAAGGAGTCGTCGATGTTCAGCGGGGAGTGGCTGCTCCGTGCCCTCCTGAAGTCAACAACCATCTCTTTTGTTTTGTTCATATTAAGAGACAGGTTGTTGGCTCTGCACCAGTCCGTCAAAAACTAAGAATAGACTCAACCAAATAAATGCAGTCCTACTGTACACTGCAATACTGAGCAGAGAGACTGCTAATGAGATTGCTAAGGGGCAGTTACTGCCCAGCACTACGAGCGCTAGCATCAAGGAAACTTTAAAAAACAATGTTTATTTTTTCTAATCACTCTCTAATTCTAATTGGAGAGAGTGCAGAGACGATTTACTAGGATGTTACTTGGGTTTCAGCACTTAAGTTACAGAGAAAGGTTGAACAAGTTAGGTCTCTATTCATTGGAGCGTAGAAGGTTGAGGGGGGATTTGATCGAGGTATTTAAAATTTTGAGAGGGATAGATAGAGTTGACGTGAATAGGCTGTTTCCATTGAGAGTAGGGGAGATTCAAACGAGAGGACATGATTTGAGAGTAAGGGGGCAAAAGTTTAAGGGAAACACGAGGGGGTATTTCTTTACTCAGAGAGTGATAGCTGTGTGGAATGAGCTTCCTGTAGAAGTAGTAGAGGCCAGTTCAGTTGTGTCATTTAAGGTAAAATTGGATAGGTATATGGACAGGAAAGGAGTGGAGGGTTATGGGCTGAGTGCGGGTAGGTGGGACTAGGTGAGATTAAGAGTTTGGCACGGACTAGGAGGGCCGGAATGGCCTGTTTCCGTGCTGTGATTGTTATATGGTTATGGTTATATGGTTATAATCTCTTGTGGAACCCCTAGCGACTTCTTGCAGAACCCCAGTTAAGAAAACCTGGTGTGTGGTGAATAAAGTTGATCCTTAATCAACTAATATCAAAGAAGATACTAAAATCTTTTTTAAGTATACAAAGGATAAAAGAGAGAGTTGAGGGTAGATATAGGACCAATAGAAAATGACACTGGAGACATTATAATGAGAGACACAGAGATGGCACAGCAACTGAATGCGTATTTTGTATCAGGGGAAGACATCTGCAGTATACTGGACATTCAAGAGGGTCAGGGAAGTTAAATATGTGCAGTGAAAATTAGGACTCAGAAGGTGCTCAGATGCTTAATGGTCTGAGGGTGGATAAATCTCCTGGACCTGATGGAATGCACCCTCGGATTCTGAAGGAAGTAGCTGGAGAGATTGTAGAGGCATTAACGATGATCTTTCAAGAATCAATAGATTCTGGCATTGTACCAGATGACTGGAAAATTGCAAATGTTACTCCACTGTTTAAGAAGGGTGGGAGGCAGCAGAAAGGAGACTATAGACCTGTTAGTCTGACATCAGTGGTTGGAAAGTTGTTGGAATTGATTGTTAGGGATGAGATTACAGAATACCTGGGGGCACACGACAAGATAGGCCAAAGCCAGCATGGTTTCCTGAAAGGAAAATCCTGCCTGACTAATCTACTGCAATTTTTTGAGGAAATTACAAGCAGGGTAGACAAAGGAGATGCAGTAGCTATGGTGTACTTGGATTTTCAGAAGGCCACACATAAGGATGCTTAACAAGAGCCCAAGGAATTACAGGGGAGATACTAGCATGAGTGCAGTATTGGCTGATCGGCAAAAAACAGAGTGGGAATAAAGGGATCCTATTCTGGCTGGCTAACGGTTACCAGTGGAGCTCCACAGGGGTCGGTGTTGGGACTACTTCTTTTTACGATGTATGTCAATGATTTGGACTATGGGATTAATAGATTTGTGGCTGAACTTGCCAATGATACAAAGAAAGGTGGAGGAGCAGGTAGTGTTAAGGAAACAGAGCCTGCAGAGAGAATTAGATAGTTCAGGGGAATGGGCAAAGAAGTGGCAAATGAAGTGCAATGTTGGAAAGTGTATGGTCATGCACTTTGGTGGAAGGAATAAATGGGTAGACTATTATTTAGATGGGAGAGAATTCAAAATGCAGAGATGCAAAGGGACTTGGGAGTCCTTGTGCAGGATACCCTATGGTGAAGAGGTGAATGTAATGTTGGCATTCATTTTTAGATGTATAGAATATAAGAGCAGGGATGTAATGTTGAGGCTTTATAAGGCACTCGTGAGACCACACAAAGTATTGTGCGCAGCTTTGGGCTCCTTATTTTAGAAAGGATATACTGACATTGGAGAGTGTTCAAAGATTAACGAGAATGATTCCAGGAATGAAAGGGTTACCATGTGAGGAATGTCTGGCAGCTCTTGGGCTGTAATTCCTGGAGTTCAGGAGAATGAGGGGGATCTCATAGAAACATTCCGAATGTTAAAAGGCTTGAACAGATTAGATATGGCAAAGTTATTTCCCATGATAGGGGAGTTTAGGACAAGAGGGCACGACTTCAGGATTGAAGGACGTCCATTTAGAACAGAGATGCGGAGAAATTACTTCAGTCAGAATGTGGTAAAGCTGTGGAATTTGTTGCCACGAGCAGCTGCGGAGGCCAAGTTATTGGGAGCATTTAAGGCAGAGACTGATAGGTTCTTGATTAGCCAGGGCATCAAAGGATATGGGAAGAAGGCAGGAGAGTGAGGATGACTGGAAAAATTGGATCAGCCCATGGTTGAATGGCAGAGCAGAATCGATGGGCCTAATGGCCTACTTGTGGTCCTATATCTTATGGTCTTAATCCCTGAGTGTGGAACAAACTGTAGGTTTTCATAAATAAAACAGCTCAAGCATTTTACGCTTAAGGGAAACTGCAACATCTCCTTTATTGTGAACCAAACACAGAGCATAGAGCGCAGTAAAAAAAAACTTCACGCCATTACGTCATCATGTCAGACCAGCCTCTTAAGCAGAACGCCAACTCAATGTTGGTACTTGTGAATTATGCCTATGTTTCTACCCATTACATTACCCTACAGAACTGTCAGTGGAAGTGGATGATGCGGGTTCAATTGCAACATTTAAGAGAAGTTTGGATAGGTAGCTGAACAGGAGAGGTGCGGACGGGAAATAGTCTAAGTGTAGGTAAATGGACCAGGCAGAAAACCAAGTTGCCGTGCACTGGATAGGGCAAAGGGCTTGTTTCTGTGTGGTGGCACTGTATAAAAATGTTGGAGCATTGAGAAGAAAATTCACATCATTACTCCGACAGTAGCCACTAACTATACCAGACCTAATACAATGGCTTAATTAACTTAATCAGAATCAGGATCAGGTTTACTATAACTGGCGTAAGTTATAAAATTTGCTATTTTGCAGCAGCAGTACATTGCACACAAAATATAGTGTAAATTTCAATAAGAAATATATATAAAACTAAACTAGTGAAAAGGGAGAGCAAAAATAGTGAGGTAGTGGAGTGTTTTCCTGCAAGGTCAGTCTTTGAGCTTCGTAGCTGTCAGTTCTACTTTCAAAGTCCAAGGTACATTTATTATCAAAGTATGATAATACTTTGGTAACTTATGGTAACTTACCTTAAGGTAACTTTGAGATTCATCTGCATGCGGGCAGCCACAAAAACAAAGCAACCCCAAAATAACCCATTAAAAAAAGATCAGCAAACATGCACAGAGAAAGAAAAAACAAATCTTCAGAACTGGAGTTTTACAAATGGCATAAAACAAATTGTGCAAACAATACAAGTAAGCAAATAGCTTCAGAACTGGAATTTTACGAAGCCAGGCATCACTTGCAGGCATGGTTCATTGCAAAGCCGGATGCAATGATACAAGAACACAGGCGCAAAGCCAGGCATCAGTGCAGCCAGCACTGCAATTTAGCATAGAGCAGAGTAAAAGTTGTGGATCAGTGAGCAGAACCAGGCCTCACTTCACCTTTGTCTCAACACCTTGGCCTTTTCAATCTGAGGGATTCGACACCTAGAGGCAGGAAACATGTTCCCGATGTTGGGGGAGTCCAGAACCAGAGGCCACAGTTTAAGAATAAGGGGTAGGCCATTTAGGACAGAGTTCAGGAAAAACCTTTTCACCCAGAGTTATGGATCTATGGAATGCTCTGCCTCAGAAGGTAGTGGAGGCCAATTCTCTGGATACTTTCAAGAAAGAGTTAGATAGAGCTCTTAAAGATAGCGGAGTCAAGAGATATGGGGAGAAGGCAGGAACGGGGTACTGATTGTGGATGATCAGCCATGATCACATTGAATGGCGGTGCTGGATCGAAGGGTCAAATGGCCTAATCCTGCACCTATTGTCTATTGACCTGGCGCATAAGTCATCCAAACATCAGTTTGGTTTGTTCCTCACTCTCAGATTGCTCAAGAGTCTGGACCCCGCCACTACGATATGGCCCATACCCAACCTTTCCAATTCAGCCTGGCAATCAGACATCAGGACTTTCCTCGTTCTCGGGGACACGATTCTGCCTTGACGATGCTTCGACACCAACTCCACTTGCAGAAACCTGAGCACAACTATCTAGGCCATCAGTCCAGTGCACTTCAGAAACAAGCGAATATACTTAGAGGAGCCAGCTATAAGTGGGATTTTAAAACAGAGCCCTGTCTGTTCTACGCTAAAAGATTCCACTGTACTATTCTGAGGAACAGTGGCCATGTTCTCCCAGTACAGTGGCTAACATTTATGTCTCACTAAGGACCCCACCACTAAGGACTTCCGCCACCTTCAACAGGACCCCATCACTAAGGACATCTTCTCTCTCTATCCCTCTCTGCTTTTTGCAGGGATCGTTCCCTCCGCGACTCCCTGGTCCACACGTCCCTCCCCACAAATCTCCCACCTGGCACTTATCCCTACAAGCGTAAGTGCTACACCTGTCCCTATACCTCCTCTCTTACCACCATTCAGGGCCCAAAACAGTCCTTCCAGGTGAGGCAACACTTCACTTGTGAGTCTGTTGGGGTAATCTATTGCTTCTGGTGCTCCCGGTGTGGCCTCCTCTACATCGGCGAGACCAGACGCAGATTGGGGGACCGCTTCGTCGAGCACCTCTGCTCCGTTCGCCACAACAGACAGGATCTCCCAGTTGCCACCCACTTCAACTCTGCTTCACATTCCCTTTCGGATATATCTATTCACGGCCTCCTCTACTGCCATGATGAGGCCAAACTTCGGTTGGAGGAACAACATCTCATATACCGTCTGGATAGTCTCCAGCCCCTTGGTATGAACATCGAGTTCTCCAACTTCCAGTAATTCCCTCCCTCTCCATTCCCCCATCCCACCTTCACTCTGTCTCCTCTTCTAGCTGCCTATCACCTCTCATGACTCTGCCTTCTTCTACTACCCATAGTGCTTTCCCCTTAGATTCCTTCTTCACCTCTCCTGCCTATCCCCTCATTGCTTCCCCTCCCCCACCCCTTAACCTTCTTTATCGGGCCCCTGCCCCCTCCTTCTTTAGTCCTGATGAAGGGTCTCGACCCGAAACGTTGACTGCTTCTCTCAACGGATGCTGCCCGCCCTGCTGAGTTCATCCAGCTTTTTTGTACATCTTGATCTTTCAACTATGATTGTCTGCTCCCTACTAATTTGCTGTTTATGGCATTTTTCTTGTGCAAGAATTGGTTGCGGCATCATCTACATTACAACACCGAGATCACTTCCAAAGCACCTAATTGGCTGGTAAATTGCCAAGTATCCTGAATTTGCAAAGGATACATTGCAAAACTTGCCTACTTTCCCATCTACATTGCTAATCTAGAACGTTAGTGGAACTCACAGTGAGTGCCCAAAACTGCCAGTGCTTCATGACGCAAAGCCAGCTGGAATTTAACGTTGATGGTGATGCTGAAGAAAGAAATCATTAAAAATTTGCAAAGCACAGAGTGTAATAGATTTTTCAAGTAACTAGATAACAGCCACCACTCCCTGTCTGAAAGGCTAGATAAGAATGGAGAAATAGCTATACGATGACCTCAACCTCCCCAGCATCAATACTTAAAAATGTTCTAAGCTTTGATGAGATCTCTTCATTCATTCAACTCTGTCTGTTCAGTCTCCTCTCATCATGTAATCTCGACATCCCTGGAATCAGTTTGATGAATTATCGTTGTACTTGCCCTATTGCAACTTTACCCTCGGTTAAGTAAGGATGTCAGAACTCCAGGTACAGAGTCTCCAGTGCTGAAAATGATTACAAAATGTCTTCCTTATTGCTGTAATTCATCTCTCAACTTATAAAGACTAATGCCAGGAAAGTTTCCCAATGCCTCTACTTCCTCAGGAGGCTAAAGAAGCTTGGCCTGTCTCTTTTGTTCTTCATCAATGCACCACAGAAAATATCCTCACAATCTACATTGTTATGACCTTGTTTACCTGCACTGCACTTTTTCTGTAGCTGTTACACTTTTATACTGCATTCTGTTATTGTTTTACCTTGTTCTACCTCAATGCACTGTGTAAAGATCTGATCTGTATGGACAGTGTACAAGACACTGTATCCCAGTATATGTGACAATAATAAACCAATTACAATTACAATTCAAATCCTACCTAGATACATCATTTCTTGGTATGGCAACTACTCTACCTGTGACTGCAAGAAACTGTGGAATGTATGGACGCAGCTCAAAATATAATAGAATCCAGTCTTTCCCACCCCTTCCCTCACCCATAGTCTCTGTCTATCCTCGCTGCCTCAGTAAAGCAGCCAACATAATCACAGAACCCATCCATCGCAGACATTCTCTCTTCTCTCCCCTCCCATCACGCAGAGCTTAGAAAAGTCTGAAAGCTTGTCCCATGTGACTCAAGGACAGCTTCGACCCTGCTGTTATAAAATTGTTGAATAGTCCCCTGGTACAATAAGATGGACTATTGACTTCACACTCTTCATTATGACCTTGTACTTTTTTGTCTACCTGCACTTTGTATCAACGTTCAAGATAAACTTTATTGTCAAAGTACATACATGTCACCATATACAACCCCGAGATTCAGTTTCCTGTGGGCATACTCAGCAAATCTATAGAACAGTAACTATAGCAGAATCAATGAAAGACCTCCCAACTTGGGCGTTCAACCAGAGTGCAGAAGACAACAAACTGTGCAAATATAAATAAATAGCGATAAATAACGAGAACATGAGATGAAGAGTGCTTGTTACTTTATACTTTAGTTATACTTTATTCTGCCTTCCGTTATTGTTTTACCCTGCATTACACACAATGCACCGTGAAATGAAATTATCTGTATGAATATATGCAAGACAAGCTTTTCACTATAGCTCAGTACACCTGATAATAATAAACCATTTCTAATAAAGGGCCTCCACCCAAAATGTTGACTGTCCAATTCCCTACATAGCTGTTGCTTGGCCCATGAAGTTCCGCCAGCTTCTTGTGTTTTGCTCTATATTCTAGTGTCTGCAATCTTCTGTGACCCAACTTTAGTTGGGTGATTGTAGGAGTAAATGAGCATATGAGACAGAATAATTTGTCTATAAGTAAGTGGGGAGATGGTATCGCTCTGACAGTGAACATAGACCCTATGGCCCAAAAAAATCTTACTTTATGAGGAAGCATCTGAAAAAAAATTGTAATAGCTAAGTTCCACAGTATTGGCAAATCTAATGAAGAAAGGATGTTTTCTGTTCGAATTATTTCTACATTTATACTCTTTGGTGACATTAAAGTTATCAGAGCCCATGAAAATCACAGCCTGATAGAATGAGAGGAAGTGCATACAGTCTTAAAACTTTTAACTAAATAATTCCTTCCGTACTGATTAATTTACATACTAAGAACAATATCTGACTAAGACATAGCACTTAAAAATAATACAAATATTACACAGAACTGCATGTAATGAATCTAAACAGAAAAGACAGACTTACCGCCAGGGCATAGTTCTGGAACTGGACGCTTTTCCTATGGAAAGAGGAAATATCGTTTTTTTAAAAAGCTGGTGTGCTTCAGGAAAAACTTGTGATTTTAGCTGTAAATTAGATGCAGACTCCCCTTTGTCATGTTAGTTGACTCATTTGTGAATCAAGTCTCTCTCTTCAAATCCATTAAAGTTGTGCACATAAAGATGAGTGAACCCTGTATCTCTCCACTCATCATAAATACAGGAAACCCATTCGATACAATAAAACAAAGGAAAAAATCTTACAACCCTGCTTTTCCTCCACCTGTGTCTAGTCTAGAAGGAACCTGAAATCTGCTGCATCACACACAAAATGCTGGAGGAACTCAGCAGGCCAGCCAGCATCTATGGAAGAGTAAACATTTGACATTTGGGACCGATACCTTTCATCAGAATTGGAAAAAAAGATGAGAAGTCAGAAGAAAGTGGGGAGATGGAGGAAGAAGTACAAGGCGGTAGGTGATCGGTGAAAATGGGAGAAGGAGATGGGAGAAGTAAAGAGATAGGAAATTGACTGGAGAAAGAGATAAAGGGGTGGGAAGGGGGAGTCTGATAAGAGAGGGTAGAAGACAATGGAAGAATGGAGTCAGAAAACAATGGAGGGAGGTGAAGGTGGGAAAGGGGAATGGTGAAGCAGAGGGGGTTGGGGCTATTAATGGCAGTCTACTGTCCTGTCTAGACAAATTTGATGGCTCCTTACGTATTCATCTTATTTATTGCCTTTTTTTCATTCTCTTTAGCCAATGTACCCTTGTTCAATAACCTATCTTCCTAGAATTTATTGATCCAAAACATCGTGAAGTTTATATGCCCACACAATAATAGACAATAGACAATAGGTGCAGAAGTAGACCATTCGGCCCTTCGAGCCTGCACCACCATTTTGAGATCATGGCTGATCAATTCCTATCAATACCCAGTTCCTGCCTTGTCCCCATATCCCTTGATTCCCCTATCCATAAGATACCTATCTAGCTCCTTCTTGAAAAGATTATAATAGTCTGTCTCAGTCTCTTTCTTCAAGACTTAGTTTCTGTTAACTTCATAACAATCCATGAGCAAGGTTTTAAAGTTCCATGATCCTGCTACAAGCATTTTTTAATCAAAATAAACTTTATTCATAATTTTTTTTAAAATACAAGAACAAACCATGTAATTTCTTTCATTCTTACATTCATGATTAATGTTTTCAATACAGTTCTGTTGCATCCTTCAACTAATTGTGCTTCCCCTCTCCCACCCAGGGTGGTAAGCAACTGCATTCATTGAATGGCTTCCACATCCCACCCAGCTCCCTCCCTCTCCAATAGCAGAAGAACCCTATACTGTGGTCCTTCCCCACAAAACCTGTTACATAAAAATGCACAGTAGTTGGGTCACCACAGAATGAGTTTCTCACCATCGCATCATTATAATGCTACATGAAAGGCTGTCTGTCTCTTCTAAAACACGATAAAATCCAAAGCAACACACACAAAATGCTGGAGGAACTCAGCAGGCCAGGCAGTATCTATAGAAAGTCCTAATAATAGTCCATCAGGTCCTGAAGAAGGGTCTCGGCCCTAAATGTCAACTGTTTACCCCTTTCCACAGATGCTGCCTGGCCTGCTGAGTTCCTCCAGCATTTTGTGTGTGTTGGCTATCTCTTTTATTTCTTTTGGTGATAAAAGCTTTTTTTTTTCTGAAATAAAGACAAATAGTTCTGCAACTTTGACCAGTAATTGGGAAAACACAACAGCACTTGAATCAAAAGACACTCTGAATAGGATTTGAATTCAACAGAAAATAGTACTCATTTTGAAACCACGATAAATATTATTACAGTTTTCATTGTAAACTTCATTTGAAATTGCTTTTAGGTCGCTTTGGTGGCCTTTAACAACTCCCTGGAATTCTGGCTAATATCTTATACATTGATTATTAAAATTAAACATCCTGATGATTAAAATGCCTTGTGGTCTGAAAATTAGACCCAGCAGGTTTCCTTAAACCTTATAAATGAATCTGGTATAGAACGATGGAAATTTTTGCATTTACACAAAATGTGGCATTAGAGTTAACACTGCCCATCAGAATCACAGCCTGATATGATGTGGGGTAAGTATATGCAGACTAGAAACAAGAGTGTGGACCAAAGACTGGTTATTTTACAGATTAATAGCATTATCTAATTAAGATAATGCTAAGACGGTCTCTCCACTCATTCCTAAGGGAGAGAACTTAACTTTTTTATTTTAGGTTTTAGGAGCTGACTTTAAGAATTAATGGACAGCAGTCTGATATTTAAGGAACGAGCGGAACCAGGCAGATCGCGTTGAATAGGCAGCGCCGCGTCGCCGTGACACACTAACCCTGTCATGGGGTGACACAATAGGAAAGGGATGCCACCACCCTCGCTGACGGGAAGCTCCTTGCCAGCCATGAGGTGGGTGGAATTCAGGATGGACGCTGTCAACACAAATCGGAGCAATGCCGGTAATGATACCGGTTAAACACACAACTCTTGCAAACCAGTTCCATCTCTCCTCCCACTAGTTAACCCTGAACGTGTTCTTTACGTGCTGACATGGAAATCCCGCTCTACAAGGATATTCCACTGAGGCACCTTTGTAAAAGATGATGCACGATATTAAAAAGAGATTGTCTCATTACCACTTTCAGTTCTCCACAGTTTAAGACCAGGGCCATGTTGTCTTGTTGCTGCGACATGATTGGTTTAAAATTACTCTTCTTCCTACTTCTGACCTAAGAACTTTGTACACTGTGATCGAGGGCTGCAGACTCGGTTGCAGGACAAATGGTTTTGATTTAGGCACGTATTTCCCCTCCACAGGACTTTTTTTCTTCCCCTTCCTCCCAAGCTGATCGAGACGCCCACCCTTACCGCACCGGTGCAACTGTACAACCTACTTGCTAACCCATGCAGAGGGGTTTATTAAAGCCGGGTCATAGAAAGCACCCATGGCAACCTTTGCGACGTGGGGCAGCATCTTTGGTTTCCATGGTTACGTCCGTTAAGGCGTTACATGCCGCCCTGCAGGGTTGGTGGAGACAGGCCAGTTTTAGCCGGATTTCGTGTTAGCCAATTGGAAATCAACTTTGCTCAATATGACAGCCCCCCCCCCCCCCAACTCTAATTATCATGATCATTTGAGACCAGTTACTTTTGACCAATGAGATCATAGTCCTTACAGAGAAATAATTCTGGGAAAAATAAAATTCATTTTCTATGGCACAGGGCTTGAAATGAGTTCAGACTAGGCACTGTTTTGTGTCTCTTGCCCTAGACACTGACTATGAATTTTCTTTGTATAACGTCCTCAGGAGAGATCAAGTTTTGGATGGATGGATAACCAACAGTACGGATAAAAGGTGGCAAATCGGGCGGGAGTGAGTCCGATACTACAGCAATGAGCTGTATTTGGAAAATACATTCTGATACAGGTTTGATAGGTTCAATTTAACGTCAGAGAAATTTATACAAAATACATCAGTATCATAACGAATAAAGCCTGGATTATTGGGTTTGAGATATATAATCACAATGGCGGCTGGAAAACTTAAATCTGAGTAAATAAAAACAGTTGGAATGTAGAAAACCATTCAGTAGTTAGCATGGACACAGCGAGCTAGCTCGGACAGCAGAGTGACAACGACCAGAACATCTGTCTTAGTCATGAGCTAAACACGGGCCAAACATGCTCTTCCTCACTGCTGAGGCCTTTAAAACCTCATCTGAAAAGCGATCCTCCCAATAGTGCAGCCTTTCCTTGGGGGTTTATATGGAAACACAAAAGATCGGTGGTGAAAAAGACCATTCAGCCCATCAAGACTGTTCTGCCATTTAATATGATTATGACTGGTCATTTGCCTCAGTACCAAATCCTCGCACACTCCAGACCCCTTAATGCCTTTTGCATCTTATCATTTATCAGTCTCCCTCTTAAAAATATTCGGCAACTCATTGACCTCAACAATTCTGTCTGGTGGCAGATTCCACACACTCACCACTTCCACCTAACAAATATCTCCACATCTCAGCCTTAAACCACTTCCCTTTAAGAGTATGATCTAAGACTGAGACTGCAATCCCTCATTTCCTTGCTCCAGCCAGGAAAAATAATTTACCTTCACTGCAAGATGGCGCCAGTGACCAACACAATAAACAGTACAGTAATGTCCTGCAGACAGTTCATGAAGCTACTTCTTCTCCTTCTTCTTTTAAATATACTTCTACCACTAATATGTGTGTCATTTACATTTTGATAATGTGATTTTGGGCCAACCAAGTGATCTGGCTCTTTTGTGAGGGAATTCGATGTGGTTGAGATCGAGGTTGAGAATGGTGTGTGTGGCCAAATGGTGGAGTGAGAACTCATGATTGCCTCCGCTACTCACTGATCTCGCTGCTTAAAGCATTGAGCAAGATTGAAATCAATGAGGACAAGAGTGGAAGGTGAGCAGGTGTTCAGCACTATCTGCTTGTGTTTGACTGGTCTTTCTCTTTCTTTCTTTCATTTTCTCTCGCTCTCTCTCTTTCACTTGCTGCTGCCAGAGGAAAGTGCAGGAGCCCTGGGTCTCGGACAGGATCTGAATGGTGTGGTTTGTGGATTGGATTTGTTTTTAGAGGTTTCTGCAGTTCATGTCATACGCATTTCTGGTTTCTGGTTACAAGTTTTTTAATTGCTGTTTTGCACGATTTTCATTGGGCACTTTGACTCAGACTGACTCTGCGGCATGCAGTCAACAAACGATACAGTGCTAAATTGAACTACACTGAACATTTCAAGGTCTTTGTGGTTTGATGCTTAATACACTGTGTGTTATCCGCTCCTTTTTTGCCGTGTGCATGAGTTGTTCTTTTTTTGCGTGATGGGTGTTTGATGTTTTCTTTGAATGGGTTCCATGGTGTTTCTTTGTTTCGTGGCTGCCTGAGGGAAGACGAATCTCAGGGCTGTATACTGCATACATACTTTGGTAATAAACGTACTTTGAATCTTTTGACTTCGACCCAGTCTAGCTGGGTCAGAATCTTCCAATTAGACCCCCTCATTCTCTGAAACTCTAATGAATACTAGGCTGGTTAGCTTGATCTCCCAACACAGCATGCCTGCCATCTCAAAAGTTTGAAGTTCAAAGTAAATTTATTATCAAAGTACATTTATGTCACCATATACAACTATAAGATTTATTTTCTTGTGGGCATACTCAATAAATGCATGATAGAATAATTACTATAAAAGAAACAAAGAAAAACCACAACAGCTTGAGCACTCAACCAGTGTTCAAAAGACAACAAACTGCAAATACAAAGAGAAAGCAATAAATATCGAGAACTTGAGATGAAGAGTTCTTGAAAGTGAATCCATAGGTTTTGGAAACAGTTCAGTAATTGGGTGAGTGAAGTTATCCCCTCTCATTCAAGACCCTAATGGTTGAAGGGTAATAGCTGTACCTGAACCTGGTGGTGTCAGTTCTGAGGATCCTGTATCTTCTTCCTGATGACAGCAGCGAGAAGAGAGCAGGTCTTGGGTGTTGTCAGGGTCCGGTCCGGTCCGGAATCCACGTTCTGGGTCTCGATCCGGTCTGAGTGCTCCAGACTCTGGGTCTTGCAGCTGGCCCTCCCGGCCCCTTTGAGCCTGTTAAGATCATCCTGGATCAAAGAGGCACACCTGTGGCCAATTCGGCTGCAGGTGTTTATAATGGGCCATGGGACGGAGACCTGGTGGGTGGTTGTTTTGTTCTGCATCCTGTTAGCTCCGAAGCTGGTTTAACCAGCTCTATACCTGGTTTGTCTACTCCTTGTCTGCTCCGAAGTCGGTTTAACCTACTCTACACCTGGTTCGTTTGCCCCGAATCCTGCTCCGTATCCTGCCTTTTGCCTGTTCTGCAACCGGCTCTCTATTCTGCTCTGCAACCCACTCTGTACCTGTTTTACCCCGTTCGTCATGCTTTTCCTGCTCCTCTCAGGTGTGCTGGCCCCGCCGTCCCGTCTTATTTGTCTGCCCGCGCTTTCGGTTGCCTTTACCAAAGTACCCGGTGGATCACTGTAGTTCTGCTGCTCACTCTGGACCCAGCTTCCTACCCGTTGCCTCCGTCGGGCGGGTCTGGCCGGACTGCCACTGCCCGGTGAGGGTTCTGCTCCCTCCTACCCGTTGCTTCTGTCCGGTGGGTCCGGCCGGACTGCCGCTGCCCGGTGAGGGTTCTGCTCCCTCCTACCCGTTGCTTCTGTCCGGTGGGTCCGGCCGGACTGCCGCTGCCTGGCGGGGGTTCTACCTTTTCCACCTATTGCTCCCTAAGGGTTGTGCCATCATGGGTAAAGCCCTTCCCACCATTGAGCACATCTACATGAAACATTGCCTCAGGAAAGCAGCATCCATCATCAGAGCCCCCCCCCCCCCCAAACACTGGCCCAGGCCTCTGTGTTTTCTGCCTGGGAGGCGGCCCTGCCCGGGATCCATGTGGCCCGCCATGAGGGATCTGCCTGCCTGTCTGCCTACCCCGAACTGTGGGATCTGCCTGCCTACCCCGAACTGTGGGATCTGCCTGCCTGCCCCGAACTATGGGATCTGCCTGCCTACCCGGAACTGTGGGATCTGCCTGCCTGCCCCGAACTGTGGGATCTGCCTGCCTGCCCCGAACTGTGGGATCTGCCTGCCTGCCCCGAACAATGGGATCTGCCTGCCTACCCGGAACTGTGGGATCTGCCTGCCTGCCCCGAACTGTGGGATCTGCCTGCCTGCCCCGAACAATGGGATCTGCCTGCCTACCCGGAACTGTGGGATCTGCCTGCCTGCCCCGAACTGTGGGATCTGCCTGCCTGCCTCGTCTGAACTCTGGGGTCCTCCCGCCTGCCTGCCTCGTCTGAACTCTTGGATTCAGCCCCGCCTGCATTAACCCTTAAATGCCATGGCATCCCCATCCTGTCCTCCCCCTAGTACTTCAGTGTCTGCGTCCTGCGTTTGGGTCCATCCGGCCCCCCGTTCCTGACAGGTGTTGGGGGGGGGGGGCTCTGATGATGGATGCTGCTTTCCTGAGGCAATGTTTCATGTAGATGTGCTCAATGGTGGGAAGGGCTTTACCCATGATGGACTGGGCCATATCCACTACTATTTGGAAGATTTTCCATTCAAGGGCATTGGTATTTCAATACCAGGCTGTGATGCAGCCAGTCAATATACTCTCCACTACATATCTATAGAAGTTTGCCAAAGTTCCAGATGTCATGTCAAATCTCAGCAAACTCCTGAGGAAGTGAAAGTGCTGCCGTGCTTTCTTTGTAACTCAGGTCCTCCAAAATAATAACACTGAAGAGTATAAAGTTGCTGACCCCCTCCAATTCTGATTCTATGATGACGGCTGGCTCAAGGACCTCCAGATTCCTTCTCCTGAGGTCAATAATCAGCTCTTTGGTCTTGCTGCCATTGAGTAAGAGGTTGTTGCTGTGGCACCACTCAGCCAGATTTTCAATCTCCCTACTAAATGCTGATTCATCACCACCTTTGATTTGGCTTACAACAGTGGTGCCATCACCAAACTTGAAACCGGCATCACAGCTGTGCTTAACTGCACAGTTGTAAATGTAAAGCAAGTAGAACAGGGGGCTAAGAACCCAGCCTTGTCGTGCACCTTCTGGTGCTCCTTGCAGACAACAGTGGAATTGAACCCAATTCATGTCTTTAATAAATTTTAACATCTTCCTTGTATTTTTAAATTGTGTTCAACCTGTTTAAAGTTCTAATCTATTAAAGGTTTTGAATTTATTATGATTTTTTGTAATAAGCATGCTGTCTCTGTTTTCCATTTGTGCTCTATATAGTAATTATTTTATGCATTTAGTATGTATTCTAACCCATAGTATTTTGCCATCATTTACTGTGACGGATTTTTAGTTTCTGTGGCCAGTTGGTTACTTTTGTCACAGCTGAATTATTTGCTTTATGATGCCACTTCGGCATTGTGATATTATTTAATCCAAGATATCCAGGCTGGAAGTGAGCTTGGTAACTAATGACTGTTTTGTTGGCTCGACACATGGCCTAGAGCTCTGGAACTACTCCTACGGTCCCCATATGCATCTGTGGGGTGAAATGTGCTGAACGTCATAGCAGCAAGGATGCTGGATCTGAATCGTGAACATTCCACAGAAACGTATTGAGTGAGCGCATCATGGCACCAGATCAAATACAATACCATACTTGGATTATTGTGTTCAGTTTCTGGTCGTCTCATATAGGGACAATGTGGAAACTGTAGAGAGGGTGGCACAGATTTACTGATGCTGCTTGGATTACGGAGCATGCCTTAGGAGGAAAAGTTGAGTGAGCTAGAGCTTTTCTCTTTGGACCAAAGGAGAATGAGAGGTGACTTGATCGAGGTGTATAAGGTTATGGTAGACATTAACAAAGCAGTAATGCCTAACACCAAAGAACATACTTTTAAGGTGATTGGAGGAAAGTGCAAAGAGGATATCAGAGGTAGGTATTTTACAAAGAGACTGGTTAAGTGTATAGAGGTGGTGGTCGAGGCTCATACAATAGGGATATTTGAGGGTCTCCTAGACAGGTACATGAAAAATGGAGGGCTATGTGGTTACATTTATCTTGAAAGTTGATTAGGACGCCATGGTAGCATAGTGACTAGAATGACACTATTATAGCTCATGACATCAGAGTTCAATTCCGAGATCATCTGTAAGGAGTTTGTACATCCTCCCCATGAATGTGTGGGCTTCCTCCAACAGTCCAAAGATGTACCGATTAGTAGGTTAATTGGTCATTATAAATTGGCTCGTGAAGTTAGGGTTAAATTGATGGGGTTGCCAACAACATGGCATGAAGGGTCAAAAGGGTTTGTTTCACGTTCTATCTCTAAAATAAAGGTTGACACAACATCACGGGCCAAAGGGCCTGTACTGTTCTATGCTCTAATACTAACTGATTTTCTTGAACTTCAATGGCTCAGCGTTTACTGGGAAGAAAATTTAACTGCATTGCCATTAAACAGATTTGCCCATTAGTAATGGGTTTGTTTCTGGTAGCTTTAGTTTGATGATGGTACTACAGACAGTGCTTGAGTTCAGTGAAATTTAGAGAGATGGGATGGCAATTTCTGGGGAGAGAAGAGTAAGGAAGAGAGGAGGCTGGGGGAGAAAGAAAAGTAAGGATGTGAGGAGGGTGGAAGATAGAGTTAGGAAGAGAAGGGAATGGAAGAGAAAGCTTGGTGAAAAAGGGAGCAGCAAGAGAGGTGCGGAAAAAGGGACTGGGAGAGAGGGCGGGGAGAGGGAAGAGTGAGGGAAAGAGGGGCAGAAAGAGAGGGGCGGGTGAGAGAATAAGATAGTGTGCCTTTGTTAATGCTACAGCCTTCCTCATATTGCAAAATGCTATTGGCAGCAAAATTGTAAGATTGTACCTTAAAATCAGCTCTACTTAATATCAACACTTAAATTGACTGGATTCCATGAACAGCCAGTTTGCATGTGACATTCGCTGCTGATAGACAGTAGTCATGATGCCTGCATTCTACATTACCATAATGCACAGGTTATGTTTGATCCATGCTAGCCAAACAAAGGCTGAGCAATGAGGACTATCATACAGACAATGAAAGCCACTATGCCATGGAATGTTTGATAGTCTACTGCTATACTGAAACAATAGTACAACATCCTCAACTGCTTTGGAGACCCTGCAGTATGTGGCAGCATCTCTACTTCCTTAGGAGTTTGCAGAGATCTGGCATGACATCTAAAACTTTGACTAACTTCTATAGATGGTTAGCAGAGAGTATATTCACTGGCTGCATTACAGCCAGGTATGGAATCACCTTCTCCAACATTAAATATACCATTGAACAGAAAATCCTACAAAATGTAATGGATTTGGCCTAGTCCATCACAAGTAAACCCCTTCCGAACATTGAGCATGTCTACAGGAAACACTGTTGCAGGAGAGCATCTTCCATCATCAGGGACGCACACCACCCAGGTCATGCTCTCTTCTCAGTGCTACCATCAGGAAGAACATACAGGAGCCTCAGGACTCACACCACCTGGTTCAGGAAGTTATTACCCCTCGACTATCAGGCTCTTGAACCCAAGGGAATAACTTCACTCAGCTTCTCTAGCCCCATCATTGAAATGTTCCTTCAATCAATGGACTCCCTTTCAATCAGAATCAGAATCAGAATCAGACTTTAATCGCCAAGTACCTATGCACATACAAGGAATTTACTTCTGGCAGATGTTGTCTCTCTGCTCATAACAATAATAATGATAAATATAAATGAAAATATAAATTGTACATACAGGTAGTGCAATCCAAGTAATAGTTAGCTGACAGTTAACCGGCAGTTAACTGTTCAGCAAAGTGACCGCAGTAGGGAAAAAACTTCTCCAGTGCCTATTAGTCTTAGTCTGGAGGGATCTGAAGTGCCTACCAGACGGAAGCAGATCAAACAGTCCGTGCGCAGGATGGGAGGAGTCCTTTATGATGTTCCCCGCCCTCTTCTTCAACCTGGAAGAGTACAGGTCCACAATAGAGGGCAGGGAGGCTCCAATAATGCGCTCGGCAGTCCTCACTGTGCGCTGTAGTCTGGTTCTATCCTGCTTGGTGGCGGCTCCAAACCACACAATGATGGAGGTGCACAGGACAGACTCAATGACTGCAGTGTAGAATTGCAGCAGCAATTCCTGAGGCAGACCGTATTTCCTCAAGAGCCGCAGGAAATACATCCGCTGCTGGGCCTTCTTCAGGATGGAGCTGATGTTCTGCTCCCACTTCAGATCCTGAGAGATGGTGGTTCCCAGGAACCTGAAGTTCTCCACGGTGGTGGACCTTCTTTTCACATTCTCAATATCTTATTTATTTATTATTATTATTATTTCTTCTTTTCATATTTGCTCAGTTTGTTGTCTTCTGCACTCTGTTTGAATGCCCTAGTTTGGTGGTTTTTCATTGATTCTATTCTGATTACTATTCTATAGATTTATTGAGTATGCCAATAGGGGAATGAATCTCAGGTTTATATATGATGACATGTGTACTTCGATAACAAAATTTACTTTAAAATTTGAACTTAAGGAGAGTTGTCAACACAAGTGCTGGTAAACTTTAAAGACAGACTTTAGCAGCTTACAATCAGCTGAAGAGGGGGAACATGGCTCAGAGGAAAGGCTCATTTCTGATTAGTTTGCCTAGATCATGAGTGACCAAATTGTAAACACCTTTCAACTATAGTCCTGAGACAATTTCTCATCTTTCTCCAACCCTATTTGCATAACCTACCACAATGAGTGCATTAGTCAAGAACCTGCAATTTTGCCATCATGGCCAAATTAAGGAGGAATTCGGGTGATGGCTGGATAATGTTATAAATCACCAGGGAAACAGAGAGGTATGATTTTTTACTGTGTGAGGTATCACAGATTTGGCTATACTAGTATCAGATGTGTCATGGAAATTGTCTCATGGGGAGAGTTCTTGGAAGGGACAAACAGAACATGAACCTCAGCCATAAACAGGAAGATCAATTGGGATTAAATGAGTTGGTCGGCTCCTCATTACTACCATCAGGGAGAAGGTACAGGAGCCTGAATAGGTTATTGCTAGTAAGTTGTGGGCATGCTATGTTGGCATTTGAATCATGGTGATACATATGGGCTGTCCTCCGCACAATCCTCAGATTATGTTGTTCATTGACACAAATAACACATTACTCTGTATGTTTTGATTACATGTAACAGATAAAGCTGTCATTTTCTTTTTCAATCTTTTTATTAGTATTAAAAATATTATGAACAAAATACAGTTAATATATTAATAAAGGGATTACAAACATACAAATTCCCATTACACATGAAGGAATACATAAGCAAGGAATACAGTATAAATAAGTTTTCCCAAAACATGAACCATATAGTATATATATGAACAAGGTAAATCTAGATATTTCATAATATATAATATATAAAAAAAAGAAAAAGAAAAAAATATATATGCAAAGTTACTAACCTACTAATCTAATATCTAAGGGAAAAAAAAGAAAGCAAAAAAAAGAGAAAAAAACTAAAGAAAAAGAGAAAAAAAAAGGGCTGTTTATAGTATCTCACAAGAATACATAAACATCAATGTCGTCAACTCCGATCCTCTCAACATACATACAATTAAAGCTGAAAAAACCAATAAGCTTGGCACAGGGCCATATTACATCATATGAAAATATTGAATAAATGGTCTCCATATCTTTTCAAATTTAATAGAAGTATCAAATACAGCACTTCTAATTTTTTCTAAATTTAGACATAACATAGTTTGAGAAAGCCAATGAAATACCGTGGGAGGATTAATTTCCTTCCAATTCAACAAAATAGATCTTCTAGCCATCAAAGTGAGAAAAGCAATCATTCGACAGGCGGAAGGAGATAAATGGAGTGAGTCCATCATCGGTAAACCAAAAATTGCGGTAATAGGATGGGGTTGTAAATCGATGTTCAGTACCGCAGAGATAATATCAAAAATATCTTTCCAATATTTTTTCAAAAGCGGACATGACCAAAACATATGAGTTAAAGACGCGATTTCTAATTGACATCTGTCACAAATAGGGTTTATATAAGAATAAAAATGAGCTAATTTATCCTTGGACATATGGGCCCTATGTACAACCTTAAATTGTATTAATGAATGTTTGGCACATATAGATGATGTATTAACTAATTGAAGAATTCTATCCCAATTCTCAATAGGAATAATAAGATTGAGCTCTCTTTCCCAATCATTTTTGGTCTTATCAAAGGGCACTGAACGTATCTTCATAATTATATTATAAAGTTTTGATATAAGCCCTTTTTGAAAAGGGTTTAATTCAAACAAACTCTCCAAAATATCTGAAGACACAAAATTTGGAAACGTAGGAAGTACCGTACTTAAAAAATGCCTAACCTGTAAGTATCTAAAAAAATGAAATCTAGGCAAATTATATTTATTAGATAATTGCTCAAAAGACATAAAGCAATTGTCCAAAAATAAGTCGGAAAATCTTAATAAACCCTTAGTTTTCCAAGCTGAAAAAGCTTGATCTATAATTGAGGGATGGAAAAAACAATTAGCTACAATAGGACTATTTAAAACGAATTGAGTCAACCCGAAAAATTTCCGAAATTGAAACCATATACGTAGGGTATATTTAACTATCGGGTTGTCAATTCGTTTCGGCAATTTAGAAAGAGCAAAAGGGAGAGATGTCCCTAAAATAGAACCCAGAGCATAACCTGATACCGATTTAGTTTCCAAACTCACCCAATGAGGGCCAAAAGGACCATCCCATTCTTTCAACCAACATAACAAATATCTAATATTAACTGCCCAATAATAAAATCTGAAATTGGGTAATGCCAACCCACCTTCCTTCTTTGTCTTCTGTAAGTATGTTTTACCTAACCTGGGATTTTTATTCTGCCATATATATGAGGAAATTTTTGAATCAACATTAGTAAAAAAGGATTTCGGAATAAAAATTGGTACCGCTTGAAAAATATATAAAAATTTAGGTAAAATAACCATCTTAATAGCATTAATCCTACCTATCAGAGATAAAGATAATGGTGACCACTTAGTAAACAAGCCTTTAATCTGATCAATTAAGGGTAGAAAATTATACCCAAATAATTCTTTATGGTTTTTTGTGATTTTAATCCCTAAGTAAGTAAAAGAATCATTAACCAATTTAAAAGGTAAAATACCATAGCTTGGGACCTGTCTATTCAAAGGAAACAATTCACTCTTATTAAGATTTAACTTATACCCAGAAAACTCACTAAATTGAGCCAACAATGATAAGACTGCTGGAATAGATTTCTCAGGGTTAGAGATGAATAATAATAAAGAAGAAATCGATCTGCTCCTTCATAAATTTAATAAAGTCCGGCTCTTGCAATAAGGTAGAGTCAAATCGCCATTGACTAGCACTTAAAGCTGTATCCGTAAAATTAATAGAAAGTTTTAATGGAGCATGGTCAGAAATAGCAGTAATATCATAATAAACTGATACAGGACTTTGTGATATGGTGCAACTCAAACTACCTGCATCTCAATATCACCAAGACCAAGGAGATGGTGGTGGACTTTAGGAGATCTAGGCCTCATATGGAGCCAGTGATCATTAATGGAGAATGTGTGGAGCAGGTTAAGACCTACAAGTATCTGGGAGTACAGTTAGACGAAAAGCTAGACTGGACTGCCAACACAGATGCCTTGTGCAGGAAGGCACAGAGTCGACTGTACTTCCTTAGAAGGTTGGCGTCATTCAATGTCTGTAGTGAGATGCTGAAGATGTTCTATAGGTCAGTTGTGGAGAGCACCCTCTTCTTTGTGGTGGCGTGTTGGGGAGGAAGCATTAAGAAGAGGGACGCCTCACGTCTTAATAAGCTGGTAAGGAAGGCGGGCTCTGTCGTGGGCAAAGTACTGGAGAGTTTAACATCGGTAGCTGAGCGAAGGGCGCTGAGTAGGCTACGGTCAATTATGGATAACTCTGAACATCCTCTACATAGCACCATCCAGAGACAGAGAAGCAGTTTCAGCGACAGGTTACTATCGATGCAATGCTCCTCAGACAGGATGAAGAGGTCAATACTCCCCAATGCCATTAGGCTTTACAATTCTACCGCCAGGACTTAAGAACTTTTTAAAAGCTATTATTAATGCTTTTTGAGATAGTGATTTAGATGCATATCATATTTTTTACTGAGTTAAGTATTGTATGTAATTAGTTTTGCTACAACAAGTGTATGGGACATTGGAAAAAAGTTGAATTTCCCCATGGGGATGAATAAAGTATCTATCTATCTATCTATCTATAATTACAACCAATTACCGATGGAATAAAACAAGAGTCAATAAAAAAATAATCAATTCTCGAATAGGAGTGATAAACATGTGAGAAAAAGGAAAACTCCTTATTATTAGGATGACGAAATCTCCAGATATCAAAAACTCCATTATCAGTTAAAAAGGAGTTAATACAAGTGGCCGACTTATTGGGTAAAGTCTGAATAGATGTAGATTTGTCCATCAAAGGATTTAGACAACAATTAAAGTCACCACCCATTATTAACTTATATTCATTTAAATTAGGTAAAGAAGTAAATAAGGACTTAAAAAAGTCAGGACAATCCACATTTGGAGCATAAACATTAACCATAGCAACCTTTTTATTACAAAGTAAACCCGTAATTAACAAAAATCTACCATTCGGATCCAAAAGGATATCATGTTGAACAAATGCAATAGAGGAGTCAATAAAAATTGAAACTCCCTTAACTTTGGCATTCGAATTCGAATGGTACTGTTGACCCCGCCAAGACCTAAAAAAGCGATATTTGTCCTCCTTCCTCACATGAGTTTCTTGTACAAAAATGATATGAGCATTAAGTCTTTGGAATACTTTGAAAATCTTCTTTCGTTTAATAGATAGATAGATACTTTATTCATCCCCATGGGGAAATTCAACTTTTTTTCGAATGTCCCATACACTTGTTGTAGCAAAACTAATTACATACAATACTTAACTCCGTAAAAAATATGATATGCATCTAAATCACTATCTCAAAAAGCATTAATAATAGCTTTTAAAAGGTTCTTAAGTCCTGGCGGTTGAATTGTAAAGCCTAATGGCATTGGGGAGTATTGACCTCTTCATCCTGTCTGAGGAGCATTGCATCGATAGTAACCTGTCGCTGAAACTGCTTCTCTGTCTCTGGATGGTGCTATGTAGAGGATGTTCAGAGTTTTCCATAATTGACCGTAGCCTACTCAGCGCCCTTCGCTCAGCAACCGATGTTAAACTCTCCAGTACTTTGCCCACGACAGAGCCCGCCTTCCTTACCAGCTTATTAAGACGTGAGGCATCCCTCTTCTTAATGCTTCCTCCCCAACACGCCACCACAAAGAAGAGGGCGCTCTCCACAACTGACCTATAGAACATCTTCAGCATCTCACTACAGACATTGAATGATGCCAACCTTCTAAGGAAGTACAGTCGACTCTGTGCCTTCCTGCACAAGGCATCTGTGTTGGCAGTCCAGTCTAACTTCTCGTCTAACTGTACTCCCAGATATTTGTAGGTCTTAACCTGCTCCACACATTCTCCATTAATGATCACTGGCTCCATATGAGGCCTAGATCTCCTAAAGTCCACCACCATCTCCTTGGTCTTGGTGATATTGAGATGCAGGTAGCTTGAGTTGCACCATATCACAAAGTCCTGTATCAGTTTCCTATACTCCTCCTCCTGTCCATTCCTGACACACCCCACTATGGCCGTGTCATCAGCGAACTTCTGCACATGGCAGGACTCCGAGTTATATTGGAAGTCTGATGTGTACAGGGTGAACAGGACCGGAGAGAGTACGGTTCCCTGCGGCGCTCCTGTGCTGCTGACCACCGTGTCAGACCTACAGACTCCCAACCGCACATACTGAGGTCTATCTGTCAAGTAGTCCACTATCCAATCCACCATGTGAGAGTCTACTCCCATCTCCGTTAGTTTGTGCCTTAAGATCTTGGGCTGGATGGTGTTAAAGGCACTAGAGAAGTCAAGGAATGTAATCCTCACAGCACAACTGACCCCATCTAGGTGATCGGATAGTTTAAACCATTAGTATTCCAAGACACAAAGTTAATGGTTTGAGCCATGGTTCTAAAGTCATCCCTTTGGCATAGAAAGGGTTAACCATATTATAAACTCATGCACCCGGAAGAGGAACAAAAATAAAGCGCGGACCCGGAAGTGACGACATCGTAGACATATTTGTAGTTCATGAACAGCCCAAGTAAAAAAACTAAAACAAATTGATAAAAGAAAAATAAAAAAGGAAAACAGACCAACCCCCACCCCCACATGAAAAAGAAAAAAAGCCAAAATATGGCTAAAAAAGGAAAAAATGAGACTAAATCTACCCCCATATCAGCGGCAGACCACTCCCGTCTTAACCATATAATCTTGAAAAGCCTTTATATCTTGTTTAAAAGCTTGATGTTGTTCATCAAATTTTCTATCCAAAACCTCCATAAGCAGTTCATAAGTTAACTCAGTGCGTTGCGATTGAGCTTGCTTCTTTCCATTACCGTTCGGGTTGCTCCCCGGTTCTCGTCCTTTGGATCTAAGCCATTTCTGTTTGCATATCTTCAAGAATTCACAATAAAATCTTAACGATAAGCCCGAGAAAGTAGCAAGAATCTTTTGGTGTAGGTAACAATAAGTTGAATAAGGGTGATCAAAGGTTAAAAAAAAGTAAAGGTTATGGAGCGGATCTGAAACAGTACTCACTCCATGAGCGTCTCCCGCTGACCTCGTCATTTAAAAAAAAATTGGATAGGTATATGGATAGGAAAGGAATGGAGGGTCATGGGCTGAGTGCAGGTAGGTGGGACTAGGTGAGTGTAAGCGTTCGTCATGGACTAGAAAGGCTGAGATGGCCTGTTTCCGTGCTGTAATTGTTACATGGTTATATGGTTATCTTTAATTTTTCACCTTTATCTTTGAACTAGCACCCCCTCCATGGACCCTATCTATACTTCTTGCTGCCTTAGTAAAAGGTCCAGCGTAATCAACGATCTCACTGACCCCAGACACAATCTACCTGCACTGCACTTTATCAGTAGCTTTTATACTTTATTCTGCATGGTTATTGTTTTACCTTAATGCACTAGGGTTGTATATGCATAAAAAGGAAAAGCTAAAATTCCTCCCTGCACCTTGTTTGGCTCATCAGGCAGCAACCTTGCCATTTCTTCAGTTCCTTCACTTATTCTGAATCCTTCAATTCCCTTGCTACAAAACAAAATATACTTCGTGAACTTGATCTGCGGTCATCCAATCTTTGTCTGATATTTTGTAGAGCTGAAATGAATGACTAATACAAGATTAAATTTCTCATTGCTCTTTGTGAGAGCCCATTTAAAGAACACACCTTGACATTCAGCTGCCAAACATATACATAGTTCTGCTAATGTCCATTTCCATGAAGCAAATTGGTTCTCAGGTGATTGATGGATTCAGGAACACTATTTGCACTAAGTGGAATTGAATTGATTACAGTGCATTCACATTTGCGAAAACCAGTTTAAATCTGCGCTTTGTTCTGCTATAACGTGACTTTCTATTGTTACGTACCCGTGACACGTGACAGTGGTACCCTTGTCACGTGACTGGGGTTGAAGTTATACTGGACATGAGGTAATGGTGGAGTGATGTCATTTTCCCGCCAGTAGAGGTCATGTGACAGGTTTTTTCTACAGGGTATAAAAGGAAGACCCACCCTGTCAGGTGGGGCAGTTCGTGGCAGGATTTGCCAAGATGACTTCATATTACTGTGTGATTTAATGTGATGACGCAGTTTAGTTAAAAATGAAGTTTTATATAATGCCTAAAGTTTAAAAGGTCAGAGCCAACGGTTTCTTTGCTAATGGAGAGTGAAGTTTGGAAGACAAATCGAGAAGAATCGATTTTCGACGTGGGAGATTGAGAATATTGTGGAAGGAAGGTCAGTCACTTTAAGTTGTTATATTTAACAAAATTCGACGTGGGAGTTCGACGCTGGGAATCGAAGGACATCGACGTGGAAGAGAATTTACATCGCTTTAAAAAGTCTCTCCTTTTAAGAGTACCGTGAGCTTTTGAACTGTCGGCATATCGTTTTAAAGTCTGTTTTCTTTCGGCATATCGCTTTAAAGACCTAAATTCTTTTCAATACCGCTTTGAAGACTGTTTGGGACTGCAACGCTATTAAGGACTGTTTGAGCAGCTGAGCTCGGATCATTGTTTGGGTTTGTTTACATTTGAAGGGGGTTTGTTATCAGTGTTTAATAAACGTGTTATTTGTTATAAAACCCTTCGTCTAACTCATCTATAATTATTGTTGCCTGAATACGTAACATAAATATGGGGGCTCGTCCGGGATTGAATTGTTTGAGTTTAATAAGCTTTTTGAATTTTGAGTCGGTGTTTTGGTAACGGGGATTGCTCAATTTTTTTTTTGTTTGATTGGCTTGTGAGTGGTATTCGGCAACGATGAATATTGATGAGTTTCTGGATTCGCCAGACGCGGACTTGTTAGCGAAGGCGAAAAAAACTGAAGTCTCTGAACTTGCTAATCGGTTGCATCTTAAAGGGATTTCGCCAACTACATCAAAAGCTGTAATACAGAGAAAGATCGCATCACATTTTGTGGCTTCGGGTCATTTTGAAGAATCGATTTTAGAATCGTTTCCAATAAGTAATCTGGAGATGCAGTTGCAAATTGAACAAATGAGGTTGGAACAAAGTAAAGCAGAGTTAGAGAGGTGTAAATTGAAATCTGAGCAGAAGAAAAGAGAATTTGAATATGCAATGGTGAATTTAAGGTCTGAGAATCAGTCTTCTGATTCTAGAAAACCGTTTGTTGCTAGCCAAGAAATTAAATTGGTCCCTCCATTTAGTGAAACAGAAGTGGAGAGATATTTTCAACATTTTGAAACTATTGCTCGGATGTCAAAGTGGCCGAAAGATAAATGGTCAGTGTTGTTACAGAGTGTAATCAAAGGCAAGGCACGACACGTTTACACAGCTTTAACTGCTGCGCAAGCATTAGATTATGATATTGTGAAAAAAAATATTCTCAAATCGTATGAATTGGTCCCAGAAGCGTACAGGGAAAGATTCAGGAGTTTGAAAAAGTCTGTGGAAAAGACTTATGTGGAATTTGCCTATGATAAAGCTATGTGTTTTGAGAGATGGGTTTCTTCTAAAAATGTAAATGGGGACTATGAGACATTGAAAGAGCTGATTTTGATGGAGGAATTTAAAAGAAGCATTCCTGTTGAAGTAAGGACCTACTTAAATGAGAGGGATATTGATAAATTGCAGGACTGTGCTAGATTAGCTGATGAGTATGTTTTAATCCATAAGAATAAATTTCCTCAGGGTAGAATTTTTAAGAGGAAAAATAATATGGAGACTCAAGGTAAATCAGAAATTAAATTAGAGGTTAATGAGAGAGGTAAGGAGGAAGGAAAACCTGTGAAGGAAAGACAGTTTGGTCTTATTTGTAACTATTGTAAGAAGCCTGGCCATGTAATAGCTAACTGTTTCAAATTGAAAAAGAAAGAGAAGGAAGCAGTTCCAGATGCTTGTGTGCAACATACTAAAGCACCTGTAAAGTTACAGGGTTTGGTAAACACAAATGAGGATTTGTTAGAGTCTGACAAAGTTAGAAAGGGATATGATCATTTTATAACTGAAGGGTTTGTATCCTTGAAAGAAGGATCTACTCTGGTGCCAATAAAAATTCTTAGGGATACTGGAGCTTCTCAATCACTGATGTTAGATAGTGTGTTGAAGTTTAATGAAGAGAGTGATACTGGTGAGGTAAATTACATAAGAGGTGTTGGAAGTGATTTTATGCCTGTACGTTTACATGAAGTAAATTTAAAGTCAGGGTTAGTTACAGGATTTGTTAAGGTAGGATTACAGCATAGCTTACCTGTGAAGGGTATTTCTTTATTATTAGGTAATGACTTGGCAGGTGGACAAGTTTTTCCTGAAGTGCATTTGACAATGGAATCAGAGGAACCAGAGGTGAATTCTAACACAGATTCTTCTTGTGTTGTGACTAGAGCTATGGCTAAAAAGATTGATGTGCAGAATGAGGTTGTTACTCATGACTGTTCAACTCAGGATTTGAGTTTTGAGGATGTGTCAGAGACTTTCTTACCTTCGTTGTTTGAACAAGATTCTAGGAGTAAGTCTGACTATGAAGATTTATCTCTGTCTCGGAAGGAGATGATAGCAGAGCAGAATAGAGATCCTGAGATTGTAAAATTAAGGGAACAAGCTTTACTAGGTAGTGAAATTGAGAAGGTGTCAGTAGGATATTACTTGGAAAAAGGAGTGTTGATGAGGAAGTGGAGGTCGCCTACAATTCCTGCAAGTGAGGAATGGAATGTTGTTTACCAGGTAGTTGTTCCTAAAGTTTATCGGAATGAGATTTTGACTTTAGCTCATAGTGTGCCTTTAGGTGGACATCAAGGGGTAAGGAAAACTGTGGACAAGATTTTAAAACATTTTTACTGGCCTGGTTTAAGAAAAGATGTGGCGATGTTTTGTAAGACGTGCCATACTTGTCAAATTGTGGGTAAACCAAATCAGGTTACACCAGTAGCTCCATTACAACCTATTCCAGCATTTGGTGAACCGTTTTCTAAAGTTATTGTAGATTGTGTTGGTCCATTACCAAAGACAAAAACTGGTTATCAGTATTTGTTGACTATCATGTGTACTTCGTCTAGGTTTCCAGAGGCAGTACCACTTAGGAATATAAAAGCTAAAACTGTGACGAAGGCTCTTATAAAATTCTTTACTTATTTTGGATTGCCTAAGGAAATACAAACTGATCAAGGTAGTAATTTTATGTCTGGATTGTTTCAACAGATAGTTTATAAATTGGGAGCTAAGCAAATTACTTCGTCTGCATACCATCCAGAATCGCAAGGTGCCTTGGAGAGGTTTCATTCTACTCTCAAGAATATGATTAGGACATATTGTGTGGAGAATGAAAGTGACTGGGATGAGAGTATAAACTTACTTTTATTTGCAGTAAGGGAATCGGTACAGGAATCTTTAGGTTTTAGTCCATTTGAACTTGTGTTTGGACATAGAGTTAGAGGACCTTTAGCTTTATTGAAGGAACAGTGGATTAGTAAGGAAGTGCATACTAATTTGTTGGACTATGTTTTGAAATTTAAGGACAGGTTACATAAAGCTTGTAGCTTAGCCAAGGAAAATTTGAAGTTGGCTCAGGAGAAAATGAAAACTTGGTATGATAAGGAAGCTAGGATGAGGATGTTTAAGCCTGGAGATAAGGTGTTGGTTCTTTTCCCAGTGCAGACAAATCCTTTACAAGCTAGATTTCATGGACCTTATGAAATTGTGTCTAGAGTTAATGATGTGGATTATGTAATAAAAACTCCAGATCGTAGAAGGTCAACACAACTTTGCCACATAAATATGATTAAACCATATTTTGAGAAACAATCTGATACTGTGACTGTTGTGATTAGTGAGAATGAGTTGGATTTAACTGGGAACATGATAGATGATTCATCTGACTTTCATTCTAAATCTAACATTGTTTCTGTTAGGTTACCTAATTCGACTATTTTGGAAAATATGGATGAGAAATTAGCACATTTACAGCTAGAGCAGAAACAACAGATGAAGGAATTGATTTTTAAGTATAAGGATTTATTTCCAGATGTTCCGAGAAGGACTACTATAGCTTCACATGATGTAGATGTTGGAGATGCCAAACCTATTAAACAACATCCATATAGGATGAACATGGAAAAATGTGAACTTGCTGAGAAAGAAATTGAATACATGTTAGAGAATGATATTATTAGACATTCTAACTCGAATTGGAGTTCGCCATGTGTTATGGTGCCAAAACCTGATGGTAGTATTAGGTTTTGTACGGACTATAGAAAGGTGAATGCTTTAACGAAAACAGATGCATATCCAATTCCTAGAGTAGATGATTGTGTAGATAAGGTTGGAAAAGCAAAGTTCCTTACAAAGATTGATTTATTGAAAGGGTATTGGTGTGTTCCACTAACGGACAGAGGTAGAGAGATTTCTGCATTTGTAACTCCATCTGGGTTATATGAGTATAATGTTCTTCCATTTGGGATGAAGAATGCCCCAGGTACTTTTCAGAGGATGATTAATTCTGTGATTCAGGGATTGAAAGATACTGATGCTTATATTGATGATTTAGTGACAGGAAATGATACTTGGGAAGCACACATTATTGCGGTGGAGAAATTGTTTGAAAAGCTTTCAAAAGCTAACTTGACTATTAATTTAGCCAAGAGTGAATTTGGACATGCTACTGTGACTTACCTTGGTTATGTTGTAGGTCAAGGTAAGGTAGCTCCTGTTCAGGCAAAAGTTCAGGCAATTTTGGAAATTCCCACTCCAACGGGGAAAAACTCTCAGAAGGTTTTTGGGAATGGTAGGATATTATCGAAAATTTTGTAAGAATTTTGCTAATGTTGCCCTTCCATTAACTAATCTTCTGCAGAAGAATGTAAAGTTTGTATGGACAGTGTTTTGTCAGAAAGCATTTGAAAAATTGAAAACAATGATATGTGAACAACCTGTGCTTAAGGCACCTGACTTTGAAAAACCTTTTTCATTAGCTGTGGATGCTAGTGATGAAGCTGCGGGAGCAGTATTGATGCGAAGGAATGAGGGTGATGAGGTTGATCATCTGGTAGCATACTTTTCTAAGAAATTTAATAAGCATCAAAGAAACTATTCAACAATAGAGAAAGAATTGTTATCTCTTGTTTTAGCTTTGGAATATTTTGAGGTATATGTTGGTACAACTCAAAAACCACTTATTGTTTACACTGATCATAATCCGTTAGTTTTTCTGAGTAAGATGAAAAACAAAAACAGAAGATTGTTAAATTGGAGTTTGATGTTACAAGAGTACAATATTGTGATAACTCATATTAAAGGTAGAGATAATGTGGTTGCTGATTGTCTATCTCGATATTGAATGTACAATGTTTTTTTTGGAGTGGTTTTTTTTTATTGTAACACTCCTACTGTATTGTATATTGTGTATGTTATATGATTTATACATTTGTTTTTTTTCTTGTAAGTAATTGTTAAAATTTTTGTTCTTGTCAGACCAAAAATGTTTTTTTTGGAGGGAGGTGTTATGTACCCGTGACACGTGACAGTGGTACCCTTGTCACGTGACTGGGGTTGAAGTTATACTGGACATGAGGTAATGGTGGAGTGATGTCATTTTCCCGCCAGTAGAGGTCATGTGACAGGTTTTTTCTACAGGGTATAAAAGGAAGACCCACCCTGTCAGGTGGGGCAGTTCGTGGCAGGATTTGCCAAGATGACTTCATATTACTGTGTGATTTAATGTGATGACGCAGTTTAGTTAAAAATGAAGTTTTATATAATGCCTAAAGTTTAAAAGGTCAGAGCCAACGGTTTCTTTGCTAATGGAGAGTGAAGTTTGGAAGACAAATCGAGAAGAATCGATTTTCGACGTGGGAGATTGAGAATATTGTGGAAGGAAGGTCAGTCACTTTAAGTTGTTATATTTAACAAAATTCGACGTGGGAGTTCGACGCTGGGAATCGAAGGACATCGACGTGGAAGAGAATTTACATCGCTTTAAAAAGTCTCTCCTTTTAAGAGTACCGTGAGCTTTTGAACTGTCGGCATATCGTTTTAAAGTCTGTTTTCTTTCGGCATATCGCTTTAAAGACCTAAATTCTTTTCAATACCGCTTTGAAGACTGTTTGGGACTGCAACGCTATTAAGGACTGTTTGAGCAGCTGAGCTCGGATCATTGTTTGGGTTTGTTTACATTTGAAGGGGGTTTGTTATCAGTGTTTAATAAACGTGTTATTTGTTATAAAACCCTTCGTCTAACTCATCTATAATTATTGTTGCCTGAATACGTAACACTATAACACAAGGTTTCTTTGGAGTAAAATTCCAGCATTATAGCAGAACTACATGCAATTTAATGTATTACCACATATTTATTGACATTTTCTCACAACGTCTTTAAACTAACCAACATTAAAGTATGGCGTGCAGGTTGATGGGAATAGGCAGTTTAAATGGTTTCAGCATGGACTAGATGGGCCAAAGAGCCTGTTTCTCTGCTGTACTTCTCTACGACTCTATGATAATTATCTAATGTCTTGAACATATTATAAGAGTGGGTAATTTGACTTATTTCCTTTCCGACTTCTTCGGTTATTTATTTTCATTACATGAAGCTGACATGATATTGAAATACAACTGATAGCTATTTAATACATAGGATTAAGTATACACTTTCACAATTACATGTGAATATCATTTTAAATTTTATACTTTTGTAGCATGGGGAAAGTTTAACTGAATTCAATTTGAAGATCCCAGTTGGCAATACAGAAAAGGCACAATTGTCGATATAAACAAGCCAGGCTGCACCTGCAAATAAAAGAAAAAGGACAGGTAAACATAATAGACAATAGACAATAGACAGTAGGTGCAGGAGTAGGCCATTCGGCCCTTCTAGCCAGCACTGCCATTCACTGTGATCATGGCTGATCATACACAATCAGTACCCCGTTCCTGCCCTCTCCCCATATCCCTTGACCCCGCTATCTATAAGAGCTCTATCTAACTCTCTCTTGAATGCATCCAGAGACTTGGCCTCCACTGCCTTCTGGGGCAGAGCATTCCACATATCCACCACTCTCTGGGTGAAAAAGTTTTTCCGCATCTCTGTTCTAAATGGCTTACCCCTTATTCTTAAACTGTGGCCTCTAGTTCTGGACTCACCCATCAGCGGGAACATGCTTCCTGCCTCCAGCGTGTCCAATCCCTTAATAATCTTATATGTTTCAATCAGATCCCCTCTCATCTTTTTCTAAATTCCAGTGTATACAAGCCCAGTCGCTCCAATCTTTCAACATATGACAGTCCCGCCATTCCGGGAATTAACCTTGTGAACCTACGCTGCACTCGCTCAATAGCAAGAATGTCCTTCCTCAAATTTGGAGACCAAAACTGCACACAATACTCCAGGTGGGGTCTCACCCTCTTTACTCCTATACTCAATTTCTCTTGTTATAAAGGCCAGCATACCATTAGCTTTCTTCACTGCCTGCTGTACCTGCATGCTTGCTTTCATTGACTGATGTACAAGAACACCTAGATCTCGTTGCACTTCCCCTTTTCCTAACTTGACTCCATTTAGATAGTAATCTGCCTTCCTGTTCTTGCCACCAAAGTGGATAACCTCTCATTTATCCACATTAAACTGCATCTGCCATACATTTGCCCACTCACCCAACCTGTCCAAGTCACCCTGCATTCTCATAACATCCTCCTGACATTTCACACTGCCACACAGCTTTGTGTCATTGGCAAATTTGCTAATGTTACTTTTAATCCCTTCATCTAAATCATTAATGTATATTGTAAACAGCTGCAGTCCCAGCACCGAACCTTGCTGTACCCCACTGGTCACAGCCTGCCATTCCGAAAGGGATCTCCATAAGAAGCCCAGCTGCAAAAGGAGGAGGGTTGGGTATGTAACTCTCGCTTCGGCTAGCAGCTTAATATAGGGTGAGTTAGCCCCGGGCAAAAAGGGCCCAATCTGTTGCGTAATGTTGGAGCTCACTGATAAGCCGATTGTCCACCATCGACCTCCTCTGATTGTCACTGCCCTTCGGACCCTCACTCCAAGTTCACCCTGTCCGGCGGTCTACTAACTCTCGTCATTCACATCTTCTCTCCTTCTCTCTCCCCCGGCAAAAGACCACAAAGATCTCTCTCCCAGACTCACAAGGAAGAACAACAGCTAGTCATAACCCAAACATTGTTGCTACAGAGAAACCATTACGTTATCAGTGAAACCCTACATCATGTTACACAGCAGTGAAACCCTACAACATGTTCCAGGTATAAGGCTAGACATCCTATCTTGTAAAAACACCAACAGAAGCTCCAAAGGCCTCATCCCTGGGAGAGGAAGGATCTTGGCCTAGAAGATGGATGAAGTAGTGCGGTGGAAGCAGAAGCCACAGGGACAATCAACCTTCAGCCAGGACAGAGCACTGTGGTGAGCTATGGCCCAGTAGGGGTGATGAGCTTAAGAAGAGAAATACATCAGTTTGCAATCCTCCAACACTGGCAAGAAAATGAATAGTCCATATGAGAAAAAGTTCATCAAGATTGAAAGAGTACAGAGAAAATTTACAAGATTGTTGCCAGAACTTGAGGATCTGAGTTATAGGGAAAGGTTAAGTAAGTTGGGACTTTATTCCCCCGAGTTTAGGAGAATGAGGTAAAATTTGATGGTGGAGTTATTATCATTAATGTATATTGTATAGATAGGGTCAATGTAAACAGGTTTTTGTCACTGAGGTTAGTTGACACTAGAACTAGAGGTCATAGGTTAAGAGTGAAAAGTGAAATATTTATGGGAAACCTGAAGGGGAATTCTTTACTCAGAGGGTGGTGTGAGTCTGGAGCTAGCTGCCAGCGGAAGTGGTGAATGTAGGCTTGATTTCAACATTTATGAGAAGCTTGGTTAAGTACATGGACGGGAGAGCTATGGTCCAGATACAGATTGATGGAACTAGACAGAATGACAGTTTCGCACAGACTAGATGGGCCAAAGGGTCCGTTTCTATGTTGTAGTGTTCTATAACTCTGTAGCGCAATTAAACAGGGGAAACAAAATGAAGGAATGGATAGATCTTCATAATGGACGTAAATAAAATATAGGAGATAAAGGCAATGATCATAGCGTTATATCAGAATGGGAAAAAACTGGCTGCTGTGGCTCAGAAGTGTGATGGAAGACAAAGTCAGGCATGAATTAGGGTGAAACCATTTCACTAACTTTAGACTCAGTTCAATACATCAAGGGCACATTCCTCTCTATCATCAGTGGGATCTACAGGAGGGGCTACCACCAAAAGGTAATATCTATATTCAAAGATCACCACATCTGGGCCATTCATCTTCTAAAAGCTACCAGCATGCAGGAGGCATAGAAGCCTGAAGTGTGACAGCACCAGGTTCAAGAACAGCTACTTCCCTTCAACCATTCAGCCCCTGAACCAAACTGCACAACCTAAGTCACTAGTTTAGCAACACTATGACCACTTTGCTCTACAATGGTCTTGCTTTTTTAATTGAGTATTCTTTTTTTGTGAAAACTGGATATGATTTATGTTTATTTTCTTGTGAGTGCTGTGTATCTGATGTCCTGTGTCTGTGATGCTGCTGCAAGTTTTGCATTGCATTGTAATTGTGTATGTGACAGACATTGACCTAGTAAAACATTAGCTTTATTTGTCACATAGTCACATGTACAGTACTGTACAGTCACATGTACATACTGTACAGTGAAATGCGTTGTCAAATCAAATCAGTGAGGATTGTGCTGGGCAACCCCCATGTACTGCCATACTTCTGGTAGCAACGTAGCATGCCTACAACCTGTACGTTTTTGAACTGTGGGAGGAAATGGGAGCACCAAAAGGAAAACCACACAGTCAAGGGGAGAACGTACAAGCTCCTTACAGGCAGTTGTGGAAATTGAACCCTGATCTTACCGTCGGTGCTGTAATGTGATGCATTAACCACCACACTACTGTGCTGCCCCACATTACGTGATTCCACATCCAAAATATCAACATTTAGGATGAGGAATAGGCCCTTCTAGTCCTTTGAGCCACACCACCCAGCAACCTTCGATTTAACCCTAGCCTAATCACTGGACAATTTACAGCGACCAGTTAACCGACTGTAGGAGAAAACCCACATGTTCCACAGGAAGGATGGTACACACTCCTTACAGATGATGTCAGAATTGAACTCTAACACTCTGAGCTGTGCTAATTGCTATGCTACTGTGGCGCCCAATGTCATAAATCCTTGGAATTGCAGGAACACCATGCTGCAGCAGCAGCAGTGAGGCAGATGTAGAAGCAAAGATCAAGGCTTGAAGGGGATAAATGCAGGATACAGTTTGTTGAGGAAGAAGTTGAAGTGCAGTGACCCAACTGGAACAGATCAATTTGTAGAGACATTGCATCTCAGCTCCAGCAAGATGGGTTGAATCCTAAAACCTGCTTTTGCTGCTATTGCTTATGTGGAGTTCTCCCCGTGACCACATTGGTTTCTTCACTGGTTGACTCTACAATTCATGTTTCTAATATTTATTTATTACTGTTTTTTTTGTACTTGCATAGTTTGTCTTCTTTTGCACACTGGTTGTTTGTCTATCTGTGTATAATTTTTCACTAATTACATTGTATTTTTTCGTATCTACTGTGAATACCTGCAAGTAAATGAATCTCAGGGTAGTATGTGCTGACATATAGGTACTTGGATAACAAACTTACTTTGAACTTTCTTTGTTCCACTTTCCTCTCACATTCCATAGAAGCGTTTGTTGCTAGGTTAATAGGCCAGTATGAATTACCATGAGTGTGCAGGTGAGTCTGGGGGAGCATATGGGAATGTAGAGGGTGTAAAATGGGATTAATATAAATGGTTGGTCAGCATGAACTCAGTGGGCCAAAGGGCCTGTTTCCATGCTGTATGACCCTGTATAACAGCATCCATCGTGCAACCGAAATATAGAGACACAAGGAACTGTAGATGCTGGAAATCTGGAGCAACACACAGCTGGATGAAGTCTGTGGGTCAGGCAACATCCATGGAAGGTAATGGACATTTCAAGTCAAGAACCTTCAACAGGAGAATGACACACTCGGTGGACACTTTATTAGGTACACCTGCGTTCCTGCTTGTTAATGCAAATACAGTATCTAATCAACCATTCATGTGGTGGCAGCAACTCAATACGTAAAAGTTCAAAGTAAATATATTATCAAAGTGCACATATCTCACCATATACAACCTTGAGATTCACTTTCTTGTAGGCATTCACCGTAAGTTCAAAGAAATACAATAGAATCAATGATATAACACACATAAAAAGATAGACAAACAGCCAATGTGTAAAAGACAACAAGCTGTGCAGACACAAAAGAAAAATAATAATACAGGTTGAGTACCCCCTATCCAAAATGTTTGGGGCTGGAGGAGTTTTGAATTTTGGATTTATTTGAATTTTGGAATATATAATGAAATAGCTTGGGATCGCCATGATTTCTGACTCTGAACTTATATGCTACTGGTAAGCAGTCTTTGTCTTACATAAGCTTGTTCAATGCACATATACACGGGTGTAGCCATTCAGCATGTTTGTTTTATGCAATGTTTTTCTATTTTCCATAACTTTTATTCATTACATAAGTGAGATCACTTCTTTAGAACTGTCTGTGATGCTCACATCACCTGGGAATCTTCCCAATGCCTTGTGGAATTTTACATATGTGACATCATGCCAACGCTCCAAAAAATTTTGGATTTTGGAGGGTTTTGTAGGTTGGAGTTTTGGATAAGGGATACTCAAATGTAATAATAAATGAATGAGCAATAAATATCAGGAGCATGAGCTGAAGAGTCCTTGAAAATGAGTCCATAGGGTGTTGGAACAGTACCATGATGAGGCAAGTCGAGTGAAGTTATCCCTTGGAGTTCAAGAGCCTGATTATGGAGGGTTAATAATTGTTCCTGAACCTAGTGGTGTGGGTATTGAGGCTCCTGTACATTATTTCTGATGCCAGCAGCGATAAGAGAGCATGGCTTGGATGGAGGGTGTGCTTGATAATGAATGCTGCTTTCCTACAACGACGCTCGTTGTAGATATGCTCAATGGCAGGGAGGGCTTTATCTGAACTGATAACACCGAGGAATTAAAAGTTACCGACCTTCTCCATCTCTGATCCCCTGATGAGGACTGGCTAATGGATCTCCAGTTTCCTCCTCTTGTAGTCAATAATTAGCTCTATGGTTTTGGTGACATTGAGTGAGGGGTGCTGTGGTACCATTCAGCAAGATTTTAAAAGCATGCAAGCATGGTCAGGGTTCAGTTGTTCTTCAGACCAAACATTAGAATGGTGGGGAAAAAATGTTATGTAAGTGACTTTGACCGTGGAATGATTGTTGGCGCCAGGCAGCGTGGTTTGAATATCTCAGAAACCGCTGATTTCCTGGAGTTTTCATGCACAACAGTCTCGGGAGTTCACAGAGGATGGTGGTGAAAAACAAAAAAAAAACATCCAGTGAACAGTAGTTCCATGGGTGAAAATACCTTGTTAGTGAGAGAGGTCAGAAGAGAATGGCCAGACTGGTTCAAGCTGACAGGAAGGTGACAGTAACTCAAATAACCACACGTTACAACAGTGGTGTGTAGAAGAGCATCTCTGAATGTATGTTGAACCTTGAACTGGGTCGGCTGCAGTAGAAGAAGATCCTGAACATACACTCAGTGGTCACTTTATTAGGTACCTCCTGTACCTCAAAGTGACAACTGCGTGTACTTTTGTTAAAGGGATTGTTTGAGATGAAAAATGAAATGGAAATAGGGACCAGGGTAGCCACAAAATAAGTTGCCATTCTTCAAAAACAAAGTCCACAAGATAGGAGAGGATGACAAAAGCAAAGTAAAAGGAATACTGGATATCGAATAGATACCTTTTATTAATCCATGTCACTTGGATCACACTTCAGAATCACTTTGATTCCCATGCCCTTCCTTGTTGTTTCAAATGCCTTCTGAATCTCATTCAGAGGAAAGCGATGTGTGACCAGAGGCTTCACATCAATTTTATTTAATACCAACATGTTAATCGCCATCGGCCACCTACAAAAAACAAAGACAGTTAGTAGTGCGATTTCCTGCGAGGTATATTTTCACTTCTTTTAGTCTTCCATTGTCTGCTATTAATCTTTTAAATGTACATGTATTGCTCTATAAAATAGCAATTAAATTAAGCTAAAGCAATGTTCAGAATTCTGTAATCTATATCCTTTCTATAACATATATAACATATACACTCAGTGGCCACTTTGTTAGGTACACCTGTGCAACTGCTTGTTAATTCAAATATCTAATCAGCCAATCATGTGACAGTAACTGAAAGCGTTAAAGCATGCAGACATGGTCAAAAGGTTCCGTTGCTGTTCAGACCAAATATCGGAATGGGGAAGAAATGTGATCTAAGTACTTTGACTGTGGAACAATTGTTGGTGCAAAATGCAATGCTTTGAGTCTCAGAAACCGCTGATCTGGCATTTTCACACACACTAGTCTCTACAGTTTTCAGAGAACAGTGCAAAAACAAAAGAACATCCAGAGAGAGGCAGTTCTGTGGACAAAAACGCCTTGTTAATGAGAGAGGTCAGAGGAGAATGGGCAGGTTGGTTCAAGTTGACAGATAGGCAACGATCACTCAAATAACCACACAACAGGGGTGGGCAGAAGAGCATCTCTGAACATACAACACATTGAACCTTGAAGTGGATGGGCTACAGCAGCAGAAGACCATGAATATACACTCAATGGTGACTTTATTATGTACAGAAGGAACATAATAAAGTGGTCACCGAGTGTATAACTTAACTATAACGTAACTTAACGAGAACAATGCTATAAGTTATTACTTCTTAACCATCATTGATTCACGTTTACTGTACTATCCATATCAAGACCCTTTGTTTTATTTGTTCACTTTATTTCACATTTCCAACCTTGAGTTTCACCTCCTATTTTTCTAAGTTCTTTATATCTTATCTATCATTCAGCTGTCAGCTTAAGAATATGTGATAAAATCATACAGCACAGGGATTAGCCTATTAAGTCTATGTCCGAGTTCAGGAAGAGTTATTACCCTGCAATCATCAGGCTCCTGAACTGATGTGGATAATTTCACTCACCACATCTCTTAATTGATTCCACAATCAATAGACTCACTTTCAAGGACTCTACAACTTGTTATTGGTATTATATGTATTATATATGTACAGTCTCTGTTGTGTTTTAATTTGCGCAATTTGCCTTGTTTTGCATATCGTTTGTCAGTCATTGTTTATGTTTATTGTACGAACCAACTAACCAATTAACCAACCAACCCATTTATGTTTGGGCTGTGGGTAGAAACTACAGCAAATCATAAACTCAAGAGATCTTGCAGATGCTGGAAATACAGAGGAATACAGACAAGTGAAGTCAGAGCCAAAGTAAAAGCAAAAGAGAGGGCATACAAGGAAGCCAAAGCTAGTGGGAAGGTAGAGGATTGGGAAGCTTTTAAAATCTTGCAGAAAGAAACTGAGAAGGTCATTAGTAAGGAAAAGATGAATTATGAAAGGAAGCTGGTGACTAATATCAAAGAAGATTCTGAAAGCTTTTTTAAGTAAATAAAGGGTAAAAGAGAGTTGAGGGTAGATAAAGGACTAATAGAAAATGACGCTGGAGATATTGTAGTGAGAGATGCAGAGATGGCAGAGGAACTGAATGCTTACTTTGAATCAGTCTTCACAGTGGAAGACATCTGCAGTATACCGGACATTCAAGAGCGTCAGGGAAGTTAAGTATGTGCAGTGAAAATTAAGACTGAGAAAGTGCACAGGAAGCTTAATGGTCTGAGGGTGGATAAGTCTCCTGGACCTGATGGAATGCACCCTTGGGTTCTGAAGGAAGTAGCTGGAGAGATTGCAGAGGCGTTAACGATGATCTTTCAAGAATCGATAGATTCTGGCATTGTACCAGATGACTGGAAGATTGCAAATGTTACTCCACTTTTTAAGAAGGGTGGGAGGCAGCAGAAAGGAGACTATAGGGTAGGAGGCAGCACCCAGTGGGAAGCCCCACAAAGTCACAGGGAGCTCCACACAGACAGTAACGGGAGGTCAAGGTTGAACCTAGGCCGTGGGATTTGTGGGCCAGCTGTTCCACTAGCTAAACCACTTCAATCATCTTACTAATTTTTCAAAAAAATTCTTTTTCTTGCAGGTATTGGAATATGGAAAGCAAAAAGCAACTGCAGGAGGCAACATAAGAGGAACATGGAGATGAAGGGCCCCTTATCTTCTGACATACATTGAAATATCCCTGAAGTCCACATTGAGCTAAATTTATCTTATTTTTCTCTGAAAGAAAATAAAATTTACACCTTTTACTTCTCATGGTCTTCCCTCTCATCTCTAACATCAATTTTGGAAATGACAGGAATTTTTGATTAAAAAAGGACTTCAAGTAAAAAAGGTGAAAGTTTGTCTCAACGCCTTCTTGATTTGTGTTAGTTGAGTGTAGAGTGTATGGGGTGTCCACGGAGGAGTAGCATCACTGGTGAAGGGGCTTGTCTTGTCTATTCTGGGGCAATTCACTCACTTCTGGTCCTTACTGGACACCCAGTTCCCACCTGTGGCTCCAAGTAGCTGTTTGCACTTGACAGCAGCCACACCCCGGTACACGGCTTTGACAGGTAGGCTAAACCAGGTGAGGGTAGCCAGCGGGCCTTATACCCCAGTGAGATAGGGATATGCCTATACTAGCATGTGAAGTCAGCTCTCATGGTCTGGGTGGTTGAGATCAACAGAGAGATCTAATGGCCAGGAGGCATACTGCATCACCTTATGGAAAGCAATGGCAAGGCTCAGAAGACATTAGGATTGTCCATTGCAACCATGGAAGACCCCAGTTTGTTCGTACCACTGGACCCAGAATTCTGAAGTTGAGAGAGTGGAACTGGACAGTGCAACAGCTTTTCCACTTTAAAAACTCTCCTACACAGGTTTCCTGTCTTTGTCAGACATTTTGGACAAGTACCATTTGAGAGAGCCAATATTGATGTGCTTCAATCATGTTCCTTTCATGCCTTCTATGGGCCAGAGCAGGGAGAGACTGAGAGACAGAGAGAAGCAAAGGGGGAGAGAGAAACGGGAGAGAGACAGGGAGAGAGGGGAGGGGCCAGAGAGAGAAGGGTGAAAGAGAGAGGGGGGAGAGAGGGAGAGGGAGAGAGAAACAGACAGACAGGACTGTTACCAACTGAGTTAAATTCAGCTATGTACAGTGCTTCTCGTCTGAAGGTGGTCGATCAAAATTCTTTTCCTTTTAAACAGAACTCGTGCCTATTTTTCTTTGGATTGTAAATCTTTGGTAAAAATACTGCAGATATGAACTTACATTTCTGCATGGTGCAAAAAGGGATTAGATTGTAGATCAGACTATTAACAACAAATTAAAAGGGTGCTGCCTGGAGCACAGTGTACTTGCATGTAGGGCTTGGCTCTTACACAATCCTAAACAGAAGACTGAACTCAAAATTACCATCCTGAAAATATTTTACCACTACCTTCAGAAACAATTGCAATATTGAAATAATCTTTGCTTTAACAAATGTAATGTTAAGTTACAAAGTTAACTTGTCAGTGATGTCAAAGGCTGTGGATTTTTTATGACATTCTCAAAAAATCAGGATGCTCTTATTGCCATACTGAGGGGGAGACACACTCCCTCAACTGGAGATGCCAGTTTTCAGCAGAGTCATCAAAGGACCCATCTGCCCTCTCAGGTGGTTATAAATTAGCCTTGTGCACTATTTTCAGAAAGAAGGAATTCTTTTACAATTTCTTGGCCAACTCTATGACCTTCACCCATAATGCATAATTTGGCTGATCTTTTTCCTGCATGATGATATTTTCCATAAACTCTCAAAACTATTTGCAGAAAATGCTGAAAACACTCAAGAAATGGAGCAGAGTGTGTGGAAAGAGTAATAGAGTTAGCATTCATCGGCTCTTTCTGTCCACGCATTTAAGATGAGGGGGAAATTTCAAAGGAGATGTGTGGGGTAAGTTTCTTTACATAGACTGATAGGTAACACACACAAAATGCTGGAGGAACTCAGCAGGTCAAGCAAAATCCATGGAGAGGAATAAACAGTCAATATTTCAGGCTGAGATCCTTCATCAGAACTGGAAAGGAAAGGGGAAGAAGCCACAATAAGGAAGTGGAGGAGGGGCAGGAGTACACACTGGCAGGTGATAGGTGAGAACAGGTGAAGGGGAAGGTGGGTGGGTGGATGGAAGAGGTTGAAGACTCTACTCTCTCCGGTCCTGTTCACCCTGTACACATCAGACTTCCAATATAACTCGGAGTCCTGCCATGTGCAGAAGTTCGCTGATGACACGGCCATAGTGGGGTGTGTCAGGAATGGACAGGAGGAGGAGTATAGGAAACTAATACAGGACTTTGTGATATGGTGCAGCTCAAACTACCTGCGTCTCAATATCACCAAGACCAAGGAGATGGTGGTGGACTTTAGGAGATCTAGGCCTCATATGGAGCCAGTGATCATTAATGGAGAATGTGTGGAGCAGGTTAAGACCTACAAGTATCTGGGAGTACAGTTAGACGAGAAGCTAGACTGGACTGCCAACACAGATGCCTTGTGCAGGAAGGCACAGAGTCGACTGTACTTCCTTAGAAGGTTGGCGTCATTCAATGTCTGTAGTGAGATGCTGAAGATGTTCTATAGGTCAGTTGTGGAGAGCGCCCTCTTCTTTGTGGTGGCGTGTTGGGGAGGAAGCATTAAGAAGAGGGATGCCTCACGTCTTAATAAGCTGGTAAGGAAGGCAGGCTCTGTCGTGGGCAAAGTACTGGAGAGTTTAACATCGGTTGCTGAGCGAAGGGCGCTGAGTAGGCTACGGTCAATTATGGAAAACTCTGAACATCCTCTACATAGCACCATCCAGAGACAGAGAAGCAGTTTCAGCGACAGGTTACTGTCGATGCAATGCTCCTCAGACAGGATGAAGAGGTCAATACTCCCCAATGCCATTAGGCTTTACAATTCTACCGCCAGGACTTAAGAACTTTTTAAAAGCTATTATTAGTGCTTTTTGAGATAGTGATTTGGATGCATATCATATTTTTTGCTGAGTTAAGTATTGTATGTGGTTAGTTTTGCTACAACAAGTGTATGGGACATTGGAAAAAAGTTGAATTTCCCCATGGGGATGAATAAAGTATCTATCTATCTATCTATCTATCTATCTAAGTAAGAAGCTGGCAGGCAATAGGTGGAAGAAGTAAAGGGGCTGAAGAAGGAGAAATCTGATAGAAAAAGCAAGAGGACAACAGGAGAAAGGAAGGAGAGGGGCACCGGAGGGAGGTAATGGGCAGGTGAAGAGAAGGAAACCAGAAGGGGGATTGGAAAAAGAGAAAAGGGGAGGGAGAGAAATTACAGGAAATTAGATAAATCGATGTTCATGCCATCAAGTTGCAGGCTACCCAGCCGGAATATGAGCTGTTGCTCTTTGACCTGAGTGTGGCCTTATCATTGCAGTAGAGGAGGTCAGTGACAGGCATGTCAAAATGGAAATGGGAAGTCTAATTAAAATAGGTGACCAGCAGGATGTCCTGCCTTTTACTGTGTTTGATGAAATAATCTGTGCTGGGTCTCACCAATGTAAAGGAGGCTGTACTGGGAATACTGGATAATTCAACAGACTCACGTGAAGTGGTGCCTCACCTGGAAGGATTGTTTTGGTATCTGAGAGAGTAGATGGGTCCTTTGATGAAAATTGTGCCAACCATGTGGCTCTCCCTCTATATCGAAATAAGAGCACCCTGCCAAGTGTTTCCAAGTTTCCAGCATCTGTAATTTTTCCTTTAGATTTTTATTTAATATTAACATGAGGGTAACACGAAGGGGAACTTCTTTACTCAGAGAGTGGTAGCTGTGTGGAACGAGCTTCCAGTAGAAGTGGTAGAGGCAGGTTCAATTTTGTCATTAAAAAAAAAATTCGATAGGTATATGGACAGGAAAGGAATGGAGGGTTATGGGCTGAGTGCAGGTAGGTGGGACTAGGGGAGAGTAAGCGTTCGGCATGGATTAGAAGGGCTGAGATGGCCTGTTTCCGTGCTGTAATTGTTATATGGTTATAATATGATCTGGAGAGAAAACAAATAGATATCTTCCACTGCTAAACACAAATGATGATGTAGTTACAACTGTTCCGAACGTGGCAACTTGTTGCCTTTTCAGCACCGTTCTCCCTCAGCAGCTAACTCCTGTGCAGTCGAGGACAGCTATCAGTGAACCGGTAACACCACAACGTTCAGGCAATGGGGACGTGGGATTAGTGTAACCTGGGTGGTGAATAGTCAGCACAGCCCTGCTGGGCCAAAGGGCCAGTTTCCATGTGGCATCACTATACGACCTGACCCGGTAGTGAACGGATAGGCAACACAGACCCACGCCCTCACTTCAGGAAGTGTGATCACCTATCTGTACTTCTACTCCCTGCGTATAGGCAGACTGAAGACTGCAGCACCAGCAGTGAGGACCAAGAAGGTCTGGACAAGGGAAGCACAGGAGCGCCTACAGGACTGCTTTGAATCGGTGGACTGGATGGTATTCAGGGATTCATCTTCAAACCTGGATGAGTATGCGGCAGTTGTTACCGACTTCATTAAAGTCTGTGTGGATGAGTGTGTGTCTACAAAGACTTACTGTACATTCCCAAACCAAAAGCTGTGGATGAACATATGTCATCTACTGAAGGCTAGATCTGTGGCATTCAAGTCTGGCAACCCAAGCCTGTACCAGAAAACCAGGTACGATTTGCAGAGGGCTATTTCAAGGGCAAAGAGACAACTTTGAACGAGGTTGGAGGTGATATCAGATGCACAGCAAACTCTGGCAGGGACTGCAATACATTACTTCCTACAAAGCAAAACCCAACAGTATGAATGTTAGCGATGCTTCACTACCAGATTAACTCAACGCCTTCTATGCACGCTTTGAAAGGAAGAACACAACTATGGCTGTGAAGATTCCTGCTGCCCCTGATGACCCTGTGATCTCTGTCTCAGAGGCCAAAATTATGCTGTCTTTAAAGAGAGTTAACCCTCGTAAGGTGGAAGGTCCCAATGGAGTACCTGGTAAGGCTCTGAAAACTTGTGCCAACCAATTAGCGAGAGTACTCAAGGACATTTTCAACCTCTTACTGCTACGGGCAGAACATAAGAAATAGGAGCAGGAGTAGGCCATCCAGTCCGTCGAGCCTGCCCCGCCATTCAATAAGATCATGGCTGATCTGTCTGTAAACCAACACGTCTACTATAACCTCCGCCAATTCCTTCAGCACCCTGGGGTGCATCCCATCAGGACTAGCAACTTATCTACCTTCAGGCCCTCTAGCTTGCTCATCACTATCTCTTTAGTGACAATGATTTTACTGAGGTCCTCACCTCCCATTTTGTCCATCATGTCCTTCTTTGGCATATTAGATCTGTCCTCCACTGTGAAGACCGACACAAGATAGTCGTTCAATGCCTCAGCCATTTCTTTATCACCCAATGTCAATTTCCCCTTTTTGTCTTCCAAGAGACCCACGTTGACTTTAGTCACCTCTTCCGCTTTGTGTATTTATAAAAACTTTTGCTGTTTTTGTATTTTGTGCTAACTTACTTTCATACTCTATCTTCCCTTTCCTTATTTCTTGTTTACTTGTTCTCTGTTGCTTTTTAAAGATTTTGCAATCCTCCAGTCTCCCACTACTCTTTGCGACTTTGTACACGAGCTTTTAAGTTGATACTATCTTTTATTTCCTTAGTTATCCAAGGCTGGTTCTCCTCACACTTACTGTCCTTACTTTTGACTGGAATATACTTTTGTTGAGCACTGTGAAAAATCTCTTTGAAAGTATTCCACTGTTCCTCAACTGTCCTACCAAATAGCCTGTGCTACCAATCCACATTAGCCAACTCCTCCCTCATCCCATTATAGACTCACTTGTTCAAACATAATACACTAGTTTTAGGTCTAACTATTTCATCCTCCAACTGAATGCGAAATTCAATCATACTATGATCACTCTTTCCAAGAGGATCTCTGACTACAAGATCGTTAATCTTACCTGTCTCATTGCACAGGACTAGATCTAAGATAGTACTTTCCCTTGTAGGTTCACTAACATGCTGCTCAAGAAAGCCATCACGGATGCATTCTGTGAAGTCCTCCTCAAGACTTCCTTAACCAACCTGATTCACCCAATCTATGTGGAAGTTAAAATCCCCCATGACAACTGCCGTTCCGTTCTTACAAGCCTCAGTTAATTCTTGGTTAATCGCCTCTGCCACTGCAATATTCTTATTAGGTGGCCTAAAGACAACACCCACCAGTGATTTTTTTCCCTTTACTATTCTTAATCTCTACCCAGGTGGACTCAACATTCTGCTCCGTAGATCTTATATCATCTCTCACAATCGCCCTGATCTCATCCCTAATCAAGAGCACCACTCTTACTTCAAAAAGGCAACAATTATAGCAGTGCCAAAGAAGAATAATGTGGGCTGCCATAATGACTATCACCCAGAAGCATTCACGTCAACAGTGATGAAATGCTTTGAGAGGTTGGTTACGACTAGACTGAACTCCTGCCTCAGCAAGGACCTAAACCCATTACAATTTGTCTATTGCCACAATAGATCAACAGCAGACACAATCTCAATGGCTCGCCGCATGGCTTTAGACCACCTAGACAACACAAACACCTACGTCAGGATGCTCTTCATCGACTATAGCTCAGCATTTAATACCATCATTCCCACAATCCTGATTGAGAAGTTACAGAACCTGGGCCTCTGCACCTCCCTCTGCAACTCGATCATCGACTTCCTAACCGGAAGACCACAGTCTGTGCAGATTGGTGATAACATATCCTCCTCGCTGACGATCAACACTGGCACACCTCAGGGGTCTCAGGGGTGTGTGCTTAGCCCACTGCTCTACTCTCTGCATATGCATGACTGTGTGGCTAGGCATAGTTCAAATATCATCTACAATTTTGCTGATGATACAACCATTGTTGGTAGAATCTCAGGTGGTGACGAGAGGGCGTACAGGAGAGAGAAATGCCAACTAGTAGAATGGTGCCACAGCAACAACCTGGCACTCAACATCAGTAAGACGAAAGAGCTAATTGTGGACTTCAGGAAGGATAAGACGAAGGAACACATACCAATCCTCATAGAGGGATCAGAAGTGGACAGAGTGAGCAGCTTCAAGTTCCTGGATGTCAAGATCTCTGAGGATCTAACCTGGTCCCAACATATCAATGTAGTTATAAAGAAGGCAAGACAGTGGCTATACTTTATTAGGAGTTAGAAGAGATTTGGCATGTCAACAAATACACTCAAAAACTTCTATAGTTGCACCGTGGAGAGCATTCTGACAGGCTGCATCACTGTCTGGTACGGAGGGGCTACTGCACAGGACCGAAAGAAGCTGCAGAAGGTTGTAAATCTAGTCAGCTCCATCTTGGGCACTAGCCTACAAAGTACCCAGGACATCTTTAGGGAGCAGTGCCTCAAAAAGGCAGCGTCCATTACTAAGCACCTCCAGCACCCAGGGCATGTCCTTTTCTCACTGTTACCATCAGGTAGGAGGTACAGAAGCCTGAAGGCACACACTCAGTGATTCAGGAACAGCTCCTTCCCCTCTGCCATCCGATTCCTAAATGGACATTGAAGCTTTGGACACTAACTCACTTTTTTTTTTAAACAGTATTTCTGTTTTTGCACGTTTTTAAAAATCTATTCAATATACATAATTGATTTACTTGTTTATTTATTATGTTTTATTTTATTTATTATTTTTCTCTCTCTCTCTGCTAGATTATGTTTTGCATTGAACTGCTGCTGCTAAGTTAACAAATTTTACATCACATGCCGGTGATAATAAACCTGATTCTGATTCTGATTCTGAAATACTGGCCCAAAGCATCAACTATATATTCCCCTCCACAAGTGCTGCCCAATCTGCTAAGTTGCTCCAGCGTTGTATGTGTATTACTCAAGGTTTCTGGTATCTGCAGAATCTCTTTGTGTCTGTGAACTGGCAGGCTCCTTGTCCCATCTACAAAACTTATGACAGCATGAACTATGTGTGGTGAATTTGAAATGCCAATCTCAGACAATCAGAGCCCTTTGTCTGAACATTTACTATTTCTAAAAATTCCACACACTTGTTTATTCACAGTTACAGGGTCCATTAGACCATAAGACATAGGAGCAGAATTAGGCCAATCAGCCCATCAAGTCTGCCCCGCCATTCCATTTGAGGCACCACTGTAGCATGGTGGTTAGCACAATGCCATTACAGCTCAGGGCGTCGGAGTACGAAGTTCAATTCCGACACTCTCTGTAAGCAAGGTTGGATGTTGCTTCCCATTTGTACATGAGTTTCCTCCAGGTGCTCTGGTTTCCTCCCACAGTCCAAAGACATACTGGTTAGTAGGTTAATAGTTCATTGTAAATTGTCCCATTATTAGCCTGGGGTTAAATCGGTGGGTTACTGGGTGACATGGCTTGAAGGGCTGGAAGGGCCTGTCCTGCAATGTATCCACAAATAAAAATAAATAAAATATGGTAATTTATTATCCCTCTTAACCCCATTCTCCTACCTTCTCCCCATAACCTTTGACACCCTTACTAATCACGAACCTATCAAACTCTGCTTTAAATACAGTATACCCAATGAACTGGCCTCCACAGATGTCTGTGGCAATAAATTCCACAGATTCATCATCCTCTGGCTAAAGAAATTCCACCTTGTCTCTCTTCCAAAGAGATGTCCTTCTATTCTGAGGCTGTGCCCTCTGGTCCTTAACTCTATCACTATAAGAAACATCTTTTCCACAGCCATAGTTATAAAGAAGCTGTTCTGTACCTCTCCAAATTGGCTCGATGCTTAGCATGATCCTGGGCTGGCTGGATGGAAGTTCAAACTCCTCTGAATCATCTTCTCCCCTCCAAATCATCCATTCCAACCAGCACGGCTCCAACTTCAAGTGCCTCGATTTTGCAGCGCACCAGTAGCGCACATCTCTCGAACTCACTTTGCCCTCAGATACCGCTACCTTGTTTGGACTGATAGTTTACCACAATTTACTTCAATAAAGTGTTACTATTAATGCTTTTAATTGAATTCCTTTGCTTTTGAACCACCAGTAAGCTGTCACATGTCTTTGGTAGCACCATCTTAAACCGGAAACCAGAATTAATACCAAGAGTCTGGGTGAAAGGAGTAAATGGGGTGAGCATAAGATTATTGTAAAAGGGTTCAATAATCAGCAAGGATTCAGGGGCCAGATGGCTCACTTCCTTGCTCCCTGGCTCCGTGTCTTCAAATTTGAACAGGCAAAGATATTGTCAATACTTACGTGTTACAATATTTGAAAGATCCTCGAATATCCACCTCTCGAATAATTGCCTGGGTAATTGGAATGTTCATCTGTTCTTCAAAAAGACCAACCAGAACCATAGTCCCCCCTGAACATGTAGCCTAGGAAATAATGTTTGAAGAAACAGGATTAGTGATGCTCCCTTTCTTATGCACTACAAGTAATTGAAGTATTTCAAAATGATAAGCTCCTGTAGCATACAATTAATTGGAGGGCACTTGATCAAGGATTAACAATCAAGGGTCAACTTAATTCATCATACGCATATATTTACATGTATTAAGGATTTATGATGGTATGTTGGCCAGGGCACAACATAAATAAAAGACTACTGTTACGAACGTGCCACAACTCTGAGGGGCCGAAGGGTCCAAAGTAGCCCCCATCCTTTTTGAGGATTGCAAGATCGCTATTAATTCAGGTCAGGAGACCCAGGAAATGAGAGAGAGACGTTTGGAATGTCCTGGCCCCTCAGCGATACAAAGCCACGGGAAACGGCCATTGTCTCTTGGAGATGGAATTGTGTATTGAGTACTGTGCTATTTATTTGAAGCCCTCAGGGAATGACCAAAAGTGGGCTGGTTGAAGGGTGGCATCCTTCCAACCTGATTGACATCTGAGACCCTGTGAGTCAGGATAAAAGAGGGTCTGGGGAACAGCCCCTTTAGACGCACCAGAAGAAACGCTAAAAATCTGGTAACAGCTTAATAGCGACAGCCGGTGGAAAGCCCACGTGCGTCCTTTTCCTTTTGCCGCGGAATTGGTGGGCCTCACCACGGAAGAACGGCTTTAGCTAAAACAAAGGAGAAATCAGCTCCAACGACTCTCGAAGGATTGACATCATAAAAGGAATGGGCAAGTTTTAAACTCTCTCTCTTGACTCCAACCAAAGGCTGCAGCCTGCAGCTTGAATGAACTTGAGTGACTTTTATATTTCCATCGGACAATACATTATCCCCTAGACAACGATAGAGCTATTTCTTATTGATTATTATTATACCCGCGCTTTTAGATTTAGTATTGACGACGTATATTATCTGTATGTTTGCGTTGATTTTTTTTGTGTATTTTTATCAATAAATACTGTTAAAAATAGTACCATCAGACTTCAACGGACCTCTCTATCTTTGCTGGTAAGTGACCCAGTTACGGGGTACGTAACACTACATTCAACTTTTATAAAGTAGAAACAATTATATAAAAATAGAGTTTAAAGTACAGATATGGAATAAAATATGTGTATAAGTATTTTCCATTTTAAATATTGTGTACAAATGTGGCGCCATGCCAGCAGTTAGCATGACATTATTACAGCTCAGAATTTGCACATTTTGTCCATTATTGCATGGGCTTCCTCCAGGTGCTCCAGTTTCCTTCCAAAGTCCTAAGAGCTATCAGTTAGTAGGTTAATTGGTCATTGTAAATTGTCCTGTGATTAGGCTAGGGTTAAGTAGGTGGGTTGCTGGGTGACACGGTTTGATAGGGTGGAAGGGCCTGTTCCATGCTGTACATCTGAAATAGATTACAATAAAATAAAATAAATGTAGTTGCCTGAGCAGCAGAAGGCAGTCGTGCTGCACCGGGACTGGTTGGCACCATATTGGCCCTTGGCCACCACCGACCCAGCAAGGCTGGAGGAAGGAAGTAACACTTCCCTTGCCAAACAGTGCTTCCCATGGGGGGAGCTACAGATACCCCACAGCACCCTAGGCAGCATCCTCAACCACCACTTTTGGACTTTGTTGTGGACTCTGGGGTTGCTGGGAATGACTAACCCTTCAGGTGGGGTCGTGTAGAATTCCGGGGGGGGGGGAGGAGTGATCGGCAGCCCACCCCTGCATTCCTATTGGCCAGCGCTATTTATTGTTCTTGTGTTAAAATGCTTTTGTGGGATTATGGTGGGATGTTCAAACTCATTTATTATTACATTTTAGCTAGGGTTATACATATAATACCCTGGTTCATATTTTTTACTGTTATGCTGCATGTATTTCATTTTGCGCTGTTATGTGAGAGCTGCTTATTTTCAGCTCATGTTTGGGTTATTGTTGAAGACAAGGGATGAGGAGAAATATGTGCCATCCAATTAGGATGGTCAGATTAAGGGGAGGTTTTTCTGGTGAGGGACACGAAGGTTGGGCTTGGAGGTTTTGTTTGAGAGGAGATGAAGAAAGAAGACACTGGGGAGAATCGGTCGTAGCATAGGATCTGATGGGAGACCCGTTTGGTCGCGATGGATTGCAAGCGACATTAGGAAGGTGATGTGAGCTTTCATGTTGACCAAGGGCCCAGCGCATGAGTGACAGAGAAGTTCAAGATGAGCTCCAAATTGTGCATGTTTGATTGTTTAATTAGAATGGGCCTTTTTTTTTGTTATTCTTTGCTAGCCCTTTAGTTAAGATTAATATATAAAATTCCTTTAATCATATGCAGTGCACTGTTTGTTACTTTGTGGTATTCATTTGTAACAGGGTAGCAAATGACACAGCATCCACACAGACAGGGGTTTAGGGTGGGATTGAGCGCGCCTCAATCTCGAGAGTTTGGTGAGGCCGGAGGTCGTCTCCCCTAGACTTACACAGCCAAGGAAACCAGGGTGTTTCATACAATTATTGACGTGTGTGCAGAACCCTGACTGTAACAGGAGTATGTAATAATCACCTTTCCCATCTGTTTGTGACTGAGAGAGTTTACTCTCCGGGTCATAGTGCCTGGTCTGTTTTTGTGTTTACTGCAATAAAAACACCTATTGAGTTAACCAAGCTTTCCTCATCTGTCATTATGGACCAAATGGTGTCAGGAGTGGGATTAGAAACTGATAGCGAGATTGAAGAGCTATGACGTTGAACGGAGTGCCTTAAGACCCGGGGAATAAGTTGAAGGACTGAGTAGTGCTCTGTATCCTCAGGCTGGGCTCCCAAAGACACGCTGCCATGGGAGGACTGGAAACATGGCAAACACCACCGATGCTGCTGGAGCAAGAGGAAGACCAACAGGCCTCAGTAATTCACTCTACAAGGTCCATGCTGAAGTTCCCCAGATACAATGCTGCTAGTCGTCTGGAGTCTTACCTGGCAAAAGTCAAAGCTGCTGCATGCAAAATAGGTGGAGCCCCACTGAGAAGGCGGTGCACCCTGCCCAGGGGGTAGGGAGGATGTCCCATGTACCCTCCTTGACCTGACATCGGCTGAGCAGCGTGACTACAGGGACCTCATAGCAGCACTGGAACAGCATTTCGGGCAGAGGCCATTAAAGGAAGCATGAGGGAAGAAATGGCCAGCAGGCAGAGCCATGTGGGAGAAAGCTTGTGGGCATTCACAGCAGATCTCTGCCGCTGCTCAGTATGGCTACCCCCTACTCCCTCCCACAACCCAGCAAGAGCTTCCCATATAACAATCACAGCACGGAAACAGGCCATCTCGGCCCTCCTAGTCCGTGCCGAACTCTTAATCTCACCTAGTCCCACCTACCCGCACTCAGCCCATAACCCTCCACTCCTTTCCTGTCCATATACCTATCCAATTTTACCTTAAATGACACAACTGAACTGGCCTCTACTACTTCTACAGGAAGCTCATTCCACACAGCTATCACTCTCTGAGTAAAGAAATACTCCCTCGTGTTTCCCTTAAACTTTTGCCCCCTAACTCTCAAATCATGTCCTCTTGTTTGAATCTCCCCTACTCTCAATGGAAACAGCCTATTCACGTCAACCCTATCTATCCCTCTCAACATTTTAAATACCTCGATCAAATCCCCCCTCAACCTTCTACGCTCCAATGAATAGAGACCTAACTTGTTCAACCTTTCTCTGTAACTTAAGTGCTGAAACCCAGGTAACATCCTAGTAAATCGTCTCTGCACTCTCTCTAATTTATTGATATCTTTCCTATAAATCGGTGACCAGAACTGTACACAATATTCCAAATTTGATCTTACCAATGCCTTGTACAATTTTAACATTACATTCCAACTTCTGTACTCAATGCTCTGATTTATAAAGGCCAGCGTTCCAAAAGCCTTCTTCACCACCCTATCTACATGAGACTCCACCTTCAGGGAACTATGCACTGTTATTGCTAGATCTCTCTGTTCCACTGCATTCCTCAATGTCCTACCATTTACCCTGTATGTTCTATTTGGATTATTCCTGCCAAAATGTAGAACCTCACACTTCTCAGCATTAAACTCCATCTGCCAACGTTCAGCCCATTCTTCTAACCGGCATAAATCTCCCTGCAAGCTTTGAAAACCCACCTCATTATCCACAACACCTCCTACCTTAGTATCATCGGCATACTTACTAATCCAATTTACCACCCCATCATCCAGATCATTTATGTATATTACAAACAACATTGGGCCCAAAACAGATCCCTGAGGCACCCCGCTAGTCACCGGCCTCCATCCCGATAAACAATTATCCACCACTACTCTCTGGCATCTCCCATCTAGCCACTGTTGAATCCATTTTATTACTCCAGCATTAATACCTAACGACTGAACCTTCTTAACTAACCTTCCATGTGGAACTTTGTCAAGCTTTGTCCCTTTCACACCTTTGTAAATTATAACCCTCCAAGGTGCTCTAGCATCACCTCACATACCACAAGCCCGGGCTTGTGTCACTGAGGTGGAGGAGGGAACTGACAAGGAGGAGCCCATGAGACAGGTCTGACCAGCACCTCGCCAGACCCGCCCTATGCCACGGAGCGATCTGCTGGTGTGGCAGGCCATTGGGAAATGACGAATGGGTGGCTCCACCCGAGACCGCTAGCAGAGTTCCTCCTTTGTGGTCTATCTGGGTGGGCCATTTGGGTAAAGGGCAAGGCTTGTACGTGGACTGTGTGGTGGAGGACATCAGATGCCATGTGTCAGTAGATACGGGGTCAACTTCACCATCACCAGTCTGGGTGCCCTCCCAAACATGGACTAGCTATCCCTGTCTGGGTGGACGATGACGGCGGTGCAACTGGATACAGTCACTGACAACTGTGAGGCAATGAGAGGGAAGAGATAGATGCACATCACAGTGGGGATAAACACTGTGGAGCACAATGTGTGGTGAGCTGACACCCGGGGCTCCTGCATCACTGGCCTGGATCTGCTGTCCCACTGGGGGGCCCATGTGGACGTGCCAGGGGACAACACTCTTCCTCAGCACTGAAGCCATGGCACTCTGGCAGGGCAGCTCCAGAAAGTGGACCGACAGCAACAGCCACCAGTCAAGTTCATTTACTGTCACACTTTAGTTTGGGTTATACAATTATTCACATGTGTGTTCACCCTGACTGTAACTGGCTATGTAATAATCACCTTCCCTGTCTTTATGTGACTGAGTGCATTCTCTCCCCAGGTCATAGTGCCTGGTCTATGTTTGTGGTCATTGCAATAAAAATGGCTGTTGAGTTAAACAAGCCTTTCTTGCCCGTCATCATGAAATGCTCACCACAATGTGTAGTTTTTGTGCTCAGAAATACAAGGGTAGCTGTCAGCAAATACCATGGAGGGAAACTGATGTGGTACTTACATACATGCCAGCCTGCATGCAGAACTCCTTCCCAGTGCATTCAAGGCTTACATTCGGCATGGTACCAAGAACAGCTTTTACTTTCTTGGCCAAGATTTCAGGTGTCTCCCCGTCTATTTTAATCGTAAAATCGGCCCCCAGTTTCTTTGCCATTTCCAACCGACTACTGATCAAATCTTTAAAACAAAAGAGAGCAACCTTTGATGAAGAACATCAACTAAAAACAAGCAGGATAGACAAAGGAGAGTCAGTGAATGTTGTGTACTTGGATTTTTAGAAGGCCTTCGACAGGATGCTGAACATAAGGCTGCTTAACAAGATAACAGTCCATGGTATTACAGTAAAGGTATTGGCATGATATAAGATTGGCTGTCTGGAAGGAGGCAAAGAGTAGGAATAAAATGGGCCTCTTCTGGTTGCCTGCCGGTGACTAGAGGTGCTCTGCAGGGTGCAGTATTAGGAATGGTTCTTGATTTGGATGAAGGAATTAATGGCTTTGTGGCCAAGTTTATGGATAATATGAAGATAGATGAAGGGGCAAGTTGTGTTGTGGAAACAGGGTATTTGAAGAAGGATTGAGACAGATTGGAGGAATGGGCAAAGAAGTGGCAGATGGAATATAGTGTAGGGAAGTGCACGGTCATGAATTTTGGCAGAAGGTATAAAGGTGTGGACTATTTTCTAAATGGGGAGAAAGTTCAAAAATCAGAATTGCAAAGGGACTTGGGATTCCTCGTGCAGGATCCCCTAAAGTTTAACTTGCAGGATGAGCCAGTGATAAGGAAAGTAAATGCAATGTAGCATTCATTTTGAGAAGACCAAAATATAAAAGCAAGGATGTAATTCTGAGGCTTTATAAGGTATTGGTCAGACCACTTGGAGTATTGTGAGCAGTTTTGGGCCCCCTATCTAAGAAAAGATGTGCGACATTGGAGAGGATCCAGAGGAGGTTCACAAGAATGATCCCAGGAGTGTAAGGGTTAATATATGAGGAGCATTTGATGGCTCTGGGCCTGTACTCTCTGGAATTTAGAAGAATGGGAGGGGTGGAAATGGGAATGGGAACTTTCTCATTGAAACCTATCAAATATTGAAAAGCCTAGATGGAATGGATGTGGGGAAAAGGTTTTCTTTATGGAGGACTCTAGGACCAGAGGGCACAGCCTCAGATTTGAAGAACATCCACTCACAACAGAGATGAGAAAAAACTTCTTTAGCCAGAGGATGGTGAGTCTGTGGAATTCATTATCACAGAGAGCTGTACAGTCAATTCATTGGATATATTTAAGATGTAGATTCTTGAATAGGTTCTTGATTAATCAGGCATCAACAATTACAGGGAGAAGACAGCAGAATGGGGTTGAGAGGGATAATAAGTCAGCCATAATAGAATGGCTGAGCAGTCTCAATGGGCTGAATGGCAAAATCCCACTCCTATCAAAATCAGAATCAAGTTTAATATCACCTGTGGATGTCATGAAATAGGTTAACTTTACAGCAGTAGCCCAATGAGATACATGATAAATAAAGTAAATACAGAGTAAAGAAAAATTGAATTACACTACAGTAAGTATATTTATGTCTATTAAATAGTTACATTAAAATTAGTACAAAAAAACTGAAATGAAAATGTAGAGCATTAATGTTCATGGGTTCAATGGCCATTTAGGTATCGGATGGCAGAGGGGAAGAAGCTGTTCCTGAATCATTGAGTGTGTGCATTCAGGCTTCTGTACCTCCTTCCCGACAGTAACAACGAGAAGAGAGCAGTGGGTGTCCTTGGCGATGAACACTGCCTTCCTAAGGCACTGCTCCCTGAAGATGCCTTGGATACTATGGAGTCTAGTGCCCATGATGGAGCTAATCAATTTTACAAGTTTCTGCAAATCACTTCGATCCTGTGCAGTAGCCACCCCCTCTTCACCCCCACAACTAGACGGTGATGCAGCCAGTCAGAAGGCTCTCGGCGGTACACTTGGAGAAGTTTTTGAGTGCTTTAGTTGACAAACCAAATCTCCTGCTACTGAAGTATAGTAACTGACTTGCGGTCTTTATAGCTGTATCAATATGTTGCGTCCAGGTTAGGTCTTCAGAGATATTGACACCCAGGAACCTGAAATTGCTCATTCTCTGCACTTCTGATCCCTTGATGAGGATTGGTTTGTGTTCCCTCATCTTACTCTTTCTGAAGCATAGAATCAGCTCTTTGGTCTTATTGGTGGTAAGTGCAAGATTGTTTCTGGCACACCACTCAACTAACTGATATATCTCGCTCCAGTACACCTTTTCAGCACCATCTGAAATTCTGCCTATAATGGTTGTATCATTAGCAAATTTATAGATGGCATTTGTGCCACACAGTCCCAGGTGTAGAGAGAGTAGAGCAGTGGGCTAAGCACAGATCCCAGTGTTGATTGTCAGTGAAGTAGAGATGTTATTTCTAATCCGCATAATTTGTGGTCATCCAGTTAGGAAGTTGAGGATCCAGTAGCAGAGGGAGGCATAGAGGGTAGGTTCTATAGCTTTCAGATCAGGACTGTGTTAAATGTTGAGCTATTGTCAATAAACCGCATCCTGACATAGGTACTTGCATTGTCCAGGTGAGTCAAGGCTATGTGGAGAGCCATTCAGATCACATCTGCTGTAGATCTATTGTTGTGACAGGCAAATTGCAGTGAGTCCAGGTCCTTCCCGAGACAGGTGTCGATTCTGGCCATGACCAACCTCTCAGAGCATTCCATTACATGGCTGTGAGTGTTACTGGACAATAGTTGTTAAGGCAGCTCATGCTGCTCTACTCGGGCACTGGTACAATCGTTGCCTTTTTGAAGCAGGTAGGAACTTACGATAATAGCAATGAGAAATTGAAGATGTCTCTGAATACCCCCCCCCCCCCCAGTTGGTTGACACAGGTTTTCAGAGACAACACCAGGCTCTACCACCTTGTGAGGGTTCACTCTCTTGAAAGACAGCCTCCAAAGGGCCACCAGATGCTGCAGGGATCCTCGTAGCTGTGGTTTCATTCTCCCTTTCAAAGTGAGCATAAAAGGCATTGTGCTTGTCTGGTAGTGAAGCATTGCTACCATTCATGAAGTTGGGTTTTGCCTTGTAGAAGGTAATGGCCTGAAATCCCTACAAGTTAATGTGCATCCGTTGTGGCCTCAACCTCTCCCAGAATTGTTTCTTGGCTCTTGAAATAACCCTCCGCAAGTCATACCTGGTTTTCTTATAGACCTGGGTTGCCAGACTTAAATGCCACAGATTTAGCCCTCAACAGACTACGAACCTCCTGGTTTATCCATGGCTATTGGTTTGGGAATGTAATGTAAGTTTTTGTAAACACACAGTTTTCCACAGAGGTTTTAATGAAGTTGGTAACAACTGTGGCATATTCACCCAGACTTGAAGATGATTCCCTGAATACAGTCTAGTCCACCAATTCAAAGCAGTCCTATAAGCACTCCTGTGCTTCCTTGGTCCATACTTTCTTGGTTCTCAGTGTGCTTTCTTGGTGCTGCAGTCTTTAGTCCCTGCCTATACTCAGGGAGTAGAAGTGCAGACACCTGATCAGACTTACCAAAGTGTGGGTGTGGAATAGCATGGTAGGCATTCTTGAACTTTGTGTAACAGTGGCCCAGTTGTTACACTTCCTCTGATATTCCTCTGATACTACAAGTGATTTGTTGATAATAAATATTTAGTGGCTTTAACAAGTTAGCCTGATTAAAATCTCCCAGTAGGGATTAGTTTTTAGCTCCAAGTGCTCCTGTCACATGTTGTCACCCTGTAACCTTATCCTTCAATCTCTCTGAATTATGGAGGACAGCATGTATATAAATGTCTCTCTCCAGCAGACTTCATCATGATCATCATGACTCCAGTATTTCTACTATTTTTTAAAGTTTCTTAATTGTACATATGATTTTTTATGTTCTATCGCTGTGCAGCAGTGAACCATCTGACTGGTCTATCAGAGTTCTCTTTGGGAACTAGTTGACTTGATCAGCATTTCTGATCTGGCTATTGTTCACGACTGCACTTAATAAAAAAAAATCCCCCAAAATGATGGGGAAGGCATTGGGATGTGCTTTTTCATGCCTGTTGATTACATCACTTAGTTCATCTAGAGTCTGGCTGACATTGGCCTGAGGTGGAATGTACACCACTACCAAAATGTTCGCTGAAATCACCCACAGCAGGTAAAATGGCCAGCACTTAATTGTGAGGTAGTCCAGATCTAGTGAGTGATACTGGGACATCGCTGACACATTAGTACACCATTAGTAATAGCAACTACACTCACTTCTGCTCTGATACTCTCGAATTACACCCAATCTAGAACTGCCTTTCCCCAAGTGGGCTCTAAAAAGCCTTAATCTGCTCTAGAATGTCATAGACATTCTACAAATTTCCTCTCTTGGGATCCAGCAACTACATGATTTTCCCAATCTGCCTGTACATTGAAATCCCCATGACTATTGTACATTGCCCTTTTACATACCATTTCTATTTCCCATTGTAATTTGTATCCCACAACCTGGCCACTGTTCGGAGGCCTGTATATTACTCCCATCAGGGTCTTTTTACCCTTGCAGTTCCTTTACTCACAAGGTTTCTACATCTTCCAATCCTACATCACCTCTAAGGATTTGATTTCATTTTTTATCCACAGAGCCACCCCACCCCCTGTCCTTTCGATACAAGGTCCATTCTTGCATGTTACTATTTCTATATAGATCAGATAGAAAGTTGGTCACAGCACGACAGACAGAATTTAATCCTGACAAGTGTGAGGTGATGCACTTTGGGAAATCAAATACTCATGAGACATATATAGTGAATGGTGGAAGGCCAAGGAATGTTGACGATGAAGAGACCCAGGATTCCAAGTCGATTGTTCCCTGTAAGTGGCAACACAAATCAGTAGGATGATGAAGAAGGTATTAGGCATAGAATAAAAGAGTTGGTATGTTTGTTTCAACTTTACAAAACACTGTACTTGGCTGTAATTAAAATATTGTATACATTTCTAATCATCACAGTACAGAAAGAGTGCAGAGGAGATTTGCCAGGGTGTTACTTGGGTTATTGAACAGAATCACCAAAAAATTGCAATACTATGGGCAACACAATAGAGAACAAACTGTTTCAATGCATTCACTGTGAATAGTTTACAAAGCACTATGTTGCTTACCACAAATCACCACTTGAGCTGCCCCCATTGTTTTGGCGACCAACATGCACATAAGTCCAATTGTTCCTTAATAAATGAATGGTACATCAATTAGAATATAATGTTGCTAGCACACTGCATTTCTATAGCATCTTTCATGACTGTGGAATACTTCAAATTACTTTTTAAGCCAATTACTTGCTAAACCGTGATTACTAGGATAATGTATAAAACACAGCAGCCAATTAGAATCACTTCGGGGAGGTGTGTGTGTGTGTGTGTGTGTGTGTGTGTGTGTGTGTGTGTGTGTGTGTGTGTGTGTGTGTGTGTGTGTGTGTGTGTGTGTGTGTGTGTGTGTGTGTGTGTGTGTGTGTGTGTGTGTGTGTGTGTTCACCTCCAGAATGGCCCTGATAGGCTGTAACTGGAAAGATGGCCTTTGTTCTGTTCAATCATTGAAGGTTTTAGCAGCTTTTTTTAAAAAACTCCCTGATAATCTTTCAAAACTACTGACATTTTTAAATAATTCTTAAAAATCTAAAGCAAAGGAAAACTTAAAAATAATTAGATTCATTACAGCAAATAAAAATAAAAATGACTTACCTACAAAATCTTTGTCCAGTAATTTAAATACACCAGGAATTCCCATTGAGATCATGGGAGTTATCAGGTTTTAGAATCAGAATCAGAATGACTCTAGGTTTATATTCACTGAGGTATGTCATGAAATTTGACATTTTGTAGAAGTAGTACATATAATATAAAAGTAAATAAGTAGTGCAAACAGAAAGCAAACAGTGAGGTAGTGTTCATGGGTTCATTGACCATTCAGAAATCTAATGTTGGAGGGGAAGAGGCTGATCCAGAAAAGTTGAGTGAGTGCATTTTCACTCCTGTACCACCTCCTTGATGGCAGCAATGAAAAGAGAGCATGTCCTGATTGGTGGGGATTCTTCACGATGGACGCTGCCTTTTTCAGGTAGTGCCTATTAAAGATGTCCTGGTGCTGGGGAGGCTGGTGCCCATGATGGAGCTGGCTGAGTTTACAGCTCTCTGCAAGTTTTCTCTGGTCCCGCGCAGTTGGCACCTCCATATCAGATGGTGATGCAGGTTTTATGTATAACACTAATGGATCCCAGGAAGACTAGGCTTCACCATTGGACCACATGGAGTCTTGTGACAGAATATAATATCAGAACAGCATTATGTCAGTAAATAAGCTTTGCTTGTTGGGCATTCAACTATACAGCAGTGGAAATCTGAGGTTTCATCCACTGGAAACCGGCAGTTTCAAAGGGATCCATCGACACTGGCCAGTACAGATCACCCCAATCTATTTCAATATTGATGGACAGGTGAGTATCAGCCAAGAATATTCCCCTGTTCTTTTCTCAAAACAGTGGCAATGGACCATTTAGACAAACCCACATCCATGGGCACTCATTCTACACTCAAACCACCCTCTGAGTGAAGAGGTTCCACTTAAATTTTCACTTTTCACTCTTAACCTATGACTTCCAGTTCTATTTTCACTTAGCCTCAGAGGGAAACAAAACCTGCTTGCATTAACTCTATCTATACCCCTCATAATTTTCTATACCTCTATCAAATCATTCCCTTATGCTGTAGGGAATATAGACCTAACCTATTCAACCTTTCTCTATAACTCAGGTCCTTAAGTCCCAGCAGCATCCTTGTAAATTTTCTCTGTACTCTTTCAATCATACTGATATGTTTCCAGAACTGCACACAATTCTTCAAATTTGGTCGCACCAACATTTTATACAACTTCTACAGAACTGACTCATCTGAGTCACAAAAGACAAAATATAAACATAAATCCTTCCTTAATATTATTGTAAAAGGGTTGTGCAGCACAGATGTGAAATATTTGTCATATTTATCAAGTATAAAACCAATGCTGAATCAGTGCTGCAGCTAGCAGGGCTATTATTGCACAACTTCAGCAACCCAGTTTCAATCACAGACTCCAGTGCTGTGCTGAGCTTGCATATTCTCAATATGGCTGCAGAGTGCAGAACTTATCAAGGTAAATCAAATTCACCTCTGCTTGCAATGGTGTTCTTTTAAGAGTCTTACATGCTCCTTGTCCTAATGCTGTGGTACCTCCTGCCTGATGGTGAGGGGTCAAAGTGATTGTGGGATGGATGGGAGGGATTCTTGACAATGCTAAGAGCCCTGTGTACACAGCACTCCTGGCAAATATCTCTAAGATCAGTGAAAGAGAGACGCCAATGATCCTCTCAGCAGTCCTCACAATTCTTTGTAAGATCATGGGAAAATGTCTCTGGATGACCACTCAATTATTACCTCTCATCATCTTGTACATCTCTATCAAGTCACTTCTCATCCTAAATGCCCTCTAGCTGTGATTGTATCAGTTTCCACCATCTCTTCTGATAGGAAGTTCCAGATACCGACTGCCCTCCATGTAAACCCTCTGATTCCTAAACTCCCTCCTCTCACCTTAAACCCATGTGCTCTTGCCAAGGGAAAAAGATTAGTACCTTTTACTCTGTCACTGACTGATTGAAATGCAAATTGTAGGTTAATTAGCCACAGTATATTCAGAGGCCACTTTATTAGGTACCTGTACACTTACTTGTTAATGCAAATATTTAATCAGCCATCGTGTGGCAGCAACTCAGGTTATGTCCACACTAGACCGGATGATTTTGAAAATGCCGATTTCACATAAAAACGATAGGCGTCCACACTATGCGTTTTTAAAAATATCTCTATCCACATTGAAACAGAGATTTCGGCGAATCTCCTCCTGCGCATGCACAGGACACATCTACCAAAAACAAGTGACATGTTTGGTGTCGAATCTCGCCATAAAAGTGCGCGTTTGTGTAGTTACAGACTAGAAAAACTTAAAACAACAGACAGCTGTTGACTTTCGCACAGGGGAACTTAAAAGTAAAAAAAAACAAATACTGGAGCGTACGGAGGCAACTGACAGGGAGTTCACGGACAGATTGACCCGGCTGATGATGAACATTGAAAAACTGATGAACTCTGTTGCATTAATAAAGCACCTTGTTAAATGAATAAAACATGACTGCATCAGTATTATCTTGTATTTCCATACAATGTTGCATTAGGCTGTTACACATCTATTGTCAGAGAAGTACTTGAATAAATAGGTAAACCACCTTCATATGAGCAAGGACAGAAAACGGCAAAGCGAGTATTCAGTAAGTTATGGGTCAAAAGTATTTGGTGGGTACATTTCTAACTCTTCTGGCGACAGTTTCGTTGCTGTCTGTTCTGAAATTGTTAGTTTGCTTTAAAGAAAACAATGAAATAGCTTGCTGCCATCTGACAGCGTTTTCAGAAGTCTCCGGTTACTCCGTCCACACTGATCCGGCCAATCCAGTGTTTTCAAAAATACACACTTTGGAGAGCGTTTCTGAAAAGCTCCGGTTTCGGGTGACGAAAACGCCATTTTAGTGTGGACGAAGGGTAAAAAGCTTCAGTTATGGATTTATCCGGTGTAGTGTGGACGTAGCCTCAGTACATAGAAGCATGCAGGTGTGGTGAAAAGGTTCATTTACTGTTCAGGCCTAACTTCAGATTGTGGAAGAAATGTGATCTAAGTGACCTTGGCTTTGGAATGATAGCTGGTGCCAGATGGGGTGATTTGAGTACTTCAGAAACCACTGATCTCCTGGGATTTTCATGCAATACAGTCTCTGGAGTTTACAGAGAATGGTGCGTAAAATTAAAACATCAAGTGAGTGGCAGTTCTGTAGGCAAAATGAGAGAATTAAAAGAAGTCAGAGGAGAATGGCCAGACTGGTTCAATATGACAGGAAGGTGACAGTAACTCAAATATCTACATGTTACAACAGAGGTGTGTAGAAGAGCATCTAATTGCACAACATACTGAACCTTGGAGTGGATTGGCCACAGCAACAGAAGATTTTGAACATACACACAGTGACCACTTTATCAGGCACAGCTGTGTATTGAAACACCAAGGTTAATTACACTAAAACACACAATATTAGCATTTCCCATCACAAGCAACTTCTTACCAGCTCCACAAATGAAAACCGTTTTGCCAATTTTCACTTCTCCTCTGTGACAGGCATGAATCCCAACAGAAAGTGGCTCAACCAAAGCACCCTCTTCAAAACTCAATGAGTCAGGAATCCTGAAAGACAGTATACATAACAAGCATGGAACAACATTGTTAATAATTATTAAACCATCCATTAACCATCTGTCTGTTCAAGAAGAACAAACCCAGATATTAATTTTCTTCTCTTTAGATTTCCTGCCCTAATCAGGGATGTGGCCAGTGACACCAAGATTGGGGCATAATGGACAGCAAAGAAGCCTTACAACTGGATCAAGACCAGCTGGAAAAGCGGGCAGATGGAATTTAATGTAGGCAAGTGAGAGATGTTGCACATTGGGAGGACCAGCCAGGGGTATGGCACGGAGGAGCTCGGTGGAACCAAGGGATCCGGGAATATAGATCGATAGTTCTTTGAAAGTGGCATCACAGGTAGGTAGGCCCAGAAAGCGATGTTTTGGCACAATGGCCTTCATAAATCAAAGTATTGACTACAGAAGTTGGGATGTTATGTTGAAGTTGTATATAGTATTGGTAAGGCCAAATTTAGAAGATTAGAACATTAGAAAGTTTTTGACAAGGACAGGCCATTTGGCCCAACAAAGCCTGCCAAATTGCTTTTCACATAATGTGTTGAAATAACTATTAAGTTTAGATATGAAAGTCTCTAAGGTACTACTCTCAACTACACAACTAGGTAGTTTGTTCCATGTATCCACAGCTTGCTGTATACAGAAATGCTTCCTGTGTTAATCTGAAATCTCCCCTTAACCAGTCTCCACCCAGGACCCTGTGTCCTTAATGATGGATTAATTTTGAAGTAGCAGATGGCATCTACCTAAATTATACCCTTAATGACTCTGAGCACTTCTATCATGTCTCCTCTCATTCCACATCTACTTAGGCTAAAAAGATTTAGTTCTTTCGATCTTTCTTCATTGCTCATACCCTGCAGATCTGGAATGAGTCTAGTCGCTCTTCTCTGGACTCTCTCCAGTGCCTTCACATGCTTCACACAATATGGAGACCAAAAATTGTACACAGCAATCAAGGTGTGGTCTCACAAGCTAATTATACAGAAGGAGAATGTCTCCTGACTTGAACTCCACTGAACGCATCATTCTACCAGCCTTCCTAATCGCTTCTATGCATCATCTAGATGCTGATACTAAGTCTACCAGGACAGCAAATCCTTCTCATACAGTGCACTTTCTAACTCAAGACCTCCCCCCCCCATTGTATACTAATATCTAATATTTCTACTTCCTATATGTAATAATTTACATTTACTGACATTAAATTTCATCTGCCATTTATCTGCCCACATCTGGATTTTGTTTAGATATAATTGTATTGATTCTGCTGCCTTAATTTATCAACCTGTCTCCATAATTTTGTGTCATCAGCAAACTTTACTAGTTTATTTGTTATGTACTTATCCAAATCATTAATGTAAATTAAAAACAGCAGGCGCCCCAAAACCGATCCATGTGGAACACCACTTTTAACATCTTCAAGGTGGGAAAATCATCCTCTCACTATAACTGATTGTTTTGTACTTTTGAGCCAATTCTGCATTCAATCGCACATCTTACCATGAATCCCTACCTCTAGTAATTTGACTATTAACCTCTCATGGGCAATGTTCCCTCTAATTATTAGTAGTCTGTGTGCGCAAAAAATCTTATGTTGTGCAATTGAATGCACACATGGCACAGTTTACGTAGGTTTACAAAATATTTGACATAAAATTGCACAGAATAACAACAAGATAACATACATATTTAAGTCAGTTATTTTAAAATTTAGCTAAAAGATTATTTTCAATAAGTATTATTAATTACTACATTATTTTAGGGAACTAACCTTTTGTGCGCACATTAATTTCCTTTGTACACTGGTTGAAAAATGTGTGTGCGCATGCACGCGCACAGCTTAGAGGGAACATAGCTCATGGGTACCTTGTCAAAAGTCTTCTAAAAGTCCAAGTAAAAAAGATTAGTATCTTAAAGAGATGTTCTTGTATTCTGATGTCCTGGACTCTTGCAGTATTGGAATATTTTTGAGTGGAAGAACTTCCAATTGAGTGGAAAGCAGGTAGAGGTGAAAGAACAGGGACTGTTGTCCTTGGAATACAAAAGGCTAAGGGATGATCTAATAATTTTAAATGACATGTTTTAGATAAAATAGATAGCAAAAATGTTTCCTTCCTGTTAGGAAGGTTAGTAATCAGAGGATAAAGGTTTCAGACTTAAATAACTGGCAGGCAAACTGAAGTAAATAAGGAAATATTATTTATTTATCACAGTGAATTGTTGTAACTTCACCATCACTGCCTGAAAGTGTTGAGGAAATTTGTTTAACAGTGTTATAAAGAGTGATGCGCATAAATAAATTGCTGTACTCTGGATAAAAATTAGGGAACTGGCACCTTTAAAGAGCCAACATTGTAGCATTGTGTAAAATAGTCTCTTTCTGTGCTGCACAATGGGGAATTATGTTTCTTAGAACATGGGAAGTTAAGGGGTTACCTGATAGAGGTACATAAGATTACAAAGGGCACAGGCAGTGTGAAAGCACATAGTCTTTTTCCCAGGAATATCTACTGAATTCAAGAGGGTATAGATTTAAGACGAGCGGTGAGAGACATCAAGGGCAACTTCTTCATGCAAAGGATGGTGCATATTTGGAATGAGCTGCCATAAAGAGCATTTGAGGCATGTATATTAGCAATATTTTAAAACCATCTCGATAAGTACATGGATAGGAGGGGATTAAAGGGCAATTTGATGGTCTTTTTTTAATGACTTCTATTGTGTTTCTTCATTTTGTGGCTGACTGTAAGGTGACAAATTTCAAGGGTGTATAAAATATACCTACTTTATAATAAATGTACTTTGAAACTTAAATGCCAACAGATATGACCTGCTCAATGGGCAACGGAGTTGGCATTGAAGAGTTGGACTAAAGGACCTGCTTCCATGCTGTATTAATCTAATTCATCATTAGCAAGTGCATAAGGAACTCAGGGAGCATCTGTGGAGAGAAATGGACAGCTAATATTTTGGATTGAGATTCTTTATCTGGACGAGAAGATAGAGGGGAGATTTCAGCAACTACAGTCTCTGCCATCTCCATCACAGCAACAGTATTCATTAATATCAAACAATATTTTGGAATCTTAGATAAAAAATTTATTTTGAAAGTAAGACAGAGGAGCCCAGTAGGTCAGGCAGTATCTATGGAAGGAATAAAGAGTTGACACCTCTGGCTATAACCCTTCATCAGGATTTCATTTGCAACACTGCTTTATCTAAGATTTCAAAACAGTCAACATCGCGGTAGTTTGAGAAACTAACTTGAAGCAGTAGTTGGCATTGTGGGCTAAGTACTGGCACATAGCTCCATTACTTGGAGGAATTCCAGTGCGGTGTTCTGATAATGCCAAGTTGTAGCGTCCAGATTTCACCAACTCATCATCCTTTATGGGAAAACTAGGTTCAACAGCAACTCTGTCACCTGTAATAAAGGAAGACAATGATCTTTGATGTATACTCAGTGGCTACTTTATTAGGTACAATCAGCCAATCATATGGCAGCAGCACATGCAGACATGGTCAAAAGGTTTAGTTGTTGTTCAAACTAACCATCAGAATGGGGAAGAAAAGTGATCTAAGTGACTTTGACAATGAAATGATTGTTGTTGCCAGGCAGGGTGGTTTGATTATCTCAGAAACTACTGATCATGTGTGGTCTCTAGAGCACGGTATAAGGATCACTAGTGAAGTCAAGCACAGAAATCACAGAGTTTTTGGCAACTCAAACAAAACAAGAGATTTATTACAGAAAATAACCAGCTAAACTATAAAGAGATCAGAGTTTTGAAGAACTGAAATCTCTCATGATACACAGAAGAACTCGGTCTGAGTTTTACCAGAGAAGAATCCACAATGACCGAGCAAAGAGTGGTTGGCATGCCCCTAAAATATACCCTGGAGCAAGTAGGAATTCAGGATCAATCACACAACATAGGTATCCAGACAAAGCAATAATCCCCAAAGCCAACAACTACAATGTAAAACATTGAAAATATCTTGCTAATTAAATTATCTCAAATTGAATAAAAGGGATAAATACAAAAAGAGCTTAAAAATCCCCATAATACCAAATGAGACACCTGCAAAACAAAGGGAAAAACCAGAGCTAGTCCAAAGACAAACAATTAGACATAGAAGGTAAACAATCCAAGGAACACTGCATGGACATGAGGTGACACAGCCGGAAGTGGTAGCGCATGTCGGCACAAATGATGTCAGGAAGAAGAGGAAAGAAATTCTGCAGCGTAACTTCAGAGAACTTGGAAGAAGGCTGAAAAGCAGGACCTCCAGGGTGGTTATCTCTGGTTTGCTTCCAGTTCCTCGTGCTGGTGAGGGCAGGAACAGGGAGATAGGGGATCTGAATGTGTGGCTGAGGAGCTGGTGCGGGAGAAGCAGGGATTTAGATTCTTAGACCACTGGGATCTGTTTTGGGGTAAGGATGCAATGTACAAAAGGGACAGGTTGCACCTTAACAGGCGGGGGACCAGCATTCTGGCAGGCAGGTTTGCCATTGCTACACAGGTGTGTTTAAACTAAGTAGTGGGGTGGGGGGGGGGGGGGAAGGAGATGAACTGGAAATATAAGGATGGAGTTAAAGGGAAAGAGAGAATAAGAAAAATTAAGAAAGACAACAGAATTAACGGGGCAGAAAGCTCAGGAAGGGGTCGGAGAGTATAGCCAAGTGCAATAGGAATCAATGTGAAAGGTGAGGGGAGTAATAGAATAGAAGTATTATATATGAATGCATGAAGTACAAGAGATAAAGTGGATGAGCTTGAGGCTCAGTTGGAAATTGGCAAGTATGATGTTGCAGGAATAACAGAGTCATGGCTTCAAGAGGACCAGGGCTGAGAAATGAATATTCAAGGGTATACGTCCTATCGAAAGGACAGATAGGTGGGCAGAGGGGGTGGGGTGGCTCTGATGGTGAGGAATGAAATTCAGTCCCTTGCATGGGGGGACATAGAATCAGGAGATGTAGAGTCAGTATAGATAGAACTGAGAAATTGTAAGGGCAAAAAGACCCTCATGGAAGTTATCTACAGGCCCCCAAACAGTACCCTGGATATAGGGTGCAAGTTGAATCAAGAGTTAAAATTGGCATGTTGCAAAGGTAATGCTACGGTTGTTATGGGGGATTTCAACATGCAGGTAGACTGGGAAAATCAGGTTGGTACTGGACTCCAAGAAAGGGAGTTTGTGGAGTGCCTCCGAGATGGATTCTTAAAGCAGATTGTACTGGAGCCTACCAGGGAGAAGGCAATTCTGGATTTAGTGTTGTGTAATGAACCGGATTTGATAAAGAAACTCAAGGTAAAGGAGCCATTAGGAGGTAGTAACCATAATATGGTAAGTTTTAATCTACAATTTGAGAGGGAGAAGGGAAAATCGGAAGTGTCAGTATTACAGCTTAACAAAGGGGACTATGGAGCCATGAGGGAGGAGCTGGCCAAAGTTGACTGGAAGGATACCCTAGCAGGGATGACAATGGAACAACAATGGCAGGTATTTCTGGGAATAATACTGAAGGTGCAGGATCAGTTCATACCAAAGAGGCAAAAAGATCCTAAGGGGAGTAAGGGGTAACCGTGGCTGACAAGGGAAGTCAAGGACAGTACAAAAATAAAAGAGTAGAAGTATAACATAGCAAAGCTGTGCAGGAAGCCAGAGGATTGGGAAACTTTTAAAGAGCAACAGAAGATAACTGAAAAGGCAATACAGGGAGAAAAGATGAGCTATGAAGGTAAGCTAGCCAAGAATATAAAGGAGGATAGTAAAAGCTTCTTTAGGTATGTGAAGAGGAAAAAATTAGTTAAGACCAAAGTTGGGCCCTTGAAGACAGAAACCAGTGAATTTATTATGGGGAACAAGGAAATGGCAGATGAGTTGAACAGGTACTTTGGATCTGTCTTCACTAGGGAAGACACAAACAATCTCCCAGATGTAACAGTGGCCAGAGGACCTATGGTAACGGAGGAACAGAAGGAAATTCACATTAGGCAGAAAATGGTGTTGGGTAGACTGATGGGACTGAAAGCTAATAAGTCCCCAGGGCCTGATGGTCTGCATCCCAGGGTACTTAAGGAGGTGACTCTAGAAATCGTGGATGCGTTGGTAATCATTTTCCAATGTTCTATAGATTCAGGATCAGTTCCTGTGGATTTGAGGGTAGCTAATGTTATCTCACTTTTTAAGAAAGGAGAGAGAGAGAAAACAGGGAATTATAGACCAGTTAGTCTGACATCAGTGGTGGGGAAGATGCTGGAGTCAATTATAAAAGTTGAAATAGCAGCACATTTGGATAGCAGTAACAGGATCAGCCTGAGTCAGCATGGATTTACGAAGGGGAAATCATGCTTGAATAATCTTCTGGAATTTTTTGAGGATGTAACTATGAAAATGGACAAGGGAGAGCCAATGGATGTAGTGTACCTGGACTTTCAGAAAGCCTTTGATAAGGTCCCACATAGGAGATTAATGGGCAAAATTAGAGCACATAGTATTGGAGGTAGGGTACTGACATGGATAGAAAATTGGTTGGCAGACAGGAAGCAAAGAGTGGGGATTAACAGGTCCCTTTCAGAATGGCAGGCAGTGACTAGTGGGGTACCACAAGGCTCGGTGCTGGGACCACAGCTATTTACAAAATACATTAATGATTTAGATGAAGGAATTAAAAGTATCATTAGCAAATTTGCAGATGACACAAAGCTGGGTGGCAGCGTGAAATGTGAGGAGGATGTTATGAGAGTGCAGGGTGACTTGGACAGGTTGGGTGAGTGGGCAGATGCAGTTTATTGTGGATAAATGTGAGGTTATCCACTTTGGTGGCAGGAACAGGAAAGCAGTTTACTATCTGAATGGTGTCAAGTTAGGAATAGGGGAAGTACAATGAGCTCTAGGTGTCCTTGTTCATTAGTCACTGAAAGTAAGCATGCAGGTACAGCAGGCAGTGAAGAAAGTTAATGGCACGTTGGCCTTCATAACAAGGGGAGTTGAGTATAGGAGCAAAGAGGTCCTTCTGCAATTGTACAGGGCTCTGGTGAGACCACATCTGGAGTATTGTGTGCAGTTTTGATTCCGAATTTGTGGAAGGACATTCTTGTTATTGAGGGAGTGCAGTGTAGGTTCACGAGGTTAATTCCTGGGATGGCGGGACTGTCATATGTTGAAAGATTGGAGTGACTGGGCTTGTATACACTGGAATTTAGAAAAAGATGAGAGGGGATCTGATTGAAACATATAAGATTATTAAGGGATTGGACACGCTAGAGGCAGGAAACATGTTCCCAATGTTGGGGGAGCCCAGAACCAGAGGCCACAATTTAAGAATAAGGGGTAGGCCATTTAGAATGGAGTTGAGGAAAATCTTTTTCACCCAGAGAGTTTTGGATCTGTGGAATGCTCTGCCTCAGAAGGCAGTGGAGGTCAATTCTCTGGATGCTTTCAAGAAAGAGTTAGATAGAGCTCTTAAAGATAGCGGAGTCAAGGGATATGGGGAGAAGGCAGGAACAGGGTACTGATTGTGGATGATCAGCCATGATCACATTGAATGGTGATGCTGGCTTGAAGGGCCAAATGGCCTACTCCTGCATCTATTGTCTATTGTTTATTATTGACACAGGGAAAATACAATCCACATACTAACTGTGTGCTTTCTGTAACTGGAAACTAACATTAAAGATTAGCTTCATTTGTCATATATACATTAAAGCACTGAAACATACAGTGACATCAAATCAAATCAGTGAGGATTGTGCTGGGGTCATCCAGCAAACATCACTGTTCTTCAGGCGCCAACACACAACTTACTCACCTTAACCATGTCTTTGGAATGTCAAGGAAAACTGCAGCACCAGGGCAAATCCAATGCAGTCGTAGGGAATATGTACAAACTCTTTACAGGTATCGGTGGGATTTGAACCCCAGTTGATGATCGCTGCTACTGTAAAGTGATTACAGTAATCACTATACTACTGCGCAGCACTGTGTTCTCAGAAATTGATCATGTTAGTAGTGTGTATTTTCTACTAATTATAATGTTGGTACTGCTGTTTGACTGGTATAGGCAAGATCTCCAAAAAGCCTATTCTTCAAAATTGTAAATATTAGCAACATTCTTGGACCTAACACTAAACATCAGCTTTATTTGTCATATATGCATCAAAACACTGAAACATACAGTTTACGTTCTACAGAAGTGTTCATGCCTGAAAGCCGTGGGACTACCAGCCCTATCTTCTTTAAGGGGGTTTCTTCTTTTATGTTACTGCTAAGGCTACTAAAATGGCATCTTTGTTATGTTAACTGGTGAGAGAGTGCTTTCTCTCACAGCTTGTTTGGATTATAATTACTGATAATGAGAATTGTATTCATTTGTTAACCAATTGGGATAGATGTTATTCTTTCTTGTGGATCTGTAAACTAGTGTTGCGTGGGCTTTTGAGAGGCAGAGAAGACGTGATGTTGTAAGCTGGGCGACGGAATGGACCCCGAGTGGGGGTCCGAGGCCCAGGGTCTTCGGCAAGGAGAGGAGATGAGGACAGATTCGTGTGGAGCGTCTGGTCGACCACCGTTGTTGGTCCCAGGCAGCGGGTCGAGGAGGTCTGAGGGGATCAAATGGTGGCAAGAAGACTTTTTTAACTGAGCTTCAATGGTTGTGCACAAAGTGGTTGGACTTTGATAAGTTTGGCACCTTTTACTTTTCCTTTTATATTGTATCTCTATTAAGTACATAGTTCCAGTAAGATCTATAAAGTGAAATCATTTAAATCGCATATGGTGTACTGTCTGTTATTTGGCTTGGTGGGGACATCACACAGCATCATCACAAGCTGATTGCCCAATTTGGCGGGGCCAAAGGCCACTCCCCCTAGACGAAAGCGAGCTGAGCGAGCCTGAGGCTTACCGGGGGCGTCACTTCTTTAAGAATCAGTTGAGTTTTTGATGCTTACATAGTACTACCTGAACTTCCTAGGGTTAGATCTGTGTTCCCTGAACCAAGCTATTTTCTGTATGCAGATTTAAACCTATCTATTTCGCAATGTCACCTACACTCAATGGACAATTAATTAGATACATCTACACACCTGCTCATTAATGCAAGTCAGTTAATCATGTGGTAGCAACTCATGTGGACGGGCTACAGCAGCAGAAGACCACAAATAGGAGGTACCTAATGAAGTGGCCACTGAGTGTATCTCATATAAAGCTAACCTTCTTGGTATAGGGGATTCACTGGTTAGGGGAACTGACAAGAGATTCTGTGAACAAGAATGAGATTCCCATATGGTATGTTGCCTCCCAAGAGCTAGGGTCAGAGATGCCTTGGATCGAGTACACAGCATTTTTATGGGGGTGTCAGGTGAGAAGCCATAGGTCATGGAACGCTTTGATACCAATGACACAGGCAAGAAGAATAACAAGGTCTTGCAAAGTGAGTTCAGGGAGTTAGGTACTAAATTAAAAGACAGGATCTCCAGGGTGGTGATCTCGGTGTTGCTACCCATGCAACCTGCTAGTGAGGCAAGAAAGCAATTTAACAAGTAGCTAAGTTGATGGTGCAGGAGGAGAGTTTCAGATTTTTGGATCATTGATCTCTTCCAGGGCAGGTGGAACCTACACAAATGGGACAGTTTGCACTTGAACTGGAGGATGATCAGTTTAGCCTGGACCCACATATTGATGCAGCTACACAGAAGGCATGCCAGTGACTATACTTCATTAGGAGTTTGAAGAATTTGGTATGTCACTATAGACACTCACAAATTTCTACTGATGTGCTGTGGATAGCATTCTGACTGTATACATCACCATCTGGTAGATGGTGGGGTGGTGCCACTACTGCACAGGATCAGAGTAAGCTGAAGAGAGTTGTAAACTTAGTCAGCTCCATCATGGGCACTAGCCTTCGTAATATTCAGAATATTTTCAAGGAGCGATGCCTCAGAAAGATGGCGTCCATTATTAAGGACCCCCATCACCCAGGTCATGCCTTTTTCTGAAGAAGGAGTTACGGAAGCCTGAAAGCACCCACTCGATTCAGAAACAGCTTCTTCCCCTCTGCTATCAGATTTCTGAATAGACATTCAACACATTAACTCTACCTTACTACTTTTTTAAATTTCTATTTTTGCACTACTTATTGACTTTAACTTTATATATATATATATTTAATATTTATTTATTTTTGACTGTAATTCATCATTTTTTTCCTATTATTATGTAATGCATTGTACTGCTGCTTCAAAGAAATTTCATGACATATGCCAGTGATATTACATCAGATTTTGATTCTGATTCCCTGTGGGAATGTGCCACCTTGCAAAACAGGTATAGGCAGTTAAGATCAAGTGAGGCATTTGAGAAGTATAGGAAATGTAAGAGAACACTTAAGAAAGAAATCAGGAGAGCTAAAGGAGGACAGGACGTTGCTCTGGCAAACAAGGTGAAGGAGAATCCCAAAGGCTTCTATAGCTATATTGAGAGCAAAAGGATAGCAAAGGATAAAATAGGTCCCTTTGAAGATCAGCGTGTCAAATATACATAAAGCTAAAAGAGATGGGGTAATCATAATTTTTTAGCATATGTATTTACTAAGGAGAGAGATGGAGAGTCTATGCAGGCTTTTTTCCCTTCAGGATGGGTGAGACTAGAACTAGAGGTCATTGGTTTAGGATGAAAGGTGAAAAATTTAAGGGGAATCTGAAGGGAACTTCTTCACTCAGAGGATGGTGAGAGTGTGGAATGATCTTGCAGCTGAAGTGATGGATGTGGGTGAGTTAAGAGAAGTCTGGGCAAGGATACAGAGCAGAGGGGTATGGAGGGCAATGGTCCAGGCACAGATAGATGGAAATAGGCCAAAGACCAGGTCAAAATGGACTAGGTGGATCAAAGGTTTTCTTTCTATGCTGTAGCGCTCAATGACTCTGTACACAATTTCCTTTCTTAAAAGGGGCCATAGATTCTGCTTTCACCATTTCTTCGGACAGTATATACCATGTCTTAACCGCTGCTTGAAAAAAGTTTCAATCTATGCATCTTTTTGTTATTGATGGTCCTGCCGGTTGAAAATCCCACAAAATGTTGAACCTCCTTTAGATGTCACCTCCCCCCTTGCACCAGTTTCACTGAAAGCTGTAGAATACTTCACAGCTAACCTGCTTTGAGATGTTCAACTCCAGAGCCGACTTTGACAACGGTGCCTGAGAATTCGTGACCTAGAATCACTGGCTTGTTGATGTCAAAGCCTACAATTCTTCCGTATTCCCAGAATTTCAAGTCCGTACCACAGATTCCAACAGAATTAATCTTTAGCAGAACCTCTGAAAGTAAGATATAACCACAGATGAAATAATGAAATGTTTTCTGATTCCGAGCATCTCTTGGTCTCAGGTTTCTACTTCAGCTGTACATTATCGCAGGCTTAACTCTCAACAGGGTGCTTAACTTGTTTTTTCTGCAAATCCAGTAATGACTTCATACTTATAGAACATAGAACATTATAGCACAGTACAAACCCTTCAGCCCACGATGTTGTGCTGATCTTTTAACCTATTCCAAAATTAATCAAACCCTTCCCTTCCATGCAGCCCTCCAATTTAATTTCATCTATGTGCCTATCTAAGAGTCTCTTAAATGCCTTTAATGTATCTGCTTTTAGCATCACCCCTGGCAGAGTGTTCCATGCATCCACAACTCTCTGTGTAAAAAGTCTACCCTTGACAACCTCCCATTACTTTCTGCCAAACAGGTTAAAGTTACACCCTCTTGTATCAACCATTTCTGCCTTCAAAAATAATCTCTGGCTATCCACCCAACCTATGCTTCTTGAAATCTTGTACACTTCTATCAAGTCGCCTCTCATCCTCCTTTGCTCTAAAGCCTTATCTTCGCTCAACCTGTCTTCAGAAGACATGCCCTCTATTCCAGTTAGCAGCTGCACCCTCTTTAAATGTTCCACATTCTTCCTATAATGAGGTGACCAGAACTGAACACAATAATCCAAGTGTGGTCCAACCAGTTTTATAAAGCTGTAACCTTGCCTTGCAGCTCTTGAATTCCGTCCCCTGGTGAATGAAAGGCAGTATACCATGCACCTTCTAAACAACCCTATCAACTCAGTAAGTTTCTACACTTACAGAGAAATTGTATGTTAACTGGCAACTGAGATAGGTTGCTATACATCTCAATTCCTCATCATAGATTGCAATGTGTTGTGGGGTTTTATATCTAAAGTACAAGTATTCAACTAAAATATACTGTAAGAATTGCTTTCAACCATATTTTCTTTTCTTTAAAACGTGTTTAAAATACATCCTCCCATCTGAAAATACTTAATTGGTATATAGCAATGAAAATGGATAATGTTAAACAATTTACCATTAGATTTGGGTTCTGTAACTGGTCGATTCTCCTGTGGAGAAATAATGAGATCTTCATTAGTCAAGGTTTAATCTCTTACAGATGTGACAAAGAGCAGATATAGTGTAGTGGAACTTGTTTCTGGGGTAGTAAACAAGCCCGGCTGCAGTTCTTGGCCAACACACACAAAATGCTAGAGGAACTCAGCAGGTCAGGTTTCTTCTATGGAGGCAATGAATAAACAGTCAATGTTTTGGACTAGAAAGGAAGGGGACAGAGGAGAGGAGGTTGTTGGGTGGCATGAGCAGATTGTCCATCACCTTCCTCTGATGCTCCTCCTCTTTCCCTTTCTCCCATAGTCCAGTGTCCTCGCCTATCAGGTTCCTTTTTCTTTAGCTCTTTAGTTCTTCCACCTATCACTTCCCAGCTTCTTACTTCACTCCCCCTCCCCCACCCTCACCTGGTCTCATTTATCACCCGCTGGCTTATACTCCTCCTCTCCCCTGACATTCTTATTCAGGCCTCGGCCCACTTCCTTTCTAATCCTGATTAAAGGGTCTTAGCCCGAAACACTGACTGTTTATTCATCTCTATAGATGCTGCTCAACCCGAGTTCCTCTTGCATTTTGTGTGTGTTCCTTTAGGTTTCCAACATCTGCCCAATCTCTTGTGTCTCATTCAATGTATGGTCTTATTGACATCCATGGAAATGACAAACAAACAGGACTAGTAATGACCAAGCATGGTTCATACTCAATAATAACCCAGAGTACAAGATATATAAAATAATTCAGAAACAAGGGTAGAAATGGTAGAAACAATTATACACAACTCACCTGTCTCAGTTCCAACCTACTGCTTGATCTCCCAAATATCTGCATCATTTCAACGTTCCAACCTACTCATTTGGGAGTATGTCATGTCCCAATTTATTGCATTTACAGAATGGAAGCAACACATAGGGCCCAAATGGTTGTGATGTCAATATCTCACTTCATCCTATCAGCATCCCCTTTTACTCTTCACATCTTTTTGAAAATTTTTATTTGTAGGTACTGGTGATCTCTAATAAGAACAAGAAAAAATTATGCAGATATTCAGGAAATCAGGCAGCCTCTATGGAGAGAGAATATTTTAGCATTGCAAGTTGGTCTTGTGTGAAACCTTGAGCAACACACCCACACACAATGCTGGAAGAACTCAGCAAATCAGGCAGCATCTCTGGAGGGGAATAAATAGTCGGTGATTCGGGCCAAGACCTTTAATCAGAAAACTCTTCATCAGGGTTTTTCAATGTAGTGAATAAAACAGAAAAATGTTACCAGTCTTAAATCTCTAGGCGCGTGGAGCACAGCCGACAGATTCTCTCGATGTGACATCTCCAGCTTTACAGTCTGAAATGAAGCATAGTTAACAGTCTCACATAATACACCCATTTCAAAATTGGTCAAAAAACAATTTTTTAGCTGTTCTATCAATATTATTAAGTATAGTCTGTATTTAAAGTCTCTGCTGTTCTAGTTACTAGAACAAGCTGTCTTATTGTCAGATACACAAAGACATGTACACATGATAAATTAGCTGCAGCATCAGCATGGAACCATAGCCCCTCCCTGTCTGAGTCCAGAGCAGCACTCAGCCTACAGAGCTTTCCCTATGGGGAAAAGGGCTGCAGTTGTCTTGGGTGAAAAATGGGGGGCAGAAACCTCCTAGGTTGAGGAGAAGCCCCAACATGATGACAGGGACCTTAGCCAGGACTAAGATGGAGAAGAAGTGAGTGGAGAGGAGGAGGAGGAGAATGGGGTTTTCTGATGATTGGATGGAGGAGGTTTGACCAAGATTTGAGAGCCATATGCAGGCCTTTAGCCAGTTCCTGACTGAACAGGTCTTTCCTCATTCCCCAATCCCAGATATTGAGCTGTTAAGGGTCCCCCCACCAACCCTGAGTCCTGGAAGAACAGCAAGCAGGAACCAGAGCCCACCTCATAGGAGAAGAGCGGCCTACTGTGAACAGTTGTGGGTAGACAAGGGGGGGAGAGGAGGTGTGGGGGAGTGGAGGAGAGGGGAGAAGAGGAGGAAGAGAAGGGGGTGACTACTTATCAGACCCTTCTGCCCCTTTTCCAGGATCACCTCCTCAGCCACCTGGATGGAAAAATGATCAGTCGAGCCCTGGAACAAGGGCCAGGAGGACAAATCTTGTGCCTCGTCATCTAGCTTCTACTCCAGGCTCTGGATTTATGAGTCCTAGGACCCTGGCGAGGAACTAGGGTCATCTACTGAGTTAAGTATTGTATGTAATTAGTTTTGATACAACAAGTGTATGGGACATTGGAAAAAAAAGTTGAATTTCCCCATGGGGATGAATAAAGTATCTATCTATCTATCTATCTTGGGAGAATAGCAGGTGGGAATCGGAATACACTTTGTGGGAGTGGAGAGTGGGTACTGGGATCAGTTAAGCTTACCACAATGCTACCACACCGCCTTTCCTCCAATAGTACAAAGACGCACCAGTTGGTAGGTTAATTGGTCATTGATTAGACCATAAGAACAAAAGACAAGGGCAGAATTAGGCCATTTGGCCCATTGAGTCTGCGCCACCATTTCATCAAGGCTAATTCTTCTTTCCCCTCCTCAGCCCCATTCCCTGGCCTTCTCCCTGTAACGCTTGATACCGTGCCTAATCAAGAACCTATGAATCTTTGAAAGATTTAAACCTGATTGATATATGGAGAAAAATTAATCCAAGAGAAAGAGATTATTCATTTTATTCAAATAGACATAAAACTTACTCAAGGATTGATTTTTTTTTATTATCAAAAAATATTCAAGATTGAGTGAAAAGTGTGGAATATAAAGCAAGAATACTGTCAGATCATTCCCCCTTGATAATGACAATGATAATGATGGATAAGAAGGAATCGATCTATAGATGGAGATTTAATTCAATTTTATTAAAACGTCAAGATTTTTGTGATTTTATGAAAAAACAAATTCAGTTTTTTTGGGATACAAATCTACATTCAGTTGAGGATAAAATTGTATTATGGGAAGCGATGAAAGCATATTTAAGGGGTCAGATTATAAGTTATACATCTAAAATTAAGAAGGAATACGCAGCAGAAATAGATCAATTGGAAAAAGATATCACAAAGTTAGAAAAAGAATCTCAAAGATATATGACAGAAGAAAAATGAAAACAACTTGTTAATAAAAAACTACAATATAATACACTCCAGACATATCGTACAGAAAAAGTAATTATGAGAACTAAACAGAAATATTACGAATTAGGTGAAAGATCACATAAAATTCTTGCTTGTCAGTTGAAAACAGAACAGGCTTCTAAAACAATAAATGCAATTAGAACAAGTGTAAATAAGGTTACTTATAAGCCTTTAGAAATTAATGAAACTTTTAAAAAGTTTTATACTGAACTATATCAATCAGAATCACAAAATAAGATTGCTGAGATAGATAAATTTTTATCACAAATAACCCTTCCAAAATTAAATTTGGAAGAACAGAAAGGATTAGATATGCCCTTTACATTAAAAGAGGTTGAAGAAGCTTTAGGATCACTTCAGAGTAATAAATCCCCAGGAGAAGATAGTTTTCCTCCTGAATTTTATAAAAAATTTAAAGATTTATTAATTCCTCCTTTTATGGAATTAATATACCAAGTGGAAAGAATGCATAAAATCCCACAATCTTTTTTAACAGCGATCATAACTGTATTGCCAAAAAAAGATAGAGATCCTTTAAAACCAACATCATATAGGCCTATTTCTTTGTTGAATACAGATTATAAAATACTAGCAAAAATTTTATCTAATAGAATATCTAAATATTTACAAAAATGAATACATATGGATCAAACAGGTTTTATTAAAAACAGACAATCAATGGATAATATAACCCGGTTACTTAGTATAATTCATTTGGCACAAAAAAGAGAGGAAATGAGTGGCAGTTGCTTTGGATGCAGAAAAAGCATTTGATAGATTGGAATAGGATTTTTTATTTAAGGTATTGGAAAAATATGAGTCAGGAAAATCTTTTATACAATGGATTAAAATTTTAAATACTAATCCTCAAGCTAAAGTAGTTACAAATGGTCAGATTTCAACACCATTTTGCTTAACGAGGTCAACTAGACAAGGCTGCCCATTATCAGCTGCTTTATTTGTATTGGCAATAGAACCATTAGCTGAATTAATTAGAACAGATTCAGACATTGGGGATTTTAGAGTTAATCAAGAAGAATATAAGATTAATTTATTTGCTGATGATGTTTTGATTTATTTAACAAACCCATTGCAATCTTTGCAAAGATTATCTTTTAGATTGGAAGAATATGGGAAAGTATCAGGGTATAAAGTAAATTGGGATAGAAGTGGAATTTTACCCCTTACCAAAGGAAATTATAATCAATGTCGATTAGTAACTCAATTTCGATGGTCAATAAATGGGATAAAATATTTAGGTATTAGAGTTGATAATGATGTAAAAAATACTGTCGATGCAATGCTCCTCAGACAGGATGAAGAGGTCAATACTCCCCAATGCCATTAGGCTTTACAATTCAACTGCCAGGACTTAAGAACTTTTTTAAAGCTATTATTAATGCTTTTTGAGTTAGTGATTTAGATGCATATCATATTATTACTGAGTTAAGTATTGTATGTAATGAGTTTTTGCTACAACAAGTGTATGGGACATTGGAAAAAAATGTTGAATTTCCCCATGGGGATGAATAAAGTATCTATCTATCTATCTATCTATCTATCTATCTATCTATCTATCTATCTATATAAACAAAATTATTTGCCATTATTAAAAAAAAAAGAGGATCTTGATAAATGGATGATGCTACCAATAACATTAATAGGTAGAGTTAATGCTGTAAAAATGAATATATTTCCTAGATTGCAATATTTATTTCAAACTTTACCAATACAATTACCTCAGAAGATTTTTCAAGAACTGAATAAATATGTAAGGAAATTTCTTTGGAAAGGAAAGATGTCAAGAATATCATTGGAAAAATTGACATGTAAATTTGATTTAGGAGGGTTACAACTTCCAAATTTTAAGAATTATTATAAAGCAAATCAACTTAGATTTATTGCGTCTTTTTCTGATGAAGAAAAACCGGCATGGATTAGAATAGAATTAGATAAGATAGGAGAAAACATACCAGAAGATTTTATATATAAATGGGAATCCAAATGGATATGGGGGAAAAAAAAGAATCTCCTATATTAAGACACTTGATTGATTTATGGAATAAGGTAAAAATGGACGATGAGATAAAGAAATCTTTATTAGCAAAAAGAACTTTAATTCAAAATAGGCTTATTTCTTTTACAATGGATAATAAACTTTTACATAATTGGTTCCAAAAGGGGATTAAATATATAGGTGATTGTTTTGAAGGAGGTATATTGATGTCGTTTGATCAATTAAAAAATAAATATAAAATATCAAATAACGCTCTTTTCTGTTATTTTCAATTAAAAGCCTATTTACGAGAAAAGCTGGGTCAAACAATGTTGATACCAAAACCCAGTGAAATAGAAATATTAATTCAGAAAGGAAAAATTAAAAAATTTACATCTTATATGTATAATTTGATTCAAAAACAGACAATTAAATCAGGAATTCATAAATCAAGACAAAAATGGGAATCTGATTTGAATGTTAAAATTGATGGAAAAACTGGTCAAGATTATGTTCTGATAGTATGAGAAATACAATAAATGTTCGACTTAGATTAATACAATATAATTTTTTACATCAATTATATATAACACCACAGGAAATAAATAGATTAAATTCAAATATGGCTGACCAATGTTTTCGATGTAATCAAGAAATTGGTACTTTTTTACATTCTACTTGGTCTTGTTTTAAAATTCAACCATTTTGGATAAAATTAAGACTTTTATTGGAACAAATTACTGGAGTACAACTCCCACATAGTCCACTATTATTTTTATTAGGAGACATTGAAGGGACAATACCGAAACTTAAATTGAATAAGTATCAGAAAAAAATTATAAAAATTGCATTGGCAGTAGCCAAAAAAGTTATTGCAGTTACTTGGAAATCTGATTTATATTTAACTATGGATCGTTGGAATAATGAAATACATAGTTGTATTCCACTTGAAAAATTACGTATAATCTAAGAAATGAATATGATATATTTTTGAAAATTTGGTTCCCATACTTACAAAAGATAGGATTAAATACATAGGTCCTTTGAAGATAAAATTATAAAGTAATTGGGGAAAGTAAAAATAAATATCAAAATTATTTTGAACTCCATGGAGCATGTGGGGATCCCCCGATATCCAGGCAATCTTTCTCTTCTTTCCTTTTTTTCTTTCTTTAGATAAGGGTTAAGGGGGGGAGGGTTAATATTATTTTTCTTACTATTTTATCATCACATTTATTCTTTGTAATTTCGAAAATTTAATAAATAAATAGAAGAACCTATGAATCTTTGCCTATCTCCGTTTTGAAATACACCCAATAATTTGACCTCCACAGCTGCCCAAGGTAATAAATTCCACAAATTCACCACCATTCAAATGTATGGCAGATGCAGTTTAATGTGGATAAATGTGAGGTTATCCACTTTAGTGTGTTACGAAAACCCCGTAACCAGGTAACTTACCAACAAAGATAGATGGATCAGCTGAGTCGGATGCTACTATTTTCAACCATTTTATTCAACAAGGGCACAAACGTATGGTTAATACAAAACATTCAGATCATCAAAACTCAATCTAAAACACCGGTGTAATAATAATCATTCAAAACACAAGCTCGATCGTCGTCTAGGGGTAATGTAGATTTTATATCGTTCACTGGATATCTAAAAGTCTTTTAGATCACGGCAGTTTCACTTAGTTGCCGGCGGAAGTGTCGCGTTGGTGCACTTTTAGTTAGAAAGACAGAGAACATGAAGCATTTACCCGACAGGTTTTCCAACCTGTAGGAGGTAGTCGGAAGTCTCGTTGGGGGAATGGACTCTCATCTGTGGCTTCCCCTGTAGCTAGGCCGTCTTCCGTGGTGAAGTCGCCAATCCCAGGCAAGGGAAGGACGCACACGAACCCCACCACCGGCTGTAGCTATTAAAACGCTGTCGCAGGATTTCTAGCGTTTCTCCGTGTGTTTCCTTGGTGCATCTGAGGGTCCTCCCCTCAGACCCGCCTTTATACTTCTTCACGGGATCGCAGGTGTCAATCAAGTTGCAGGTAATGCGATCTCTCTCTCAACCAGCCCACTTTGCCCGAGGGCTTTTCAGGTGGTCTCCATGAGACAATAGTCAAAGTCACTTTTTATTCTGCTTCTTGGGAGAACGTGGTCTTTCGCACGTCTCTCTCTCTTGGGTCAGTTGACCCCCCCTTAACTAGAGTTCTTGCGATTTTCACAAAGGAGGGGACCAACGGCATAACAAGTGGCAAGAACAGGAAGGCAGATTACTATCTAAATGGAGCCAAGTTAGGAAAAGGGGAAGTACAACGAGATCTAGGTGTTCTTGTACATCAGTCAATGAAAGTAAGCATGCAGGTACAGCAGGCAGTGAAGAACATAAGAACATAAGAGATAGGAGCAGGAGTAGGCTAATCGGCCCCTCAAGCCTGCTCCGCCATTCAACAAGATCATGGCTGATCCAATCTTAACTCTAGTTTTCACCGAATCCCACAAGGCAACAGTGCCAACCAACAGGGCACCATGCCGCCCATTTTATTTTATTATTCATCCTGCCCATACCCATGTGATCACCCAGGGGAAAAAAACCGAGTTGCCAATTGATGAGAAAAAATCTGGAAAATTCCTCTCCGACCCATCCAGGCTATCGAAAACTGGTCCAGGAGATCACATGGTTGATCTAAACTTAGCCTCATGTCCACTTACCTGCTCGCTCACCGTATCCCCTAATGCCATTTTTATCCAGGAAAATGTCTATCTCCGTTTTGAATTTATTGAGTGTAGTAGCTTCCACAGCTCTCTGGGGCAGTAAATTCCACAGCCCCACTACCCTCTGAGTGAAGAAATTTCTCCGCATCTCAGTCCTGGAACGGCATCCCCTTATTTTAAGATTATGCCCCCTAGTCCTAGTTTCACCCATCATTGGGAACATTCTCCCAAAGAAAGCTAATGGCATGCTGGCTTTTATAATAGAATTGAGTATAGGAGTAAAGAGGGTGAGACCCCACCTGGAGTATTGTGTGCAGTTCTGGTCTCCAAATTTGAGGAAGGACATTCTTGCTATTAAGGGAGTGCAGCGTAGGTTCACAAGGTTAATTCCCGGAATGGCGGGACTGTCATATATTGAAAGATTGGAGTGACTGGGCTTGTATACACTGGAATTTAGAAGGATGAGAGGGAATCTGATTGAAACATATAAGATTATTAAGGGATTGGACACGCTGGAGGCAGGAAGCATGTTCCCGCTGATGGGTAAGTCCAGAACTAGAGGCCACAGTTTAAGAATAAGGGGTAGGCCATTTAGAACAGAGATGCGGAAAAACTTTTTCACCCAGAGAGTGGTGGATATGTGGAATGCTCTGCCCCAGAAGGCAGTGGAGGCCAAGTCTCTGGATGCATTCAAGAGAGAGTTAGATAGAGTTCTTATAGATAGCGGGGTCAGGGGATATGGGGAGAGGGCAGGAATGGGGTACTGATTGTGGATGATCAGCCATGATCACAGTGAATGGCGGTGCTGGCTAGAAGGGCTGAATGGCCTACTCCTGCACCTACTGTCTATTGTCTATTATCTTACTATTTCTAAACCCACCTGCACATGGCACTGGTAGCAATCCTGAGATTGCTATCCTGGAGGTTCTGACCTTTAACTTGGCACCTAGCTCCCTAAACTCACCTTTCAGGACCTCCTCACTCTTCCTATCCACGTTATTGGTCCCTACATGGACCACGACATTCGGCTGCTCACCCTCCCACTTGAGAATACTGAGAACTCGATCCGAGATATTGCGGACCCTGGCACCAGGGAGGCAACAGACCATCCAGGATTCTCGATCTCTTCCACAGAACCTCCTATCTGTTCCCCTAACTATCGAATCCCCATTACTACTGCTTTCCTCTTTTCCCTCCTTCCCTTCTGAGCTGAGGGTCCAGTCACGGTGCCAGAGACGCAACCACTGCAACTTGTGCCTGGTAGGTCGTCCCCACCAACAGTATCCAAAACGGTATACTTATTGTTGATGGGAACAGCCACAGGGGTAGAAACATATTCGGCCCTTCGAGACTGCACCGCCATTCAGTATGATGATGGCTGATCATCCAACTCAGAACCCTGTACCTGCTTTCTCTCCATACCCCCTGATCCCTTTAGCCACAAGGGCTATATCTAACTTCCTTTAGCCACAAGGGCCATATCTAATTTAGAACAGAGAACAGGTAACACCTTAGAACAGGTGTTCTGCTCTTCCTGTCTATTCCCCTTCCCTCTCCTGACAGTCACCCAACTACCTAGGGGTGACTATCTCCCTGAAACTCTCTGAAGTTACCTGAGGAAGATCCACGATAGTATCTTGCAAATACAATGATGAGGGTAAAGCAGATCGAATATTCCAGGTGTTGAATCTCTGGCTGAACGGAGCACAATCGTCAGATTCTCTCCAGTTCCTCTTCTTATTGTCAAAGATAATCAATACTCTTGCATAAACCAACCACTTCATGGAAAACCAGGATGTTCTATAAATATTGATAGAATGCTTAATCAAACAATATACTGTTGCATAGAACACAGAACAGAGAAATTTACAGTACATTACCCACCCTTCAGCCCACAATGTTGTGCCAACCATGTAACCTACTCTAGAGACTGCCTAGAATTTCCCATGTGCATATCCCTCTATTTTTCTAAGCTCCATGTACCTATGGAAACGTAGAAAATAGATGCAGGAGTAGGCCCTTCGGCCCTTCGAGACTGCACCACCATTCAGTATGATGATGGCTGATCATCCAACTCAGAACCCTGTACCTGCTTTCTCTCCATACCCCCTGATCCCTTTAGCCACAAGGGCCATATCTAACTTCCTCTTAAATATAGCCAATGAACCGGCCTCAACTGTTTCCTGTGGCAGAAAATTCCACAGATTCACCACTCTCTGTGTGAAGAAGTTTTTCCTCATCTTGGTCCTAAAAGGCTTTCCCTTTATCCTTAAACTGTGAACCCTTGTTCTGGACTTCCCCAACATCGGAAACAATCTTCCTGCATCTAGCCTGTCCAATACCTTTAGAATTTTATACGTTTTAATAAGATCCCCCCTCAATCTTCTAAATTCCAGTGAGTATAAGCCTAGTCGATCCAATCTTTCTTCATATGAAAGTCCTGCCATCCCAGGAATCAATCTGGAGAACCTTCTTTGTACTCCCTCTATGGCAAGAATGTCTTTCCTCAGATTAGGGGACCAAAACTGCACACAATACTCTAGGTGCAGTCTCACCAAGGCCTTGTACAACTGAAGTAGAACCTCCCTGCTCCTGTACTCAAATCCTTTTGCTATGAATGCCAACATACCATTTGCCTTTTTCACCGCCTGCTGTACCTGCATGCCCACCTTCAATGACTGGTGTACAATGACACCCAGGTCTCGTTGTACCTCCCCTTTTCCTAATCGGCCACCATTCAGATAATAATCTGTTTTCCTGTTCTTGCAACCAAAGTAGATAACCTCACATTTATCCACATTAAATTGCATCTGCCATGAATTTGCCCACTCACCTAACCTATCCAAGAGTCTCTTAAAAGATCCTGTTGTATCGGCTTCCACCACTGCCGCTGGCAATGCATTCCACATACCTAATGCTCTCTTGTACCCCGTGACTAGGTTACCGAACCAGCAGAAATGGAATATTATGTTGGAGTCTGGTATTACTGTAACTAATAGTGTTTATTTGTAAACTAAGTAATACAGTACTATAAAATGCAAATATATATATAAAACAGGTTAGCAATGATATATACAGAAGTGTGGAAATAGGAATCAAAATCAAGTTCTTTCAAAGTCTAAGGGTAAATGAATAGTCTTACGATGATGCAGAGTTCGGTTCATTTTAGTTTAGTCGAGGTCGAGGTAGTTGCTGGTGTACCGTTGGAGAGAGAGAGAGAGAGAGAGAGAGAGAGAGAGAGAGAGGTGATGCAGTTGCAGTCAAACCTTCCGTTGTCTTCCTGTCCTGTTGTGGTCACCAACTGTGACCCCTCCATACCAGGCATGACCGTTCTTCAGTAGTGAGCCAGTCACCCAGGCGAGGATGGACACACACACACAAGCCCCCACTGGTCTGCCTTCACACACTGTGAGCCCCTGATCGATTCTCCCGAATCGATCCTCCAAACCCCCACCTTCGCATGGGTGCATACTGCTCCTTCAGTGTCCCGTGGTGTGTCTGCTTGTGTCTCAGCAGACCCGCTTTTTATTTCCCCTGGCGGTACCAACCATCCATCAGCTGTCCATCACCTGCTACCGCCTTGCTGTCTCAGCAGGAATCCACACAAGCAGGCAAATAAAGTGTCCTTGAAGCAAAGTAAAGAATTAGCGAAGAAGCCATAATAGTAAATCATCTCTCTCTCTCTCTCTCATTATCAGCATCTGCAGCAGGATGTCTCCCCCCTCTTCTTCTCTCTCTCTCTCTCTCTCTCAATAGCAACACAAACAGTGTCCAAAAGCCAGTCTCATTCTCCCGACATTTTAAAGTGCTTGTCCACAGAAAATATGAACCCTAGGGGTACCTAACAGAGTGAAAAAATTACCCCTGACATCCCTTTGGTACCTATTTCCAAGCACCTTAAATCTATGCCCCCTTGTGTTAGCCATTTCAGCCCTGGAAAAAAGTCTCTGGCTATCCACACAATTAATGCCCCTCATCATCTTATACGATTCTATCAGGTCCCTTCTCATTCTCTGTCGCTACAATGAGAAAAGGCCAAGTACACTCAACCTATTCTCATAAGGTACACCCTCCAATCCAGGCAACATCCTTATAAATCTCCTCTGCACTCTCTCTATAGTATTCACATCCTTCCTGTAGTGAGGTGACCAGAACTGAACACAGTGCTCAAAGTGGGATCTGACCAAGGTCTTATATAGCTGTAACATTACCTCATGGCTTTTGAACGTAATCCCATTGTTGATGAATACCAACACACCACACACCTTCTTAACAACACTGTCGACCTGTGCAGCAACTTTGAGTGTCCTATGGACACAGACCCCAGGATCTCTCAGATCCTCCATGCTACTAAGAGTCTTACCATTTATATTATATTCTTCCTTCAAATTGGACCTACCAAAATGAACCACTTCACACTTATCTGGGTTGAAGTCCATCTGCTACTTCTCAGCACAGTTCTGCATCCATAAGATATAGGAGCAGAATTAGGCCATCTGGTCCATCAAGTCTGCTCCGCTGTTCAAACATGGCAGATCCTTTTTTTTAAATCTCCTCCTCAACCCCAGTTCCCAGCCTTCTACCCGTAACCTCTGATGCCATGTCCAATCAAGAGCCTATCAACTTCTGCCTTAAATACACAGCTGCATGTGACAACAAATTCTACAAATTCACCACGCTTTGGCTAAAGAAATTTCTCCTCATCTGTTTTGAAAAGGTGCCCCTCTATTCTGAGGCTGTGCCCTCTTGTGCTAGACTCTCCCACCGTGGGAAACATCCTTTCCACATCTACTCTGGCTAGGCCTTTCAACACTTGAAAGGTTTCAATGAAATCCCCCTCATCCTTCTGAATTCCAGTGAGTACAGACCCAGAGCCATCAAATGTTCCTCGTATGATAACCCTTTCATTCCTAGAATCACCCTTGTGAACCTCCTCTGGATCCTCTCCAATGCCAGCACATCTTTTCTAAGATGAGGGGCCCAAACAGTTCACAATACTCAATGTGAGGCCTCACCAGTGCCTTATAAAGCCTCAGCATCACATCCTTGCTCTTGCATTCTAGACCTCTTAAAATAAATGTTAACATGGCATTTGCCTTCCTCCCCACTGACTCAACTTGCAAGTTAACCTTCAGAGTGTTCTGCACAAGGACTTCCAAGTCCCTCTGCATCTCAGATTCCTGGATTTTCTCCCCATTTAGAAAATAGTCCGCACATTTATTTCTACTACCAAAGTACATGACCATGCATTTTCCTACATTGTATTTCATTTGCCACTTTCTTGTCCAATCTCCTAATCTGCTTCCTGTTTCCTCAACACTACCTGCCCTTCCACCATTCTTCGTATCATCTGCAAACTTGGCAACAAAGCCATCTATTCCATCATCTAAATCCTATCGATGTCCTGCTGTAACCTCTGACAACCCTCCAGACTATCCACAACAGCCCCAACCTTTGTGTATCAGCAAACTTACAAACCCACCCTTCTACTTCCTCATCCAGGCCTTTTATAAAAATCACAAAGAGGAGGATTCCCAGAACAGATCCCTGTGGAACACAACTGGTCACCAACCTCACGCAGAATACGAACCATCTACAACCACACTTTGCTTTCTGTGGGTAAGCCAATTCTGGATCCAAAAAGCAAGGTCTCCTTGGATCCCATGCTTTCTTACTTTCTGAAGGAGTCTTGCATGGGGAATCTTACCAAATGTCTTACTGAAATTCATATACACTACATCTACTACTCTACCATATTCATCAATGTGTTTTGTTACATCCTCAAAGAATTCAATCAGGCTTGTAAGGCACGACCTGCCCTCGTCAAAGTCATGCTGACTATCCCTAATCAGATTATGTCTCTCCAAATGCTCATAAATCCTGCCTCTCTCCAACAAGTTGCAACCACTGTAGTCAGACTCACTGGTCTATAATTTCCTGGGTTATCTCTACTCCTTTTCATGAACAAAGGAACAACATTTGCAACCTTTAAATCCTCCAGTATTTCTCCCATCCCTATTGATGATGCAAAGACCATCGCAAGAGGCTCAGCAATCTTCTTCCTCACTTCTCACAGTAGCCTGGAGTATATCTCATCCGGTCCCGGTGACATCCAACTTAATGCTTTTCAAAAGCTCCAGCACATCAAAAGCTGCATCACCACCTGGTTCGGAAATTGCACCATCTCAGATTGCAAGATCCTGCAGCAGATAGTGAGGTCAGTTGAGATCATTGGGGTCTCTCTTCCTGCCATCACGGACATTTACACTACACGCTGCATCTGCAAAGGAAACAGCATTATGAAGGACCCCATGTACCCCTCATACAAACTCTTCTCCTTCCTGCCATCTGGGAAAAGGTTCTGAAGCATTCGGGCTCTCATGACCAGACTATGTAACAGTTTCTTCCCCCAAGCTATCAGACTCCTCAATACCCGAAGCCTGGACTGACACCTTGCCCTATTGTCCTGTTTATTATTTATTGTAATGCCTGCACTGTTTTTGTGCACTTTCTGCAGTCCAGTGTAGGTCTGTAGTCTAGTGTAGCTTTCTCTGTGTTGTTGTTTTTTATATTATGTAGTTCAGTCTAGTTCAGTCCGCTACCTCCTCCGACTCCATGCACATGTTTCCACTATTGCTCCTGATTGGTCCTATTCTCCCGTGGCTCATCCTTTTGCTCTTCACATACTTGTAGAATGCCTTGGGGTTCTGCTTAATCCTGCTCACCAAGGCCTTCTCATGGCTCCTTCTGGCTCTCCTAATTCCATTCTTGAGCTCCTTCCTAGCAACCTTGTAATTTTCTAGAGCTCTAACAGTATCTGTTAAATCGGAGTTCTTGTTCTTCTTTGAACATGTGCAGCTGGGTTCCAGACTGGGGCATCCCTACTTCAAGGGATGTCCATAAGACCATAAGATATAGAAGCAGAATTAGGCCATTCAGCCCATCGAGATGCTCTGCCATTCCACATGGCTGAACCTGGATCCCACTCAACCCCATACACCTGCCTTTGTCATCTCCTGACCGATCAGAAAATGATCAACTTCCACCTTAAGTATACGCCCAGACTTGGCCTCCAATGCAGTCTGGGGCAGAACATTCCACAGATTTACTAATCCTTGGCTAAAAAAATTCCTCCTTACCTCTGTTCTAAAGGGTCACCTCTCAACTTTGAGGTTGTGCTCTCTAGTTCTGGGCACCTCCACCATAGGAAACATCGTCTCCATATCCACCTTAACTATTCCTTTCAACATTCAGTAGGTTTCAATGAGCTCCCCCCACACTCTTCTAAATTCCAGTGAGTACAGGCCCAAAGCTGCCAAACGCTCATCATATATTAACTCTTTCATTTCCAGAATCATAATCGTCTGGACTCTCTTCAATGACAACACATCCTTTCTGAGATACGGTCCCAAAACTGTTGACAATACTCTAAGTGCGTCCTGACTAATGTCTTATAAGGTTTCAGCATTGAAATAAATGCCAACTTTGCATTTGCCTTCTTTACCACAGACTTAACCTGTAAACTACCTTTCTGGGTGTCTTTGCACAAGAACTTCTAAGTCCCTCTGCACCTCTGATGTTTGAACCTTCTCATTTAGATAATAATCCACACCAAAATGCATTACCATACATTTCCCAACACTGTATTCCATCAGCCACTTTTTTGTCCATTCTTACAACTTGTCTAAGTCCTGCTGCAATCGCATTGCTTCCTTAGCACAACCTACCCCTCCACCTATCTTTGTATCATCTACAAACTTTGCCACAAAGCCATCGATTCCATCATGTCCAAGAGTGGAAAAGGAGAGGGATGGGGAAAGGAAGAGAAAGATGGTCAGTGAGGCAGAAAGGGAGGGGAATAATAGGGCAGGAGTGGAAAGGGGGATAGAGAATATACAATATAGAATTGTAAAGCACAAAAACAGAATCTTCAGCCCAATATGTTGCATTGAACTAATTAGCAAATAAATGTCCAACTAAACTAATCCCTTCTGCCTCCACAGTATTAATATCCCTCCATAAACACAAGGGATTTGGCAGATGCTAGAAATCCAGAGCAACACACATAAATACTGCAGGAAATCAGCAGGTGAGGCAGCATCAATGGAAGGTTATAAGCAGGCCTGAAACATCGACTCTTTATTCTCCTCCACAGATGCCGCCTGACCTGAGTTCTTACAGCATTTTGTGAGTGTGTTTCTTTTCATATTGCTCCATTCTCTGCACATTAATGTGCCTGTCTTTGACTCTAACCCCAGAAACATTTGCTAACACACTCACACTCTAGGTACAAAACCATGTCCCCACCCTACAACATATGGACCTGTGTTCACCCCAAATAAATCATAAACGATAAATAATGGATTGCAAGAAAGATGAATGGGACTGGAGTTATGGAATGAAGGTATGGGCCAGATCAAAGGCAGACAGAATCTACAGTAAAGAGAACACCAAACATAAGAGTTTGTAGGCAGTATTCCACTACCAATTGACACCCTAACATTCAAAGTGACACACTCATCATCACCTTGGTCCTTAAAAAACCAAAGCCAAGATCTACAAGAGACTGAAAAAGAACCAAAAACTGAAGCCAAACTGGGACCACAGTCAACAGAAGACACCAAAAGCTACTTAACTCCAGATTATATGTCATTGTGTAGGAACAGCCATCTGTATAGCCATAACCCTTGCACTTATGCTCACATACTCTTAAAACAAAAACAGATGGCCAATGGAAATTTTTCAACCTTCAAATTAGGAGCAAGTTAGTTTTAAATTTTAAAATTGCAGCAATGAATATAGAATTTTGTAAAAGTGAAATTAACATAAGAGAGGATCAGATTCAGATTTATTTATTGTATGTACATCTAAAACATTTATTGAAAGGTGCCATTTGCATGTACTGTGGGCAGCTCACAACTTACATTCTGGAGCCAACACAGCATGCTCAAATTGGGGTAGTGTACTAAATAGACATCCCTTATTTCTACTGCTGTGTCTTCTGGTCCTAGGCACCCACACTCTAGGAAACATACACTATATCTAAGCCTTTCAATATTCAATATGTTTCATTGAGGTCCACCCTCATTCTTCTAAGTTTTAGAAAGTACAGACCACAAGCAATCAATCAATCCTCATACTTTAACCATTTCATTCCTCTGCACCCTCTCCAATGCCTGCACGTGTTTTCTCAAATACGGGGACCTAAACTGCTCACAATTCTCCAAGTACGGTCTGACCAATACCTTATAAAGCCTCAGCATTACATCCTTGCTTTTGTACACCACATCACTACATTTTTATTTCTATTTTTGCATTTTCAACCTCTCACTGCTACGGGCAGAAGTTCCTATTTGCTTCAAAAAGGCAACCATTATACCAGTGCCTAAGAAGAATAATGTGAGCTGCCTTAATGACTATCACCCGGTAGCATTCACAGTGATAAAATGCTTTGAGAGGTTGGGCATGACCCACTGCAGCTTGCCTTTCGCACAATAGGTCAATGGCAGACATAATCTCAATGGCTCCTCACATGGCCTTAGACCACCTGGACAATAAAAACATTTATGTCAGGATCAACACGTACAAACAAGCTGGATGAACTCAGCAGGTTGGGCAGCATCCGTTGAAATGAGCAGTCAACGGTTCGGGCCGAGACCCTTCGTCAGGACTGAAGAAGGAGGGGGCAGGGGCCCCATAAAGAAGGTGGGGGGAGGGTGGAAAACCAATCAGAAGGAAGATCAAGGGGTGAGGGAGGGGAAGCAGGGAGGGGATAGGTAGGAGAGGTGAAGAAGGAATATAAGGGGAAAGCACTATGGGTAGTAGAAGAAGGCAGAATCATGAGAGAGGTGATAGGCGGCTAGAAGAGGAGGCAGAGTGAAAGTGGGATGGGGGAAGGGAGAGGGAGGGAATTACCGGAAGTTGGAGAATTCAATGTTCATACCGAGGGGCTGGAGGCTACCCAGATGGTATATGAGGTGTTGCTGCTTCAACCTGAGTTTGGCCTCATCATGGCAGTAGAGGAGGCCATGTTGTGGTGAACTACATATACCTGTCTGGACACCCCCCCCCACCCCGCTGACTGCTCTTGTGGCTCCTCCGACAGACCCCTGTATAAAGGCGATCGGAGGCACTGCTCCTCCCTCAGTCTCCAGGATGTTGTGTGATGGTCGCTTGCTGCTGACTGCTCTCTTCCAGCTAATAAAAGCCTATATCTCGCCTCACGTCTCTGAGAGTTATTGATGGTGCATCACATGTATGGACATATCTGAATGGGAATGTGAAGCAGAGTTGAAGTGGGTGGCAACTGGGAGATCCTGTCTGTTGTGGCGGACGGAGCGGAGGTGCTCGATCCTCCAATCTACGTTGGGTCTCGCTGATGCAGAGGAGGCCGCACTGGGAGCACCAGATGCAATAGATTACCCCAAAAGGCCTCACAAGTGAAGTGTTGCCTCACCTGGAAGGACTGTTCGGGGGCCCTGAATGGTGGTAAGAGAGGAGGTGTAGGGACAGGTGTACCACTTGCGCTTGCAGGGATAAGTACCAGGTGGGAGATTTGTGGGGAGGGACGTGTGGACCAGGAACGATCCCTGAGAAAAGCAGAGAGGGGTAGAGAGGGAAAGATGTCCTTAGTGCACTGGTTCTCTCCAGTTTCCCAGCTTATAGTAAAGCATAGTCTTGCATAAGTCATCCATTTCATGAAAGGTCAGTTAATTTCCAAACACAAATTTCTTGCTGATCTGCCGGTATAGCTGGGCAAACATTGACTCTGCTAATATTTGTTGTACTATATGCAATCACTTGTAGAACCAAAACAACTACACAAAGGATCACAGTTACCATAATACCATCATCACGTGCACTTCCCGTGCTATCCCACTTTGGAAAGCTGGGTCACCTGAGAACGTTCTGTTCCAGAGACTGAAGTATTGGAAAGGATGGTGAAAACACAGCAGGGATTAGAGCAAAGGTCAATGGTGGGTAGAGAGTTGGAGGGGTCTGAGGAGGAGGTGGGTGGGGGCACTCTGGGAACATCAGATGGGAAGAAGATGGGGGTTCAGCAGAATGAAGGGGGCAATAAGAGTGGAGAAGAGCCCAGGAGATTTTCTGAGGGAGAATATTCCATTCTCAGTCGTCGTCATCGTGGCTATTCCTCGAGGTCAAGGATGATGGTCTTTGTTCCGTACAGAGAGAAGACGCCTGTGCATGTATTTATTTAATGTACTTGATGTTGCACTCCAAGAAGCATACGATGGCATGGCATGGAAACCATGACAATTGTAGCTGATGGAATTGTTGCAGCCTTCAACCACCTTCACAGCCGTTGTGTTCGAAGTAACTTCGTCCGCCTGTTCCACCATTGAGGTCTTGGTTGGATTGTTCTTTGTCAGGGACCTCACCCTCAACCTTACCGCCATGGGTGACCCTACCAGGAGCATAGCTCCAGATGGTGTCACTCTTGGGATCTCAGAACCACACAAGCTTCTCTACCATAACAAGGTGACAATCCATGGAGAAGTGTTCTTGGTAAGGGACTTACCTTTGTCCCCTGGATGTCCAGTCCCTGTACACATCTATCCCCAGTCAGGAGGGTCTTATACCTCTGCTTCTTTCTGGAGTCACCCTCTACAATTTCTCCTTCGGTTCCTTCCACTTCCTTCAAACCCAAGGTGCGGCCATGGGTCTTCAAATAGGTTCCAGCTATGCTTCCATTTTCGTCCACTACTTGGAACAGTCCATATACCGAGCCTACACTGGCATTGCTCCCCAACTCTTCCTACATCACTGGCTTGTTCCTGTCCCACTGAACCTGTGTCTGTATACCTCAACTTTGTTTTATCCTACTTGGTTCAGTGCCTTCCAAACTCTATCCATAACACTTTATATACTGTGGAACTCTTCAATTACTTTAATTTCCTGGGCCACGATCATTTAATTTTCATTATGGATGTCCAGTCCCTATGCGCATCTATTCCCAGTCAGAATGGCCTTACAGTTCTCTGCTTCTTTATGGAGTCACTCTCAATAATTTTTCTTTCAGCTCCTCCACTTCCTTAAAACCCAAGGTGTAGCCATGGGAGCTGCATGGGTTCCAGCTATGCCTGGCTTTTCATTGGCTACAAGGAACAGTCCATTTTCCAAGCCTACACCAGCATTGTTCCCCAACTCTTCCTATGCTACATCAATGACTGCATCGGTGCTGCTTCTATTGGAGTATAAAAGTATAAATTTTGCTGTGTAACCAAGACTATGAGGTCAGTTTTGAAACTTGCTATTTGATATGCATGTACTCAATTTAGTAGGAGAATGAAATCTTAAGAATGTAGAAGACAATGGTGAGTTAATGAGAGGTAGCTAAGAGATGTAGATTAGAACATGATTAAGTCAATTGGTAGAAACAATGGTGGCAAGACGTGTGATACGCAACTATAGACCGATTACATATGCTAATGCATGGACCAGGAGATTGCTATAAAAAATGCTGTGTCCGAGGATCGGGGGCGGGGGGGGGGGGGCAATCAGCGACTAGCTCAATGACTGTCTCAGCTTTGATTTGCAAATTAAAGTTTAACCCTTCTTGAAGAATCTTCTGCGTCTCTTGGTCATTTGTGGGGCACGAGAAACCACAACACTTCCTGCACCCATGCTGAGCTCATCATTTCATTAAATTTGCCTCCAATTTCCAACCTCCCCTCAAAATTATTATTTTTTTACTTGATAATCAACTTATTCCATTTGTCTATTCTTGTGATTATCAGAGTATACTGATATCTGATCATGCCCCAATTACTTTGTCTTTAAACTTTCCTGGTCTCCCTCAGAGGAATAAACACTGGCGTTTTAACTCGACTTTATTATCGGATGATGATTTTCTAAAATTTATTAAGGATCAGATAACCTTTTATTTTAACACCAATACATCATCTGAAATGTCATCCCAGATTGTCTGGGATGCCATGAAAGCATATTTGAGGGGTCAAATAATCTCCTATACAGCAAATCTTAAATGAAAGTCCTGTATAGATCGATTAGACCTAATTAATCAGATTAAAGAATTAGATCAATTGTATGCTCAAACTAAGAATCCTGAATTATACAAGAAGCGTGTAGAACTTCAAACTAAATTTAATCTTCTGTCTACTCAACCCGTTGAACGCCAACTTCTTGAAAGTAAGAGTCGCTTTTATATTCATGGTGACAAATCTGGTAAATTTCTAGTTAATCAGCTGAGGCATTCTAAAGCTAAACAACATATTACAATGATCCGGAAGGAGAATGGGGATTTTACATCGGATCACTTAGAAATTAATGATTTATTAAAAAATTTTTACTCTCGGCTTTATTCCTCTGAATCTCTGAATGAGAATATTTCTGTTGATCTTTTCTTAAATAATCTGAATATTCCTTCGCTTTCATCTGATTTTAAAGCCAAACTTAATGAGCCTATATCATCAGAAGAAATATCTTTTGCAATTTCTGCACTGTCTTCAGGCAAATCTCCTGGACCTGATGGGTTCCCCGTAGAATTTTATAAATCATTCTCTTCACTTCTTTCTCCTCAGTTACTCTCAGTACTATCTGACTCGTTTAATTATGGTAAATTGCCACCCTCTTTTAATGAGGCATCTATTATTCTTTTATTAAAAAAGGGTAAAGACCCAACAGAGTGTTCCTCGTACAGGCCGATTTCTTTGCTTAGCGTTGATGTTAAAATCTTGGCCAAAGTTTTGGCACATAGATTAGAAACTGTTATTCCCTCTATTATTTCTGATGATCAAACTGGTTTTATTAAAAACCGTCTTCCTTTTTTTTAACATTTGGCGTTTATTTAACATTCTATATTCACCTTCAACTGGGATTCCTGAATGTGTTATTTCTCTTGATGTGGAGAAAGCATTTGATCGTATAGATTGGACTTTGACTTTGACTTTTTTGACTTTGGTCAAAGTTTTATCTCTTGGATCAAATTGCTGTATCTGTGTCCTACCGCCTCTGTTTTGACTAATTTTCAGCAATCCCAGTTATTTAACCTCAAACGTGGCAGCCGTCAAGGATGCCCTTTAAGTCCCTTTTTCTTTGATTTGGCTATAGAACCTCTGGCGATAGCATTCTGAAGCTGTCCTGAACTGACCGGGATCTGGAGGGAGAGTGTTGAGCATAAAGTTTCTCTTTATGCTGATGATTTATTACTTTTTCTTTCAAATCCGTCCACATCCTTACCTCCAATGTTTTCACTTCTTGATCAGTTTAGCCAGTTTTCTGGCTATAAACTTAATTTACATAAGAGTGAACTTTTCCCAATTAATAAAGAAGCACAAGAATTAACATTGCGTGACCTCCCTTTTAAAGTAGTTCATAATCAATTTACTTACCTTGGGATTACAGTTACAAGGAAGTTTAAAGATTTTTTCGTGAAAATTTTGCCGATCTTTTATCTCTCCGTCTCCATCTCTGGAGGCATTCTATCTACTGGTATCTTTTATAAACCCATTGACTCTCACAGCTATCTTAACTATACCTCTTCCCACACTGTCACTTGTAAAAATGCTATTTCCTTTTCTCAGTTCTTGCATCTCTGCCACATCTGTTCTCAGGATGAGGCTTTTCATTGAAGAAAAAGTGAGATGACTTCCTTCTTCAAAGAAAGGGGCTTCCCTTCCTCCACCATCAATCCTGCCCTCATCTAAATATCTTCTGTTTTGTGCACATATGCCCACACCCCAACCTCCTGCCACCACACCCTGCAATGACTTCCTAATCCCCTTATCTCTCCTGGTGGTCACCCATCCACTGTCCAAAGCCTGTACTCTGGATGTGACCACTGCTTCAAAAGTCTCACTTATAATATCTTCACCCTCCTGAATGATCCTGAGTACATCCCGATCAGTCAGGTGTTGAAGTTGAGTGCATTTCCTGCAGATATAGTCTTTTCTTTTCTTTTCAAATCTTTTTATTGATTTTAAGAAAATAACATAAGTAAAATATAAGTACAAAAACATTTGAGAGTACACAATAGATTCATTAATAATCAATTATATATTATCAATGTAAAAAGTCTCCCAAACTTATAATATTAATATGAAGGATTTAAAACGAAAAGCACAAAAAAAACCCCAAAAAGAAGAAGAAAAAAAAACAATATATAAAAAAAAACTAACATGGGCAATTGTATAATGTTAAATACATACAGTAGTGCCAATGACTCCGAACCTCCATTTATACAATTCAGGATGGTAACAATAAGGTTCAGGATCAGACCATTTAATTCGCATGAAAATGTTGAATAAATGGTCTCCAAGTTTCCTCAAATTTAACTGAGGAGTTAAAGACCACACTTCTAATTTTTTCTAAACTCAAACAGGAAATGGTTTGAGAGAGCCACTGAAATACAGTTGGAGGATTAATTTCTTTCCAGTTCAATAAAATAGATCTTCTAGCCATTAGTGTAACAAATGCAATCATTCGCTGAGATGAAGCAGATAGACACATATTATCTATCATAGGTAGACCAAAAATTGCAGTAAAAGGATGTGGTTGAAGATTAATATTTAAAACTCTTGAAATGATATTAAAAATATCCTTCCAATAGCTTTGTAAACAAGGACAAGACCAAAACATATGGGTCAATGTAGCAATATCAGAATGACATCTATCACAGGTTGGATTAACATAAGAATAAAATCGAGCAAGTTTATTTTTAGACATGTGGGCTCTGTGTACAACCTTGAATTGTATTAGAGCATGTTTAGCACAAATAGAGGATGAGTTTACCAATAATAAAATTTTTTCCCATTGCTCAGTAGATATAGGGCAATGCAATTCTTCCTGCCATTCCTTCTTAATTTTTTCTGATATATCTGGCTGTATCTTCATAATCATATTGTAAATGATAGCTACTAAACCCTTTTGATAAGGATTAAGAGTTAGAATTCTCTCTGTAATGTCCAATGGACATTCTTTCGAAAAAGACTTTAATTCATTATATAGAAAATTTCTAATTTGTAAGTATCTAAAAAAATGGGTTTTAGATAAATTGTATTTGTTAGATAACTGTTCAAAGGACATAATGTTATCATCCAAAAACAGGTCACGAAAACATGTTATACCTTTTGTTTTCCATAGGAAAAAAGCTTGATCTATAGATGATGGCCGAAAGAAGTAATTAGATATTATAGGACTTGACAGTATAAACTTATTCAAGCCAAAAGATTTACGAAATTGAAACCAGATTCGTAATGTATACTTAACTATGGGATTAGTTATCTGTTTATTAATTTTGAGTAACGAAAAAGGAAGTGAAGATCCTAAGATTGAGATCAATGAGAAATCTTGCACAGATTTACATTCCAAATTTACCCATTGTGGGCCAGCTACTGTAGTCAATTCTTGTGTCCAAAATATCAAATACCGTATATTAACTGCCCAATAGTAAAATCTTAGGTTTGGTAAAGCCAAGCCGCCCTCCTTCTTTGGCTTCTGTAAATATTTTTTGCCTAATCTAGGATTTTTGTTCTGCCACAAATAGGAAGATATTTTAGAGTCAACCATATCAAAAAAAGATTTAGGGATAAAAATTGGTAATGCTTGAAATAAATATAGAAATTTAGGTAATATCATCATCTTAATGGCATTAACTCTGCCTACCAAAGACAAAGATAGTGGGGACCATCTATTAGCAAGTTGCTTAATTTGATCTATTAAGGGTAAAAAATTAGTTTTAAACAAATCTTTATGTTTTTTAGTAATTTTAATACCTAAATAGGTAAAATAATCTGTAACGATTCTATATGGTACATGATTATAAATTGGAATATACATATTTAATGGAAAAAGTTCACTCTTATTAAAATTCAATTTATAACCAGAAAAATTACTAAATTGAGCAAGTAAAGAAGAAATAGCAGGAATAGATCTTTCAGGATCAGATATATATAATAATAAATCGTCCGCATATAATGATACCTTATACATCGTCTCTCCACGGGTAATGCCTAAAATATTGGGTGATTCACGAATAGCTATAGCCAAGGGTTCTAAAGCAATATCAAATAATAAAGGGCTCAAAGGACAACCTTGTCTTGTACCGCGAAATAATTGAAAAAAAGGGGATTTTTGATTATTGGTAAAAACCGAAGCTAAAGGTTTATGATATATTAACTTAATCCATGATATAAATTTTGATCCAAAATTAAAATGTTGCAATGTATTGAATAAATATGACCATTCGACTCTATCAAATGCTTTTTCGGCATCCAAAGAGATAATACATTCTGGGATTTTAGATGTAGAGGTATAAGCAATATTAATTAATTTTCTAATGTTAAAAGATGAATAGCGATTTTTAATAAATCCGGTCTGATCCTCAGAAATAATCCGAGGTAATATATTTTCTAAACAGATATAGTCATCAGGTATCCTGAATTGCCTCCTCTGAGAGCAGGAGCATTCTATCCTGACTACTCTACACTAAAAAACATACTTACCTATTTTTATTTGCACCTTTGTATGTTAAGCCAAAACGTTCCTAGTCTCTCTCTGGCACATTCTGTCAATGGTGGCTCCACCTGACCCATTTTTTTATTTGTAGCTGAGTTCATGGCTCTGACGTGGACTCTTATAGTGCAGTCAAATTAAACTGGCCTTACGTAAATCTGCTCCTTTTATACTCTCCTTCTCTCTCCCGACTTCCGTAACACTCTGACCCAACAGTCTCTGTTAATTAATTTTCATGCTTAAATCTATTAAATCTATTAACATTGAAACACCAATGTAGACTGGTGTATGTTCACCCACCTTTCCCTGCATGAAGTAAATAATTATCTCCTTCATTTTACTGCTGTTGAGTGAAAGATTGTTCCGGCACCCTCAAATGGCTTTGCTTTTAAAAATAAGTGATTTTTTAAAAAATTAGATTTATTAGGTACACCTGCTCATTAATGCAAATATCTAATCAGCTAATCATGTGGCAGTAACTCAGTGCATAAAAGCATGTAGATATGGTCGAGAGGTTCAGACCACACAACAGGATAGGGGGAAAATGCAATCTAAATGATCTTGACTGTGGAATGTTGTTGGTGCCATATGGTGTGGCCAGACACCATTCTCATAAAATGCTGATCTCCTGGGATTTTCACACACAACAGTGTCTAGAGTTTACAGGGAATGCTGCAAAAAAACAAGGCAAAAAAATCCAGTGAGCAGTAGTTCTGTGGGTGAAAACGCCTTGCTAATGAGAGAGGTCAGAGGAGAATGGTTCAAGCTGACAGGAAGGTGACAGCAAATCAAATAACCATGCATTACAACAGTGGTGTTCACAAGACCACAACAGTGGTACACGGCGTACCTAATAAAGTGGCCTCTGAGTGGACATCGAAGTAATGGAAGATACAGTGAAATACATCATTTTACGTTGAGACACGACAGATTCTGCAGATGCTGGAAATCCCAAAATACTGGAGGAACTCAGCAGGTCAGACAGCATCTATGAAAATGAATAAGTAGTCAATGTTTCGGACTGACACCCTTCCTTGGGATTTTTACATCGATGTTTGAGTCCAGAATATGATATTTGGAGCTCAGATCCCATCATCAGAAAGTCCTGTGGTTGATATTGATGATTGAGGCCCAATGGTGAATGTGAAATTCCACTATGGAAGCTGGAGGCCCAACATCTGTGTTTACTGGAGGCAGCCTATTCTGGGTTGGAGGACTGTCTGTGTGTGTGAATGAATGCGTGTGAAGGAGAAATGGTGTTTGTTTTCCTGTTGTTGTTTTGTTGCTGTTGTTATGTTGTCATTTTTGTCTTTTATGTTATTCTGCTGGGTTGCTGGGTGGCAGAGCTCGGTGGGCCGGAACAGCCCATTCTGTGCTATATCTCTAAATAAAATAAAATTTTAAAAAACATAAATAAAAGGCTGACTGAAGAAAATCCTGAAGGGTCTAATTCACAAAGATTAATGAAATCAGTCTTAATTTGCATGGAAATTATGTGAATCTGTCATCTCTACATTTGTCTCAGTTAACCCTATTTAAGTGCAAGATTGGCTGTCACATCTTCCAGTTTCTGAGCCTCTCTGAGTTGAGAGAAAGAATACTAGATGATGACCTTCAAGGATACTGTGCTCATCTGGATGAGATACATAAAGACATGGCAGAGATATTCAGGATCTTCTCTTGATTCAAATTCCAGATTGGATAACAAATCCAGTCCTGAACATTTGTAATAAAGAATTAACAGGAAAGATGAAGGAAGAACTGATCTTGTAAAATGACTTCGAGCTGAGGCCAAGGCTCAAAAAATCATATCAAGACTTTTGGTTGCAGAAAGAAATCTCTGAACACCATTATGCACTGTGAAAAAAGATCAAGTTGTTCACTCTGACTTCTCATCTTTTTTCTCCAGTACTGATGAAGGCTCTTGGCCTGAAACATTGACTGTTCACTCCATAGATGCTGCCTGGCCTGCTGAGTTCCTCCAGCACTTTGTGTGTGTTGTTTGGATTTCCAAGATCACAGATTTTCTTAAGTTGTTTTTTATTGCCTTTCCAACATTATACTTATTGGAGAGCAGTTTTAGTGCAGTCGTCCAACTTCGTTCAAAGCAATGAAACAGACTGCAAATTACAGAATGTAGGGGATCTGAGACTCAGTGTGTGACATTCAGACTGATGTTAAGAAGCTGATACCACCTCACCAAGCCCATCCATCTCAAAGGTGAGAAAGCAATGAAGCCATAAATAGTTGGACTACTAATGTATGCTCTAAAATCATTGATAAAATAGTTTTACTGTGACTAAATAAAGAAAAAGTTTTATTTGTGGCTTTAAGTAAATCAAATCAAATCAGGTTTAATTATCATTCAACCATACATGGATACAGTCAGACAAAACAGCATTCCTCTTGGACCAAGGTGCAAAACATACACAACACATTCAAAATAGTGAACAGAAAAAAACCAGACACGCAAGAAAACACATACCCAAGACCCTGAGTAGCATGTCCTACCAATTTGATGGTATGATCCCCAGCAGTTTGCAGACGCATGGAAATATGAATAGTTTTTGCAATTATTTGTTTTGAAATTGCAGTTCCTATTTTTTTCCACTGTGCATCATAAATCAAAATTCTTTAGTTTTTATGTAATGTCTGTAAAGAGAGATGGGGTGTACTGGGAATTTGGTCTGTGAGTAAAGAGGGTAGTAACCCAAAAAAATTTAAAGAGCCACTGGCCTGCAATAACATCAAACTACTCCTCCCCTCCCTCATATTTAATTCATCCATATAACTTGGGGTCTAACTCCTTGCCAAAGACACCACAATCTCTTCACTCGCTTCCTATAGTAACCTGGGTTACATCCCATGTGGCCCTGTCGACTCATCTAACCTAAAGCTTTTCAAAAAGTTTCAGCACATTCTCTTTCCCAACATTGACATGTTCCAGCATATTAGCCTGTTCTACCCTGTTCTCACTTTCATCAGGATCCCTCTCACTGATGAATACTGAAGCAAATTATTCCTAGAGTACCACCCCTCCACTCTCTGAATCCAGGCGCATATTTGCTCTTTTATCCCTGATTGGTCATACCCTAACTCTAGTCATCCTTCTCTTCTAGGAAAAAATGTGTATAATTTATGTTCAATTTACTCTTTATTGTGAATGTTGGTATAATCCTGTGATGGTGTCAGAGGTAATTTTTTCTTTGCACCTTGTGCATATTACAATAAATTCAACTTTGACTTAGTAAATAGAATGTCAGAGACTCCAAATATAGGCAATGTATTCCCAGTAGTATTGATAAAACAGCAAGAAAGTTGTTTTTTAACTTCCATGAACTTTTGTGAAAATGGCAGTCTGACCTTCAACTTCAAACTAAGAAGCTGGATAGGATCGTACAGTGGCACCTACATCCATAGTGATGAAGAGTTTTGAGAGGTTGACGTGGAAACATATCAGCTCCTGTCTGAGTAGTGGCTTGGATCTACTCCAATTTGCCTACTGGAGCAACTGGTCCACAGCAAATGCCATCTCATTGGCTCTTCACACAATCCTGGAACATCTGGACAGCAAAAATGCTTATATCAGAATACCCTTTATTGTTTACAGCTCAGTGTTTAATACTATCATCCCCTCAAAACTAATTAGTAATCTCCAAGACCAGGACCTCAATACCCCTTTGTGCAATTGGATGCTGGATTTCCTCACTTGCAGACGTCAGTCAGTTCGGATTGACAGAAACATCTCATCCATAATCTGCATCAGTGCAGGTGCACCACTGGATGTGTGCTTAGCTCCCCGCTCTATTTGCTTTACACCTATGACTATGTGGCTAATTACATCTCCAACACCATATTCTAGTTTGCTGATGGACTATATCAAAGGTGGTGATGAATCAGCATACGGGAGAGAGATTGAAAATTTGGCAGATGGTGTCATAATAACAAACTCTCACTCAATGCCAGCAAGTGCAATTGTAGGCTTCAGGATAGGGAAACCAGAGGTCCATGAGCCCGTCTTCATCGTAGGATCAGAGGTGGAGACGGTCAGTAACTTTAAATTCCTGGATGTCACCATCTCAGAGGACATGTCCTGGACCTTTCACAAAATATAATTGCAAAGAAAGCACGACAGCGCCTCTACTTCTTCTGGAGATTCAGCATGACATCAAGAACCTTGGCAAACTTCTATAGATGTGTGGTGGAAAGTGTGCTGACTTGCTGCATTATGACCTGGTATGGGAACACCAATGTCTTTCAGTGGGAAATCCTACAAAAGGTAATGGATTCAGCCCAGTACATCTTGGTAAAACCATTGAACACATCTACATGAAATGCTGAAGTAGTGAAGCAGCAACCATCAACAAAGATCGTCACCTCCCAGGCCATGCTCTTTTTTCGCTGCTGCCGTCAGGTAGAAGGTACAAGTGTTTCAGGACTCACAGCACCAGGTTCAAGAATAGTCACTACTCCTCAACCATCAGGCTCTTGAACAAAAGTGGATAACTACACTCATCTATTGTGATGTTCCCACAAACAATGATCTCCCTTTAAGGACATTTTATTTTGTTATTTCGCGCTCTCGTTATTTATTGAATTTAGTTATGTTCGCATTTGCACAACTTGTTGTCTTCTATCCTCTTGCTCTTTCATTGATCGTGTATATTTTCTATTCTATAGATTTGCTGAGTATGCCTTCAGGAAAAAGAATCTCATGGTTGTATGTGGTGACACATATGTACTCTGATAATAAATTTTACTTAGCTGTTGACTTTGACTTTATGCAGAATTATATTAATGACCCATATTCATTACCTCACTCAGATGATTATTGATTTAATTTATTTTTGGGAACACTGATTGAGAAGAGAGATATAGATATGTATATTCAAATGTGTTCAGGAAATGTTCCTTAATCAATATATAACCATATAACAATTACAGCACGGAAACAGGCCATCTCGGCCCTTCTAGTCTATGCTGAACGCTTACTCTCACGTAGTCCCACTGGCCCACACTCAGCCCATAACCCTCCATTCCTTTCCTGTTCATATACCTATCCAATTTTACTTTAAATGACAATACCGAACCTGCCTCTACCACTTCTACTGGAAGCTCGTTCCATATAGAGGTCCTAACTAGAGAAAGTGTGGTGCTGGATCTCTGATTAAGGAATGAGACAAGGCAGGTGACAGAAGTTTATGTAGAGGAATGCTTTGCATCTTCTGATCATAATGTCATTAGTTTCCAAAAATTATGGGGAAGTTTAGGTCTGGTCCTTAGGTTGAGATTCTAAAATAGAGAAAGGTGAATTTTGATGGTACCAGAAAGGATCAGGCACGTGCAGATTGGGGCAGGTTATTTTCTGACAAAAGGGTGCTTGGTAAGAGAGATGCCTTTAAAAGTGTGTTATGTAGGATGAACAGCTCTGATGGGCAGAAGGGTGCAGAGTTGCCCATGTCCCCCCCCCCCCCGGGAGAATCACAAACCGTTACTGTTGCTATGCTGCTCATGAGAGAGAGAGATGTAAAAGAAAACATGCAAGAACATCTGCTACAGATAAGAGAGAGATAAGAAAGGGGAGAGAGACTTGTTGATTCACCGTATTATGACTTCTGAGAGATTTATGACTTCTAAGAGGGTTATTTATCTTGTACCATTCTGTTCATTAAAATTCCTCAGTGGACAGCCGGAGTGGGCTGGTTTGATGGACAAAGCCATTCAAAATTGATTGACAACTGAGACCCCGTGAGTAGGGATAAAAGTGAGGTCTGGAGAGACACCCTTCAGGCACACCAGGAGACACACTATTGAGCACTGATTGAGTGTTGGAACCCATGGGAAGGTGTGGGGCATCGAAGGCCGAACAAAGAGATCGGTCAGTTTAACTCACAGTGTTATAGCAGGGCCGGTGGGGACTTGTGTGTGTGTCCACTCATGCCAGAGTGACGAGTCCACCACAGAAGAACGGTCTAGCTGAAGGACAGAGGGGTCATAACTGAATGGCCACAACAACACGACCGATCAAGAATGCAAAGGAAGGTTTGCCTGACTGTAGCTGTTACTTCTCGCTCGCTCTCTCTCTCTCTCTCCAACGATTACAACACAAAAACCAATATCTACCTCAGCACATATGAACTGAACTGAACTTTATACTTTTCTATGACAATTCATTATCCCCTAGACATCGATAGAGCTTGTTTATTATTGATTATTATTATTCCTACACTTTTAGGTTTATTATTGCTAACATGTATTATCTATATATTTGCATTATTGATATTGATTTGCTTATTTTATTAATAAACACTTTTGAATATAGTACCACCAGACTCCAACGGATTCTTCTTTCTCTGCTGGTTAGACACCCAGTTACGGGGTACGTAACAAGTGAATTTGAGTTCATATGCTCTTGTCAGAAAAAAAGCATGGATAACAGGTGTAGTGAACCTTGTTTTTTAGACATATTGAGTCCTTGGTTAAAAAGATGAAGGAGGTGATAGCCAGAACAAATAAGAAACTTGTGGAGTATAAGAAATGGAAGAGAACACTTATGATGAAAATCAGGAGGGGGAAAAGAAGATCTGAGGTTGCCCTAGCAGACAAGGTGAAGGAGAATCTCAAGAGCTTCTACAGATATATTAGGAGCAAAAGGATAGCAAGGGACAAAATTGGTCATCTTGAAGATCAGAGTGGGTGTCTATGCAAGGAGCTGAAAAAGATGGAGCAGATCTTAAATGGATCTTTTGCATTTATAATTTCTCAGGAGATGGTCACTGAGCCTATAGAAGTGAGGCAAAACAGCAATGAGATTATGACCGTATACAGATATACAGATTATGACCGTATACAGAGGAGGAGGTATCGCAAACATGAGAAAATCTGCAGATGCTGGAAATCCAAAGCAACAGACACAAATGAGTTCCTCAGCATTTTGTGTGTTACAGAGCAGGAGGTGTTTGGTATCTTTAGGAAATTTAGGGTGGATAAATCACGTGCCTTACAAGGTGTCTGCTCAGACCTTGTTGGAGACTAGTGCAGAAATTGCAAGGGCCCTTGCAGAGGTATTTCAGACATCCTGATCCATGGGTAAGGAGCCGGAGGATTGGAGGATAGGGAATGCTGTTCCATCCTTTAAGCAAGGCTCTAAGAATAACCCAGGCAATTATAGGCCGCTGAGCCTGACATCTATAGTGTGTAAATTATTGGAAGGTATTCTAGGGAACCAGACATATAAGTATTTGGATAAACAGGGACTGATTAGGGATAGTCGCTGAAACAAAGGAGATGGTTGTGGCCTACAGGAGGAATAGAGACAGGCTAACTCCTATTGACATCAATGGATCGGGGGTTGAGAGGGTGAACAGCTTTATATTCCTCAGCATACACATCACCGAAGATCTCACGTGGTCTGTACATACTGTCTGTGTGATGCAAAAAGCACAACAGTACCTCTTTCACCTTAGACAGTTGAAGAAGATTGGTATGGATCCTCAAATCCTAAGGACTTTCTACAGGGCACAAATGAGAACATTCTGACTGGCTGCAATACTGCCTGGTATGGGAACTATACTTCCCTCAATTGCAGGACTCTGCAGAGAGTGGTGCAGACAGCCAACGCATCAGTAGATGTGAACTTCCCACTATTCAGGACATTTACAGAGACAGGTGTGTAAAAAGGGCCCAAGGGATCATTGGGGACTTGAATCACCCCAAACATAAACTGTTCCAGCTGCTACCATCCGAGAAACAGTACCACAGCATAAAAGCCAGGACCAACAGACTCCAGGACAGCTTCTTCCACCAGGCCATCAGACTGATTAATTTATGCTGATACAATTGTATTTCTATGCTATATTGACATACTAATTATTACAAATTACTATAAATTGCACATTTAGATGGTTACGTAAAGATTGTTATTCTTCATGTATGTGAAGGATGTAAGTAATCAAGTTAATTCAATTCAACATGGTTTTGTGTGTGTTAGGTCTTGTCTACCAATCTTAGAGAGATTTTCAAAGAAGCTGCCAGGGAACTAGTGAAAGTAAAGCAGTGGATGTTGTCTACATGAACTTTAGCAAGGCCTTTAACAAGTCCCCCGTGGGAGGTTGGTCAAGAACATTCAATCACTTGACATTCAAGATGAGATAGTAAATTAGATTAGACATTGGCTTTGCAGGAGAAGCTAGAGAGTGGCAGTAGATGGTTGCCTCTCTGAATGGAGGACTGTAACTAGTGGTGCGCTTCAGGGATCAGTGCTGGGTCCATTGTCATTTGTCATCTATATCAATGATCTGGATAATAACGTGGTAAACAAGATCAGTAAATTTACAAATGTGACCAAAGTCAGGGGTGTAGTAGACAGCAAGGAAGACCATCAAAGCTTGCAGTGGAATATGATTCAGCTGGGAAAATGGGCTGATAAATGGCTGTGTGAGGTGTTACACTTTAGGAAGACAAACCAGGGAATGACTTGCACAGTGAGCAGCAGACATTAAGGAGTGTAGTAGAACAGAGAAACGGGGAATACAGATCCATAATTCCTTGGAAGTGGCATCACAGGTAGATAGGGTCGTAAAGAGAGCTTTTGGCACGTTGGTCTTCATAAATCAAAGTATTAAGTACAGGTGTTGGGATGTTATGTTGAAGTTACATAATATGTTGGTGAAGCCTAATTTGGAGTATTGTGACCAGTTCTGGTCTCCTACCACAGGAAAGATATCAATAAGAGTGAAAGAGTGCAAAAAAAATTTAGAAGGATGTTGTCAGGACTTGAGGGTCTGAGTTAAACAGAAAGGCGAACAGGTTATTCCCTAGAATGTAGAAGAATGAGCAGAGATTTGGTAGAGGCATAAAAAATTATGGATAGGGTGAATTCAAGCATGTGGAAAAATGCCCAGGTATTTACTGCACACAAGAAACAGGACAAGTCTAACTCAGCCAATTACCACCCTATTGGCCTACTCTCAATCATCAGCTAAGTAATGGAAGGGGTCATCAACAGTGCCATCATGCAGCACCTACTTGGCAACAACTTGCTTATGGATGCCCAGCTTGGGTTGTGTCAGGGCCACTCACCCTATCACCTCCTTGGTCTAAACATGGAGCAAAGAGCTAAATACATGAGGTGAGGTGAGAGTGATAGATCCTCGACATCAAGGTAGCATTTGACCGAGTATGGCATCAAGGTGCCCTAGCTAAAATGGAGTCAATAGGAATTAGCAGGAAAATCCTCCGCTGGTTGGAATCATACCTGACACAAAGGAAGATGGTTGTGGTGGTTGGAGGTCAATCATCTCATCTTCAGGACATCACTGCAGGAGTTCCTCAGTGAAGTGTCCTAAGACCAATGATCTTCAGCTGCTTTATCACTGACCTTCCTTCCATTCGTGACTCCTTAGATAGTAAAACCATTCATACCCAAATGCAGCAGGACCTGGACAATATCGAAGCTTGGGCTGACAAGAGGCATGTAACATTCGAAGCACGCAAGTACCAGGCAATGACCATCTCTGACAAGAGAGGCGTTAACCATCATCTCTTGACATTCAGTGGCATCACCATCATTGAATCCCTTACTATCAACATCCTGGGGGTTACCACTGACAGGAAAGTGAACTTGTCTAGCCATATAAACACCATGGCTACTGAAGCAGGTCAAAGGCTAGAAATCCTGCAGCGTGCAACTCACTTCCTGACTCCCCAAAGCCTGTTCACCATCTACAAGGCTTAGTTCAGTAGTGTAATGGAATACTCACCACTTGGCTGGATGAGCTCCATGTACCTATCCAGGAGTCTCTTAAAAGATCCTATCGTATCTTCTTCCACCACCGCCACCGGCAGCCCATTCCACGCACTCACCACTCTCTGTGTAAAAAACTTACCCCTGACATCTCCTCTGTACCTACTTCCAAGCACCTTAAAACTATGCCCTCCCATGCTAGCCATTTCAGCCCTGGGAAAAAGCCTCTGACTATCCACATGATCAATGCCTCTCATCACCTTGTACACCTCTATCAGGTCACCTCTCATCCTCCGTTGCTCCAAGGAGAAAAGGCCAAGTTCACTCAACCTTTTCTCATAAGGCATGCTCCCCAATCCAGGCAACATCCTTGTAAATCTTCTCTGCACCCTTTCTATTGTTACGTACCCCGTAACTGGGTCACTTACCAGCAAAGATAGAGAGGTCCGTTGAAGTCTGATGGTACTATTTTTAACAGTATTTATTGATAGAAATACACAAAAATAATATCAATGCAAACACACATAATATACGTCGTCAATACTAAATCTAAAAGCGCGGGCATAATAATAATCAATAAGAAATAGCTCTATCGTTGTCTAGGGGATAATGTATTGTCCAATAGAAATATAAAAGTCAATTTAGTTCAGTCAAGCTGTAGGCTGCAGCCTTTGGTTGGAGAGAAAGACGGGTTAAAACTTGCCTATTCCTTTTATGATGTCAATCCTTCGAGAGTCATTGGGAGTTGATTTCCCCGTTGTTAGCTAAAAACCGTTCTTCCGTGGTAAAGGCCACCGATTCCGGGGCAAATGGAAACGGACGCACGTGGCCTTCCACTGGTTTTTGCTATTTCGGGATTGCTAGCGTTTCTTCTGGTGCGTCTGAGGGGCTGTTCCCCCAGACCCTCTTTTCATCCTGACTCACAGGGTCGCAGATGTCGATCAGGTTGGGATGATGCAATCCCTCCACCAACCTCCCCCTCGGTTCATTGCCGGTGGGGGGGGGGGGGGGGGCTTCGATGCATCGTGCAGGATGCAATACACAAGTCTGTCTCCAAGAGACAATAGCCGGTATCAATGGGTCCGCCTTTCGGAGGCCAGGACACATTCCAACCCTTTTGTGGATTCTGCATGTCTTTCTCTCATTCCCTGTGTCCCCTGAACTGACTTAATAGTGATCTTGCGATTCTCACAAAGGAGGGGGCTACCCCGCACCCTTCGGCCCCTCAGAGCTGTGGCACATTCGTAACACTATGGTTTCCACATCCTTCCTGTAGTGAGGTGACCAGAATTGAGCACAGTGGGGTCTGACCAGGATTTTGTAGAGCTGCAACTTACCTCTTGGCCCTTAAACTCATACCCCATGATTGATGAAGGCCAATGCACCGTATGCCTTCTTAACCACAGAGTCAACCTGCACAGCTGCTTTGAGTGGACTTGGACCCCAAGATCCCTCTGATCCTCCACACTGCCAAGAGTCTTACCATTAATACTATATCCTGCCATCATATTTAACTTACAAAAATGAACTACCTCACACTTATCTGCGTTGAACTCCATCTGCCTATTCACAGCCCAGTTTTGCATCCTATCAATGTCCCACTGTAACCTCTGACAGCCCTCCACACCATCCACAACACCCACAACATTTGTGTCATCAGCAGATTTACTAACCCATCCCACCACTTCCTCATCCAGGTCACTTATAAAAATCACGAAGAGTAGGGGTCCTAGAGCAGATCCCTGAGGCACACCACTGATCACTGACCTCCATGCAGAATATGACCCATCTACAACCATACTTTGCCTTCTGTGGGCAAGCCAGTTCTGGATCCACAAAGCAATGTCCCTTTGGATCCCATGCCTCCTTACTTTCTCAATAAGCCTTGTATTGGGGTACCTTGTCAAATGCCTTGCTGAAATCCATATACACTACATCTACTGCTCTACCTTCATCAATGTGTTTAGACACATCCTCAAAAAATTCAATCAGGCTCATAAGGCACGACCTGCCTTTCACAACACCATGCTGATTATTCCTAATCATATTACGCCTCTCCAAATGTTCATAAATCCTGTCTCTCAGGATATTCTACATCAACTTACCAACTACTGAAGTAAGACTCACTGGTCTATAATTTCCTGGGCTATCTCTACTCCCTTTCTTGAATAAGGGGACAACATCTGCAACCCTCCAATCCTCCGGAACCTCTCCCGTCCCCATTGATGATGCAAAGATCATCGCCAGAGGCTCAGCAATCTCCTCCCTCACCTCCCACAGTAGCCTGGGGTACATCTCGTCCAGTCCCAGTCACTTATCCAACTTCATGCTTTCCAAAAGCTCCAGCACATCCTCTTCCTTAATATCTATATGCTCAAGCTCTTCAGTCCACTGTAAGTCATCCCTACAATCGCCAAGATCCTTTTCCGTAGAGAATACTGAAGCAAAGTATTCATTAAGTATCTCTGCTATCTCCTCTGGTTCCATGCACACTTTTCCACTGTCACACTTGATTGGTCCTATTCTCTCACGACTTATCCTCTTGCTCTTCACGTACTTGTAGAATGCCTTGCAGTTTTCCTTAATCCTGTACACAAAGGCCTTCTCATGGCCCCTTCTGGCTCTCCTAATTTCATTCTTACACTCCTTCCTGCTAGCCTTTTAATCTTCTAGATCTCTGTCATTACCTATTTTTTTGAACCTTTCGTAAGCTCCTTCTGGCAGATCATGTAGAGTACTGGTAAGATGCTTCACCCCAAAGTAGAGGCAGTGCTTATGTGATTACAAGAAAACAGGATCAGTGAACCTCTGAGACTTTCACTTTGGGTAACCCCAAGAATGCCGGTAGTCAAGAGTGTTGGGAGTGTAAGGATATGTGGAAATTGCAAGGTCACAATGAATTCATGCCCACCCACTAAGACATACCCAATTCCAAAGATAGAAAATATCTATGCAACACTAAGAGGCGGAAATTGGTAGATTTACCGTAAGATGGTGGCAGTGCGAATGCATTGGCCTCTTGGGGGCCAACCAAAGGTGCTTTTTTCTTTCTAAACTTATTTTTGTATGATCCAAAGACAATTCTACTCCACGAACATCAGCTAATGCAGGGTTACTCCATCAGTGAGTTGCTCATTGATCGTAGTAGCTGGATTGGTGTCAGTGGTGGAGCCGGCTGAGGTGTCGAGGAGCTGATTGGGATATCAGTAAAGCCCGTCAGGATATTGGAGGAGCTGGTATGGGTTTGGAGATGCCAAGCGTCAAAACGAGCTTAGCATCTACAACGCTGTCTACTGTGGAGAAGTCATATTGTAATTCCTACATGATTATGGTCCCCTATCCTGGAAGAGTTACAATCGCGCACATCCAGAAATATTATGTATGAAGGCGCTAGCCCAGAATTATGTCTGGTGGCCGAAAATCGATGAAGACATTGAGCGTATTGTTCATGCATGCGATCCATGCCAGCGGTCCTGACCTATAAACATTCTTGTACCTATGGTTCTATTGGCCAACCAAACCCTGGAGACATTTACATGTGGACTACCCAGGTCTATTAGATGGTCAATACTATTGGTAGTCATTGATACATATTCTAAATGAATCGAGGGCAAAGTGGAGAAGACTTCAACCAGCCAGATGACAATAAACATTTTACCCACACTATTTATTATGCATGGATTCCCAGTACTGTGGTCTGTGATAATGGTCCTGTGTTTAGTGAAGAATACAAACTACTTTTACAAGACAATGGAGTTTGATTGCAACATACGTCCCCTTATCACCCATTATCAAACAGCATGGTTGAAAGAGCTGTTTAGACTGTCAAGTAGTGGATACAAAAATTGAATTGTGACATACACACTAGGATTAACTGGTTTTTGTTCTGGTACTGAATAACCTCACAAACTACCACAGGTTTCTCTCCATCTGAACTTCTGATGGGCTGCAGGTTGTGTTCCTGTTGGGATTGATTGCACCCAGAGCCAGGAGATTGAGTAAGCGACGGACAAAAGACAATGAAAGTGTAGTACAATTCAAATACAAAACATCGGAACTTTGGGGTGTGAGATCCAGTTTATGCTCACCTGAGTCCTGAGAGCTGAAGGCGGATGAAAGGAGAAGTTGTGGTGATGGAGGGCCAACAAGTTTCTTCATCTCTTGAGGATGGTAGTGCATGCTGCCAACATCTAGACTGCATCAGGAGATGGCCAAGTGAATCCCTCATTCCAGAATGAGGTGGTAAACAAGACGAGTTAGCACCACAACCAATCGAAGCAGAATCCCCAGTTGAAAGCACCAAATCCCATCCAACACTTGATCCTGGAGTTCCTGGATTGCACCGATCAGAATGGACCAGAAAATCGGTGGAGTATTATTAAGTTAGTTTCACTAACTAATAATAGGATGTCCTATCCACTGTGTGACTGTTTATCAGCCTGTCATGTGACATCATGTGTTTGGTCGATTTTGCAGGCTTGTCCATCTATCAATAAATGTTTGAGCTATTATCCTGTGTGTGTGAATGTGTTCAATGCTTATGTATGACTACGAGTGGAACAGAACTATATGGCTGCACTGTACATGATAAATGTTCTGTTCCAACCTCCAGGTTTTTTTCATTAATTGTAATAGTAGATACAGCATTCTTGACCAATAACAGCACAAGTGCCATCTTTCTTTGTGAGCCATTGATATCAGTTTCCTGGACAGTCTGGCCATACCATGCTGGGGAAGGCTATCATCCAAAAACTTTCTTCCTCTGTAAAGCCCTCTTACTATGCTGAGCAGCATGGGCAAGATGCTTATCCAGAGCTTTGGAGTAGCATATGTACGGCATCAAATATTGCAGACAACAACAGCTGCACCACTCTGTGGGGAGCCACGGGTAGGCCTACAAGCTGCACAGCCAGTAAGTGCCATTCCATGTTCGGGGAGTGCCCACCTTCACAGCACCATCTGACATAGACACAGTCACCCCAGGGTACTGTTCCTGCTCACACTTGCCATAGCCTACTGACTTGTACCTGTGCTTATCATACCACCTACATCAACATTCCTTTCCCTTCCCTGTCAGGTGGGGAATCACTTTAAGTCGGGACCTTTCAGTTAAACAGATGATACATAGGGAAATACCAGTCTTTGAAGCACATATTGCACCGGGTGTTACTAAGGCTAAAGTTCCTTAAGGCTACTATCATACCATGGGTTGAGGTTGGCTGGAATAGACTACTTCCTCCTGACTTCCCCAAAATGTAATGCCAAAACCCGAGACGCTAGATAAATTTCCCCAAGTCTTTTTCCTTGTCATCACGAGGTATTAGAGGCATTCTTTCCCTGGTGTAGTTAGGAGCCCTCATAAAAATCCAGCAATCTGACATGTTGGTCCAGTGTGCAACTTCAAATGCCATCTGCAGGAATGTTATGCAGGATGTCCCACTGAAAGTCAGCATCCACCACCTCGCCATTCTGACATAAGAGCACACTGGCAAAAGGCTTTAGTGCCTCTCTCTACTGTGCTCTATTCCACTCAGGGCTTCAAATTCAGCCATCAAATTCTAAATTTGTGTATATTTACAAAATACAATTAAGTTGGTCAGTAAAACTATTGAAAAACTTTTCTTTGTACATTTGTCAGTTAAATAAGGGTTCACGTGAATTAACATATCACAGATTTTTGTTTTTATTGTATTTTGGAAAATATCCCAACTTTTCTGGAAATGGGGTTTGTACATATGACAAATAAAGTGAATCTTTAATCATTATCTTTGGAATCAAATCAACTCAAATCAGATCAAGTTTAGGAACAGTTATTACCCTACAACCATCAGGCTCCTGAACCATTGTGGATAGCTTCCCTCACCACAACTCTGAACTGATTCCACAACCTACAAACTCACTTTCAAAGACTCTTTCCAACTCATGTTCTCAATTTTTATTTGCAGTTTTCTAAATTCCTCCTAAATCCCACCTACCAGAGGTGAAAATAAACACTAGACCTGATTTATAATAACATACCAGGTGAATATAAAGCAGTTCTCCAGTCCCACATTGGGCTTTCAGATCACTTACTTGTTATGCTAATTCCAGTTTACAAACCACTGATCAAATGGGCCAAGCCAGTTCTAAAGGTGGTGAAAACGGCCTGAGGATGGAATCTCAGCAATACAGGACTGCTTTTATAACACAAACAAGAATGTTTAGGGAAGGTGTTACCTACGGCAATCACATTAACATTGAGGAATATATGGACGCTGCAACCAACAACATAGAGAAGTGTACTGAGGATGTTACCATCACGAAACACATCCCGGCAAGGGCAAATCCAAAGCCATGGCTTACTGTAGAGGTCCATGCATGACTGAGGGATCGTGATGCTGCCTTTAGATTGGTGGGGGGGGGGGGGGAGGTAATGTGGTGGTAAGGGTATGTGACAGCTCTCAGGAAGCAAGAACTCCATCAGGAAGGTGAAACGGGAGCTTTCTCAGAGAGTATACAACCAATTCTGCAATACCAGGCACACAAGGCACATGTGGCAGGGGATTACAGACTACAAGTCGACCCTGATTGTCAGTGACCAGGATCCTCACTCCCCTAATAGGCTGAATGTCTTTTACACCCGGTCTGATGCATAGAACAATGTGCTGGCAAGGAAGGCACCCAGGGAGAAGACACTCCATATGGCTGAAGCTGAGGGGAGGAAGACCCTAGGCTGAGTCAACCTATGCAAAACTGCGGGGCCTGATAGTATACGAGATTGGGTTCTGCAAGACTGTGCAGTCCACCTAACTGAGGTGCTGACAGATCATATTCAACATCTCTCCATTGTCCCCTCAGTTTTCAAGGCAGCAACCATTATTCCAGTACCAAAGAAGGTGACAGTAATCTGTCTAATTGACTATTGTCTGATGGCATTAGCATCAACGATTATAAAATGCTTTGAGCAGCTGGTCATGAGCGCATTAAAAGCCTTGATCCACTGTCGATGCCATACCCTCTGCCCTTCACTCTGTCTTATCCCAGAAATGCTAGGCTGCTGCTTATAAACTTTAGTTCAGCATTTAATATATACATATACTGTATATATACTTTGATATTAAATTTACTTTGAACTCAAGTTGAATCCAATTTATTGTCGTGCAAAACTTGCTTGCAGCAGCATCGCAGGCATGTAGGTACAGACAACAAATATGTATAAGTATACCTACACGGTGAAACAAAAAATATTGTGCTAAAGCAAGTTCCTAGCACAACAACAACAAAAATCAAAGACACAATTAAACACAAGTCCACTGCAGTGCAATTTGGGACGTGGAACTTCAGATAATAAACTTCATTTGAAGTAGCAAAGAACTCAGGAAGGGAATTAGAAAAGTCAGCTGGTGCCATGAAGAGTCTTTGGCAAGTAGGATTAAAGAGAATCCCAAGACATTCTAAGGATACATCAAGAGCAAAAGGATAGCAAGGGAGTGAGAAAGACCACTCAAGGATAAAGATGGTGACACTTGTAGGATGTCCACAGTGCATCCTTAGACTATGTTGATTGTTGACACAGATGGTGCATTTTACTGTATGTTTCACTGGAGATGTAACAAATAAGGGTAATCAATTTCATTAACTTCCCAGACCTTGACTAATATACACGTTTGTACTTTGCTCTGCTTTAGCTTAAGTATTGGATACAGATTAGATATTGTTTATACCCACAAGCTGGAGTTTTGAACTTTATGCCCTGGGCAGCTGACATATTTCAGCTGACGCTGTACCTAAATCAAATTGTTTTCTGACTTGATCAGGTAAGTGTTCTCTGTTCCATGATTGGCAGTGGGAGGGGAAGGTGATTGCACAATGTTGCATGAGACTGAGTTTCATTGGTTCTTCCAGGTCACCTCAGCAAAATGCCACACGGGAACCCCAGTAAATCTCATGCTTGTCCTTCAGAATCACATCAGCCATGAAATGCACCCCACCCAAACCTCAACCTCCACTACTAATATCAGAATCAGAATCAGGCTTATTATCACCAGCATGCGTTGGGAAATTTGTTATCTTAGCAGCAGCAGTTCAATGCGATACATAATATAGAAGGAAAAAATATAATAAATAAATCAATTACAGTATACATATATTGAATAGATGAAAAGTTGTGCAAAACCCAGAAATAATATATATTAAAAAAGGTAGTGTTCAATGTCCATTTAGAAATCAGATAGCAGAGGGGAAGAAGCTGTTCCTGAATTGCTAAGTGTGTGCCTTCAGGTTCCTGTACCTCCTACCTGATGGTAACAGTGAGAACATTTAGTGTTATGTAATGAACAGGATTTGATAAGCGATCTTGAAGTAAAGGAGCCATTAGGAGGTAGTGATCATAATATGATAAGTTTTTATCTGCAATTTGAGAAGGATAAGGGCAGCTCGGAGGTGTCAGTGTTGCAGTTGAACAGGGGAAACTATGGAGCCATGAGGGAGGAGCTGGCCAAAGTTGACTGGACGGATATCCTAGCAGAAAAGACAGTGGAACAGCAATGGCAGGTATTCTTGGGAATAATGCACAAGGTACAAAATCAGTTCATCCCCCGGAGAAGGAAGGATTCAAAGGGGAGAAAGGGGCCACACTGGTTGACAAAGGAAGTCAGAGATTGCATAGCATTAAAAAAAAAAGGAAGTATGACAGAGCTAAGGTGAGTGGGAGGACAGATGATTGGGAAGTTTTTAAGGAACAACAGAACTTAACTAAAAAGGCAATACGGGGAGAAAAAATGAGGTACGAACGCAAGCTAGCCAGGAATATAGAGGAGGATAGCAAATGCTTTTTTAGGTATGTGAAGAGAAAGAAGATAGTTAGGAACAATGTTGGGCCCTTGAAGAATGAATTGGGTGAAATTGTTATGGGAAACAGAGAAATGGCGGAAGAATTTAATAAGTACTTTAGATCTGTCTTCACTAAGGAAGACACAAGCAATCTCCCAGATGTATGGATGGGCCAAGGACATAGGGTAACAGAGGAAATGAAACAGATTGACATTAGGAAGGAAACGGTGATGAGTAGACTGATGGGACTGAAGGCTGACAAATCCCCAGGTCCAGATGGTCTGCATCCTAGGGTACTAAAGGAGGTGGCCCTGGAAATTGCGGATGCATTGGTAATCATTTTCCAATGTTCCTTAGATTCAGGATCAGTTCCTGAGGATTGGAGAATGGCTAATGTTATCCCACTTTTTAAGAAAGGAGGGAGGGAGAAAACAGAGAACTATCGACCTGTCAGCCTGACATCGGTGGTGGGGAAGATGCTAGAGTCCATTATTAAAGATGAAATAGTGGCATATCTAGATAGCAGTGATAGGATTGGGCCGAGCCAGCATGGATTTACCAAGGGCAAATCATGCTTGACTAATCTATTGGAGTTTTTCGAGGATGTAACCAGGAAGTTAGACGGGCGAGATCCAGTGGATGTAGTGTACCTCGATTTTCAGAAGGCATTTGATAAGGTCCCACATAGGAGATTGGTGGGTAAAATCAAAGCTCATGGCATTGGGGGGAAGACATTGACATGGATAGAAAACTGGTTGGCAGATAGAAAGCAAAGGGTAGCGGTGAATGGGTGTTTCTCAGAATGGCAGGAGGTGACTAGTGGGGTGCCACAGGGTTCGGTATTGGGACCACAGTTGTTTATGATTTACGTCAACGATTTAGATGAAGGCATTGAGAATAACATCAGCAAATTTGCTGATGATACTAAGCTGGGTGGCAGTGTGACATGTGATGAGGATGTTAGGAGAATTCAGGGTGACTTGGATAGGCTGGATGAGTGGGCAGATACTTGGCAGATAACGTTTAATGTGAATAAGTATGAGGTTATCCACTTTGGGAGTAAGAACAGGAAGGCAGATTATTATCTGAACGGTGTAGAGTTAGGTAAGGGAGAAATACAAAGAGATATAGGAGTCCTTGTTCATCAGTCTGAAGGTGAATGAGCAAGTGCAGCAGGCAGTGAAGAAAGCTAGTGGAATGTTGGCCTTTATTACAAAGGGAATTGAGTACAAGAGCAAGGAAATCCTCTTGCATTTGTACAGAGCCCTGGTGAGACCACACCTGGAGTATTGTGTACAATTTTGGTCTCCAGGGTTAAGGAAGGACATCCAGGCTGTAGAGGAAGTGCAGCGTAGATTCACGAGGTTAATTCCTGGGATGTCTGGACTGTCTTACACAGAGAGGTTAGAGAGACTGGGCTTGTACACGCTGGAATTAAGGAGCTTGAGAGGGGATCTGATTGCAACATATAAGATTATTAAGGGATTGGAAAAGATAGAGGCAGGAAATATGTTCCAGATGCTGGGAGAGTCCAGTACCAGAGGGCATGGTTTGAGAATAAGGGGTAGGTCATTTAGGACAGAGTTAAGGAAAAACTTCTTCTCCCAGAGAGTTGTGGGGGTCTGGAATACACTGCCTCGGAAGGTAGTGGAGGCCAATTCTCTGGATGCTTTTAAGAAGGAGCCAGATAGGTATCTTATGGATAGGGGAATCAAGGGATATGGGGACAAGGCAGGAACTGGGTATTGATAGTACATGATCAGCCATGATCTCAAAATGGCGGTGCAGGCTCGAAGGGCCAAATGGTCTACTTCTGCACCTATTGTCTATTGTCTAAAAGGGTATGCCCTGGGTGCTGAAGGTCCTTAATAATGGATGCTGCCTTTCTAAGACACCACTCCTTATATGGTCATATAGGGCTCATTAAACAAAACTGAAGCATGTGGGATTGAGTAATGGTCAACAGAGAAAGGATGGATTAGGAGGCTGTAATATTTGGTGCTGAGCCCCAGTTTTTCATGGTATATACAGTGCCCACAAAAAGTGTTCACCCAACCCCCCCCCCCCCCGGGGGGTTTCATGTTTTATTCTTTTACAAGATTGAAGCTCAATAGGTTTAATTTGGCTTTTTTTGACTGATCAACAGAAAAAGGCTTTTGTGTCGAAGTGAAACAGATCTCTACAAAAGTGATCTAGATTCGTTACAAATATAAACCACAGGGAGGTAGTCACCCCAAGGCTACAGGAGACGGATAAATAAGTGGCTGTCAGGAGAGGGAAAGGAGAACATCAGATAGTGGAGAGCACCCCTATGGCCGATCCCCCTCAACAGTAAGTACTCCATTTTGAATACTGTTGGGGGGGTGGGGGGAGGACAACCTACCTGGGGGAAGCATCAGGGGCCGTGTCTCTGGCACTGAGTCTGGCCCTGTGGCTCAGAAGGGCAGGAAACTTAAGTTGACAGCAGTAATAGGAGACTCTATAGTTTGGGGGACAGACTCTGTGGATGTGAAAAGAAAACACAGATGGTAGCTTGCCTCCCAGGTGCCAGGGTCCATGGTATTTCTGAACACATCCACAATATCCTGAAAAGAGAGGGTGAACAGCCAGAAGTCGTGGTACATATTGGTACCAACAACACGGGTAGTAAAAGGGAGGAGGTCCTGAAAAAATATAGGGAGTGAGGAAGGAAGTTAAGAAGCAGGACCTCAAGGATAGTAATCTCAGGATTTCTGCCTGTGTCATTCTACTGTAAGGATAGGAATAGAATGAGGTTACACATAAATGCTTGGCTGAAGAATTAGAGCAGGGGTCAGTGATTCAAATTTCTGGATCATCGCAATCTCTTCTAGGGCAGGTGTGGTTGCATTTGAATCCAAAGGATACCAATATTCTTGTTGGCAGGTTTACTAGAACTGTTGAGAGTGGTTTAAACTAATATGGCAGGGGGTTGGAAACCAGTATGATAGAGCTGAGGATGAGCCAGCAGGTTTACAAGATGATGTAATATGCAAAATGAATGTAAGGATGGACAAGCCAATGATTGGATATAACTGCAGATAAAGCAAAGAGTTAAGTTGTACCACAGAGGCAAAATTCATAAGGGCAAAGAATACAGGACTGAAGGTGCTGTACTTCAACACATATAGCATTTGGAATCAGGTGGACAAACTCATGGCGCAATTAGAGATTGGTTGGTATGACACTGTAGGCATCAGTCATGGTTGAAAGAAGGTCATAGTTGGGAGTTTATACTTTGTAGGATATAGTTTGTATTGAAAGGACAGGCAGGAATACATGTGGTTCTATTGGTAAGAAATGGAATTACATATTTAAAAAGAGGTGACATAGGGTCAGAGAATGTCAAATCTTTTGATTGCTGCCTGTCATGCAATTGAGAAGATAGGAATAGAATGAGGTTGCACATAAATGCTTGGCTGAAGAATTAGAGCGGGAGCAGTGATTCAAATTCAAAAGACAATGACCCTAAGCACAAGTCAAAGCTACACAGGAATAGCTTCAAAACAAAAAAAGTGAATGTTCTGGAGTGGCCAAGTCAAGAGTCCAGACCTCAATCCCATTGAGAATTTGTGGCTGGACTTGAAAAGGGTTGCTCCCTCATGATCCCCATGCGATCTGACAGAGCTTAAACAGTTTTTTAAAGAATGGGGGAAAATTGCATTGACCAGATGTGCAAAGCTATTAGGGACTATTCCACAGACTCATAGCTGTAATTGCTGCCAAAGGTGCATATACTAAATACTGACTTGAAGGGGGGGGGGGGGGTGAATATTTACACAATCAATTATTTTATGTTTTATATTTGTAATTTAGATCACTTTGAAGAGATCTGTTTTCACTGACACTAAAGATTCTTTTTCTGTTGATAATTACCAAAGTCAAATTAAATCCACCGTGATTCAATGTTGTAAAACAATAAAACATGTAACTTTCAAGGTGGGGAGGTGGTTAATAGCTTTTATAGGCACTGTATATATCAATGATTGAGATGTGGGAAATCAAGTGTAACATATCCAAGTTTATTAATGGTATCAAGTGTGGCTTATGAGGATGCAGAATGGATTCAGGAATGTATGCAGGATAATTGAATGTGATGGTAAATGGATCATTGTCAGAATAGAAAGGCAGACTATTTTCTTAATATTGAAAAATTAAAACATGTTTACATCCAGAGGGAACCAAGTGCCCTTATACATGAATCTCTCCAAGTTTGAATTCAACATGCCAGTGCAATCCTAAAGAACCCTGGTGAGACCTCATCTGGAAACAACAACTGGTCTCACCTCCTTACATAAGGAACTATATACTTTCAATTGATGGAATACAATGAAGGTTCATCAAATTAATTTCAAGGATTGATGTGGGGGTATTTTGAGGAGAAAATTAGCTGAACATCATGAACCTTTGGAATTCTCTCCTCAGACATGCATTGAACATTCTAACACTGGGTTTTAACACATAGGTTTTGAATATTAAAACAATCAATTGATATCAAATTAGTCCAGCATTGAGGTAAGAGATCAGCTTTAGACTTTTGACACATTGTTGCACCACTCACTTGTTTAGTTGAAGCTCAATTGCCTTCAATAAAGTAATTGTTGTTGATTACTTCAATTATTTCCTTTAAGAGTCCTCTGACATTGTGTTCGTATCATGGTTGCAATGTTGCTGCTTGAGAGAGTAGCGGGGAGAGATCCAGAATGAATGGAAATGCAGATTCCAGGTACAGAACATGTCCAATAGTGAACATTGTAACTGAGATATGAGAGTACTCAAGTATTTAAGTTATATGCCAAATCCATGGATATCTTTCCAGAAGGTAAAGCACTGAACTCTGTAGTGGGGTGGGATACCTAGAACATTGAATAGTGGTAGAATACTTTGTAATGTCAATATAATTATTAATGGCAAGATTGGAAACAGAAACTTATAGCCCCAGAGTGAAGGAGGCTAAAGGTTGACTTTATAAAGAAGGGCTCCCAACCTGGGGTCCTGGGAGGGTAGGGGTCCATGGCATAAAAAAAGTTGGGAACCTTTTAGAGATTTATAAAATGAGGGGCATTGATGAGGTAGATAATCACAATCTTTTTTTTCCCCTGAATGGGAGAGTTAGAGTTATACATATAAAGTGAAAGAGGAACATTTCAAAGAGGATCTGAGGGGCAAGTTATTCACACAGACTGTGAGTGAATGGAACAAGATACTAGAGGAGGTAGTAGAGGAAAGTAAAATTACAATGTTTAAAAGACTATTTGACAGATAAATGAATTTGGAAAGGCTTAGAGAGATATGGGCCAAATATAGGCAAAAAGGAGTAGCTCAGCTATGTATCATGTTCTATATGGATGAGTTGGGCTGAAGAACCTGCTTCCATGGTGTAAAATCTATGAATCATATTCCAGATAACCTACACCTTCTTCAATTCCTTACATATTTATGAATATACACAGAAGAGTTGTGTTGTGATTGGTAACTAAAGGCACAGAAACAAAAGTCCAGATTATTTATCTTCATAATCATCTTTATTCTCCATTTTCATCCTTGAATTAATTGTGTGATACAATATTCTGTAATTGTCAGGTCAAATTCCGCTGTTTGACAGATCAAATGCTCCCTCTCATGACATTGTGCATATAATCTGAATTACAACATCATGTTAAAACTTGCTAATATTAAAGTGAAGGTAACCTGATATGTTCAAGGGCTAAGAAAAAGCTGGAAATAAATTTCAAGTTGTGGAGCCACTTGGCATTCACAACCACTGAACTCCATCCATGTTATTTTTAATAATATCTGAACTGTACTATTAAGTGTCTGTTCTGTGCACAATCCAAGTTGTCAGTCATTATACAAATGATGCATTTTGTCACCTAGTAAAAAGAGCATTTGAAGATCAAGACCTTAAACCTGACAGGAAGATGATGGTCCATTGAGTAGCAGTGATCCCTGAGTTCCTGGTTACTTTGAAGAAATAGTTAGGCTACAGCAAACACCTTAAAGCACTGGATAAACACCACAAATTTAAAACCTTCAAATGCATTGGCAGGATGGGTGAAAAAACTTCAGTGGTTTATGTCAAGCATAAAACTTCTGATCATGCATCATCCACGTGCCTGACACCAGTTATTCAAAACATGCACTCTACTCTGAGTTCGGTCACAACAGTGAAAACATTTCAAGGATGGTCTTAGTGTTTGCTTTAGACAGTAGCATTATCCTTTCTTATTCCTGAGAATGCTTGCCCAAAGATTTCTCAAAATGATGGAGAAGCACACAGGAAGACACCAAGCATTTTGTGTCTGTCCAGTAAGTCTGTAGGCAGGCAAATTGCCAATGGCAGAAGCACATAGCAACCCACTCACCCAAACCATCAAACTCCACCTGCCCCAGTCTGCTGTTCCTGCATTGACTCATTTGCCAGAAATGTAGAGGAAGCAAGTTATTCTTTATCCTAAGGGGTCGCTAAAGAAAACAGGATTTTGGTACGTCACTTAATAAATTCCGTAAGCATTGTAACTGACACCATGTAATTTAAAGGGTAAGTTTACGAGTTGGTCAAAAGCTGCTTCTGTGGCACTGCTGACCAGTTTCAGGCGCCTCAGTGGTACAAGAATAGCACATGTGAAAGACTGACTGGCTTTCCTTTGTCTCCAGGGTATCATCATCACACTGAGATCATGATCAGTGCTGAAGAAACATTGGGAAAGCATGCTGCAGATACATAAAGGAAGGCCCACGTACACAATTAGCTAAGGTGTGTTTGTTGAATGTTTAGTTTTATAGTTGTGTAACTTGGGGAGACAATGGAGCACCTGCTGAGTTTGAAGTGGTACTGAATGTTTTACTGTTTGTCTGTAAATAAATGGTTAATGTGCTTATTCATAATCATTGTTTTGTCTCACTTAGCAAACCTGTGAACCTGTTCCCTCATAACAGACCCCTGATTTACTTTGCATGTATTTTACATGATTGTTAACCAAATATAATTAAAACTGGATCAACTAACAAGATTATTTGTATGTGCAAATTATCCAGGAAATTACCTTTTAATGGATTACCTAAAGTCAAATCTGTCATTGGTTGCAACCTCGTGATAACAGTTGAAATCACGTGCACACAAAAAAATATTCTCAGTGATTCTCATTACTGGAATCACACTTAAGCATAACTTTTATTCCCACACCTTTCTTTGTTGTTTCAAAAGCTTTGATAGCTTCTTCCAAGAGAAAGCGATGTGTGACCACAGGCTTCACATCTATTGCCTTTGAAGCCAGCATGTCAATTGCCACAGGCCACCTGTCAACAAAAACAATGGAAAGGGAATAACATACAACTTTACTTGATTATTCTACCTGGAGCAACTTCCAGTTTTTACACTTAAACTGTAGATTATTTTCACAATGAAATGACTGCAGTTATATAGTGCCTTTTCTGAAAGCAAGAGTCCCGAAGTATTGCACATAGTAGTTTAAGAAAATGGCAAAGAAAATAAATTTTAGGATAAATAGCTTATACTTTAGAACCAAAGAAAAGCACTGGCCATTTAGCCCATCAAGTCTATATTGGCTCTATGTAGAGCAATCCTGACAGTTCCATTCTCCTTGGGGCCACAACAGACTGCAGATGCTGGAAATATGGGGCAACACACAAAGTATTGGAGGAACTTAGTGACTCAGGTAACATCTATGGAACGAAAATGGGCAGTCAACATCTTGGGCTGGGACAATCTGGACTGAGATCGAATGTAGAACTGAACGGGTCCTTCAGCTCACAATGTTGTGCCGACTAATATAAACCAATTACACTATCTACTTCTTTCCTTTTACATAACGCAATAACCTCTCATTTATCTTAAATCCATATGCCAATCTAAGTGTCCCTTAAATATCCCTATTGGATCTGCCTCTACCACCATCCTCAGCATTATGTTCTAGGCACCTGCCACTCTCTGTGTGGAAAAATATACTTCTGACATCTCTCACAAACTTTATTCCACTCATTTTAAATGGATGTCCTGGTATTGACCATTGCCACCATGAGAAAAAAAGCACTGGTTGTCCAATCTATAAATGCCCCTTATCAACTTAAATACTACTAACAAAACACTTTTCATCCTCCTTTGCTCCAAAAAGCTCTAGCTCACACAACCTATCCTCAAAAGACATGTTCTCTAATCAGGGCAGCATCCTGGTATTATTTTTTGAAACATTGTTCAAGGGGTCTTGCTGCTAATTAAAAGAAGTCACCAGTTCAATTTTAAATTGGCTGAAATATATGATTTATTATTTCATACTTACGTGTTGCAATATCTGAAAACCCCCCGAATATCAATTTCCCGAATTCCCACTTCTAAGACAGGGATGTTTGCTGAAGGTTTGTCCATACCAACCAGAACCAAAACCCCTCCAGACTTAGTTGCCTAAGAAAATATTTTTAAAAATGATAAATAACACAACTATATTTAAAATTTTAATAGGTCACTAAAATGTATTTGTGCAATGACAGTCAAGGTTTTCTCATAAGTGAAATTCTTATTCAACATCTCTTTATAAATTGGTCAGAAATTACATTTTATATTCATTTAATTTCTTCCATTTGAGATAAATATTAAAAAAATTATCCAACTGTTTTCTCGAATCAAAAGAATATTTTAGATTATGTGAGAAAGAGTACACAGTATAAATCAAAATTTTTAAAACAAAATGAAGCAGACTCAATTCTGGCTCCACTTACACAGGCTCCAGAATGTTAAAGTAGATTCAATAACTTGTTTTATTTAGTAATGAGAAATTCTGTGTACACTTGGTACACTGTAAACTATTTTGGCCTAGTTATACAACAATTACTTCTGATGTTAACTACTTTCTTAAAGCAAAGTATTGCCTGTAAATGCAGCAGTGCCAATCACATCTTCAAAATTAATAACCAGTATTAAAACAACCTTGAGCTATTGACATTGGATTATTGCTATTTCCTACAATATGTCCTTAACATCTCTGCAATCCAAATCATTGCAACCAGGAGAAGTGATTTCATAAACCTCAAATAGTATTTTTATGTGAAGCACCAATTTATTTGCATACTATACCAAATTAAAAGTAGTATTTTCTGCTCTTGACTCAGCCATGAACTCAGTGCAGAGCAGATGGGGAGAACCAAGGCAGAGTAGATAACCAGTTTGCAATATAACGTTCAGTCTATTCATTGATGCCGAACTCCCACTCGTCACTCCAGTTTCTATTTTTGGCTTCATTCATTGTTCCAACAAAACTCAATGCAACACCAAAGACACCAATTCATCTTTCAACTAGCTTCTTAAGAAGTAATTTCTTCAGAAGTAACGTAGCCAAACCTACACAATTTATTAAGCCTACGCAGATGTCTAGTTGTAGCCTTCTAGACTGCATCAATTAAAATGTAATCATTATTCCAGCATTTTCATTTCAGATAGCCACCAGTCCTTCCTATTGTTTTGCCAATCTCAGAAATTGATTTGCTGCTTCTTTGGGATTTTTACTGTATTCTATTAACATTTGTGTTGATATTTAAGCTCTCACATCATCATGTAATGTTAAACCTTTTCATCTGCTTTCTCCTCCCCATTTGTTAAGTGCACCTTACAGCCTACTTATGTTAATTTTTTACTATCTTTGTAGAAAGGTCATTGACACAAATAATTATTTCTGTTTCTCTGCCTGATATGCTGAGAATTTTGTCTTTTGTCTCAATACTGGATTGGTCCAGTGTTCATGACAGCCTCAAGCTTTTGAACAAAACTTCAAAGCAGAAGAATCATGTAACAGTACTCATATCCTAAAACTGCTGGTTTTATCAATTGCTATGATTAGGAGCCTTCACTGTTCATATCACACATTATCTTGTCATTTAGAGAACCATGGTCAAGCCTAGTACAATCCACATTAGTAAGTTTGCATGTTTATCAACAAGAATAGTTGTTGTTAGGAATCCAGTGAGAAGTGGCTGAAACGTCCTTTTTCAATGAGGCAAAACTAATTGTAAAGTTCATCCCCAAACTCTAAGGAGGACAGCAACTTAGCACAGGGTAGAAGGGGCCTGCAACCTTCATGTCAACTGCTGAGCTAGCCAAACATCTGTTTTACATGTACATTCATGTTTTTATAACTGGCTCCGGACCAAATTAATTCAATTGAATTTCTTTAAAATTGAAGTTAACAGAATGTAAAATTTCATACTCAGTTGTACTCACATAGATACCTGCTTGGATACATAACTCTGCCCCAGTGCACTCAATGGACATGTCAGCCATAGCTCCACCAAATGAATCTCTTATTTTTTGGCTCAGTTCCTTACTGCTCATGTTTTTCTCAACAGCAATAGTGAAAGTAGCTCCCATTTGCTTTGCCTTTTTCAACCGACTTTCTATAAGATCTGTAATAGAGCAGACTTTATCATATCCAGAGGCAACACGAGTGAATCTGCAGACACTGGAAATAAATAAAAACACAAAATGCTGGCAGAACTCAGCAGGCCAGACAGCATCTATGGGAGGAGGTAGTGATGACGTTTCGGGCCGAAACCCTTCATCAGGAGTGAAGTAACCTGGGATGGTCGAGGAGGGATAAGAAGTAGGGGGAGGAATGAAGTAGAGAGCTGGGAAGTGATAGCCTGAAGGGAAATGGGCTAGGGGGAAGGTGGAGAATTATGGGAAATAAAAGAGAAAGAAAGGTAGGGCTGGGGGGAGATTATAGTGAGGGGGAAAAAGAGAAAGAGAACCAGACTAAAATTATAGATAGGGGTGGGATAAGGGGGGGGGGGGGCAGGGGTATCAACGGAGGTCTGTGAGTTGAATGTTCATGCCGGCAGGTAGGAGGCTACCTAGGCGGGAGATAAAGTATTGCTCCATCAGCCTGCCTGTGGCCTCATCTTGACGGTAGAGGAGGCCATGGACAGACATATTGGAGTGGGAGTGGTCTGTGGAATTGAAGCGTGTGGCCACAGGGAGATCCCGCCACTGCTGGAGGTTAATGAGAGAGGTTAGAGAAGAATGGTCAGACTAGTTTACGTGTTACAACAGTGATGTGCAGAAGAGGATCCCTGAACGCACATGCCAAATATTAAAGTGGATGGGCTACAGTATAAGACCATAAGACATGGGAGCAGATTTAGGCTATACAGCCCATTGAGTCTGCTCCGCCATTTGATCATGGCTGATTCATTATCCATCTCAACCCTGTTCTCCTAGCTTCTACTCATAATTTTTGACATCCTGACTAATCAAGCACATATCAACCTCTGCTTTAAATACACCCAATGATTTGGCCTCCATAGCCATCCGTGGCAATGAATTCTACAAAATCACCACCCTCTAGCCAAAGAGATTGTTTCTTATCTCTGCTCTAAATGGATATTCCTCTAGTAAGGTTCCCCACCATAGGGAACAGCCTCTCTGCATCACTTCTATCTAGGCCTTTCACAACATTTGAAAGATTTCAATGATATCCTCCCAGCTCCCCCCCATTCTTCTAAATTCCAACATGTACAAGCCCCAAGCCATCAAACACTCCTCATACATTCGCCCTTCCATTCTCGTGAACCTCCTTTGGACCCTCTCCAATGCCAGCACAACTTTTCTTAGATAAGGAATCTAAAACTGCTCACAATACCCTGTGCAGTCTCACCAATGTCTTATAAAGCCTCCGCATTATATCCTTGTTCATATATTCTAGTCCTCTCGAAATGAATGCATTTACCTTCCTTATCACTGACTCAACAGGAAAGTTAACCTTTCGGGGATTCTGCATGAAGAATGTGAAGTCCCATTTAGAAAATAGTCTATGCCTTAATTCCTTCTACCAAAGTGCATGACCATACACTTCCCTACACTATATTCCATCTGCCACTTCTTTGCCCATTCTTCTATTCTATCCAAGTCCTTCTGCAGACTTCCTGCTTCCTCAGCTCTACCTGCCTCCCCACCTATCTTCATATCGTCCGCAAACTTGGCCACAAAGTCATCAATTCCGTCATCGAAGTTAGTGACATAAGACGTAGTTCCAGCCCTGACTCCTGCGGTACACCACTAGTCACAGGCAGTCAACCAGAAAAGGCCCTGTTTAACTCCCACTCTTTGCCTCCTGGCGGTCAGCCAATCTATGGTAGTGTCTTTCCAGTAATACCACTGGTTCTCATCTTAAGCAGTCCCTGTTGTGTAGTGAATATTCCAGTATCATTTGAATAATATTGTAAATATATTGTATGATTAAGCATTCTTGTTCATTTAAAATCAATAAAACATTGAGTTATTTGCAAAAAATAAGTGGTTTACATACGTCATGAGGTTACATCATACTTATATGCCTTGCTAAAGTAAAATCAAAGTAGACATGCTCATCTCCTGGCTCCTTGTTTTGCATTCAATTAGTTTCAGAATTACAAAGCATGACAGTGGCAATGATTAAGTTTTAAATAAACATGCAATAATTAACTACCTGTTGAAGTGCAGCAAGATGTAGAGTTTTTAAAAAAAGCACAGCAAGACAGCTGAGTTAAAAAAAAAGCACAGCTCATCTTTTTATCTTCTTCATAAAAGGAAAGATGATGTAGAGTTTTAAAAAAGGCAAAAAATAGAATTCACAGGATCAAAAACAGTGAGTACCGGATGATAATTATCATTAAAAAAAAACATTGGCTGGTTTCATGGGAAAGATAGATGCATTTGATTACTCAATAGATATCTGATTCGTGTACACTGAGCTAACTGAGCAGTATTTTGAAGCAAATGAAATAGCCAATGAGAAGAGGGTACTAGTTTTGCTGAATGTATTGGGTTTAAAGACATACAGCTTGCTTAGAAGTTTGACTGCTCCGACCAAACTAGCCAAAATTAGCTTAGCTGATATCACGAAAGTAATTCAGGAATATTTAAAACCGAAACCACTGTTAATTGCAGAACTCTTTAGATTTCATAAGTGGAAACAAAAGGAAAGGGAGCCCATTTCAGCATATGTGGCTGAGTTGATGAGATTGTCTGAGCATTGTTTAGTTCAATGATAAGCTTAATGATGCACTAACAGATCATATAGGTTGTGGAATCTTGCAAGAAAGTATTCAAAACAGCTACTAACTGAAGCACAAGTACCGTTTAAAAGAGTAGTTGAAATAGCTGATCAATGGAAACAGCAGAGTGAGGCACAACTGAGTTGCAGTCAGGAATGAAAGTAAGCATGAACAAAATTGCAATGTTTAACACAGAAACTAGCAGAGGTTCACATACCCCAAACCAATGCAGGTTTAAAGTCAAAACTTGCAAAAATTCAGCAAAGTAGGACACATACAAAGAGCATGTTGGGGAGACAATTATAACTGGACTGCACAGGGAAGAGAAAAAGATAAAATGTCGAGTTGCAGTTTCAAAAAGAGCTATAATCTGCATGCTGATGATGCAAGATCTGAGACAGGGCTGAGAAGGGTATTAAGTCAGCTATGATGGATGGAATGGCAAAACAAACTTGATGTGCCAAATGGCCTAAATGTGGTCCTGTGTCTTATGATCTTGCAGTCTTCCTAAATAGCATTCTACCAGACTGAAACCCAGTTATTAATTTATTTAATCATTTCTTAGTAATAGCAATCTAAGGGACCATCTCTGAACTGTGCTATTAGGATGCAGTATCATTTTATTGAAGACAAAACAAGAATGGAAAAAAAGTAAACAGTTTAAAGATGCATCTTAATATTGTAGATAGAAAGAGCTTTAATTAGTTTTAATCATAAATGTGGCAAAGACCCTATGGAAAAATGACACCTTTTACAGGGATACTATGGTAGAAACATATGAGGGAACCAAATCTACTTCTCTGTATGAAGCAGAGGCAGTAAATAGAGAACAAAAGCTCAGTATCATTTACAAATATATAATTATATGTTAAGTGTTTTCCCATGTCTAGATAGGTACAGTAAAGTTTATTCAATCATTTTGACAGTCAACAATAAAATCACAGCAATTAACTGATTCCATGTTGATTGTCTTGATGAAGCTCAGTAAGGAGAAGGTAACGACAGGCAGCAACTTCTAGATTTTGTGCTTAACTGTGCAAATGCATTTAGCAAAAGGCCCTGCAAAATATTCTGCCTTAAAACTCTGAGAAGTATATGCAACACAGATTCTAGGCCAGTGATAACATCAAACTACAAGATAAAACTTTATTTACCCTAAAGGAAATTACCATTGCAAGGTTGCTCAGTCAGAAACATATACTTTAAAATACAAAATTTAAGCATTTAGGTATGAAAAAATACAAAATGTGCATTCAAAAGTAATAGTGCAAACTATAGCTATGTAATGAAGCTATATACTTACATACTTAAGGGGGAGGTGTTGTAGAGTCTTATAGCCACAAGGAAAAAGGAACTCCTGTGGCATTCAGTGGTGCATCTTGGTGGAATTAATCTGTTACTAAAGGTACTCCTCTGTTTGTCCAGTATGTCGTGGAGGTGATGAGAGGGATTGTCCGTAACGATCCTTAGCTTCTGCAGCTATCCTCCTCTCATACACAACCACCAGGGAATCCAGTTCCACCCCCAGAACCAGCCTTCCAGATGAGCTTATCCATCATCTTGGAATCAGCTGCTCTCACCTTGCTTTCCCAGCGAACTATGGCATAGAATAGAATGCTGGCCACCAGAGTCATAGAACATTTGCAGCATAGTACTACAGATGCTGAATTAGCACAGCCTTCTCAGAAAGTCAGTCATTTTTGCCCCTTCTTCTACAGAGCCTCTGTATTTTTAGTCCAGTCTAGTTTATTGTCCACGTGAGTCTGAGACAACGAACAATTAACTTTGATGGCTCTCACTAAACAAAGGTTTAGAGTCAGTGGCCACTTTATTGGGTATCTCCTGCACCTAATAAAATGGCCACTGAGTGTAAGTTTGTGGTCTTCTGCTACTGAACCCCATCCACTTCAAGGTTCGACGTATTGTGCGTTCAGAGATGCTCTCCTACACACCACTGTTGTAATGCATTGTTATTTGCGTTACTGTTGCCTTCCTGTCAGCTTTAACCAGTCAGACAATTCTCCTCTGACCACTCTCAATAGCAAGGAGTTTTTGCCCTCTGAACTGCCATTCTTTGGATTTTTTTTTTGTTTCTCACACCATTTTCTGTAAACTCCAGATACTGTTGTACATGAAAATCCCAGCACGTCGGTACTTTCTAAGATACTCAAACCACCCTGTCTGGCACTAACAATTATTCTATGGTCAATGTCTCTTAGATCACATTTCTTCCCCATTCTGATCTTTGGTTTGAATAACAACTGAACCTCTTGATCATGTATGCATTTATGCTTTGAGTAGCTGCCACATGATTAGCTAATTAAAAACTTGCATTAATGATCAGTAGTACAAGTGTACTTAATAAAGTGGCCACTTAATGTAGATTCTGAGAGGAGTATGCAATGCGTTAAAAGGCACTTTCTTGACTTTGAATTTCTTATCCACCTAAAATTATGACAAACTACTTACCACAGATTAAAACCTGAGATGCTCCCATGGCCTTAGAAACAAGCAGATTCATAATCCCAATTGTCCCTGAAAATACATACACAAAAAGTCAAATTTAAAAAAAACAATGTGGGCAGGATAGGACAAATTTTCCTGGTACCAGACTTTTTGACAAGAATGAAGTTTAGAAAAAAGGTGTCCTTGATTTTCTGGTGAACTAAATTCTCCAGTTATTATATTTACAACATATTTGTAAGAATTATAACAGGTTTGTCAGAAATTATGGAACTATAAAGACATGAGAGATAAGCTGGCCAAAGTTGATTGGAAGGGGATGCTGGCAGGGGGGGCTCTATACTCCACAGTGTGGCTTCATGTATCCCCAACTTGTCATCATTTCCTTTCCATAAGGCAAAGAGTGGGAATAAAATGGGCCTTAGCTGGTTGGCTGCTGGTGACTAGTGGAGTTCCACAGGGTCTGGTATTGGGAACATTTCTTTCCATATTATATGACAATAATCTGGATGATGGAATTGATTGTTTTGTGGCCAAGTTTGCAGATGATATAAAGATAGGTGGAGGTGCAGGTAGTGTTGAGGAAGCAGGGACTCTGCAGAAGCAGTTGGGCAAATTAGAATAGGCAAAGAAGTGGAAGATAGAATATAGTGCAGGGAAGTGTATGCTCGTGCATTTGGAAGAAGGAATGGGGGTATAAACTATTTTGCAAACGCGGCACAAATTCACAAATTAGACTGCAAAAGGACTTGGTAGTTTCATGCAAGATTCATTAAAGGTTAACTTGCAGGTTGAATCAGTAGTAAAGGTGGCAAATGCAATGTCAGTATTTATTTCTAGAGGATTAGAATAGTAAAGCAAGGATGTAATGCTGAAGCTCTATAAGGCATTGATTAGTCACATTTGGAGTGCCTTGAGCAGTTCTGGTCCTCTTATCCAAGAAAGGATGTGCTGGCATTAGAGGTGGTCCAGAGGAGGTTCATGAGAAAGATTCTGGAAATAACAGGGCTCAGGACCTGTACTCATGAGACAATTAAAGAATGAGGGGTGATATCTTTGAAACCTGTCAAATATTGAAAAGTTTATCTAGAGTTGACGAAGAGGGGATATTTCCAAAAGTGAGACACTCTTGGACCATAGAGCACAGTCTCAGAATGCAAGGAGGTCCATTTAGAAATAAATACTAACATTGCATTTGCCACCTTTACTACTGATTCAACCTGCAAGTTAACCTTTAGTGAATCCTGCATGAAACTACCAAGTCCTTTTGCAGCCAAATTTGTGAATTTGTGCCACGTTTGCAAAATAGTTTATACCCTCATTCCTTCTTCCATAATGAGGAGGAATCTATTAAGCCAGGAAGTCAATCTGTAGATTTCAATGCCACAGGTGGCTGTGGGAGCCTAGTCATTTAGGTATATTTAAAGCAGTGGTTAGTAGGTTCTTAATTAGTAAGCACATCAAAGGTTACAGAGTTAAGGCATGAGAAGGGAGTTGGGAGGGTATCATAAATCAGCCATGTTTGAACGATGGAAAAGCCTCAATGAGCCAAATGGCCTAATTCTGCTCCTATGTCTTATGGTCTTATATATTGGGAATCTTTCTAAACAAACACTAAACAATTCCACATAAGGATATATATTAATGTTATGAACATAATTTCTATCTTTTTAAACAATTGTCTTCTCTTTTCTAACATATTCAGCAAATTAAATGCTTAGAGGTCACAGAGTTTATAAATTGTGAAGTACTTTGTCCCAAAGCATTTTTAATGGTTAAACCAGTTATTTAATCTTTAAACCAACAATCCTCTCCCCTGACTCCACAAACTTTCTTTCTCCATCTGATCCGAGCTCTAATCCCTGCTATGTCTTCACCACTCCCTCTGACCATGGCTTCTATAAGGCATAACATTCTGTCCTCAGAAAGGGCCTTTGCCCCCCATCACACCCACCTTAGTGAGTTCCATGCCTACCACAATGCCGGGGTCTTCTTCCATTGCCTCAGTCTCTCAGCCCAGTTCTTTGGCAACAATTCCCCACCCTTCACTGATGACCCTTACTCCCTGTCTCCAACCCTCCTCCTCTTCTTGGACACCCTGATCTTTTTATATCTAGCTCATGATGAGATATCAACCAGCTTGACTTCAGCATTTCTCTCTTCTCTTCAAACCTTATCACTTGTGAATGTACTGCTCTCCATTCTTTCCATACCAATCCCAACCTGAGCATCAAACCCACAAACAAAAGGGTCGCTGTTGTTGTGTGGTGGACTGATTCTTTGCTAAGGCCGGGCAACAACTTACAGACAGCTCTTCTTACATACCCCTTGAAAAGGACCCCATTCAGGAACATCAGAATATTGTCTCCGACACCATCCCTAACCTCATCAACTTTGGAGAGCTCCCATCCACTAACACCAAACTCATTGTCCCTTTACCTCGCATTGCTCATTGCTACCTTCTAACCATAATCCAAGAAACAGACTATCCAGATAGGCTCAATGTCTTTGCCTGCTCCTGCCCCACTGAATTTGTGTCTGCGTGTCTAGACTCCATTCTATCCCCCTTGGTGCAGTCCCTTCCCACCTACATCCATGACACCTCACGTTTTCGATCTCCTCAACAATTTTCAACACCCTGACTACCTCATTTAGACTATACAATTCTATCACCCCTCAAGAAGGCCTTTAAGCTCTCTGCTTTTTCAACAAAAGACCTAATCAAATCCACTCCACAACCACCCTCCTCTATCTGGCAGAACTGGTCTCACCCTGAAAAAATTTGTCCTTCAACTCCTCCACTTTCTCCAAACTCAAGGAGTAGCCATAGGTAGCCACAAAGGCCCCATCTATGTCTGCTTTATCATTGGCTACATAGACAGTCCATGTTCCAAGCCTTCCCTGATAATGTTCCTCTTCCTGCACTACACTACCGACTGCATTGGTGCCGCTTCATAGACCCATGCTGAGCTTGGCAATTTCATCAACTTTGCCTCCAATTTCCAGCCTTCATTTGGTCCATTTCTGACACCTTTCTCAATCTTTGGAGACAAACTATCTACTGATAGTTTTTTATAAACCCTCTGAATCACAAGGCTATCTTGACTATACCTTTTCCCACCCCAACTCCTGTAAAAATGCTTTTAACTTTTCTCAGTTTCTTTGTCTCCGCTGCATCTATTCCCATAATGAGGCTTCCTTATTCAAATAATGGGGTTTCCCTTCCTCTACCACTGATGCTGCCCTCACCTGCATCTCCTCCACTTCCTGGACATCTGCACTCACACTATCTTCCCGCCACCTTAACAGTTCCTCTCCTACCACCCCTTGAGCCTCCACATCTAGCATATCATTCTCAGTAAATTCCGCCATCTTCAACGGGATCCTACCATCAAGCACATCTTTACTCCCACCTCACCACCTCCACACCACGATGAGTCACCCTCAAGTTGGAGGAGCAACACCTCACATTCCATCTAGGTAGCCTCCAACCTGATTGTTTGAATTCATCAATTTCTCTTTCCATTAATTGTTTTTGTTCCCTCCTCATTCCTCCTCCTTTTATTCCCCAATCTGGCCTCTTACTTCCTTCTTCTCACCTACCTATCACCTACACCTGGTGCCCCCCTCTTCATGGTCCACCCTCCTCTCCTATCAGATTCCTTCGTCTGCACCCCTTTAGTTTTTTCCACCCACCTGGCTTCACCTATCACCTTCTAAATTATACTCCTTCCCTTCACCCCACCTTTTTATTCAGTGGTCTTCCCTCTTCCTTTCCAGTCCTGAAGAGAGGTCTCAGTTGGAAATGTCAACTGTTTTTCATTTCCATAGATGTTGTTTAGCCTGCTGAGTTCCTCCAGCGTGTGTGTATGTGTTGTATTTAATCATTAGTGCCTGCACTTAAATATTGCACACAACAGGGCATCTATGAGAATTAATACAAGAGTTTGCATATATGGCTCATTCAAATATTCTACATTTACATCTTGTTTTACTTCTCAAGTTCTTTTTATTGATTTGCAGTCACAATTAGTTTGTACATAAAGCTTAACTTTGTTATTTGTTCACATAATTAGCATGTTTAATTATCAACAATTTGCTATTTATACTGTATTGTACGATGAACAGTAACCTGCACTCAGGTAGAAATTTTTAAAAAGTAATGTTTGGGAATGGTTGGTATCAGCCTGAACCATCTGAGGCACTCAAGACCTGGACTGGGATGACAACTCACAAATTTCTGACCTAACATTGCTGTGAACAAAGGACATAGTGATGAAATATCAGAGCAACAATCCTGCATAGGGTAGTTTGAGCCTAACAGATTATTCTGTACAAAGTAAAACTCAGTGGCAGTTTCAGCAGCACCAAATATACATAGAAATAGATGACTGAAAACATCTGCATGTGCTAGTTAAACTGTCTATCTTTTCAGTGGCAATTTTTTAAAACGTAAAAATGCAAATTGATAACTCAAACACCAAATAGATATTAATAGTCACTTAGACAATTGCTTACCTGCTCCTAAAATTAAGACTTTGCTACCAATTGTTATTCCTCCTCTGCGGCAGGCATGAATTGCAACAGAAAGAGGTTCAATCAATGCACCTTCCTCAAAACTCAGAGATTCTGGGAGCCTGAAACAATAAATGTCAAAATTTGACATTGAACAGAGTAAGGATTTATAAATTGTGTTCACAGCAGAGTTTCAATCAATAAGCATTGAAGTTACAACTTTAGACAAAGATCACACATCCTCGATGGAAAATTTATGAGCATTTGGAATCAGGGCAAGCCAACATGGCTTTGTGCAGGGTGAGTCATATCTTACTAACTTGTGCAAACTTTTTGAAAATGTGATCAAGGTACAGTTGTGGATGTTGTCAACATAGATTTTACTAAGGCATTTGACAAGTCCCCTCATGGGACGTTCTTCCAGAAGATTATGGGATCAATAGTGAATTGGCCACCTGGATTCAGAACCGACTTGACCATAGAAGATGAAGGGTAGTGGTTGAAGGGACTTGTTCTAGCTGGAGGTCTGTGATTAGTGGTGTTCTTCAGGGATCTGTACTGGGACGTTTGCTGTTTGTGAGGTATATAAATGACCTGGATGAAAATGTAAATGGGTGGATTAGTAAGTCTGTAGATGATATGAAGTTTGATGGTTTTGTGGAGTGCATAGATGACTAGCAAAGAATACAGCTGCAGTTGCAGACACAGGCGGAAAAAGGCAGACATATTTTAACCTGGCCAAATGTAAAGAGTTACAAATTGGTAGAACAAATGTAAAGAGACAGTTTACTATTGAGGGCAGTAACAGTAACCCTGAAGTGTTGATGAGCAGAAGGATCCTGGGATCCAAGTTCATAGGTCCTTGAAAGTGGCTACACAGATCGATAAGGTGGTTATGAAAGAATTTGACATGCTCGCCTTTATTAGTTGAAGCACTGAGTTCAAAAATCAAGATGTTGCAGCTTTATAAAACTCTAGTTAGGTTGCATCTAGAGCATTGCATACAGTTCTGGTCACTCAATTATAGGATGTCGAAGCTTTGGAAAGGGTGAAGAAATAGTTTAACAGGATGCTGCCTAGATTGGGAGTCATAAACTATGAGAGTTTGGACAAACTTAGATTGTTTTCTCTGGAATGGTGGAGGCAGAATCTAATAGAGGTTTATATGATCATGAGAGTCAACATACACTATCTTTTTCCCAGGGTTGAAACCAGAGGGCATGCTCTTAAGGTAAGAGGAGGTAATTTTAAAGAAGCAGTGAGAGGCAATTTTTTTGGTGTTTTTTTTCCACATAGAAAGTGGTGGGTGACCGGAATGGTGGTAGGGGCAGGTACATTATGGACTTTTAAGAGATGTTGAGATAGGCACATAAATGTGAGGAAAAGTAAAGGATATAGACATTGTGTAGGCATAAAAGATTAGTTTGCTATTTAGTTGAACACTAATTTACTTGGTTGAGCACGGCATTATTGGCCAAGGGACCTGTTCCTGTGCTGTACTGTTTTATGTATCACTGGACTCTGCATCTAACTCCAGCAGGCAGTTCCACAATGGCAGACCAATGTCTGAAATGCAGCATTAATAGTAATCTTTTATTTAATGCTTTTAAAACAAAATGCATTTTAAGACAACATAGACATTGTGAAAAAATCTTTTGATTTCCTTAAATTACTTAAAAAAGCATATTATCTATACATTGTTATATTACTCTCGGTAAGATTTGCTGTGAGCAAACTGAGTGCCAGGTTTCCTTCTATTACAGCAGCAACTGCACACCAAAGGGACTTAATTAACTTAATCATATTTGATGGTAAATAATAATTCTGAACAATGGGAAACAGACCAAGTCTTTGACTTCCTGGACTCTGTCCTTTCCCTTCCATTATGTCTGTATTACACTCCTTTCCTGCAACATCAAATTTGTTTGATTTTTAACCTTTTCTAGTTCTGAAGAAAGGTCATTTACCCATAATATAAACTGTTCCTCGCTCTACAAATGCTGCTTAGCCTACTCAGTATTTCCAAGATTTTCGATATTATTTCAGACTTATAGCATATGCATTATTTTGTAGTTTGTTTATTTAGTTGTTATATGAAGAGATGTAAAACACTGTTAGGCCAAGTGTTGAATCTGAATAACCTGCTTGGTAGGTAATTATGGAAATCTCATTTAGTGTCAAGAGAAATTCTTCTGCTCCTCCTCCTTCAGCCCATCATCCCTATTAGGGCATAGGCCATCAACAGCAGCTCAGAGTTCTGTGTCCTGGGCTGATTGAAGGTTGAGTGGTTTATGGCTTTCATTTTCACCACATGACCCAGGGTCTTTTAAGAGACTCCTGGACAGGTATATGGAGCTCAGAAAAAGAGAGGGTTATGGGTAACCCAGGTAATTTCTCAGGTAAGGACATGTTTGGCACAGCTTTGTTAGCCAAAGGGCCTGTATCGTGCTGTAGGTTTTCTATGTTTCTATGACTTCATACGATTTCTAGGCAAACATCCCTCCTCTCCCAGCAATGCGGTCTTCGGAGCTTCTATTGGTGCTTCTGAAGCAACAGGTTTTTAAATGGGATGGGGTTGCTAGCCCCATGCCCAACCCTCCTCCCTTAGCAGCTGGGCTTGAGGCCGTCCATGGAGGAGTTGTAACGGTATAGGCAACACAGAAAATTATACTGTTTATTCAGGACACATCACCTCAGATTGCTTTGAGAAAGAAAAACATATTCAACTCGTTGACATGACCAATAGGTACTCACTTTTGGGTAGGGCACAATAAAAAACAATTTATTCTGTCCTGAATTCGCAATTCCTTAGTGATTGATGATATAAATAAGATTTACATCAGATTTAAAACGTTTAGATAACACTGAACAGCAAACTTTTTCGAATGTGTTGCTTCTTCCAAAACTTGAAGCTGAACACAAATATAATTTCAGACTACTTGTATCACGTACACTTTTATTGGGTATAATCCGTTAATTGCATAATGGTGATTGCATAATAGGTCAACTAAGCTAAAAATGTTTTGTTGATGATTTTCATTTGTACTCAGTGTCTGGGGCTTTTTGCTTAAGTGAACAACAATAATCAGCCAGCACTGATAGATTCCAGTTGCCCTGATGCCATTTCTCCACGACCACAATGTTGTTACTGTGCTTGTCACTGACAGCGCCAAGATTTGCAGGGAAGAAGTCTAAATGGGAATGTAGAAAATGAATCTTTAATGACATGTTACACTTCATGGTTTTGTATGCTTGAAGCATGTATCAACCAGCTGCACGTAGTTTGCTGCTCTGTAGTTGCCAAGAAAATTTTTGACAACATTCTTTAATGCCTTCTATGCATTTTTGTCCTTAATATTTGCATCAGTTATTCTGACTTGAATTATGAATTAAAATAACAAATATAGGGGATTTTTAAAAAGATGCATGATAGGGAAATTTCATTGTGATTTTCATGATCGGCAGCCCAAAATCCCTAAGATACACCCAAAAGTTTTCAGGAAGCAAAATCTTTGTTGTCCAGTGTAATATAAAAAAAAACTGCAGCAATTTTCAAACATGGAAATGGTCAATCATTCTACCATCATAAATACACAGTATTAACCATCCATAACATAATGCTTTAAGTGAAACTGCCAGGGACATTCCTCAACACAAGCTGATATTCTGATGGCTTACTTATAACAATAGTTGGCATTGTGTGTATGGTATTGACAAAGGTGTCCATTATAAGGTGGAGTAGCACAGAAGGAAATTGTTGGGGAGAGGTTGTAGCGCCCAGCTCTGCAATGCTCATCATTTTCTCTGGGGATCCCTGGTTCAATGGCAACTCTGTCACCTGCAGCAGAGAAAATGTTCGGTCACATAATATAAACATATCAGTATAAGGATATACTGTGTGGATGACACACTTGGACAAATTATGTTTGTGGATGACATGGACAAAATTGTTTCTGCAGATGCTGGAATTCCAGAGTAACACTTACAAAATGCTGGAGGAACTCAGCAGGTTAGATAGCATCTACAGAAAGGAATAAACAGTTGATGTTTCGTGCCAAGACTCTTCATCAGGTATTATTACTGTACATTAAAATGTGCTACATATTATAAAGGAATTATTCCTCTTGTTTTCAGATAAACTGTACCCACTAAATCAAGAGCAACAGACAATCATGGGCTAGCCTATCTTAGAAAATATCTACATGATTCAGAAAACAATCTGATTTTTTCCCCCAAGATGATGGTGCATATGGTTGTGGTGAACTCTCTGGCTCTAATCAACTCTAAAATTTCTTTTCCTGTTTGTCTTCTGTATGATTGAAAAAATTACAATGAACGCTAAAATCTGCAAGTCTACCTCACTAGCAAACCGAATAATTAAGATGCTGCACATTCACAGCCTACTGCATGGAGCAGACCCTCACAGCACTGCAACCTACTGTAGCTCCTCAGGGAAGTGGATGACAGAAGCATTGCATGAGGACATAGAAGTGCGACAAATTTGAAAAGGATGAATACTGAAGGTGTTGTATCTGAATGCGCGCAGTATATGGAATAAGGTAGATGAACTTGCTGCACAGTTGCAGATTGGCAGGTATGAATTACTGAATTATGGCTGAAAGATTATAGCTGGGAACTTAATGTCAACGATGTACTTTGTATCGAAAGGATAGGCAGGAAGGCAGAGGGGGCGGTGTTACTCTGTTGGTGAAAAGCTGAATTCAAATCATTAGAAAGAGGTCACACAGAGACAGAAGACGTCAAATTTTTGTGGATAGAGCCAAAGAACTACAAGGGTAAAAAGACCCCGATGGGAGTTGCATACAAACCCACAAAACAGTAGTAAGAATCTGGTCTATAAATTACAATGGGAAATAGAAAATACATGGAAAAAGGGCAATGTTACAATAGTCATGGGGTACTTCAATATGCAGCTAGATTGGGAAAAATCAGATTGGTGCTGGATTACAGGAAGGGGAGTTTCTAAAGTGCCTATGAGATGGCTTTTCAGAACAACTCATGGTTGAGCCCACTAGACGATCAGCTATTCTGGATTGGGTATTGTGCGATGAACCGGAATTGATTAGGGAGCTTAAGGTCAAAGAATCCTCAAGGGCAAGTGATCATAATATGATCAAATTCACCTTGAAATTTAAGAAGCAAAAGTAAGACATATCAGTATTACAGTGGAGTAAAGGGAATTACAAAGGCACGAAAGAGGAGTTGGCCAGAATTGATTTGAAAAGAACACTGGCAGGGATGACAGCAAAGCAGTGATGGCTGGAAACAATTTGGAAGACACAGGATATATACATCCCAAAGAGGAAGAACTATTCTAAAGGAAAGATGATACAACCATGGCTAACAAGTGAAGTTAAAGCCAATATAAAAGCTAAAAAGAGGGCACATAATAGGGCAAAAATTAGTGGGAAGTTAGAAGATTAGGAATTTTAAAAAGCCAACAAAAAGCAACTCTAAAAAGTCATTAAGAAGGTAAAGCTGGAATATGAAAGTAAGCCAGCCAATAATATTAGAGGATACCAAAAGTTTCTTCAGATACATAAAGTGTAAAAGAGAGGCAAGAGTGGATATCAGACCGCTGGAACACAATGCTGGAGAGGTAGCAATGCGGGACCATGAAATGGCTATGAACTAAGTAAATATTTTGCATCAGTCTTCACTCGGTAAGACACTAGCAGTATGGTAAAAGTTCCAGGTGTCAGGGGGCATAAAGAGTGACGTTACCATAACTAGAAAGAAGGTTCTCGTGAAACTGAAAGGGCTGAAGGTAGATAAGTCACCTGGACCAGATGGTATACATCCCAGAGTTCTGAAAGAGGTAGCTGAAGAGATCGTGGATGCATTAGTAATGATCTTTCCAGAATCATTAGATTCTAGAATGGTTCCAGAAGAATGGAAAATTGGAAATGTCACTCCACTCTTCAAGAAGGGAGAGAGGCAGAAGGAAGGAAACTATAAGCCAGTTAGTCTGACCTCAGTGGCTGGGAAGATGTTGGAATGGATTATTAAGGATGAGGTCTCAGGGTACCAAGAGGCACATGATAAAATAGGCCATAGTCAGCATAGTTTCCTCAAGGGAAAATTTTGCATGACAAATCTGTCGGAATTCTTTGAAAAAATATCAAGTAGGATAGAGAAAGGAGAATTGGTTGATGTTGTATACTTGGATTTTCAGAAGGCCTTTGACAAGGTGTCACACATGAAACTGCTTAACAAGGTAAGAGCCCATGGTATTACAGGAAAGATTCTAGGATGGATAAAGCAGTAGCTGATTGGCAGGAGGCAAAGAATGGGAATAAAGGGAGCCTTTTCTGGCTGGCTGCTGGTGACTAGTGGTGTTCCACAGGGGTCTGCGTGGGACTGATTCTTTTTATGTTATATGTCAATGATTTGGATGGTAGAATTAATGGCTTTGTTGTAAAGCTCACAGATGATATGAAGATAGGTGGAGGGCTGGGTAGCTTTGAGGAAGCAGAGAGGCTACAGAAGGACTTAGCCAGATTAAGAGAATGGGTGAAGAAATGGCAGATGGAATACAGTGTCAGGAAATATACAGTCATGCACTTTGGTAGAAGAAATAAAAAGGGTTGACTATTTTCTGAATGGAGAGAAACTACAAAAAAACTGAGGCAAAGGGACGTGGGAGTCCTTGTGCAGGATTTCTTAAAGGTTAATTTGCAGGTGGAATCTGTGGTGAGGAAGGCAAATGCAATGTTATCATTAGTTTCAAGAGAACTAGAATATAAAAGCAAGGAAATAGTGTTGAGACTTTATAAAGTACTGGTGAGGCCTCACATGGAATCTTGTGAGCAGGTTTGGTCCTCTTAGGGTGGATGTGCTGAAACTAGAGCAAGTTCAAAGGAATCAGAATCAGATTTATTATCACCGGCATGTGAAGCGAAATTTGTTAACTTAGTAGCAGCAGTGCAATGCAATGCATAATATAGGAAAAAAATAATAAATAAGTAAATCTTATTCAGTATACTTTATACAGTATACATATACTGAATAGATTAAAAATCATGCAAAAACCAGAAATACTATATATTTAAAAAAAAAGTGAGGTAGTGTCCAAAGGTTCAATGTTCATTTAGAAATCGGATGTCAGAGGGGAAGAAGCTGCTCCTGAATCACTAAGTGTGTGCCTTCAGGCTTCTGTACTTCCTACCTGATGGTAACGGTGAGAAAAGGGTATGCTTTGGGTGCTGGAGGTCCTTAATAATGGACACTGCCTTTCAGAACTTGTCCTGGGTACTTTGTTGGCTAGTACCCAAGATGGAGCTGATTAAATTTACTACCCTCTGTAGCTTCTTTCGGTCTTGTGCAGTAGCACCTCCCATACAGACAGTGATGCAGCCTGTCAGAATGCTCTGCACGGTACATCTACAGAAGTTTTTGAGTGTATTTGTTGACATATCAAATCTCTTCAAACTCTTAATAAAGCATAGCCGCTGGCTTGCCTTCTTAATAACTTCATCAATATGTTGGACTAGGTTAGATCCTCAGAGATCTTGACAACCAGGAAGCTGAAACTGCTCACTCTATCCACTTCTGATCCCTCTATGAGGATTGCTATGAGGAGATTTATGAAAATGATTCCAGGATTGAATGGCTTGTCATATGAAGAGCATTTGATGGCTCTGGGCCTGTATTCACTAGAATTCAGAAGAATGAGGGGTGACCTCATTGAAACCTATCAAATGGTGAAAGGCTTTGATGAAGTGGATGTGAAGAAGATGTTTCCTATGGAGGAAGAGTCTAAGACCAGAGGACACAACCTCAGAATAGAGGAGCATCCTTTTAGAACACAGATGAGGAAGAATTTCTTTAGCTAGAGAGTGGTGAATCTGTGGAATTCTGTAAAGGGATACGGGAAGAATGTAGGAGATTGGGGCTGAGAGGAAAACTGGATCAGCTATAACGAAATGGCGGAGCAGATGCAATGGGCCAAATAGCCTAACACTGCTCCTACATCTTATGGTCTTACAGTATGGAAACGAGCCCTTTGGTCCAATGGGTCAAGTTTCTAGTCCTTTTTTGCCACATCTGGTCCATATCACTGTAAACCTTTCCAATCCATGTAACTGTCCAAGATCCTTTTAAATCTTGTTAATACACATGCCTCAACTACTCCTGTCTTAACACTTTCTCTGGTAGCTCATTCTATATACTGGCCACTCTCTGGGTGCGGCTAATGTTCCTATTAAATCCCTCCCCACTCACCTTAAACCCATGCTCTGTATTTAATGATTTTCCAACTCCATGATACGGACTGTGTGCAGTCAGCCTATAGATCACCCCTCAGTATCCTATGCTCCAATGTAAAATATCTCAACCTGATCAAACTCTCTCCATGACTCAGTCCATCAAGTCCCAGCAATATCCTCTTCTGCATCTATCCAGCTTAATGACATCCTTCTTATAGTAGGGTGACCATAATTTAAACTTGTCTCTGTGTTCCAAGTTTGAGAAAGCCAATTTTATTTTTTTTGAAATATGTAGGAGCCCTTTTGATGGCACATTCATTGCTGGAATTATTACGATTGACTGCTTTCATGTCTATACTTGAAGAGCATTCACTGACCAATAGTCACAAACCAGAGACCGAGCAGTTACGATTGCCTACACAAATCCACGTCACACATTGGAATCTACTGTGGCATAATAAAACTTATTGGATTAGTGACTGACCTGGTTTGAGATGTTGTACTCCAGGTCCCACTTTAAATACTGTTCCTGAGCCCTCATGCCCGAGTACCATAGGTTTTCTCACAACATAATCTCCAATTCTTCCATTTTGCCAATAATGGACATCAGAGCCACAAATCCCAACGGAATGCATCTTCAGCAAGACTTCTGAAAGGGCCATGTAATTATCAAAAATTAAAATCATTGCAACAGTGCATCTTAAAGTGGGCACCGATTATATTCCTGAAAGACTTGGTGACTCCAAAGAAATAATTTGTCAAAACAAAGAACTTTAATGTTGGATTATGAGGAGAGAACATCCATACAAGGTTAAAACTAAAAGTTCTGTCATTATACAATAATACAAGACTGAAAAAAAACTTGTTGCTGCAAACATAGGCTGTAAATAATAATAAACAAATTACATCAACTCACCTTTGAACAGGATCATTGATTTACATCCGATCAGGTTTGCAATCCTGCCATAGAACCGAAACATTTATCATCAATGTCATAATGGCACCTTTTGTGATCGTGACATAGGTTATCCATTGTTCATCATTTCAGTTAACTTTTTAGACACAGGACAACACCTTTGCCAACTGATGTTCAGCTGGCCTAGAAGACACTTACTTGGTTCCATTCACCTTTATCCTAACCTCTCTAGTCTTCTGACATAGTTACCTCTACAAGCCCTGCCTCCAAAGGATCTTTATGTTGTCCCTCAGCAAAACTGTCAGAAAACATCAGTTTCCACAAATAAGCTGATAACATTTAACCGTTCTTCACCATTACTTCTGGCCTCTCCACTTATTTGAAGTTATTAGCCTATTTAAGACATACAAAATGCTGGAGGAAGACAGATTAGGCAGCATCCACGGAAAGAAATAAACAGTCAACATTTCAGGCCAAGAGCAATCATCAGGACTCAGCCTGTTCGTCTGACATACTGGGAAATTTGAAACCAGACTTTTCTCTCAATCGGAAGCTGCTCCCCAGTCCTCACCCAGGCATCTGAACATGGCAGTTGCAACATTGCTGAAATATCACTTCCAAGAACTCCATCTCATAGAACCTTACAGCACTGAAACAGGCCAACTTGGCTGTGCCGAACCATTTTTCTGCCTAGTCCCACTGACCTGCACCTGGCCCATATCCCTCCATACACCTCTCATCCATGTACCTGTCCAAGTTTTTCTTAAATGTTAAAAGTAGCCTGCATTTACCACTTCATCTGGCAGCTCATTCCACACTCCCACCACTGTGTGTGTGAAGAAGCCCCTCCTTAATGTTCCTTTTAAACTTTTCCCCCTTCACCCTTAGCCCATGACCTCTGGTTTTTTTCTCCCCTAGCCTCAGTGGAAAAAGCATGCTTGCATTCACTCTTATCTATACCCATCATAATTTTATATACCGCTATCACATCTCCCTTCATTCTTCTACGCTCCAGGGAATAAAGTCCTAACCTATTCAACCTTTCTCTGTAACTCAGTTTCTCAAGTCCTGGCAACATCCTTGCAAACCTTCTTTGCACTCTTTCAACCTTATTAATATCCTTCCTGTAATGTTCTCAATACTTATTGTTTTTTTTCTTTTGTATTTGCACAGTTTGCTGTCTTCTGCACATCGGTTATTTGCCCGTCCTGTTGGGTATAGTCTTTCATTAATTTAATTGTGTTTCTTAAATTTACTGCATATGCCCACAATAAATCTCAGGCTTGTATATGGTGACATATATATACTTTGATAATAAATTTACTTTGTATATATTGAGAGATTATTTATTTATTGAGATTCAGCACAGAATAGGCCCTTCCAGCCCTATCAGCAGTGTACCCCATCAACCCGCAATTTAACCCCAGCCTAATCACAGGACAATTTACCATGACCAATTAATGTACTAACCGGTATGTCTTTGGACTGTGGGAGGAAACCAGAGCACAATGAGAAAACCCATGCATTCCACAGGGAAGCCATAAAGACTCTTTACATATGACGTTGAAACTCCAACACCCAAGGTGTAATAGCATTGCACAATCAGCTATGCTACTGTGGCACCCATGAGCACATATCCACACCCCCACGGACATAGCTTCTCCCAGCTCTGTCCCTGTATTGATTCAGCTGATGCATAACTTGAATCCTATGCTTGTATACCTCTAGGCATCACTAGCCCAATCCATTTCTATCAGCTTTATTCTTTCTAAACTTTTTGACATTCAAAATTCTGCTGCTATGCCCTAGGTCTCATTCATCTATAATTACTAACTACTGCATTGAAAAACAATACATTGATTATAAAAGTCCTTTAAAATTCAAATCCAATTGGCTTTGCTCCACTCTATCACTTTTAGCCATGTAAATATCCAGGTAGTCTGACCTCTTCCAAAACCAGTCCAATTACACTACTACTATTAGCCATGTTTCAGATGTACAAGATTTAGAATTCCTTCATAACCTCTTTGCACTTTTGCCTTTATTTCCTCCTTCAGTCTACTCCTTATTTATTTATTAATTAAATTTTTAGAAAATTACAAAGAATAAATGTAATGATAAAATAGTAAGAAAGAGAAAAAATATTAACCCTCCCCCTCCCCTTAACCCTTGTCTAAAGAAAGAAAAAAAAAGAAAGAAGAGAAAGATTGCCTGGATATCGGAGGATCCCCACATGCTCCATGGAGTTCAAAATAATTTTTATTTTTACTTTCCCCAATTACTTTATAATTTTATCTTCAAAGGACCTATGTATTTAATCCTATCTTCTGTAGGTATGGGAGCCAAATGTTCAAAAATATATCATATTCATTTCTTAGATTGTATGTAATTTTTTCAAGTGGAATACAACTATATATTTCATTATTCCAACGATCCATAGTTAAATATAAATCAGATTTCCAAGTAACTGCGATAACTTTTTTGGCTACTGCCAATGCAATTTTTATAAATTTTTTCTGATACTTATTCAATTTAAGTTTCAGTATTGTCCCTTCAATATCTCCTAATAAAAATAATATTGGACTATGTGGGAGTTGTACTCCAGTAATTTGTTCCAATAAAAGTCTTACATTTGTCCAAAATGATTGAATTTTAAAACAAGACCAAGTAGAATGTAAAAAAGTACCAATTTCTTGATTACATCGAAAACATTGGTCAGACATATTTGAATTTAATCTATTTTCTGTGGTGTTATATATAATTGATGTAAAAAATTATATTGTACTAATCTAAGTCAAACATTTATTGTATTTATCATACTATCAGAACATAATCTTGACCAGCTTTTTCCATCAATTTTAATATTCAAATCAGATTCCCATTTTTGTCTTGATTTATGAATTCCTGATTTAATTGTCTGTTTTTGAATCAAATTGTACATACAGGATGTATTTTTTTTAAATTTTTCCTTTTTGAATTGATATTTCTATTTCACTAGGTTTTGGCATCAACATTGTTTGACCCAGCTTTTCTTGTAAATAAGCCTTTAATTGAAAATAACAGAAAAGAGTGTTATTTGGTATTTTATATTTATTTTTTAATTGATCAAACGACATCAATATACCTCCTTCAAAACAATCACCTATATATTTAATTCCCCTTTTGGAACCAATTATGTAAAAGTTTATTATCCATTGTAAAAGGAATAAGTCTAATTTGAATTAAAGTTCTTTTTGCTAATAAAGATTTCTTTATCTCATCGTCCATATTTACCTTATTCCATAAATCAAGTGTCTTAATGTAGGAGATTCTTTTTTCCCCCATATCCATTTGGATTCCCATTTATATATAAAATCTTCTGGTATGTTTTTTCCTATCTTATCTAATTCTATTCTAATCCATGCCAGTTTTTCTTCATCAAAAAAAGGCGCAATAAATCTAAGTTGATTTGCTTTATAATAATTCTTAAAATTTGGAAGTTGCAACCCTCCTAAATCAAATTTACATGTCAATTTTTCCAATGATATTCTCGACATCTCTCCTTTCCAAAGAAATTTCCTTACATATTTATTCAGTTCTTGGAAAAAACTTCTGAGGCAATTGTATTGGTAAAGTTTGGAATAAATATTGCAATCTAGGAAATATATTCATTTTTACAGCATTAACTCTACCTATTAATGTTATTGGTAACATTATCCAATTATCAAGATCCTATTTTATTTTTTTTAAATAATGGCATATAATTTTGTTTATATAAATTTTTTACATCATTATCAACTCTAATACCTAAATATTTTATCCCATTTATTGACCATCAAAATTGAGTTACTAATCGACATTGATTATAATTTCCTTTGGTAAGGGGTAAAATTTCACTTTTATCCCAATTTACTTTATACCCTGATACTTTCCCATATTCTTCCAATCTAAAAGATAGTCTTTGCAAAGATTGCAATGGGTTTGTTAAATAAATCAAAACATCATCAGCAAATAAATTAATCTTATATTCTTCTTGATTAACTCTAAAGCCCCCAATGTCTGGATCTGTTCTAATTAATTCAGCTAATGGTTCTATTGCCAATACAAATAAAGCAGGCGATAATGGGCAGCCTTGTCTAGTTGACCTCGTTAAGCAAGATGGTGTTGAAATCTGACCATTTGTAACTACTTTAGCTTGAGGATTAGTATTTAAGGTTTTAATCCATTGTATAAAATTTTCCTAACTCATATTTTTCCAATACCTTAAATAAAAAATCCCATTCCAATCTATCAAATGCTTTTTCTGCATCCAAAGCAACTGCCACACTCATTTCCTCTCTTTTTTGTGCCAAATGAATTATACTAAGTAACCAGGTTATATTATCCATTGATTGTCTTTTTTAATAAAACCTGTTTGATCCGTATGTATTAATTTTGGTAAATATTTAGATATTCTATTAGATAAAATTTTTGCTAAAATTTTATAATCTGTATTCAACAAAGAAATAGGCCTATATGATGTTGGTTTTAAAGGATCGCTATCTTTTTCTGGCAATACAGTTATGATCGCTGTTAAAAAAGATTGTGGGAGTTTATGCATTCTTTCCACTTGATATATTAATTCCATAAAAGGAGGAATTAATAAATCTTTAAATTTTTTTATAAAATTCAGGAGGAAAACCATCTTCTCCTGGGGATTTATTACTCTGAAGTGATCCTAAAGCTTCTTCAACCTCTTTTAATGTAAAGGGCATATCTAATCCTTTCTGTTCTTCCAAATTTAATTTTGGAAGGGTTATTTGTGATAAAAATTTATCTATCTCAGCAATCTTATTTTGTGATTCTGATTGATGTAGTTCAGTATAAAAAATTTTTAAAGTTTCATTAATTTCTAAAGGTTTATAAGTAACCTTATTTGCACTTGTTCTAATTGCATTTATTGTTTTAGAAGCCTGTTCTGTTTTCAGCTGCCAAGCAAGAATCTTATGTGATCTTTCACCTAATTCATAATATTTCTGTTTAGTTCTCATAATTACTTTTTCTGTACGATATGTCTGGAGTGTATTATATTGTAATTTTTTATTAACAAGTTGTCTTCGTTTTTCTTCTGTCATATATCTTTGAGATTCTTTTTCTAACTTTATGATATCTTTTTCCAATTGATCTATTTCTGCCATGTATTCCTTCTTAATTTTAGATGTATAACTTATAATCTGACCCCTAAATATGCTTTCATCACTTCCCATAATACAATTTTATCCTCAACTGAATGTAAATTTGTATCCAAAAAAAAAGGATCTGTTTTTTCATAAAAATCACAAAAATCTTGACGTTTTAATAAAATTGAATTAAATCTCCATCTATAGATTGATTCCTCCTTATCCATAATTATCATTGTCATTATCAAGGAGGAATGATCTGACAGTATTCTTGCTTTATATTCCACACTTTTCACTCTATACTGAATATTTTTTGATAATAAAATAAAAAATCACTCCTTGGATAAGTTTTGTCTATTTGAATAAAATGAATAGTCTCTTTTTCTTGGATTAATTTTTCTCCATATATCAATCAGATTTAAATCTTTCATTATTACTTTTGATTTTGTAGCAACTTTAGTTGACCTATCCAAAACTGGATCTAAACAAAAATTAAAGTCTCCACCTATTAATATTTTATCATGTGCATCAGCCAAGTTCAAAAAAACTTCTTGCATGAACTTTGCATCATTTTCATTTGGTGCATAAATGTTCATAAGAGTCCATAATTCTGAAAAAATTTGACAATGTATAATCACATATCTCCCCACAGAATCAATTACTACATTTTGTATTTTAATTGGTAAAGTTTTATTAACCAAAATTGCAACTCCTCTCGATTTTGAATTAAATGAAGCTGCAATGACATTTCCAACTCAATCTCTCTTTAATTTCTTATGTTCTGTTTCTGTTAAATGTGTTTCTTGTAGAAAAGCTATATCTCCTTTCATTTTCTTAATATATGTTAAAACTATTTTTCTTTTCACAGGTCCATTAAGTCCATTAACATTAAAACTTAAAAAATTAATTAATCATTCATAATACCTTGGGAACTCTTTAAAATTCTCCATGTTGCTATGTGTCTCTCCCCAACCATCCAGGCAAAAAAGAAAAATAAAAGAAAGGTAACTAATATATAAGAAAAAAAAACAAAAACCCACTAATGTTGCGAATAAAAATAAACACATTACCCGCCCCCCCCCCCATTTTACTGGTCATGGCAATCGCCATGATTGTACACGTGAAACTCGCAGCCATCGATCAGAAGCTCCTCCAGCTTCCCCGCAAAAAAAAAGAGAATATATTAGTGAAGAAAAAAAATAATTAATGTCTCTACTCCCAATTAATACTCAACTATTTTTTTCTTCTTATTCATTATAAATGTCTGTCAAGTCCAAACTTATTTCAGTCTTCATCATTAGTCCACTTCATTTCTATAATTCTTTACCCCTCCTCGTGGATATCAGGTAGTTCTTGTACAAATTTCTCCACTTTCTGGTAATCAATGAAAAATCTTCTTTCTTCGTTATCCAAGAAAATTATCAATTTTGCTGGGTAGCTCAATAAAAATTTATAGCCCTTTTCCCATAAAGATTTTTTCACTGGATTAAATTCCTTCCGCCTCTTCAGAAGATCGTAACTTATGTCTGGATAAAAAAAAAAACTCTTTTCCCTTCTATCATCAATGGCCCATTTCTCTTTTTAGCACCTTGAGTAGCTGCCTTCAAGATCATTTCTTTATCTTGGTACCTTGAGCATTTTATCAATATTGATCTTGGATTTTGATCTTGTTGAGGTTTTGGTCTTAAAGTTCTGTGTGCTCTTTCAATTTCAATTACTTGACTTCCTTCTTTCATTTCCAAAATTTTCGGAATCCATTCTTGGAAGAATTTTATTGGTTTTTCTCCCTCTGTACCTTCTATAAGACCAACAATTTTAATATTATTTCATCTACTAGAATTTTCAAGCGCATCTATTTTTTCCAACATCTGTTTTCTTTCTGTTGTCCAGGCAAGATTACTGTCTTCTATCTTATCTATTCTTTCAGTGTTTTCTTCCATTTTTACTTCCATCTCTTTAACTTTATTATCCATCTTCTTTTGTTTTTCCACCACATTATTGAGTGTAATCTGCATCCTTCTTATATCTGTTCTTATAGCTTTTAATTCATTCATCATATATATCAGGATATCTCTTATGTCTCCTTTAATCTCCTTTTCCTCTTCTTCTTCATCTGTGTTTCCCAAAGAATCTGATTCCACTTCCGATTCACTTCCAGCCGTAGTTGGGATTTGTAGTTTTGTTAATATCTGTCCATGCATACTTGTTTCTTCGCGCATGTGTTGTTCTTGCCATTTCTTCTTAGAGACCGCCGACATTGCCGCAACTTCCTGTCCCGAACCATCAGAAGTGCCATGCACTTCTCCGGGAGGAGATCCAACTTGAGTACGAGGCTTCGCCGAAACGGTTAGGCCTTTTTCCCCGCCGACTTGCGCAGTCTTCGAAGTAGTAGCTTTCTTCTGTTTCAGTTTAGGAGCCATATCTAAAAATAATCCTGAGTTGCTTATAGTTACTACCGGTAGTAGGTATTTGTTAACTCTTCTTCATTTGAACCCTATTTCATTACTTTTACGAGGGAGCTGGATTCCCAACGTCTCGACCCTATGTCATCACGTGATGCCCCCCCCAGTCTACTCCTTAAACTTACCTATGCCTAAGCTTTTGGTTATCTATCTCATTGTCTTCTTGTGTCATTTGGTGTAAAGTTTTGTATCATGCAAATTAGAGGTCCTGTACAAATAAAGGTCAATCTTGTTCGTTTCTTGAAAGGCTTGGCATCTGTTCTGGTGGACACAGACACAGGAAGTCAGGTGGAAACTCTTGAAACCCATGAGATAGGCAGCAAAAGCTGTGAAAAGATTGGTCTCAGACAAAAATAATTAGAAATAATTTGGTTTCAAGTTAAGTAAACAGTATATAGGTTAGCTTAATATATTCTTTATATGATTAAATTTTCCATTGCTGTGCAAAGGCAAGTTATACAGTTTGAATTAGATTTAATCACCAGCCCTTATTTATATATTAAAAATAAATCATCTTAATAATGTATGCGTCAAACCAAGAAGCCAGAAGAACAGGTGCAAAGGACACATGCATACTTTGATTATATCACCATGCTACTAAGTCAATAAAGTGACTCATAGAAGGTACTCATGGTTGATACAAAGTTATAACAGTATCTTTATTATATAAAAAGATCCTTTCATTCATTACATAAATTAAAGTTAAATTATATTTTTTTTATAAAGTTAACATGTTCAGAAAAACAAAACTATAGAAATAGTCAAGTTTCCTTCTTAGGAAGTAATTTTGTTCCTGCTATTCATAAAATACAGCTGTTTATAAAAGAGACAGAAGTCACTCTTAAGTTTCTCAATAAACAATTTTAAAAATTTACCCCCAAAATGGTAAAATTGTCAGCATTCAATTAATTGAGATGGAATAGGACTTAAAAACATAAAATACTGGAAATGTTCTGCTGGTCAGGCAGCCACAAGTGGATAAAGGTTATTGTCATTTTCATTAGAACTGGATAATGATACAGATGATATAGAGGTATAAATTTTTAACACTATACCTTGCTTGCCACTACATAGCTGTTAATTGGTCGGCTGAATATCTCTAGTGTTTTCAATATTAATTTCAGATTCAGCAGCTTTTTTTATTTAGAATTAATTATTTGACTTAAACTGGGATTTGATATTACAGTCCAATATTTTCTGCTATTTTAAGTTACAGTGCCAGTTACAAAAATAAATATGAGTTAAGACATGAAAGACTTACCATTAGATTCTGGCTCTGGAATTGGTCGATATTCCTGTGAATATGGAGAAAATGGAGAATGTATTTGAGAGAGATTAGAGCCATCATGGTTGTCTCAAATAATAAAAGGTGAAAATTCCAATTTTACAAATAAAATGGAATGACAAGCAGGAATACATGGTAGCTGTATTATTAAAGCCATTTAAGAACGGCCTGCATATTGTGATCAGCAGCTATTGGATTATGCACTAAATTAAATGACTGTTATCATTCATTTGTATTTAATGATCTTGCAATTACAGTTGTGATCTGAGTTCAATCCTGCCCTCTGGGACTATGTGTTGGTCTGTTAGTTCTTCCTGTGAAAACATATGGGTTTCCCCCATGTGCTCCAGTTCCCTCCCATATCCCAAAGAAATTTTAACTGGTAAACTACTATAAATTACCTCTAGTGCAGTTGAGTGGTAGGGATGTAGGATAGAATTAGTTACAGGGAAATAGTTGGGAAAATGGATTGATAGGATTTGTGTGACAATTGGAAAAGCCTGATGGTTTGTAAGGAAATAGGAGTTGCATACAAGACCACCCTTTCCATTGTGCCTTGACAGGCTTTTAACAAGAGCTATCATTTTCCAACTTCATTTCTTGCATTATAATTGTTACAAAGGATTCAACTTCTAATGTAATTTCCAGTAAAGTGATTAGTTCCTTAACTCCCAATGGGACATTATTTTCTGAAACTCCCATTTGGAACAAGGTAGGACCACAGGCAAAGACTCAAAAAAGCAATCTTTGCTCTACCATTCCCTGCCACAAAGGTTTGTACACCACCAGGTTCAGAAACAGCTACTGCCCTTCAGACTCCTGAACCAGCGAGGATAACTTCACTCACTTTTACACCGAACTGATCACTGAACACAACCTATGGATTCATTTTCAAGGATTCTACAATTCATGTTCTTAGTATTATTTATTTGTTTAGTTATTTATTGCTTTTTTTGTATTTGCGCAGTCTGTCTTCTTTTGCACATTGGTCGCTTGTCAGTCTTTGTGAATGTAGTTTTTCATTGATTCTATTGTATTCCATTTTTCTAGTGTGAATGCTTGCAAGAAAGTGAATCTTACTGTAGTATATGGTGACACCTAAGGTAGGTGGCATTGTGGATAATGAAGTAGGTTTTCAAAGCTTGCAGAGATTTAGGCCAGTTAGAAGAGTGGGCTGAACAATGGCAGATGAAGTTTAATGCTGATAAGTGTGAGGTACTACATTTTGGTAGGAATAATCCAAATAGGACATACATGGTAAATGGTAGGGCATTGAAGAATGCAGTAGAACACAGTGATCTAGGAATAATGGTGCATAGTTCCCTGAAGGTGGAATCTCCTGTGGATAGGGTGGTGAAGAAAGCTTTTGGTATGCTGGCCTTTATAAATCAGAGCATTGAGTATAGGAGTTGGGATGAAATGTTAAAATTGTACAAGGCATTGGTAAGGCCAAATTTGGAGTATTGTGTACAGTTCTGGTCACCGAATTATAGGAAAGACATCAACAAAATAGAGAGAGTACAGACATTTACTAGGTTACCTGGGTTTCAGCACCTAAGTTACAGGGAAAGGTTGAACAAGTTAGGTCTTTATTCTTTGGAGCGTAGAAGGTTAAGGGGGGACTTGATAGAGATATTTAAAATTATGAGGGGGATAGATAGAGTTGAGGTGGATAGGCTTTTTCCATTGAGAGTAGGGGAGATTCAAACAAGAGGACATGAGTTCAGAGTTCGGGGGTAAAAGTTTAAGGGTAACACGAGGGGGAACTTCTTTACTCAGAGAGTGGTAGTATTGGAGTATAAAAGTTGCATTGTTTGCTGTGTAACCAAAACTATGTAGTCAGCTTTGAACTTGCTATTTGCTATGCATATATCCAATTTATAGTAGGAGAATGAAATCTTAAGAATGTAGAAGACAATGGTGTGTTAATGAGAGGTAGCTAAGAGATGTAGATTACGTAGTCACCTTGGAGTTTGCTATTTGCTATGCATGTATCCAGTTTAGAAGGAGAACAAAATCTTAAGAATGTAGAAGATAATGGGGTGTTAATAAGAGGTAGCTGAGTCTCAAGATGGCGCTTATGGAGTGAAGCTGTTTTAGGCTTTGCTCCAATCCTTTTATTTTTATTAAACCTACAAACGCCCCCTAATTGATCTTTTTATACCTATTCTAAAGGGGTTTAAACATATGAAATTTTTTTCAACTGTTTGAATCATTTTCAACTCGCTGAAATGTCTAGACCAAAGGAATTGAAACAGACGAAAGAACCGTTAACTTTAGAAGCAATTGCGAATCTTATGGACGACAGACTTGGAAAACTGGAGAGTAAACCGCAAAGCTTTCTACGTTCGATGAAATTTTAAAGACATTTGACGCAAAACTTCAAGCACTTACACTGGGTTCACAAAAACAAGCAAGTATTTTAGTTCTTGAAGAAGCCGCTCGCCAGAGATCGTATAATTGAAACTTTGCAACAACAGCAAGCTTCGACTTCTCAACAGATGAATCTTTATAAATCTAAAATCACTGATCTTGAAAACCGCTCTCGAAGACAAAATCTTCGGTTAATTGGGATTCCGGAAAAATTTGAGAATGACGATCTCAGTTTTTTCCTCCAAATTTTTAATGGATGTCTTTGGCTCAGAAGTACTGGATTCCCCTCTAATAATCAACCGTGCACATCACATTTCTCGTTTTCATTCAGATTCAAGTTTGAAACCACGACAAGTAATTCTCCGGATCCATTATCCTCATACCAAAGAGCGTTTGATTCGGGCTGGCCGGAAAAAGGGTATGATCAGCTTTCAAGGTTTTAAATTCCATATTCTGGAAGACTACAGTCTCGAAGTTTGAAGGGCAAGAATGGCTTTTAAATCGGTTATGTCGGAAATTCATCAGGAAGGCTACAAGCAAGCACTGTTATTTCCAGCGCATTTGAGAGTTACTCTCAAAGACGGAACTTACCGGCTGTTCAAATCTCCAGCAGATGCTCAAAGATTTCTTGAAGAATAACATTTTATTGTTTTTACGGGTTGACTAATGTAATAATTAGTTTATAGATTTGGATCTTTTATAAAATGTTTTTTTTTTTACGTATGGCTTACATGTATTTCTTATACATGGTAAAAGTCTGTTTTTGGTTTATTCTGAGTTTGTTATTTTTTCATATTATTAATCTGTTAGTTTTGAAAGTAATTCATTAGGGTTTTCTTTTAAGTTCATATACACTTTTTTATATTTTTAACGTTTAAATATTAAGGTTTTTTAAAAATAAAATGTTGTTTCTTCTTCCCGAACGACCTTAGTGCTTGGAACGTCACATCCGTTTTGATGTGTTTGAATAAGTTTAAAACTTTCTTTTAAAACACTAATACAATATTATTCATTTATGGGTTTTATCGTTTTAATTTTTTTAAATCCTTTTGTTTTATATATATATATATATATATATATATATATATATAATACTAATTTTATATTTTAATTTTTGCTATACCAACCCTTTCTTATAATATGGGTGGTTTGTATCTTTTATTCAACTTTTTTTTGTTTGAGTTGCCGTCTTGAGACATGGGGGTAATTTTAGTGTTAGATTGCTTGCTTGCCTCTTTTTGGCTTTTTTCCTGGGGTTTTGAGGGTGGAGGGAGGGGGATTTTTCTTCTTTCTTTTCTTTTTGCTTGCTTTATGCTTAGTTTTACTTCATGGGCTCATATGAAACTACAAAAATGGTTGCAGTGTCATGACTTCCAGTTCCTCCTTGAACTTACTTCCCTCTTCTGGATTCATGAGTTCATCTTTTTTTTTAACCTTATGTATTAATTGTAATAAATATTGTCAATATGGATAAGGTTATTAATTTTGTTTCTTGGAATACTAATGGTTTAAATCATCCGATCAAACGGAAAAAAATATTCAAAGTATTCCATAGAATGAATGCTAATGTTATCTTTGTACAAGAGACTCATGTGAGGAAGGTGGATAGTCAACGCTTTTTTAGGTTTTGGAAAGACCAACAATATCACTCGAATTCTCAAGCCAAAGTAAGAGGCGTTTCCATTTTTATAGATTCTTCAACCTCCTTTATACACTATGAAACAATTTCAGACCCACAAGGTAGATTTTTGCTTATTACTGGTCTACTTTTTAATCAAAAAGTTGTTTTAGTTAATGTTTATGCTCCAAACACTGATTGTCCTGAATTTTTTAAGTGTCTATTTACATCCTTTCCCAATTTGAATCAGTACAGGCTGATAATGGGTGGGGATTTTAACTGTTGTTTAAACCCTTCGATGGATAGATCCAAGCCCACCCAAGCTCTTCCGAATAAATCGGCCTCTCTTATTAATTCCTTTATGACTGGTTCAGCAATTTTCGAAATTTGGCGTTGTTTACACCCCAATGACAAAGAGTTTTCATACTTTTCTCATGTTTATCATAATTATTCAAGAATTGATTACTTTTTTATTGATCACCGTTTACTTATAGATGTTATCGATTGTAAATATGACTCTATTACCATTTCTGACCATGCACCTTTGAAGCTATCTATTAAGATAATGGATTCATCTATTAATGCTAAATCTTGGAGGTTCAACTCTATTTTATTGCAGGACTTAGACTTTATTAATTTTATTAAACAACAAATTGATTTGTTTTTCTCAACAAAATTCTACAGCAGAGATCTCTAGTGGAATTTTATGGGACACTTTTAAAGCATTTATTCGTGGACAGATTATTTCATACTCTGCTGGAGTTAGGAAACGAACTAATTCTAAAATATTAACATTGGTTGATAAAATCAAAGCAATTGATAAGATTTATTCAGTGACCCCCAGCAAAGAACTTTATAAAGAAAGAGTGGAACTTCAAATGGAGCATAGTTTGTTATTATCCTCTTCGATTGAAAATCAGTTAATTAAATCTAGAACCCAGTTTTATGTACATGGAGGCAAGTCTGGCAAATTATTGGCTAATCAATTGAAAACTGCTTCGGTTAAACTACAGATTACTAGGATTCGTAAACAAGATGGCACTCTGACGATTGACCATAAAGAGATAAATAAAGCCTTTCAAGATTTTTATAATTCCTTATATCAATCAGAATTTGTTGAGGATTCTTCTATAATAGATGAATTTTTAAGGAAATTGAATATACCAAAATTAACAGTAGAGGATAGTGTATTCCTAGATACACCTATTACGGAAACTGAAATAAAAAAGGCTATTTTTTCCAATGAATTCCGGTAAAGCTTCTGGTCCAGATGGTTATACTGCAGAATTTTTAAAATCCTTTTCCTCTACACTTTCTCCTTGGCTTTGTAAAATTTTTAAAGATGCGTTAATTATAGGCAAATTGCCACAATCTTTTTATGAAGCCTCTATTTCTTTAATTCTTAAAAAAGATAAAGACCCTATTGAATGTGCATCCTATCGGCCTATATCCTTGTTGAATACGGATTTTAAGATTTTTAGTAAAATTTTGGCTACTAGATTAGAAAATATATTACCTCGAATCATTTCTGAAGATCAGACTGGATTTATTAAAAATCGCTATTCATCTTTTAACATTAGAAAATTAATATTATTTATACTCCTTCACCCAAAATACCAGAATGTGTCATTTCCTTAGATGCTGAAAAAGCATTTGATAGAGTTGAATGGCCATATTTATTTAATACATTGCAGCATTTTAATTTTAGTTCAAAATTTATATCATGGATTAAATTAATATACTATAAACCCTTGGCTTCGGTTTTTACCAATAATCAAAGATCTCCTTTTTTTCCAGTTATTCTGTGGTACCAGGCAAGGTTGTCCTTTAAGTCCTTTACTATTTGACATTGCTTTGGAACCTTTGGCTATAGCCATTCGTGAATCACCTAATATTTTGGGTATTACTCGTGGGGAGGGGACGTATAAGTTATCATTATATGCTGATGATTTGTTACTATACATATCTGACCCCGAGAGATCTATTCCTGCTATTTTGTCCTTGCTTGCTCAGTTTAGTAACTTTTCTGGTTATAAATTGAATTTTAATAAGAGCGAATTATTTCCATTAAATATGCAAGTTCCAATTTATAAACATTTACCATTTAAAGTTGTTATAGATTATTTTACTTATTTAGGTATTAAAATTACTAAAAAACATAAGGATTTATTTAAAGCTAATTTTTTACCTTTAATTGACCAAATTAAGCAACTTGCTACCAGGTGGTCTCCACTATCTTTGTCATTGGTTGGTTGAATTAATGCCATTAAGATGATGGTACTACCCAAATTCTTATATTTATTTCAAGCATTACCAATTTTTATTCCTAAATCTTTTTTTGATATTATTGACTCCAAAATATCTTATCTGTGGCAGAATAAAAGTCCTAGACTAGGCAAAAAATATTTACAGAAGCCTAAGGAGGAGGGCGGTTTGGCTTTGCCAAACTTGAGATTTTACTATTGGGCAGTTAATATACGATATTTAATATTTTGGACACAAGAATCGACTATAGCTGCTTGCCCACAATGGGTTAATTTGGAATGTAAATCTGTACAAGACTTTTCACTGTTTTACAACTTTAGGATTTTCACTTCCTTTTTATCTAAATTAAATAAACAAATAACTAATCCTATAGTCAAATATACATTGCGAATTTGGTTTCAATTTCGTAAATTTTTTGGTTTGAATAAGTTTATTTTATCAAGCCCTATAATATCTAACTATTTTTTTCGGCCCTCTTTTATGGATCAAGCTTTTCTTTTATGGAAAAAAGGTATAACATGTTTTCATGATTTGTTTTTGGATGATAGCTTTATGTCCTTTGAACAGCTATCTAATAAATATAATTTACCTAAAACTCATTTTTTTAGATATTTGCAAGTTAGAAATTTTTTGTATAATGAGTTACAGACTTTTCCAAAACTATGTCCATTGGACATTACAGAAAGAATTTTAGCTCTGAATCCTTGTCAAAAGGGTTTAGTAGCTGTCATTTATAATATGATCATGAAAATACAGCCAGAAGTATCAGAAAAAATTAAGGAATGGGAAAAAGAACTTCATTGTCTTATTCATTCACTTACTGCGCAGTGGGAGAAAATTTTACTATTAGTCAATTCGTCTTCTATTTGTGCTAAACATGCCCTAATACAATTTAAGGTTGTACATAGAGCTCATATGTCTAAGGATAAACTTGCTCAATTTTATTCTTATGTTAATCCAACCTGTGACAGATGTCATTCTGATGTTGCTTCATTGACCCATATGTTTTGGTCTTGTCCTTGTTTGCAAAATTACTGGAAAGACATTTTCAGTATTATTTCAAGAGTTCTGAATATCAATTTCCAACCGCATCCTATTACTGCAATGTTTGATTTACCAATGGTGGATAATAGTTGTTTATCCACTTCATCTCGACGAATGATTGCATTTGTTACATTAATGGCTAGAAGATCTATTTTATTGAATTGGAAAGAAATTAATCCTCCAACTATATTTCAGTGGTTTTCTCAAACTATCTCTTGTTTGAGCTTAGAAAAAATTAGAAGTGTTGCTTTTGATCCTTCAGTTAAATTTGAAGAAACTTGGAGACCATTTATTCAACATTTTCATATGAGTTAAATTGTCTTTTCCTAAACCTCACTTTTATTATCCTTAATTATTTGGATGGAGGTTCGGAGTTATTGGCACTACTGTATATATTTATACAGTAAATACAGTTATACAGTTAGTGTTTTTTTCTTCTTTTTTTGGTTTTTTTTTTCTTTTTATTTCTTTTGTTCATAAATACTGAGTTTGGGAGGTTATATATATTGATTATTATATATTTGAATGTCTACTTAAACTATTAACTATGTACTCTCAAACTCTTTGTATTCATGTTTTATTTATGTTTGCTTAAAAATTAATAAAAAGATTTAAAAAGAAAAAAGAGAGGTAGCCAAGAGATGTAGATTAGAACACGATTAAGTCAATGGGTAGAAACAATAGTGGCGGATGGGCAGGGAAAGGGAAAATAGAGAAAATCCCTGTGGATACCGCTTCGTATGAAATGAAGGTCTGAACGGGCAGGGAAAGGATACCGCCTTAAGAGATAAGGGTCTGAACAGACGAGGTGCAAAGAGAAAGCTCTGTGGATACTGCTCTGAATAGAGGTCTGTACGGGCAGAACAGAATAGGAAACAAGGACAGTCCAATATATAGTTTAAAGTGCTGGTAGATAGACGATAGACTAGGCATAGAATTACAGTAAATATTATCCAGTAAACGAACTGTGAATCTCTGAAATACCTTAAAAAGAGAGAACAACATGACAGGTAAAGGAACGGCAGTAGCGATTCTGAGCAAAAAAATCCCGGTAAATAAATATGAGATCACAAAAACTTCAGGAAAATGGGAAAAGAGAACCAAAAACCTGGTCACAAAATGGCCAAGAGAAGGAACGTTTGATGTAAGCTTGTGTGAAGAAATGGAGGCACTAATTAAAAATTACAAACCAAAAGATAAATCTAAGAGGGCAAAAAAGAGAACGAGAAATGGAAGTGCTAAAACTCTTCAGAACGGAGGGAGAAAGGCTGAGGAGGACAGGTAGAATATTGATTACAAGCGAGGAAGACACTAAGGTGCTAGAGAAACAGCCTGTTAGAGAGAGAGGAAGGTACAGTGAGAAGCTGGCTTCAGCTCCGTACCCAGATGCGAAAGAAACAGAAAAGCCCCCTCCCTATAATGAGGAAGGAAGGAACCCCTAAGCAGTGCCCCCTGCTGACGGGAACAGTAAACGTGCAGGGAGAAGTACAAGTTTGGGATAATGAGGAGGAAAAAAAGACAATACGAGAAGGAAAAAGCGGCGATATGGAAGGAGATACAGGCAGAAAGGATAAATGTGGAACAGGCAAAGAGAGAAATGAAAGAAGAAATTGAACGGATGAAATACTTGAGAGAGGAAAAGGAGTATGAGGAGTATCGGTTATACCATAGAAATAAACAGACTAGAAAAGAAAATGGCTCATCAGGGCAGGAAGATATGAGGCATTCAAGAGGAAGTGGAAAAAAGATAGGAGATGATTGTCTTGGAGAAACACAAGAGAGAAGGGAATCAAGCACGAGTAAGGATCATGAGGAGTCCCTGCCACAGGTGTACAGACACGGTCAGGAAGAAAGAGAAGGTGACTCATTGGAGGAGCAAGAGTTAAGTGGAGAGAGAGAGAGAGAGGACGTGAGAATTTGTGGGGAAGAGGTAGGAGGCAGAAGCCTAGAAGAGCAAAAGGAGGTGGTAGGGAAGCAACGTGCGGAACTAGAGAGAGAGCTAGATAAGTTACTGAGAGAGGATTGCCAGAGGAGATGTGAAAAATACTCCAGGGGCCAACCAAGTATTGAATCAAGACAGAAAGGAAGGACTCCAGAGGGAGACCGAGGGAAGAGGAGGACCCCGGAGAAATTTGTGTGGGAGGCAGTAAAGACATACCCTGAGACAGATGGGGAGTCAGGCGAGGAGGAGAGCCAGGGCAGGTGGGAAGAAGGAGGAAGAATGATGCCGTTGTTCGTTAAAGGATCAGGACAAGTGCAGTATATCCCTTGGGGATCCCAGGACCTAGAAGGGCTGAAAAAAACACTCTGCCAAGTAACAGGATTCAAATCTGATTAAGTTTGTTAACATTTGAGTAATCAGATAAGTAAAATAAATTAGTTTAATTATTTACAAGTGTATTTCCCTATTCTTTTAGGATTTACAATTGTTCACAAATTATCACTGATAAAAGTGTAAATAAATGCTGCTTGTTAATCCTTTCTACTGCAAAATTATCACTTGCACCCTTTTCACTTCCTGCAATTATAAAGTTACAAAACAATAGAAAAAAAGATAAATTGGTTACCAGTCTCAGATCATTCTTTTCATAGAGCACCACAGACAGGTTTTCATGCTGTGCCATTGCCAGTCTCACTGATTAAAGGGGTTTGCATTAATTTATACTTTCAGCCGATGAACAATTCTAAATGAGTCCAAAGGCCCTTTTATCACTGAACGTATCCTTGACACGATGTGTTTTCACTGAAAAACAGCACAAATAGAAACAAGCAGAAGTGATAGGGATTTAAAGGCATTTCACTAATTACAGAGATTCATTGCTCCAATTTATAAACAATAGAGCAAAGCAATAGTGGAGCCCAAACTAAATATAAAATACTATAATCAAATGGACTTTTCTCAATCCACTTTTTTCTCTTTTGCCCATAAGTCAAGACAATTCACTACTTCAAAATGTGCCAGATAGTGGAAGCTTTGAATCAGAGGGGGGGAAATTCAGCTGAAACCAGTTTTATAACTATGGAGGACCTTGGTCAAATGGGTCAAGTAAATACCTTTGTGAGACTATAGAATTGCGTGTCTGTATTGCTTACTGCCTAGATCAGCAGAGAATCATGGTGCTGTAGCGGTGTGCTACACGCAGCACTAAAATAACGACACGGAGTCGGTAAACTGCAGTCAAAGATAAAGTTTATTCGAACTTCACAGCCTTGCTTTCAAACCTCCCTCCATCCGCTTTCCCCCGCGCGGATGCTTCGAGAGGCACGTACTGACACCCCCTCAGGTTTTCTCCCTTTGTTGCAGACCTAGCCTTTGTGCCTGCACGCTGGCTAATTGTAAGCCGGTTCGAGTGTGCTAGTAAGTGGGTCGCCACAGTGCTGCCCTTTAGCCTACTGCTGTACACCACGAACTACGTGACTTAATTGTGGAAGGAAATTCTGAATAAAGGGTTAAAACATCTGAGTTGTTAACATCCTGAACCTTTCTTTAACTAGCAAAATGCCTAGTGCTGATCTTAGTGCACAACGCAACAGCGTGAACAAGATGGAGATAGTAAAGGCCATAATTTGTAGGGAGGACCTTATGGGCTGTCAAGTTTCTGACAATTAAAGAGTTTGTATGGTTTTCCTTCACCTATCTGGCACTAACATATAAAACAAATTATACTTTTGTACTTTAATGACTAACTGGATCTAAGGATTTAATGAACCTTCTTTACAGCATAAATACTCACCATTCAGCTTGGGTTCCAGCACGCTTAGTAATCTATCTTAGTTTCAAGGATGCTCTGATAACCCATCTGTGCATTATGGGCAGAAAAGAGACTGACATTTTCATTGGAATTTATAAGATGCACAGGATTGACATTTTTGAACTTTGATGTAATTGACTTTCTGTGTGTGTATGTAAAAAAGGCTTTGACTATTGTTCTTTGGAAGTCTTGACGATCGCACTGTTAGCGAGTTATTCTTCCCTTATTCATGAATAAAGGTATTCTCTACACAATTCGAAGTCTGTGTTCCAATTCATTAGTGACCAACTTTAATTGGAATTCCTTAGCAAATTAATTTCCCTAACAACGACTTACAGTCCTGCCCAGATCATATGTGGGTGCACATCATGTTGGTTTGTCTAACACAGATGTTCAAAAACTAGCTTTGTTGCATCCTGTGCCAGAGATACTTTTTCTTTCTCTCCATTCTCCATCCTAATTGTAGGCAGTAAATATAAACCAGAGACCTGATGCAGGATTTGGAGCCTAACATTAATAATGCCTTTCCTCTCGCAGATGCTGTTCAACTTTTGTAGATTATTTGCTACAGCAAATAGAATCTATTTGTTTTATTTTGTAATTGGACTTCCTTCCCAAATGACTACAGTTCCACCAATTTTAAAATCTAGTTTCTAAATCTAAAATCTGTCCACTTTTGTTGTCTTTTTTTCTTATCTATTTTATTTCACTCAAGTATCTTAAATACCTTGTACTTTAGCTACTAATTAGCTAGTGACAATAACAAGAGTTAATATCGCATCACTGGTCTAATAATCCTTATTCTTAATTATTTTGCACAATGGTATTTAGATATCTGACAGCCTAAGTGTAAAATAAAAAGGATGACATAACATGTTAACTTCTCTGCCTTCCTGTTGAGTGCAGACTGCATTCTGTAACAGAGAGGATTTCATCATTCTGAAAGCAATGATTGTTTACTGAGTGGCATTTAATTCATTATGTTGGTTAATTTTTGGACGTACCCATGTTAAACACGCCCTTATTAACCCAGACATTAAATAGTTCAGAATAAATTTCAGAATGGTACCAACTGTACCTGTAAGTACATTAATGTACCTCTCCATTCATACTCTGACCTATCTGTTTTCGACGTCTTTCATTGTCAGTGTGAGGCCTAATATAAACTGGAAGAACAGCAGCTCATATTCTGCCTAGGAAGCCTACAACCTGAAAACATGAAACCAATTCACCTCTCCAATTTCACCAGTTCCTCCCATTCACATTCACCAACCCTCCAACCCACCTTCTGTCATAAACACGAGAAACTCAGCAGATGCTGGAAATCCAAAGCAACCCACACAAAATACTGGAGGAACTCAGCCGGTGCAACACTCCGGCGAGAGACGGCTGCGGACACACAACCAGTAAAGCGTGCGACAGCTCCGGGCTCGCAACGGGGGCGGCGCCGCGGCCCACTCCGGGCACAGGATGAAGGAAAATGCCAAGAATGCCGCTGCTTCTTTGGCGGGCAGTGCACACTCTCCCTTCCGCCGCCCGCCCGTTGTCCTCCGAGAGTCCTGGGGAATGAACTGCGGACACACTGACCTGCCGGACGGATCCCGTAAGTGAGGGCGGCGGACCCGGACCCGCACCCGCCCGTTGTCCTCCGAGAGTCCTGGGGAATGAACTGTGGACACACTGAACTGCCGGGCGGACCCGCTGCCGCCTTCCCATTGGTCAGGCGCGAGGCTAATCTGGAGACGCCTCGCGCGCTTGTCATACGGTGGCGTCATACTGCGGCTCGCGCTCCAACCAGAACGGAAGCCCCGTGTGGGTGGGGGGAGGGGGTTGGCATGGGGAGAAGAGGGTAGGGGGTTAATGTGGCTCGGGAGTTAACGTGGGGAAAGGGTTGACAGGATTAGCCCGGAGGAAGGAGGATCGTATGGCTTGCATGGTCTGTGGGAATAGCATGGAAAGAATGACATAGGGGACCAGGGTTGGCTGGGAGACAGGAATGAATTTGGAGTGAGGTTGATACCAAGAGGAGTTGGCATGAGGGACGGCTGAAATGGGGAGGAAAGGTTGAGGTGGGGGAATGAGGAAGACGCGAAGCTAGGGCTTGACAGAGAGAAGAAGTCAACACTGGGGAGACGTTAACATAGTGGAGGAGGTAGAAATACAGAAGGGAAGAACATCAGGGGAGAGGGTAACACGAATCAAGAGGATCAGTGATAGGTGGAGAGGGGTTCACATGGTGGGAGGAGGAGGTTGCCATAAGGAAATGAGGAAGATTATCTTAGGGCGATGGTGGGGTGAGTGGGAGGGAGAAAGGGGAGAAGTAAGAGAGGTAACGTGAGATAAGGGATTCAAAGATGTCGGGGAGATGGATATTGACATTGTGTGATGTCAAGATTGCAGAGTGAGTAAGATTGGTGTGAAGGGGTGAGATTGTTTTTTGGGAGGGGATTTTGAGACCCCACAACAATATTCACAGAATTGGACAGTTTCCTTATTACTGGGAATTTGATCACATTAATATTGCTTATTCAATGGTGAGTGCTTGAACATGTACTTCTCCCAGAATGAAATGTATTTTCAACCATTCCTGCATCAATTTGTGTAACTGAGAAGTCCACTGTTTAGGATCCAGTGAGTTGAGATTTGGTGTTTTACATTGCATGGATCATTGAGATTGTAGGGATGCATTTGTGGCATATTGTCATGGGGGCAGGGTTTGATGGGCTTGTGAATGGAAAGGTTAGATGATTGAAAATTGAAATTCAATTTAATTTTGTTTTCAAAGTACACATATGAGATTCATTTTCTTGTGGTAATTCTCAACAAATCTATAGAATATCAGTTATAACAAAATGAATAAAAGACTGCCCAACTAGGGCATTCAATAAGAGTGCAAACAACAACAAACAGTGCAAATCCAAAAAGAAGAACCATAATATAAATAAGTAAGCAATACTGACAACATGAGATGAAGAGTCCTTGAAAGTGAGTCCATTGGTTGTGGAAATATTTCCATGATAGGCGAGTAAAGTGATCCCCTTTGATGGCTGAGGGGTAGTAATTGTTCCTGAACCTGGTGGTGTGAGTCCTGAAGCTCCTGTACCTTCTTGATGGCAGCAGTGAAAAGAGAGCTTTGCCTAGATGGTTGGGGTCCCTGATGATGGATGTTGCTTTCCTGCAGCAGTGTTTCATGTAGATGTGCTCAATAGTTGGGATGGACTGGGCCATATCCACTACTTTTTGTAGGATTTTCCATTCAAGGGCATTGGTGTTTTCATACAAGGCTGTGATGCAGCCAGTCAATATACTCTGCATTAAATACCTACAGAAGTTTGTCAAAGTTTTAGATGTCATTCCACATCTCAGCAGACTCCGAAGGAAGTAGAGGCGCTGCCGTGTTTTCCTCGCAATTGCACTTACGTGTTAGGTCCAGGACAAATCCTCTGAAATAGTCATACCCAGGAATTTAAAGTTGCTAACCCTCTCCGCCTCTGATCCTCTGAAGAGACTGGTTCATGGAAATCTGGTTTCACTCTCCTCAAGTTTATAATCAGTTCCTTGTCTTACTGACATTGAGTGAAAGATTGTTGTTATGACACCACTCAACCAGATTCCATCCCCCTCCTATATGCTTATTCATCACCACCTTTGATTTGGCCTATGACAGCAAAGTTGGATATGGCATTGGAGCTGTACTTAGCTACACAGTCATAAAGGTAAAGTGAGTAGAGCAGGGGACTAAGCACACAGCTTTGTGGTGCACCTGTGCTGATGGTGATTGTGGAGGAGATGTTGTTACCAATCTGACCTGACTGGGGACTGCAAGTGAGAATATCCAGGATCCAATTGCACAAGGAAGTATTGAAACCAAGGTCTTGGGGCTTATTAATCAGTTTTGAGAGGATAATGGTGTTGAATTGTGAGCTGCAGTCAACGAAGGTGCATACATCTGGATTTTCTTTACTGCCCAGATGTTCCAGGGTTGACTGAAGAGCCAATGAGATGGCATCAGCTATGGACCTGTTGCTCCGGTAGGCAAATTGGACTGGATCTAAGAATCAGTTCAGAGTTGAGGTGAGTGAAATTATCCACCCCAGTTCAAGACCCTATAGGGTAATAACTGTTCCTGAATTTGGTGGTATTGGAATTAAGGCTTCTGTACCTCCTGCCCAATGTCAGTAGTGAGAAGAGAGCAGGGATTTGATGGTGGGGGTCTTTGATAATGGATGCTGCTTTCTTGTGGTAGCGCTCCGTATATATGTGCTTTGCTTGTGATAAACTGGGCTGTATTCATCACTTTCTGTTGTCTTTTTCTGGGCATTGGTGTTTTCATACCAGGCCATGATGCAGCCTGTTAGGATACTCTCCACTGTGCATTTATAGAAGTTTACCAAAGGTTTTGGTGTCATGCCAAATCTATACAAACTCCCAAGAAAGAAGAGGTGCTTCATTCCTTCAGTCATGGCACTTACACACATGTCCCAGAGCAGGTCTTCTGATATGTTAACACCAAGGAATTTAAAGCTATTTACCCTCTCCATCTCTGATCCCCTAATGAGAACTGCCTCATGGACTTGCAGCTCATTTCAGCTTCCAGCGTTTTGTTTAGAAGCTTGTTGAGATTATGGCTTTAAATTTTTGAACAGAGTAATAAGGGTGGAGGAATAATGAGAGTGGAGGAGTTGCAGTGTGGATATGGAATATTTTGTAGGGATTGGATTAGTTTGATACTAATTTATTTTTGAAGGAACAGTGATGAAATTATAGGCAGCAAAATAGGGAATGGGGTGGGAAGAAGTAAAATATCAGATTTTTAATTGCATTAGCAGGTAAACAGCAATAAGAGACAGAAATATAATCCTGTCTATTTAAAGATATCATGTGGTTTCCCTCATAACTATTTTAAGCTTTAAAATGCTTCTCAGTTTGTTTCCCTTTTTAATATGAGAAGATAAACACCATTAAAATTCTGGACTAATCTATGCCTTTAAGTAATAATAGCAAGATGGATCTCTTTATTTTAAATTATGTCTTGTAGTTAATAAGATATGTTTATCTTTCTTGCACGGGAAGATCCTAGAATTTATAGCTCCAGCCTTTGAGAAAACATGTGCCAAAGACAATTTTGTTTGCTCTCATGAAAATGCCATCTACGAATTTGCTGATGATACAAGCATTGTTGGTAGAATTTCAGATGGTGACGAGAGGGCATACAGGAGTGAGATATGCCAACTAGTGGAATGATGCCATAGCAGCAACCTGGCACTAATGTTAATAAGATGAAAGCGCTGATTGTGGACTTCAGGAGGGTAAGATGAAGGAGCACGTACCAATCCTCATAGAGAGATCAGAAGTGGAGAGAGTGATCAGCTTCAAGTTCCTTGGTGTCAAGATCTCTGAGGATCTAACCTGGTCCCAACATACTGATGTAGTCGTAAAGAAGGCAAAACAGCAGCTATACTTTATTAGGAGTTTGAATAGATTTGGCATGTCAACAAATACACTCAAAACTTCTATAGTTGTACCATGAAGAGCATTCTGACAGGCTGCATCACTGTCTGGAATGGAGGGGCTACTGCACAGGACCAAAAGAAGCTGCAGAACATTGTAAATCTAATCGGCTCCATCTTGGGTACCAGCCTACAAAGTACCCAGGATGTCTTTAGGGAGTCGTGTCTCAGAAAGGCAGCGTCCATTATTAAGGACATCCAGCACCCAGGGCATGCTCTTTTCTCACTGTTACCATCAGGTAGGAGATACAGAAGCCTGAAGGCACACACTGAACGATTCAGGAACAGCTTCTTCCCCTCTGCTATCTGATTCCTAAATGGACACTGAAGCTTTGGACACTACCTCATTTTTTTTTAATAAACAGTATTTCTGTTTTTTTTTGCACATTTTTAAAAATCTGGTCAATACACGTAATTGATTTACTTGTTTATTTATTATTATGTTTTATTTTATTTTATTTATTATTATTATTATTTTCTTTCTCTGCTAGATTATGTTTTGCATTGAACTGCTGCTGCTAAGTTAACAAATTTCATGTCACATGGCAGTGATAATAAACCTGATTCTGATTTTGATGAAAACAAAATGATAATGAAACTTTATTAAATAGCAGAAGTTAGCAACCAGTTGAAATCTCAAAAATGCCAGTGAGATATTATTGTATCAAACCACATGTATTAACCTCTAAGCACACCAGCCAGATATAGAAATAAGATGACTCCATTTTCCACAACTACCAGCTAATTGAGCAAAGAACAAAATGTTGGAGAACTTAGGGGATCCAGCAACAACTGTTGGGGAAGTGGAGGAGAAACTTAACTAATTGGGTCAAGACTATCAGGGCTGAGAGTGGAGAAGAATGATAGTACTGTATAATGAAGAGTGAAGGGATGAACTAGGAACCAGGTGACAGGAGAGTTGGAGTCTAGAAACAGAGGTAAGTGGAAGATCAATGAAAGCAGACACAGAAACAAAAGGAGCAGATGGAGGAGGTGGCAGAGGTGATGGTGAAGGAGAAGGGGAGAATCAGAATCACAAATGCTATCAGTGAAGGAATCTGATAAAGAAAGTAACACACTGATAAAGAACGGAGCAGTATGGTAGCATACTGATTAGTGTAATAAGATAGGGTTCAATTCCTGCTGCCAGTGAGATGGTATGAGAAATATTAGGGAGTTTATATCCATAACTGTGTGGGTTTTCTCCAAGTGCTGCAGTTTCCTCCCACATTCCGAAGATGTACAAGTTAGGGTTAGTGAGCTGAGGGCGTGCTATGGGGGTGGCAGAAGCATGGCGATACTTGCAGGCTTTCCCCAACACACCATATCAACCATTGACATAAATGGCACATTTCACTGTATGCTTCAATGTTTTGATGTACATGCAACAAATAAAGCTAATCTTATCTTTAATCTTTAATAATTACATCTATCAGGGGAAAGAAGGGAAAAAAGAACCAATTGAGGGAGGGGATCTGGTGAGTGAAATGTGAGGTTAGCAGTGGATGGGAAAAGGGATGAATATGAATGTTGGGGCTTAAATGGGACAAATATGGAAAGAGCTGAGGTGGATCATATGAAAGAGCACAGGAAACACAGGAGTTATGGTTTGCCTGAATTTCATGCTATTATCTACCGGTACTTGCCTTTCTCAATCTACTGATCTGATTAAATGATCTGTGTGGATGGCAAATATAACAAAGTTTGTCACTATACCTCAGGACATGTGACATTAAGAGATTAATTTCCCAGTTTCCGTTTGAGTATTAATTCAAAGGCAACCACCATTCATAATGATGATACTGTTACTGAATAGCAAGAGTACATCGTTGATTCCAGCCAACGTGCACTGGCTGAGACAGGAAGCAAGATGTGCCATACCAGCTCTTGTCAGATATTCCCCATTGTGCAGCCACAGAAGATGACAACCCTGTCACTTTACCTCCTCTCTTCCCATAATCAAGTGCTGAACATTTTTCAGCTGATGCAGTAATTCACTTGTAGTTTTTCATTTTTGTTTGATGATGTTGTTGCTTATGATGTAGTTTCTTCTGAACTTGAAAAACCAAATGCAAGTTAAGTAAGATCATTGCCAAACACTTAAGTTCAATCAACAAGTCAGGCACCATCTCTAGAAAGAGAAGCAGAGCATAGATTAGCATTATCTGTCACAGGTACATCAAAACATTGAAATATACAGTGAAATGTGACGCTTGCATCAATGACCGACACAGTCCAAATATGCGTTGCGGACAGCCCACAAGTGTTGCCATGCATCTGGCGCCAACGTAGCATGCCCACAACTTACCAACCCAAACTCATACATCTTTAGAAAATAGGGTGAAACTGGAGCACTGGGAGGAAACCCATGTGGTTATGGGGAGAACATATAAACTTAAAGACAGTGGCAGGAATTGAACCTCAATCGTTGGCACTGTAAAGCATTAAGCTAACTGTTATAATACTGTACCACCCATTTCAGGTCTAGGACCATTCACTGGAATTGAAAAAGTGAGGAATAAGTTAGTCTAAGATGCAGAGAAGGTGGGAAAAAGCGAGAGATGGGTAGAACTGAGCAAATTTCTCTGATAGGCTGCTGCCAGATTTCCTTTAAATTCCTCTCAGATCTCTTAATTTCTCACTTCTCACCTTAAACCTGTGCCCTCTAGTTCTTTGCCATTAGAAAAAGGCTCTGTCTATCCTATCTATGACACTCATAATTTTATAAACCTCTATAAGGTCACCACTCAGCCTCATTTATTTCAGACTATTCAGTCTCTCATTGTAACTACACACCACCATTCCAGACAACATATTAATGACTCTTTTCTGCATCCTCTATTGCTATCAAATCCTTTGTTTTTCTCTTCCTTTTTGTATGGTCTAGCTTGCTGCGTACAATGCTGCATTTACAAGCAGGTGTAAGAGAACCCATTTGTCTCAGGTAGAACCTTTCAACCATCGTGATGGAAAATAACGATCTCTGCACTTATTTCCAAAGCATCCAGCAGGTCTGCCTATTAGGTCCAATTGGCTTTCCAATGATCAGCCACCATCTAGTAAATTAAGGTGAACCTCCTGAGGTTTCCAAGATATAACAAAGTCTGTCTGAACTGTGCATGTAGCCAATCCCCCTGTGTTCTGCTTCTCTCTCAATTAGCTGCAAGTAAACCATATGCAACTTGCTACTAGTCTTTATACTTCAGATTGTTCATCCCACAGGTCGGTGTATAAACAGCACAAAAAGGGCCACTCATGGGAGAAGGTGAAAAACTGTTGGATCCATGATCAAGTTGGGTGGCACAGTAACATAGCAGTCAGCATAATGCTTTACAGCACAAATGTTCAGATTAGGGGTCAAATCTTGCCACTGTCTCTAAAGAGTTCATACCTTCTTCCTTTTCCAAGTGTGCTCATTTTCTCTGACATTCCAAAGACGTATGGGTTAAGGTTAGTAAAGCGTAGATTTTGGCACTGGAAGCATGACGACACTTGCGGACTGCTCCCAGCACATACTAAGTCATTGACACAGATGCTGCATTTCACTGTATGATTCCATGTACATTTGACAAATAAAGCTCATCAATCTCAATAACTACTCAGACCTAGACCAATATATTTTGCTTTGGATTTGTTGGTAAATATCTCACACAGAATAGGAAGTCTATGTGCCTAAAGTTAAGTTCAAAAACAGGACTTTTGAACTTTAAAAAATCACCCCTGCTGAGCAAAACACATTTTAGCTGACAATGTACCGCCACCAAAATATTTTCTGACCTTAACCAAATGAGCATTCCCTGTGCTATGATACATTGGGAGGGAGAAGGTGATGGCGGGTTGTATCAAGGGTAGAATGGCACAATGTTGCCATGAGACTGAGTTTCATTATCATTCCAGGACAACAAGGTCTTGTCAGAAAAATGCCACACTGGGACCCCCAAAAAACTCAGTGCTATTTCTTTAGTCACCTCAGCCATGAAATGCACTTCACTCAAAGGTTGATTATAAATACCCATTATTAATATACAATAAACTGAGCTGCAGATCCATCCAAAGGAGGCCTCAGTTTCAAATGCTACCTGATTGCCAGTCCCATATCCCAGACCTAAGTCCAAAGGACAACCTCTGATCTTTTCATCCACCGAGCTTGGTCATAGGCAGCACATTTCCCCCCACCCCCAAAAAAAGCCACACTAGTCTAGTAACGTTGAAGCTCCTGTTTCCTAATAAATTTAAAGCAGTAGGCCCAAGACTAGCATTGCAAAAACCGTACACAAAATGCTGGAGGAACTTAGCAGGTCTGACAGCATCTATGGAAGGAGTAGAGAGTCAATGTTTTGGGCTGAGTCCCTTTACCAGTTTTGAAATTTTGCTTCGTTATTCCTTTCCATAGATGCTGCCTGACCTAAGAGTTCCCCCAGCATTTTGTGTGTGTTACTCTGGATTTCCAGCATTTGCAGATTCTCTTGCGTTTATGATTGAAATAATCATCTAGTTCATCCTTTAGGACATTTTAACATTTCCAGGATAATAGATTATGGAGAATTGGTGAGAAGTATGTAGGGAAAGACAAACCTACATTTCATGGATGTCACTTTTACATTATTGAGTTTGTAATATGTAGAATGGATGAGGGAATTAATGGACTTTTTTTTAAATTTAAAGACACAGTGCAGAACAGGTCCTTCCAGCCAACCAAACTGCATTGCCTAGCAACCCACTGATTTAACCCTAACCTAATCACAAGACAATTTACAAAGACTAATTAATCTATTAACTGGTTTGTCTTTTGACTGTGGGAGGAAACCGGAGCACCTGGAGAAAACCCATGTTCACACAGGTTGAACAAACAAGCTCTCTCACAGAGGACAGTGGAACAGAACTCTGAACTTCGATGCCCCGAGCTGTAATAGCGTTGTGATGCTATGCTATGCTACCATGGCACTCATTAAACAAATCAGAAGCTTGTAAAATTAAAGATTGGTTAACAGACAAAACATGACATGTATGAATTGGACAGCTGTGACAAGCAGGATGCTGTAATATTTGGTGCTGAATCCCAACTCTTCACAATATATATCAGTGATTGGGATGGGAGAAATCAGGTGTAATATATTCATATTTACTGATGATAACAAGTGTGTCTTACAAGAATGTAGAGTGGATTTGGGGATGTAGGCAGGCTAACTGAGTGTGCATGATAGAAGCATAGGAAAATGGAAAATGATTGACTTTGGCAGAAGAAAAATAGAAAGGCAGAGTATTTTCTTAATATTTAAAGATTGAAATATGTTGATGTCCAGAGAGACCTGTGTGTCTGTGTATAGACTCACAGTGTCTCTGGCACTGAGTCTGGCTTTGGGGCTCAGGGTTAGAGGGGAGAAGAGCATAGTAGTAGTGATAGGAAATTCAATAGTGAGGGGAGCAGACAGGAGATTTCATTGACATGAAAGAGACCTCCAGATGGTATATTGTCTTCAAGAGCTCCAGGGTCAGGGATGTCTCAGATTAGGTCCAGAGCATTCTAAAGGACGAGGGTGAGCAGACAGAAGTTGTGGTACATATTGGTACCAATGACGTAATTAGGAAAAGGGATGAGGCACTGAAGAGTGAAGGGGGGAAGCTAGGAAGGAACCTAAAAACAGAAGTTAAAAACAGTAACCTCTTGGTTGCTAATTGTGCCATGCACGTATAAGGGTAAGAATAGAATGACATAATATATTCATCTGCCATATCAGATGAATGTATTGCTGAAGAATTTATGTAGGAGACGGGGGTTAAGATTTGTGGTTATTGGGATCTCTTTTGGGGAAGATATGACCTATACAAAAGGGCTGGTTACACATGAACAAGAGGGATCAATGTCCTTGTCAGCAGATTTGCTGGAGCTTTTGGGGAGTGTCTAAACTAGTTTGGCAGGTGGATGGGAGCCAGAATGATAGGTCTGAAGTTAATGTAAAGGTCGGTGCTGCAAGAAGAGAGACTGAAGAAGGATAGGCAATGGAAAATGCACAAATGCAGTCTGTGGGATGGTTAAAGTGTGTATATTTAAAGCTGAGAAGTATCAGGAACAAGACTGCTGAACTTAAAAGTTAGTACATGGATCTATGATGAAGTGCTCATTACTGACATGGCTGTCACAAGAACACAAATGAATGCTGGGTATTCTGGGGTTTAGATGTTTCAAAATGGACAGGGAGAGCGGTAACAGGTGGGGGAGTGGCTTTGGTAATCAGGTAAGTATCACATCCGCATATAAAGAAGGCATCATGGAGGGATTGTCTATAGAGTCAGTGTGTTTGCGGTTATCAGTGGGAACTTGGGAGCATAAATTGGGAACAGATGTTCTCAGCAAAATTTACAATTAAAAAGTGGAGTTTGTTTATGGAGCCTTTGCATGAGGGTTTGAATAAATTTGTTTCATTGAGCTGGGGGAAGGATGATAGGGTGAAGGAATCATGTTTGCAAAAAGATGTGGAACATCCCCTATCAACGGTCAGAAGGAAGCACACAAGATTTAAGAAGCAAGGATTAGATAGGGCTCTTGTGAATTATAAAGTAGGCAAGAAGGTGATTAAGAAGGGACTTGGGAAAGCTAGACATACGTGAAAAATTGAGGGTGGTTAGAGCAGTGTTTCTCAACTGGGGTTCTGTGAAACACTAGGGTTCAGTGAGAGGCCGCTTGGGGGTTTCGTGAGAGATTGTGATTAAAAAAATAAGCATCGTTTTTTGAACTCAGCATGACACATGATACTAACGCTCGCATTGGTGATCAGTGACTGCTCAGCCCGTTAACAATCTCATTAGAGGTCTCGCAACCCAGTATGGCAGTGCACTGTAGGACTGTGTTTATTTGGTTGAGTTCATTCTCTGTTTTTAAAGTGAGATAGGGGAGGTCGTTGATAATTGGTGAGTGCTGTATTGCTCGGAGGGGAGGATGGTAGGCTGATGAGGAGCGTGAAGTATATTTTCAGAGCATTGAATGGACACGCCCATTTTTGTATTTTATTAACCACTGTGTTTTACAGACATGTCTGATGATCCAATGTAGCAATTTTTGAATTACAATCTTCTGAGTCATTTCACTACACTAGTGCAAAAACGGACACAAAAAAAATCCATCTTTACAATGAAAGCTATTTATCAAAGGGTTTTACACGGACTGGTGATCTAAGTTACACTTAGGTGGGTTGTTTTCTTCAGACTGACTGTTAACCCGAAAGCCCTTGCAGCCTTGGTGAACTGTGACTGCAGCTTGTAGCGTGTCCTCTGTGTGTGTGAGCAGAGCACAGTCATCTGCATATAGTAGCTCGAGAATAGGCTTTGGCATGGTTTTTGTTCAGTCGAGACGGCAGCCACTCTCAAACAGTGCGATAAGACGACGTATTGATGATATGCCACATGGTTCTGAAGAGGTTTTGTGTGATAAACTGAAAACAACTTCTCTATCTATCTTGTTGAGTCAACAGATTTCACTAGTAAGTGTCATGTTGTAGCATTTGTAAGAGTAAATGCTGGTGAAATTCAAAGAAAACTTTTTTTCTGTTGCAAAGAGCTGCCCAAAACAACCAAAGGCCAAGATATATTTAATGTTTTGTCTTCATATCTGGAAACAAAAGGTCTGACTTGGAGGAACAGTGTTGGCATCTGTACTGTGCTCCATCAATGGTTGGCTCCATGAGAGATTTCGTTTCCATAGACGGCATCTATGAAAAAAAGTACAGTTGGCAGGGTTTTGGCGCAAAACATCTACTGTACTTTTATCCATAGATGCTGCTCAGCCTGCTGAGTTCCTCCAGCATTTGCAGATTTTCTCTTGTTTGTGATCAAAATTTTAGTAGATCATTAAAATCACAGGACAACAAAGATTTTGCTTCCTGAAATCTTTTGGGTGTATCTTGTGGATTTTGGACTGCTGATCGTGAAAATCACCATGAAATTTTCCTATGACACAGCATTATTTCGAAATCACCTATATTTGTTATTTCAATTCATAATTCAAGTCAATTAAAATGTTACCCACAATGTAAACTGAAAAGTTTTCCATCTTGTCCAGGCATGCCTGAGGATGCTTAAGCAGGGCGGATGCTGCTTGGCAGGACAGGTTTTAGAAAGGCTATAAAAGCATCATTCACACATGATTCTATGCACTGTGTTTACATGTATATCGGTTTGTGATCATGTTAATGTGCAGAGTCCTGCCGAAGAGTCTCGGCCCGAAATGTCGACTGTACTCTTTTCCATAGATGCTGGCTGGCCTGCTGAGTTCCTCCAGCATTTTGTATTTTGCCATTCACTGTCCCAATGAAATGGTAAGAGCAGAGGGATCATGTGAGAGACTGCTACTTTTATCTGATCAGTGTGTCTGGTTTCTCTTGTAAAAACAAGAAATCCATTGAATTCTCTAATCTTCAGTACCGAAGCCACCAGAAACATGGATCCCAAAGGAGGCAGATGAAGATGTCATGATACACAAGCCAGGAACGGAAAAAAACACTGATACTGAGAGATTTTGAACCCTTCATGTCAAGTGAGCCTCACCTGATAACAGTCTGAGTTAAATGACCTGGTCAGAGACTTGGGTTTGTCAAAGGAAAAAGCAGAATTACTGGGTTCAAGTCTGCAAGGATGGAATCTGCTGCCAACAGGCACAAACACTTCTGTGAAGGATTTTGATATTTGAGATGCCAGTTTCCCAAAATAACTGATGGCAAGACTATGTTACGAAGGATGAACAGCTCTGATGGGCAGAAGGGTACAGAGTTGCCCATGTGTTCCCCTCCTCCCGGGAGAATCACAAACTGTTACTGTTACCACGCTGCTAATGAGAGAGAAAGAGAGACAAAAGGGAAAACATACTGGGACTGGAACATTTGCTTCAGATAAGGGAGAGATAACACCGGGAGAGAGAGACTTGTTGTTCCACCATATTATGACTCCTGAAAGACTTATGGCTTCTGAGAAGGATTGTTTACTTGGTACCATTCTGTTCATTAAAATTCCTCAGTGGACAGCCGGAGTGGGCTGGTTTGATGGGCTAAGCCATTCCAAACTGATTGACACCTGAGACCCCATGAGTAGGGATAAAAGTGAGGTCTGACACCCGTCAGACACACCAGGAGATACACTAGTGAGCACTGCTTAAGTGTTGGAACCCACGAGAAGGTGTGGGGCATCGGAGACCAAATGAAGGATCGGTCAATTTTAACTCACAGTGTTTATAGCGAGGCCGGTGGGGGTTTGTGTGTGTGTCCACCCTTGCCTGGGTGACGAGTCCACTACAGAAGAACGGTCTAGCTTTGAAGGACAGAGGGGTCATACCTGAATGGCCACAACAACACATCGACAGATCAAGAATGTAAAGGAAGGTTTGACTGACTGTAGCTGTCACTGTTTGCTCGCCCTCTCTCTCCCTCCAACGGTTACAACAAAAGAACCGACAACTACCTCAGCCTACATGAACTGAACTGAACTTTATACTTTCCCATGATAATTCATTATCCCCTAGACAACGATAGAGCTTGTTTATTATTGATTATTATTATACCCACACTTTTAGGTTTAGTATTGCTAACGTGTATTATCTGTATATTTGCATTGTTGATATTGATTTGTATATTTTACTAATAAACACTGTTTTGAAAATAGTACCAGACTCCAACGGATACTTCTATCTTTGCTGGTAAGACCCCCAGTTATGGGGTACGTAACAACTAAGAAATGCATTTTTGTTTGTTCACAAATCAGATAAGTCAACAATGACAGGTAATTCAAGGAACTTCTAGTGGGGCCAGAGAAAATTGCATGGAAGCATCAGTGCTGGCTGATCATCCTTGAACAGATGGTGTTGAAAATTTTCTTGGCAACTACAGAGCATCAAACCACATACAGCTGGTTGACAACATTCTTCAAGCATACAAAACCATGAAGTGTAACGTGCTACTAAAGATTCATTTTCTGCATTCCCATTTACATTTCTTCATCAAATCTTGCCACTGTCAGTGAGAAGCATGGTGGAAGCTTTCACCAGGACATTGCAGTCATGCAGAAACAGTATCGGGACAATTGGAATCCATCAAGGCTGGCTGATTATTGTTGAACACTTAAGCGAGACGCCTCAGACACTCAGTACAAATGAAAATTATTGACTAAACATTTTTAGCTTAGTTGAACTATTGCAAAGCATCTGTGCCATAATGCAATTAAACCCATTATATTCAATAAAAGTTAATTTCTTGTTTCTCCAAATTCTTATGTTATACAAGTAATCTGAAATTATACTTGCATCCAGCTTCAAGTGGTCTACCATAAATAAAGAAATCTGAGGAAACAGCACTTCCAAAAAAGTTTGCTGTCCAGTTAAATTTGTGTCAAACTTAACCCAATTTGTGCAATTACAGCCAAAAATTTCTCATAACAGGGAATTTCTTATTCAAAATCCCTTTAAGTTTATTGCAAATTATATTTTGTATTTGTTAATTTATTCCATATAAGATAAACAAATATTACAAATTTATCCAGTATATGTGGGAAACAGAACACATAGAGAATACATCAAAATTAATAAGATTTCATTCTGGTTTCATTTTCATATCAGTGCTCTAGATTGTAAGAAGTATATTCAAGAACTTTAGATGGAAAATCTGTGTAGGCTTGGTAAACTGTGTGGGGCTGCTTACTTCTGAAGTTAAATAATTAGACAATTACTTCTGAAGAAGTTAGCTATTTTCTCAAAGCAATAAAAGATCACCTGTAAATGCAGCCATGCAAGTGTCAACCACATTAATCAGTATTAAAACAACCTTGAGTTATTGACATTGTTCCTTGGATTATTGTTATTTTCTACCATATGTCCTTAACATTTTTGTAATCCAAATCATGGCAATAAGGAGAGGTGATTTCATAAATTTAAATGCTCAGATTCTGGTGGGAAATTTACTGCTCAAACTGTGTTATTATAAATTACACACTTTTGAAAGAAATGTAACTTTAAAAACTCTTAATTTGCAGAATAGTAATTCCTCCCTAATTGATTAGGCTAATTGATTAGGACCCTGAGAAAACCATTTACGTTGTTCGAGATGGTGAGAGCAATAAAGAGATCGAGACCAATCTCCTCAGGGAAAGATCTGATATGTTATGCTAAAAAATCTAGGAGAAGGATCGCTCTTGAATTTGCTCCATCTTTATAACAGAGTGTGGGAGGAGGGAAGATTACCAAGTGCATGGAAAGAAGCAGTAGTAATTCCAATAAAGAAACCTGGCGAGAATCCGTCAAAACCCACTAGCTACAGGCCAATTGCATTAACATCAAATATATGCAAGATAATGGAAAGGATGATAACAGAAAGGTTATTGTATGATCTTGAGAAGAGAGGAATGCTGGCAAGTTATCAGAGTGGTTTTAGGAAGGGAAGGAATTCCATGGATTCAGTGATAAGGTTAGAGACTGAAATAAGAAAGACCCAGGCAAATAAAGAGTCAGTAGTTGCAGTGTTTTTTGACATAGAAAAAGCCTATGACATGATGTGGAAGGAAGGATTGTTAATTAAACTGCACAAGATGGGGGTTGGTGGGAGAGTTTTTAATTGGATAAAAGATTTTTTGTTTGGTAGGAAAATTCAAATTCGGATTGGGTCCGAATGATCAAATCAGTACATAGTGGGAAGCGGCACACCTCAAGGTAGTATGATTAGCCTGTTACTTTTCATCATTATGATCAATGATGTCTTCACAAAGGTACCAGTGGATATAGGTAGGCCACTGTTTGTGGATGATGGGGCCTTGCAGAAAAAGAGGTAGGAACATGGAGCATATAATCAGGAAGCTACAAGGAGCAATTGATGAAGTGGTGGAGTGGGGTTATGATTGGGGATATAGATTTTCAGTAGAAAAAACTCAAAACTGTATGTTTCACCAGGAAAAGAATTGAGGTAGGGAAGAAGTTAAGGATGTATAGGATTGAATTAGAAAGGGTTGGATCATTTAAATTTCTGGAATTTATATTTGATTCATGGTTAACGTGGGCAGACCATATCAGGAAAGTTGAGGAGAAATGTAAAAAAGTAATAAATGAGATGAGATGTTTGACTGGTAGGGAATGGGGAGCAAGTTGTTCAGCGTTGAAGAGAATGTATGTGGCTTTAGTAAGATCTGTGTTAGACTATGGAAATGTAGCATATGGATCAGCAGTTAGGTCTCTTATAAGGAAACTGGATGTGATTCAGGCTCAGGCTTTGAGAATGTGCAGTGGGGCTTTTAAAACATCACCAATATCAGCCCTGCAGGTAGAATTGGGAGTAATGCCTTTGGAACTAAGAAGGAAGCAATTGATGGCAAACTACTGGGCTAATTTGCAGGGGCACAATGATTCTCACCCTGCAAAAGGAGTGTTGCAGGAGTGCTGGGAGAATGGGAGGTTTCAGAGGGATAACTTTAGTTGGGTAGGGAATGATATTGCTAAAGAATGTGGAGTGTTTGATCTAAGGATAAGTCCTTCAGTAGTTTATCCAGTTGTAGCTCCATGGAAGATTGTATGGCCTGACATAGACTGGCATTTGTTAGAGGTAAAAAGGAAAGGAAACTATAAAACTGATTTGGTACGTGCATTTAATTATCATGTGATGGAAAAGCATAGTGGTTATACTCAGATTTATACGGATGGTGCTAAGGAACCTGAAACAGGAGTGACAGGGTTTGGGGTGTCTATACCAGCAAAAGAAATTAGAATCAGCAGAAGAACATCTAATAAGTTAGGAGTGTATACAGTGGAGATGTTGACAGTGTTGGTTGTGTTGCGATGGGTGGAGAAAGCTAGACTAGTCAAGGTGTTGATTTACTCAGGTTCATCCTCAGTTCTAGCAAGTTTAAGGTCTTTCACTCAAACAGCCAGCAAGATGTACTTTATGAAGTCCTTCAGTCAGCCACAAGAGTTGCAAATCAGGGAGGTCAGGTTAAATTTCTATGGGTTCTAGCTCATGTAGGGGTGAAGGGGAATGAGAGGATGGATGAGTTGGCAAAGTGGGTGTTAAAGAAAGAAGATATAGAAATGCACATTAGTATCAGCAAAGCAGAGGCTAAGCGTATAATCTGGGAAAAAATCATCCAAATGTGGCAAGGAAGATGGGACAGAGGGGGGAAGGGAGGCATTTATATCAAATACAAAAGAGTGTTACAGGTACTAGGGTAGGCAGTGGATACAGAAGAGAGGAAACTGTGTGGACTAGGTTAAGGCTGGGGCACTGTGCACTAAACAAAACATTGAAAATGATAGGGAAACACCAGACAGGTTTGTGTGAGGAATGTCAAGAAGAGGAGTCAGTAGAACATGTAATTTTGAGTTGCAGGAAGTATGGGATACAGAGAGAGATGATGAGAATTAATCTAAGGGAATTGGGGGTGCAGGAATTCACATTAAAAGGGTTACTGGTTACTGGGCATGGGTGAGAGCATAGGTCAGGCTACTTTTAGCTTTCTTAAGGGATACAGGGTTTTTTTTATAGGATATGATGGATAAGCGGGAATAGGGTACTAGGATGACCAAAGAAGGAAGGATAACGTGTACATTAGGGTATGGGTGTGTGTGTGTGAATTGGTGAAGGGATTTAAAATGTAAGTCTATCATCTGATCTACACTCCGGAGCAGAATGTGTGGTAATGCACCATTAAGCTGGGTGCCAACTGCCGTAAAACAAGAAGAAGGAAGGAAGGACCCTGAGTATGAGATGCAAAAAGTTCCTGCATATCTTCTCTTTTATAGACAATAGATAATAGGTACAGAAGTAGACCATTCGGCCCTTCGAGCCTGCACCACCATTTTGAGATCATGGCTGATCAATTACTATCAATACCCGGTTCCTGCCTTGTCCCCATATCCCTTGATTCCCCTATCCATAAGATACCTATCTAGCTCCTTCTTGAAAGCATCCAGAAAATTGGCCTCCACTACCTTCCGAGGCAGTGCATTCCAGACCCCCACAACTCTCTGGGAGAAGAAGTTTTTCCTTAACTCTGTCCTAAATGACCTACCCCTTATTCTCAAACCATGCCCTCTGGTACTGGACTCTCCCAGCATCTGGAACATATTTCCTGCCTCTATCTTGTCCAATCCCTTAATAATCTTATATGTTTCAATCAGATCCCCTCTCAATCTCCTTAATTCCAGCGTGTACAAGCCCAGTCTCTCTAACCTCTCTGCGTAAGACAGTCCAGACATCCCAGGAATTAACCTCGTGAATCTACGCTGCACTTCCTCTACAGCCAGGATGTCCTTCCTTAACCCTGGAGACCAAAACTGTACACAATACTCCAGGTGTGGTCTCACCAGGGCTCTGTACAAATGCAAGAGGATTTCCTTGCTCACACTTATTCACATTAAATGCCATCTGCCAAGTATCTGCCCACTCACCCAGCCTATTCAAGTCACCCTGAATTCTCCTAACATCCTCATCACATGTCACACTGCCATCCAGCTTAGTATCATCAGCAAATTTGCTGATGTTATTTTTTATGCCTTCATCCAAATCGTTAACGTAAATGGTAAACAGCTGTGGTCCCAATACCGAGCCCTGTGGCACCCCACTAGTCACCACCTGCCATTCCGAGAAACACCCATTCACCGCTACCCTTTGCTTTCTATCTGCCAACCAGTTTTCTATCCATGTCAATGCCTTTCCCCCGATGCCCTGAGCTTTGATTTTACCCACCAATCTTCTATGTGGGACCTTATCAAATGCCTTCTGAAAATCAAGGTACACTACATCCACTGGATCTCCCCCGTCTAACTTCCTGGTTACATCCTCGAAAAACTCCAACAGATTAGTCAAACATGATTTACCCTTGGTAAATCCATGCTGGCTTGGCCCAATCCTATCACTGCTATCTAAATATGCCACTATTTCATCCTTAATAATGGACTCTAGCATCTTTCCCACCACCGATGTCAGGCTGACAGGTTGATAGTTCTCTGTTTTCTCCCTCCCTCCTTTTTTAAAAAGTGGGATAACATTAGCCATTCTCCAATCCTCAGGAACTGATCCTGAATCTAAGGAACATTGGAAAATGATTACCAATGCATCCGCAATTTCCAGGGCCACCTCCTTTAGTACCCTAGGGTGCAGACCATCTGGACCTGGGGATTTGTCAGCCTTCAGTCCCATCAGTTTTCTCATCACCGTTTCCTTCCGACTTTTCAATGCCTCAAATATTATTTTTATGTAAAGCACCAATTTACTTATATAGAATACCAAATCAAAAGTAGTATTTTCTGCTCATGACTTGGCCATGAGTCCCAGTGCAGAGCAAATAATAGACAATAGACAGTAGGTGCAGGAGTAGGCCATTTGGCCCTTCTGGCCAGCACCGCAATTCACTGTGATCATGGCTGATCATACACAATCAGTACCCCGTTCCTGCCCTCTCCCCATATCCCTTGACCCCGCTATCTATAAGAGCTCTATCTAACTCGCTCGTGAATGCATCCAGAGACTTGGCCTCCACTGCCTTCTGGGGCAGAGCATTCCACATATCCACCACTCTCTGGGTGAAAAAGTTTTTCTGCATCTCTGTTCTAAATGGCTTACCCCTTATTCTTAAACTGTGGCCTCTAGTTCTGGACTCACCCATCAGCGGGAATATGCTTCCTGCCTCCAGCGTGTCCAATCCCTTAATAATCTTATATGTTTCAATCAGATCTCCTCTCATCCTTCTAAATTCCAGTGTATACAAGCCCAGTCACTCCAATCTTTCAACATATGACAGTCCCGCCATTCCGGGAATTAACCTTTTGAACCTACGCTGCACTCACTCAATAGCAAGAATGTCCTTCCTCAAATTTGGAGACCAAAATTGCACACAGTACTCCAGGTGGGGTCTCACCAGGGCCCTGTACAGCTGCAGAAGGACCTCTTTACTCCTATACTCAATTCCTCTTGTTATAAAGGCCAGCATGCCATTAGCTGTCTTCACTGCCTGCTGTACCTGCATGCTTGCTTTCATTGACTGATGTACAAGAACACCTAGATCTCGTTGTACTTCCCCTTTTCCTAACTTGACTCTATTTAGATAATAATCTGCCTTCCTGTTCTTGCCACCAAAGTGGATAACCTCACATTTATCCACATTAAACTGCATCTGCCATACATTTGCCCACTCACCCAACCTGTCCAAGTCACCCTGCATTCTCATAACATCCTCCTGACATTTCACACTGCCACCCAGCTTTGTGTCATCAGCAAATTTGCTAATGTTACTTTTAATCCCTTCATCTAAATCATTAATGTATATTGTAAACAGCTGTGGTCCCAGCACCGAACCTTGCGGTACCCCACTGGTCACAGCCTGCCATTCCGAAAGGGACTCGTTAATCACTACTCTTTGTTTCCTGTCAGCCAGCCAATTTTCAATCCATGTCAGTACTCTGCCCCCAATACCATGTGCCCTAATTTTGCCCACTAATCTCCTATGTGGGACTTTATCAAAAGCTTTCTGGAAGTCCAGGTACACTACATCCACTGGCTCTCCCTTGTCCATTTTCATAGTTACATCCTCAAAAAACTCCAGAAGATTAGTCAAGCATGATTTTCCCTTCATAAATCCATGCGGACTTGGACTGATCCTCCTACTGCTATCCAAATGTGTCGTAATTTCCTCCTTTATAATTGACTCCAGCATCTTTCCCACCACTGACGTCAGGCTAACCAGTCTATAATTCCCTGCTTTCTCTCTCCCTCCTTTCTTGAAAAGTGGGACGACATTAGCCACCCTCCAATCAGCAGGAACTGTTCCTGAATCTATAGAACATTGGAAAATGATTACCAATGTGTCCACGATTTCTAGAGCCACCTCTTTAAGTACCCTGGGATGCAGACCATCAGGTCCTGGGGACTTAACAGCCTTCAGACTCAACAGTCTATCCAACACTGTTTCTTGCTTAATATAAATTTCCTTCAGTTCATCCTTTACCCTAGTTCCTTTGGCCACTATTACATCTGGGAGATTGTTCGTGTCTTCCCTAGTGAAGACAGATCCAAAGTACCTGTTCAACTCATCTGCCATTTCCTTGTTCCCCATAATAAATTCACCCATTTCTGTCTTCAATGGCCCAATTTTGGTCTTAACTATTTTTTTGCTATTCACATACCTAAAGAAGCTTTTACTATCCTCCTTTATATTCTTGGCTAGTTTACCTTTGTACCTCATTTTTTCTTGGCATATTGCGTTTTTTGTTATCTTCTGTTGCTCTTTAAAAGCTTCCCAGTCCTCCGGTTTCCCGCTCATCTTTGCTATGTTATACTTCTTCTCTTTTATTTTTATACTGCCCTTTACTTCCCTCGTCAGCCACGGCTGCCCCTTACTCCCCTTAGGATCTTTCTTCCTCTTGGGGAGTGGGGATGACCAGAGGCAGATTAAATGACCAGTTTGCAGTACAACATTCAGCCTATGTAGTGATCCCAAAGTTCCACTCACTTATCACTCCAACTTCTATCTTTGGCCTTATACATTGTTCCAACAAAACTCAATGCAAAAGCAAAGAACACCATTTAATCTTCCAACTAGCTTCTTATGTCATTTCTTTGCACCAACCCTACATAGTTTACTAAGCCTACTCAGATGTCCAGTTGTAGCCTTCTGGACTGAATGCCACATTCTACCATTTGAATCATTATACTACCATTTTCAGAATCAAAATCAGAATCAGGTTTATTATCACTGGCATGTGATGTGAAATTTGTTAACTTAGCAGCAGCAGCAGTTCAATGCAATACATAATCTAGCAGAGAGAAATAAACAAGTAAATTAGTTACAGTATACATATATTGAATAGATTTTTTTTTAAAACTTACAAAAATAGAAATACTGTATATTAAAAAAAAAGTGAGGTAGTGACCAAAGATTCAATGTCTATTTAGAAATCGGATGGCAGAGGGGGAAGAAGCTGTTCCTGAATTGCTGGAGCAAACACAAGGAAATCAGCAGATGCTGGAAATTCAAACAACACACACAAAATTCTAGTGGAACACAGCAGGCCAGGCAGCATATATAAGGAGAAGCACTATCGACATTTCGGGCCAAGACCCTTCGTCAGGACATGTCGAAAGATGGGACAGAGAGGGGGAAGGGAGGCATTTATATCAAATACAAAAGAGTGTTACAGGTACTAGGGTAGGCAGTGGATACAGAAGAGAGGAAACTGTGGACTAGGTTAAGGCTGGGGCATTGTGCACTAAACAAAACATTGAAAGTGATAGGGCAACACCAGACAGATTTGCGTGAGGAATGTCAGGAAGAGGAGAACTGACGAAGGGTCTCGGCCCGAAACATCGACAGTGCTTCTCCTTATAGATGCTGCCTGGCCTGCTGTGTTCCACCAGCATTTTGTGTGTGTTGTCCTGAATTTCTGAGTGTGTGCCTTAAGGCTTGTCTACCACCCACCTGATGGTAATAGTGAAAAAAGGGCATGCCCTGAGTGCTGGAAGTCCTTAATAATGGACACTGTCTTTAATCCCAGATATTCACCATCTCTTCCCCATTCTTTTGCCAATCTTAGAAATTGATTTGCTGCTTTGAGTTTTTAAAACTTTATTCTACTAATATTTGTGTTGTAATTTAAGCTCTTGCATCATCACACAATCTTAAACTTTGCTTTTTGCTCTCTCCTCCCTATTTGTTAGGTGCACTTTAAAGCCTACTTATGTTAATTTTTTACTATTTCTGTAGAAAAGTTATCAACACAATTCATTAACTCTGTTTCTCTGCCTGGTGTGCTGAGTGTTTTGTGTTTTATTTCAATTCTGGATTGGTCCAGTGCTCACCAGCATCTCAAGCTTTTGAGCAACTAGAATCATTTGACAGTAGTCATATCCTGAAACTGCTGGTTTTATCAGTTGCTATCATTAGGAGCCTTCATTGTTCATGTAAGCAGATTATCCTGTCATTGAGAACCATGGTCAAGCCTAGTATAGTCCTCATTTGTTATTTATGCATGTTTACCACCACTAATAGTTGTTGCTTGAAATGGCTGAAATTTCCTTTTTCAATGAGGCAAAACTAGTTGTAAAGTTCATCCCTACAACTTAGCACAGGGTAAAAGGGGCCTGTGACCTTCATGTCAACTGCTGAGCTAGGCAAATGTCTGTTTTCCACCTGCATTCATGTATTTAATAACTGGCTCCTGACCAAATTTAATTTAATTTAATTTCTTTCAAAATGTTAGCACGCCCAGTTGTAGTGGCCTCTCCGGCTCTAAGTAATATGTAGTTGTTTGTCATTTATGTATTTCTTATGCTCTGTAAGAACACCAAATACTGCAAGTCTGCCTCACCAGCAAGTTGTTGTATAACAGAGAAGGTGTGCAATATGTGCTTATTGCAAATCGTAATTTTAACCTGGTACAGTCACCCAGGGGAGAAGGCATCAGATGCAAGGAAACAGAAGTGTGCTAGGCACGCTGGTTTTCGTGCAAGACTAAAGACTGTAGGCCAGCTCTCCCGTCGCTCCTACTTTCAAATATTTGATTGCTGGAAAATAAACTAGATTACCCGTGTCTGAATTAGTGTGAGATGAAGAACTGCCGTGCGCTTATCCTGACAGAAATGTGGATCCAGGATACCACCCCTGAAGCGGCCGTCCAGCCAGAAGGTTTTATCTCTTTCTGGGCGAAATCCTGCGACCTCTGGCAAGACGTGCAGTGGAGGCGTATGTATCTACAATACCTTAATAAGAAGTGGCGTGTGAATGTTTTGGTGGTGACGACCAATTGTTCACCTCTGGTGGAGTTTTTAAGATGAAGTGCAGACCCTTCTACTTACCGAGGGAGTTCACTGATTGTGGCTGTATACATCCCCCCTCCTCCCCCATGCTAATGTTGGGTATGCGCTGTGTGAGGTCTATGACGCCATTAGTGATCTGCAAACTACATACCCCAACGGTTTATTTATTGTTGCTGGCGACTTCAACCATGCTTTTAAATTCTATCAGCATGTTGACTTTGCTACCAGAGGTGAGAACACATTTATACCAACATCCCTGCTGCATCTTTATGCTTCTCACCCCCCCCCCCACCTTGCATAGTCTGATCACTTATCTGTTATGCTAATTCTTGCACACAGACCACTGATCAAGCAAATCAAACTAGCTCAAAGGGAGATAAAGACCTGGCCAGAAGGAGCAACCTCAGCATTGCAGAACTGTTTTTAAAACACTGACTGGAGCATATTCAGGGAGGCAACTATCTACAATTATTGTAAAAACATCTATTAATATGCAGGATCTGTCACTAGCTATATAGAAAAGTATATTGAGGATGTAATGTTATTAAATACATCTACTGAGAGAAAATAAGAAGCTAAGGTTGACAGCAGAGATCCAGGTACTGCTGAGAGATTGGGATGCAGCCTTCAGATTGATGAATAAGAGGCTCACAGGTCACAAACAGTTGCATTTTATCGCACTATCAGGAAGACAAAACATAATTATTTACAGAAATTGCACAGCCATTTCAGTGACTACTGAGACAGGAGGCATATGTGGCAGGGCATTGAGACCATAAATGTACTACAAATCCACTCTGCGCCTCAATGACAGTGACACCTCTCATCCTGATAGGCTGAATGTCTTTTATGCATGGTTTGATGCATGGGTCGATATGCTGGCGAGGAAGGTCCCTCTTCCCCAACGGTCAACCAACATAAAGTTTGAGGCCAGATAACGTACCTGGTCGGATGCCAAGGGACTCTGCAGTTCAGCTAAAAATGATTCTAACAGATGTCTTCAACATCTCTCAGAAACGGTCCATTGTCCACGCAGTCTTCAAGGCAGACACCATCATCCTTGTGCCCAAGAGGGCAACAATAATCTGCTTCAATGACTACTGTCCAGTTGCACTTGCCTTAACAATAATTAAGTGTTCTGAGAGGCTGGTTATGGATTGCATTAAATCCCATCTCCCTGCTATCACTTATCACTCAAATCGGTTCACTCGATTCCCTCCTGTCCTACTTGGAAAATGGTGCCTCATATACCAGGATGCTGCTTATTGACTTCAGCTCAGCATTTAATATGACCATTCTGCAGAAGCCCATGGGTAAACTGTCCTTATTGGGTTTCAACACCTCTCCATAAATGGATCTTGGATTTGTTGACAGAAAGACCATAGTTTGTCTGTGTTGGCAGCAACATCTCTAGCTCCAGCACGCTGAGCACTGGTGCCCACCATGGTTGTGTGCACAGTCCACTGCTGTTCACACTGCTGATGCATAACTATACTGCTAGGTCCAGTTCAACCGAATCATCAAGAACAATGATGACACAACAGTGATCAGAGATCCTTATCAACAATGATGACGGGATAGTATACAGAGAGGAAGTAAAGCAGCTGGTAGAATGGTGCAAGCAGAACTTGAATCTCAATGTGGACAAAATTAAATGACTGTGGACTTGAGGAAGGTGCAAGCTGACCATTTCTCACTGTGCATAAAGAGCTCCTGCTTGGAGAGAGTTAGGAGCACCAAGTTTCTGGGAGCGCACATAACAATCAATCTCCCCTGGCCCCTCAACACCACCCCTTTAGCTAAAAAAGTACCACTTCCTGAGATTGAGGCGAGTGAAGCTCCCCCCTCCCCACCGTTATAAACAATTTTTACAGAAGCACCATTGAGAGTGTTTTGAGCAGCTGCATCACCATCTGGTACAGGAATTGCAAGGCATCTGACCACAAGATCTTACAAATGATTGTGAGGATTGCCAAGAGGATCATCAGGGTCTCTCTTCCTTTACCCATCCGAGACATTTATAAGAAGCACAGCATATGCAAGGCCATTAGCATTGTCAATGATGCCTCCCATCCATCCAACAATCTCTTTGACCCCTGACCATCAAGCAGGAGGTACCGTTACATTAGGACAAGGACTGTTAGGATAGGAAACAGCTTCTTCCCCTAGGCTGTGAGACTATTGAACTCCCTGGAAGCATCCAGGTCTTATCATATATGAAGCACCAGTAACGTATTCTGTTTACTTTGTGACGTGTCACAAATGCACATTATTTGAAAATGTATTTGTTGTAATTTTACCTTGTGTGTTTTGTGTGAGTTATATGGACTGCGTTGAGCACCTTGGTCCAGAGGAAAGTTGTTTTGTTTGGCTGTATACATGTATATGGCTGAATGGCCATAAATCTGAACTTAAATCTGAATTTAAAATTGCACAGTTAACAGAATGTAAAATTTCATAAGTTGTACTCACATAAATACCTGCTTGGATACATAACTCTGCCCCAGTGCACTTAATAGATGTGTCAGCCATAGCTCCACCAAATTCATCTCTTATGTTTTTGGCTCAGTTCCTTACTGCTCATGTTTTTCTCTACAGCAATGGTGGAAGTAGCTCCCTTTTGCTTTGCCTTTTTCAACCAACTTTCTAATAGATCTGTAATAGAGCAGAGTTTCTTATACCTGGGTTTTATCTGGGAAAGTCTTACATTGGCTCTGTACCGTATATTCAGTCTTTAACGTCAAATGGAATTTCTTTCAAGTTGCCAAAATTATGGCTGTGTATCAGCTCTACCTCATTCTTCAATTTCCTTTGTCTATGAAAAGCTTAACTCCCTGCTGGTAATTATAATTAGTCTAGTTACCATCTAAATTGTCATCATGTGCCTACTTGGAGGATTATATGTTAATAACAAACCTGACTAGTTTTATCCAACACCACCACCAATCATGCCATGCAATCTCTCTTGGCCTTCCCCTATCATAGATACTCCTTTTGTTATCTCCACCCCTCTCCTTCCTCTACAAATGCTCTCAGTTTTACTTAAGGGTCATCAACTTAAAGCATTAACTGTCTCACCCTACTACCTCATAAATGTCACCTGACCTGCTGAGTATTTCTAACATTTTTTGTTGGAATATATAGAATTTTTGTCAGATTTCTAGCACTTGAAGTTGTTTTATTCTTTGAGGAAAGGTTGTGCAGTTGGGACAGGATTATGGAAAACAGAAGGACAGGTGGCTTGGACTGAAAGCTAAGGTCTATGATTGGTTGATATTTGGTAAAAAGGAAAACCAATAGTAGGTTTATAGTTATAAGGGAAGATGTGATAGGCTGGATGCCAAGCAAGGGAAGGCAGATAATAGACAGATGACAAAAAATGTCTGTTATGTGTTGTGGATAATGGGTGAAGGAAGAGAAGGCCGAAGAAGGATGGGTGGTGATAAAAGAGGTTTGGTGGTAGGGAGCTAAAAGAGAAGACTTGTGATGAGGTGTTGAAATTAAGGGCAAACAAATTGATAATGCAATAAAAATGGGTGATAAAAGGACAAGAAATAAGTTTCTCAGGATTATTGCATGCTCTTTCATTGCACTACACCCTGAAGGCATCTTCACTAAGCCTGCCAGTTTGTTACCCCACTCAAACATTGCCTGACTATGCCCCTGCCTTGATTCCAAAACAATAATGGATACAAGTCCTGAACTGCACAAACTTATTTGGCCTGGGAGTGTTTAACAACGGGGAATGATGCAATTTGATATATTCCTCCTGTGGAAACTATGTGAGATATACAAGGTAATCTACATCAGGAAATGCCAGGTTCAATTTCTAGGTCTGGTAGAGTAAAAGTCAGCAAAGAAGATGAGGCACAATAAAAGAGATGACCTTTGCTTGGGTGGAGGGTATAAAAGGAGGACCTCTGATTTGTTGGAGGTGGAGGAAAAGGATGGCCTCTAATTGGGTGAAGGCTGAAGAAAGGCTAGGCCTCTGGGATAAACTTGTCCTTCAGCCTTCCAGGTATGGTGTTCCAGTGAGTCACATTACTGGGAAGTGGGGAGAAGCTGAAACCAAATAGTGTTAAATCAGAGAACCCAGGGAAGGTTGGAGAGGAAGGTGTGATTATGGGAAATGATAAATATGTAATGTTGAGGCTTTATAGGGCATTGCTCAGTCTGCACTTGGTGTATTGAAAGCAGGTTTTGAGGGTTTCCAGAGGATTACACAAGAAAGACCATCAGAACTAAAATGTGTTAATGTAAAAGGAGCATTTGATGGCTCTGTGTCTGTATTTGCTGGAGTTTAGAAGAAAGGGGGTGGGATGCTTCCATTAAAACCTATTGAATATTTAAAGGACTAGATAGAGTGGATGTTGAGAGAATGTTTCCTCTGGTGAGGTAGTCTATGACCAAAAGACAGAGCCTCAGAATAAAGCAACGTATCTTTAGAATAGAGATGAGAAGAAATTTCTTTAGGCAGAAGGGGATGAATCTATAGAATTCATTGCCACTGATTCACCATACTCTGCCTAAAGAAATTTGTCTTATGAAGACCAAGTCATTGGGTATATTTAAAGCGGAGGTTGATATTTCTTGATTCGTAAAGGTGTGGATGGTTATGGGAGAATGCAGGAGAATGGAGTTGAGAGGGATCAATCGCAATGGAATGGTGGAGCAAACTCAATGGGCTGAATGGCCTAATGCTGCTCCTTTGTCTTATGGTCTCATAATCTTCCAAAATACCATTGTACTGGGTTGAAGCCTAGTTATGAATTTATTTAATCATAGGCTCTCCATTTGTTAATTATAGCCAACTGAGGTAATGTCTCTGTACTATTAGGATACAGTATAATTTTATTAAAGACAAAATGAGAATGGAAAAAAGTAAACAGTTTAAAGATACATTTTAATATTGTACACAGAAATAGCTTTGATTAGCTTTACTCATAAATATGGCAAAGACCCTATGGAGAAAATGACATTTTTTATAGGGACCCTATGGTAAAAATATGTGAGGGAACTTTATGAACCAAAGGCAGTAATAGAGAACAAAAGCTCTGTGGCATTTAAATATATATAGTAATTTTAGGTTATGTCTTCCGTTCCCCCCCCCCCCCCCCATGTACAGACATAGCAATGACTGATCAATCGTCATTTTTAAAGTCTACAACAGAATAATAGCATATAGATTCTGAGTGGAGCACACAATGCATTAAAAGGCATTTTCTTGACCTAGAATTTCTTATTGTATGTACCTAAAATTATACAAACAACTTACCACAGATTAAGACCTGAGATGCTCCCATGGCCTTGGAAATCAGCAGATTCATAAGCTCAATTGCCTCGTAAAATATATACACAAAAAGTCAAGTTAAGAAAAACAATATGGGCAGGATAGGTCAAATTTGCCTGGTACCAGATCTTTTGACAGCAATTAATTTTAGTAAAAAGCTGAATTAATTTCTCCAGTTCTTATACTTACAATACAAGTTATTTGTAAGCATTATAATTGATTTGTCAGGAATTTCTGGAACTATAAATACACGAGAGAGGAGTTGTCCAAAGCTGAATGGAAGGGGATACTAGCAGGGATCCGTTCTGTACACTATGGGAGTGCCAGTATGGCTTCATGTGTCCTCAAGTTGTAATAGTTCCTATAAGGCAAAGAGTGGGAATAGAGGGGGCCTTTGCTGGCTGGCTGCTGGTGACTAGTGGAGTTGCGCAGGGATCTGTGTTGGGAACACCTCGTTTCACATTATACTTCAGTCATCTGTATGATGGAATGATGGATTTGTTGCCAAGTTTGCAGATGATTTGAAGATAGTTGGAGGTGCAGAGAGTGTTGTGGAAGCAGGGAGTCTGCAGAAGGATTTAGACAAATTAGGAGAATGGGCAAAAAAATGGCAGATGGTTATGCACTTTGGTAGAAATGAAGGTGTAGACTATTTTGTAAACAAAGAATAAACTCAAAAATTGGAGGTGCAAAGGAATTTGGTGGTCCTAGTGCAGGATTCACTAAAGGTTAACTTGCTGAGTCAGTGGTAAAGAAGGCAAACGCAATGTTAGCATTCAATTCAAGGGGATTAGAATATAAAAGCAAGGATGTAATGCTGTGACTTTATATGGCACTGGTCAGACCACTTTTGGAGTACTGTGAGCCATTTTGGGCCCCTTAACTAAGAAAGGATGTGCTGGAATTGGAGATGGCCTAGAGGTGGTTCACTAAGAATAATCCCAGGAATGAAAGGACTAGCACATATGAGTGTTTGATGGCTCTGGGCTTGTACTTTCTAGAGTCCAGAATAATGAGGAGGGATCTCTCATATGGCTCATTCCAACATTCTTCATTTGTTTCTTTTTTTACTTCTCAAATTCTTGTAATTCATCTAGTCACAATTATTATGCATGCAAAGCTTAATTTGGTTACTTGCTCAAATAGTTAACAAGTTTTACGACCAGATGTTTTATAGAATGTGTTGATGAGGAACCATTGTTAATCTGCACTGAAATAATAATACTTGATAATTTTTTTCTTCAAATAATGTTTGAGGATTGTTAATATCGGCCTGAACAATCTGACCAATAATATTTGAAAATATTGAAGCACTACTGCCTAGATCATGGGCTCCAGGTCTGACCTAAAATTGCCAAGAACAAATAAATATTGACTTAACTTTGAAAGATCAGAGCAACAGTCCTGTACAATTTAATCTGAGTCAATAGATGATTCCATACAAAGTAAACCTTAGTAACAGATTCAGAGGCACCAAATTTTCAGAAAAAAATAGATGACTGAAAACATCTGCATCTGCCAGTTAAATTGTCCATCTTTTCAGGGCATTTTTAAAAAGATAAAAATGCAAAAAATGGGCTACCAAATTGATTGTTTGCCTGCTCCTAAAATAAAGACTTTGCTGCCAATTGTTACTCCTCCTCTGCAGTATGCATGAACTCCAACAGAAAGTGGTTCTATCAACACTTCTCTCAAAGCTCATGGACTCAGGGGGCCTGAAACAAGAAATATCAATATTTCCTGTCAAAAACTGACTGTCTGAAATAGAGCAAAGATTTATGAAATTGCTTTCACAGCACAAAGTTTCAGTTAGTAAGCGTCCAAGTTAGAACTTCGGACAGAGCCTCATGTTCTGGATAGAAATTAAGAACAATGGACTCAGTATTCAACTCTAACGAGCATTTCTACAATGGAAGACCTACTTTTGAAATGTATCACCAATAGTAATCTTTTTACTTACTGCTTTTAAAACAAATTGTATTTTAAGACAATGTAGACAACAACGTTGGAAAACATCTTTAGGTTTTCTAAAATTACTTAAAAAAAAAGCAGATTATCTAAACATTGTTATACTACTCTCTAAGATTTGCTATGAGAAAACTGAATGCCATTTTTCCTTCTATTACAGCATTGACTGCCATCGTAATTAAGGGTAAATAATAATGCCTAACAATGGGAGAAAAACAAAATCTTTGACTTACTGGACTCCACTCTGTTCCATCCCTTTCCTTCTATCATGTCTGTTCTACATTCCTGTAACAAAGAATTTATTTGATTTTTAATCTTTTCAGGTCTGAAGGAAGCCCATTTACCCATAATATAAACTGTTCCTCTCTCCACAAATGCCGCTTAACCTGCTTAGTATTTCCTAAATTTTTGATATTTATTTTAGATTCAGAGCATTTGCATTATTTTTTGTTTAGTCTTTTTATGAAGGGATATCAAACCCAGTTATACCTTATTTCTACAAATATTTATCTGAATAACCTGTTTGATAGTCTCATTTTCATATTCATCATTACATAAAGAGTCAAGGAACATGCACTCCAGAAAATTACAGATGGATCTATTGTTTTATTCAGGACACATCACCTCAGATTACTGTGAGAAGAAAAATACATTAAGATCATAGACTTGGCCAATAGGCACTCACTTTTGGGAAGAGCAGAATAAAAACGAATTATTCTGTCCTGAATTCTAATTTCCTTAGTGCTTGATGGTAAAAGTAAGATTTACTTCAGATTTTAAATGAAGATTTCAATCAGTAATTTTCATAGATGGGAATAGTCAATTATCCTACCATCATAAATACACAATAATAGCGATCCATAACATAATGCCTTAAGTGAAGCTGCCAGGGACATTACTCAACAAAAGCTGACATTTTGATGACTTACTTATAACAATTGAATTAACTTTATTTCTTGCATCCTTCACATACATGAAGAGTAAAAATCTTTACATTGTGTCTCCTTTTAAATGTTCAATTTATAGTAATTTTTAATAAATAGTATGTACAACAGGACAGTCCATATAACATAGAAATACAGTTGTGTCAGCATGAATTAAGCAGTCTGATGGTCTGGTGGAAGAAGCTGTCCCCAGAGCCTATTGGTCCTGGCTTTTATGCTGTGATGCTGTGGTACCGTTTCCCAGATGTAGCAGCTGGAACAGTTTGTGTGGGGTGACTCGGATCACCAATGATCCTTTTTTACGCACCTGTCTGTGTAAATGTCATTAATAGTTGGCATTGTGAGTATTGTATTGGTTAAGGTGTCCATTATCAAATGCAGGAGCACAGAAGAAAATTGTTGGGGAGAGGTTGTAGCACCCAGCTCTGCAATGCTCATCATTTTCTCTGGGGATCCCTGGTTCAATGGCAACTGCAGCAGAGAAAATTTTGGATCATATAATATACACATGAAGATATACTGTGTGGATGATACACTTGAACAAATTATATTTATAGCAACATGGATGACATCTTCGCATGAAGTTTGCAGGGAAATTAATTAATTTAATAATGTACATCAAAATATTGCTACATCATATAAAGGGGGTTTATTCCAAACAACAAGACATATACCCATACACAAGAGCAGAAAAAAGACATTCATGAGCATGCCTATCTCTGAATCTCTATTTGATTGGGAAAACAACCTGATGATTTAGATATAAAATTTGAGCCACAAATCCACTGATGAATTCTAATTAAATATCTGCCTTGGATAGCTGAAATGCAGATTAAAATTGTAGAATCATATGGTTTGGCAACAGGCCCTTTGGCCTAACTGATCCATGCTGACCAAGTTTCCTATCAAAGCTAGTCTAATTTGCCTGTATTTGGTCCATATCCCTCTATTTATTTACCTGTCCAAGTACCTTTTGAATATTGTTAATATACCTTCCTCAACTACTTCCTCTGCAGTTTATTCTATATACAGACCACTTTCTGCATAAAAAGGTGTCCCCCCAAGTTCCAATTAAATCGCCGCCCCCTCACCGTAAACCTATGCCGTTTAGTTCTTGATTTGCCACAAGGATAAGGATTGTGGGCATTCACCCTATATGTCCTTCATAATTTTATACACCTTTACATACTGTATTACCCAGAGTAAAATGTCCCAACCTGTTCAACCTCTCTTCATGACTTAATGTCTCAAGTTCCTGCAACATACTCGTAAATCCCTTCTGAATTCTTTCCAATTTAATGGCAGCTTTTCCGGTCAAGATGGCGCCTGTGTTCAACTCTTCTTTGGTTGACATCTTCTGAATAGATCATGTAACCATATATTTCACTTCTTTTATGTTGTTTACATTTGTTTTTCATCTTGAATGTGAATCTAGAACTCTCAGAGCCTGTGGTTTGCAGTTTGGAGGTCATTTGTGCATTTCGGCGCTCTGCAGTCTTCAAGGGGATTCCAGGAGAAGAGGCATTGGGCAGGAACCTTGAGGCAAGGGGGCTGTGGGACGGGGCATGAGCCTATATTTAAATCTATTTCACTGATTAAATCTTCCGTTGAGCGCTGATTAAAGCGATGAGGGAGATTGAAATATTGAGGTTAATGTGGAAGGTGACCATCAGCTGCCTGCCTTTTTATCACTGGGGGGATCACTCTGCTGCCAGAGGTGGAAAACTGCTTTTGATTGCTAGTGGGGTCACTCTGCTATGGAGAGGGAAAGGCCTGCCGCTATGCCCAGAAAATGTTACCCAGGTTTTCTACATTTTGGATATGGACTTGGAGGAGGAAGGATGAAGCAAAGAGCTAGGAAGCTGATTGGTGAAAGAGACAGAAGACCATAAAAGAAAGAAAGGGAGTGGTGTGGGAGGAGCACCAGAGGGAGGATGGGAGGGCAAGGAGATAACATGAGAGAGGGACAAGCAGATGGGAAACGGTAAAATTAAAAGCTGTCACAATACAATAAAACATGACTGAAAAATGTTATATTTGTAGCTCCTTAGGCTGTAAATAATAATTAATTAGCTTGACTCCCCTTTGAAAAGGACCATTGATTCACATACAATGAAATTTGCTACCTTGTCATAGAACCAAAACATCTCTTATAAATTTCATAATACGATAGTGACACGGTTATCTATTCTTCCTCATCATCTCAGCCAACTGTTGTCCAGATGTGCGGGAAGATACTTACTTTATTCTAACCTCTCCAGTCACCTAGCACAGTTATGTGTGATAGCTCTGCCCCCAAAGGATCTTCATGTTGCTCCTCGGTAAAATTGTAAGAAAACATAATGTCATTTTTCACAAATAATCTGATAACATTTACCAATAAACCTCACCAGTACTTATTCTGGACTCTTTATTGGGAAATCTGAAGCCAGTGTTTTCTCCCCATTGAAACTCCCTTCACTAGACCTCACCCAGGTAGCTGAACAAGACAGTTGCAACTTTACTGAGATATATTACTAGGATGTTACCTGGGTTTCAGCACTTAAGTTACAGAGAAAGGTTGAACAAGTTAGGCCTCTATTCATTGGAGCGTAGAAGGTTGAGGGGGGATTTGATCGAGGTATTTAAAATGTTGAGAGGGATAGATAGAGTTGACGTGAATAGGCTGTTTCCATTGAGAGTAGGGGAGATTCAAACGAGAGGACATGATTTGAGAGTTAGGGGGCAAAAGTTTAAGGGAAACACGAGGGGGTATTTCTTTACTCAGAGAGTGATAGCTGTGTGGAATGAGCTTCCTGTAGAAGTAGTAGAGGCCAGTTCAGTTGTGTCATTTAAGGTAAAATTGGATAGGTATATGGACAGGAAAGGAGTGGAGGGTTATGGGCTGAGTGCGGGTAGGTGGGACTAGGTGAGATTAAGAGTTCGGCACGGACTAGGAGGGCCGGAATGGCCTGTTTCCGTGCTGTGATTGTTATATGGTTATATTAGCTTGAGAGAAGACTATGACAAATATCTATGCCTCATGGCCAAAGCACCTCCCAACGCTGTCCCTGTATTAATTCACCTGATGCATCACCCTGAATAATTGATGGGCTGAATGGCCTAATTTTGCTCATGTCTTATGGTTTTATAAACTGAATGCTTGAATACCTCTAGGCATCACTAGTGCAATCTACTTCTGTCAGCTTTACTCTTCCTGCTTCTAACCTTGATGACATTCAAAATTCTGCTGCTGTCTCCAAGGTCCCATTCACCTATTCTTGCTAACTATTGTTCCATGTGAAGCAACCATTTCAACTTTTTGTAGTTTTGCTCCATATGACATTGCACTACTATTAGTAGCCATGTTTTCAATTGTATAAGATAAGGAAATTCCTCATAACTTCTTTGCATTGTTCCCTTAATTTTCTTTTTTACAGCCTACCTATGCCTAAGCTTTTATCTACCCAATGTCTCCTATGTCAGTTGTCAGATTTTAGTTGATAATACTCATGCAAGTTAAAGGTGCTGTACAAATAAAGGTCAGTCTTGTTCTGTTGTTGTAAAGGTTTGGCATTTGTTCTGGTTGACCCAGACACAAGAAGTCAGATGGAAAAACTTGAGAATCATGAGATTAGAAGCAAACGCTGTGAAAAGATTGATCTTTAGACAAAAGTAATTAGAAGTAATTTAGTTTCAAGTTAAGTGAACAGTACATAGGGAAACTTAATATATTCTTTATACAATTATTTTTTCCATAGCTGGCAAAAGCCAGTTATACAGTTTGAATTAAAGGTTTAATTACTATTCCTTATCTATATCTTAGGGCTTCAGATATTTGGATCATTGAACTCTTTTCAGAATGGACAGTTTGCACCTGAACGGGAGTGGGACTAATGTCATACCTTGTAGGAAGGTTTGCTAGTGCTGCATGGGAGGCGAGGGTTAAACTAGAATTGCAGGGTGATGGAAACCTGAATGCCAGAACAGATAATGGAGTGGTTGCGGAGAAAGATGTTAAATCTACATACAAAGTCAGGAATCAAAAGGTCGGGCATGGAGGGACTAATTTTCTGAGCTGTGTGTATTTCAAAGCAAGGAGTATTGTCAGAAAGGTGGATGAGTTTAGGGCATGGATCAGCACATGGAATTATGACATTGTAGCCATTAGTGAGACTTGGTTGTAGGTGACACAGGACTAGCAGTTCAGTGTTCTGGGGTTCAGTTGTTTAAGAATGATAGACCAGGAGGGATTAAAGGGGAATGGATGGCATTACTAGTCAGGGAAAATGTCATGGCACTGTCAGGACAGACTGGAGAGCTTGTCTTGTGAGGTCTTATGCTTAGGACTGAGGAATAAGAAATGTATGGGTCTGTATTATAGACCATCCAACAGATCGTTGAACTTAGAGGAGTGGAACAGCTAGCTGGGTCCAGTGTGGGTGGTAGCATGCTGCAGATGTGGTCTTTAACCAGCCTCTCAAAGCATTTGTTTATAATTGAGGTGAGTGCGACAGGGTGCCAATTGTTCAAGCATGCTACTTTGGTTTTCTTAGGTATGGGGACAATGATGGACAATTTGAAACAGAAGAGTAATACACACTGAGAGGGAGAGATTAAAAATGTCCGGCCCCGCTGCCTTACGGCTGTTGACACATTGGAATGTTCTACGTACCTCAGCCTCAGAAAATGCCAAGGAGCAGGTCTTGTTGGCACTCTCCTCGGGGATTCAGTCTTATTCACCTCAAATCGAGCATAAAAAAACATTCAGCTTGTGTGGGTGTGAAGTGGCAATATTGGCTGTACTGCTGCATTACTTCTTGAAGTCCGTGATGGTGCGCAGTCCTTGTCATACACTGGGTGTATCATTGTCGCAGAGTTGTGACTGGATTTTGTTGCTGTGTTGCCATTTTTCCACCTTGGTAGCTCTACATAAATCATAGTGGCATCTCTTGAGCTCCTGTTGGTAGATAGGGTCATAAAAAAGAGCTTTTGGCATATTGCCCAAGAACTATCATTTTCGAGCACCATTTCTTGCATTATAATTGCTACAAAGGATTCAACTTCTAACATAATTTCCAGTAAAGTGATTAGTTTCTTAACAACTCCCTATGGAGCTTTTTTCTGAAACTCCTAGTTTGCTCTGTTTATTTATTGTTATTATTATTTGCTTTTTTGTGTGTTTTCAGTTCATCTTCTTTTGCACATTGGTTGCTTGTCAGTGTTTCTATGTAGTTTTTCATTGATACTATTGTATTTCTTCATTTTAATCATGAATACCTGCAACAAAATGAATCTCCAGGTAGTATACAGTGATTTTTGATAATAACTTAGCTTTGAACTTCTAATTTTGCAGTGCCAGCACTCACTGTATATCAAGTCTCGAATTCAATGAAGTTGCAGAACTTAATTCATGGATAGAATCCTTTACAGCACCAAACTTAACAACTGCACAACTTTAAATATGTTATATAACTCTTTGTGTGTAGCACATCACCATGCAGGATAAAAAGTATTTAAATACTGTGGTAAACTATGTATACCTGTCTGGACATGCCCCTCTGCTGACTGCTCCTGTGGCTCCTCCCACAGACCCCTGTATAAAGGCGATTGGGGCACTGCTCCTCCCTCAGTCTTCGACATGGTCGTGCTCCCTTTTTGCTGTTAATAAAAGCCTATCATTCACTTCCAGTGTCCTAGAGTTATTGATGGTGCATCAAATACAACAAAATTATTAAATGGTACTGTGAGCTGAAAGATATTTGGGATAAATGCATTTTCATATTTTAATGAGTTTTAAAAATTTTTGACAAAAGTTCTCATTTTTAATCAGTTCTGAAATCTAATTATACAGTCATGAAAAAATTGCAAAGTTGATCTGTGAACATGTTCTAAAACAAGCAGAATAATTTACAAATTTTTTTGTACATGACAAACATGAAGGTTATACAGCAAAAAGTTCATTTCAGTTATATATTAAAGAATCATCACATGGTCACTCCCAAGCCACTGTTCTTCTCAAATCTGTCCAAAGTCCAAGATACCCCTAGTCAAGAGCAATTAAAGTTAAACCAAGCCAAACAACTTTATGCTTTTCATTTTCAAGTAACAAGATTAAAAACTAATAAATTTGTTAATGTTTGAGTAATCAGATAAATAAAGTAAATTACTTTAATATTTACATGTGAATTTCCCTATTCTTTTAGGATTTACAATTGTCCACAAATTATCAGTGATGAGAAAATGTAATTAAATGCTGCTTCTATATTTGTCTTTCTACAGCAAAATTATCACTTTCATACTTTTAACTTCAGTTATAAAGTTACAAAACAACAGAAAAAGGAGCAAATTGGTTACCAGCCGCAGATAATTATTTTCATTGAGCATCACAGACAGGCTCTTATGGTGTGCCATCTTCAGTCTATAGTTTATACTTTCAGTTGATGACCAATTCTAAATGAGTCCAAAGGCCCTTTTAACACTGAGCTGATGACTCGAATGTGCATTTTTACTGGAAAACAGCACAAATAGAAACATTTGAATACATTTTATAGGGAAAAATATGCAAGAGTGACAGAAATGTGTAAGTATTTCACAAGTCTCAGCCAGATAATGGAAGCATTAAGATCAGAGGTGGGGAAATTCAGCAGAAATCAGTTTTATAACTTCCAGTCCTGCCCAGATCATCTAACGTGGCACATCATTGGTTATATTATTGAACATAGAAGGTTCAAGAACAGTTTTGTTGTATACTGTGCGAAAAAGATTTTTTCCCCACTCTGTTCTGCTCCATTTCCACCCTTATCATAGTTAGAAAGTACAATCTGGAGACCTGAAGCAGGGTTTTGTCTTAACACATCAACAATACCTTTCCTCCCACAAATGCTGTTCAATCTGCCGAGCTCCTTTTGTAGATTGTTTGCTACAGTAAACAGAAATCATTTTTTTATTGCATTCCCTTCCTAGTCTAAAATCTGTCCATCTTTGTTGTCTTTTTTTTTCTTCTCTCTTATTTCTCATTAATACTTTGTACTTTAGCTACTAAGATGCCAGTTACCCTGTGACAATTTCAGGAGATAATATCACATCACTGGTCTATTAATCATTTTCCCCACTAACTTTGCACAGAAATACCCAGCAATCTGACAGCCCAAGTGTAAAATAAAAAGGATGACAAAACATGTTAACTTCTCTGCTTTCCTCTGGAGTTGAGGTTGCATTTTGTAATAGTGAGGATTTCATCATTTTGAAAACAATGATTACCGGGTACTTACTACCTACAGCCATCATGTTAATATGAGATCTGTGATTGACTGGCTACATCAAGAAGCACATTCATTATTAAACACAGCTGTGTGGGAGCAAATCGGAAGCCGTGGCTGACAGCAGGGATCCAGATCGTGGCTGAGGGATCGGGGTGCTGCCTTCAGATTGGGGAATAAAACAGCTCTCAGGTCAGCATCGGTTCTTGCCCCGCGCCATCAGTTTTAGGTTTTGTAAATTCAAAACATTAAACCAATTCAAAGGAAGACACTGGATTCAGACTTGCGATCTCAACTTCGAGTTTACTTGCGATGAGACAGGCACGTATCACATAGTAGCGTGATGACGTATACTAGTAACTCAAAATGAATTATTTAATAAACAAGCATACTTAATCAATTTATACATATATACACACAAGATAACTCAACTTTTACTGAAATATTAAATACACAACACTCCTCCCTGCTTAGCTATAAACTCCAACTTAATGTAGAATGCATGACTACTATACTGTATACAGACATCCACAGCATAGTAAATTTTAAATTGCCCCATTCAGGCCTAAGATTTAATTGCTGTGGTGGGTTTCTTACTCTTCTAGGCTAACTTCTTTCCTGACAAGGGGGATCACTCAGTTTGGCAGGTGAGAGTTGTGGCAGGGAAACAATCACAGGTTCTGGGAACTCCTCTGTGGTGGTTGCAGGCATTGACTCTGAAATTGCAGAAAGCAGCTCTGATAGCAGTAGTCAACTTTCCACTTTAACAATTGACTCTGCTCTCCTCAACTGATGGATGTTGTTATCCCCAGATGATATCAGGCACGATCTCCACTGTGTAGAAGACCGGTCCCATTCTGTCCTTAATCTTTCCAACTATCCACTTCTGATCACCTCTGTAGTCCCCCACCAGGACCGATTGTCCAGGAGTGCAACATCAAACCTGCTTATTTGAGGAGCCCTCAATTTGTCTCGGCTGTTTGTTCTGCATACTCCTTCTGAGATGGGAATTGGGGACATCCAAGTGTGAATGTAAGAAACAACCGAGGAATAGCATAGCTGGAGAGTCATTGGTTGTGGAATGTGTTGCATTAGGATAGACAAGGAGGAAATTGGTGAACCTCTGGTTCAGTGTTAGTATAGTGTGTTCTTTGCTGACTTTGCTTGCAAAGTGTTCTTTAGATTCTGGAAAAACCTTTCCGCCCAGCCATTTGTAACTGGGTGATACGGCGCAGATGTAATATGTCTTATTCCTTTCCTTTTTAGGAATGACTGAAACTGTACTGCCACAAATTGTGGTCCATTATCACTGACTTAAGTGTTCTAGAACATCAGTCCTTGTGAAGAGACTTCTCAATAGATCAACAGAGTGCGAGGTTGTAGTGGAGGCTACTGGGAACATTTTTGGCCACTTTGTAGCTGAATCCACTGCTACCGAGAAATCTGTGCCCATGAAAAGTCAGCCAAATCCCCATGAATCCTCCACAGGACAATGTAGGCCATTCCCAGGGATGGAGAGGCGCTGCTCTTGGCATCTTCTGAACATGGTGGCATCCCATACAGTGTACGGCAAGCTGCTCGATCTGCTGATCTATCCCAGGTCACCAGACAAAGCTTCAAGCTAACATTTTCATTTTAACTATGCCTAGATGGCCAGCATGTAGCTCTTGCAACACTTTAGCTCTCAGGTTGAATGGTACAAATCTCCACACAAGGCAACCTCCACCAAGGACAAGTTCATCGCAGTGCTGGTAAAAATGGGGAAACTGCAGTTTCTACTGCACATTCCAACCATTCTGGGTGGCTGTGGAGACTTGTGACCATGTTGGGTCTGTTCTGGTGTACCTTTGGATCATCTCTGCCTTAATAGAGAGACTTTTGATTTGCGTTAGGCAGAATACATCAAGAGGTGTGTCTTATTTTGTAAATTTTTCTAGTACTTCCTCATCCATGAGCAAATGGGACAATCCTCAGGATTTCCATGATTAATCGTCCTTTTGAATTCAATCTTGTAATCGTGTCTTCCAAGAAACAGAGCCCATCTCTGCATTTGTGTTGTTGCTGTTCATGGAACACCCTTCTGAGGATTGAAAATCCGCAGAACCACTAGTGGTTGATGATCAGTAATGATGGTAAACTCTCTCCCATACAAGTACTGATTAAAACATTTTAAACCCCAGCCCTGACTCAAGGTCTCCCTGTCAATCTGTGTGTAATTTTTCTCTGCAGTGATAAGGGAATGTGATGCAAAAGCTATGGGGTGTTCACTTCCATCACTCATAACATAAGGCAAGGTGGACGGAGAGGTGAATGTTGCTAGTACACTAACTTGAGTCTCAACATGGACAAGATCAAAGAGATGACTGTGGACTTTACGAAGGTGCAGGCTGACCACTCCACTGCACATACACGCCTCCACCGTGGAAAGAACTATATGCACTCTCAGGTTTCTGGGTATGCACATAATGAATCATCTCAGGTCTCTGAACACCACTTCTTTGGTCAAGAAAGCACAGCAGTGTCTCCATTTTTCAAAGAGACTGAGATGAGTGATGCTCCCCTCATCCCTTCTAACCAATTTTAACAGGAACACCTTTGAGAGTGCCCTGAACAGCTACATCACCATCTGGTACACAGGTACAGGAATTGCAAGGCATCTAACCGCGTCCTTACAAAGAAGTGTGAGGACTGTTAAGAGGATCATCAGGATCTCTCTTCCACCCATTAGTAGTCACTTAACAGCTTTTGTTCCATCCCTACCTCTCAGTTCTTTTTTAAAATTAATTTTTATGAGTTTCTACAATGCGACAAAACAAAAAGATAGTAAAATAAGGTTTATACAGTGCAAAACAATATTTCAAATGTAAAGTTCATAACAATGAAGAAAAAGCACCCATAGTAGAATTGTATAAAGTTAGTTACCACCCCACCCTCCCACTACCCAACTCCAAACCAACCTTACGATATATAAAAAAGTTAATCAGAACTTTTAACATGACAGAGCTGTATTTACAAGAAGATATATTGCCTACTACCTGAACTATAATATGTTTACACATAAAAAAAAACATAAATCTTACCTGTAAGAAGCTGGAAGTAAGGGATTTAAATGCAAAAGAAAAAAGGGAGGGATGCACCCTTAATCTAAAAGGGAATTATGAGAATATTCAAGAAAAGGTCCCCACATTCCTTTTGGAATTTTATGTACGAATTAAGAAGTGAATAACTAATCTTTTCAAAGTCTAAGCAGGACATAAAGTCTCTGAGCCATTGAGACCTCTCAGTTCTTTATGGTAACTTTCTTCCCTATATACCTTCAGTCCAGATGAAGGGTTTCCACCCAAAATATCAATAGTCTATTTCCCTCTACAGACAGAAAAATGTAGAACAATACAAATCCATCGGCCTAAGATGTTCTGTAGACCTTTTTAAGCTACTCTAATATTAATCTAACCCTTCTCCCTCCCACATAGTCCTCCATTTTTTTCTATCATCCGTGTGTCTATCTAAGTAAGAGTTTCTTAACTCTCCCTAACTTATCTCCCTCTACCACCAGCCCTAGCAGGGTGTTCCACACATCCACTATGAACGAAAAATCTTAGCTTTGACTGGTGTTGGACACATCTTAAGGGGGTCCAGTCCAGTCTGGGCTCACACTGGGGTGAAGAAGTGCACCAGCTCCAAGCCCACACTGGGGTCAGCACTTGCTTGCTCTGGGTACTTTCCGGGGTGGGAGAATGCGTGTGTCCGCATCAGGCTGAAGAATGAGGGGAGATCTTTTATAAATATAGAAAATTAGTAGGGGTATAGATAGGGTGACTGCATGCCAGCTTTTTCCCATAATTTTGGGTAAGATTAGAACTGTAAGTCATAGGTTTAGGGTGAAAGATGAACTATTTAAGGCATCTCAAAGGAATCTTCACGCAAAGAGTAATGCGAGTGTGGAATGAGCTGCCAAAGTAAGTGGTAGATGTTGATTCAATTGTAACATTTAAGAGAATTTTGATTATGTGCATGGATGGGAGGGGTTTAGAGAGATATACTCCAGGTGCAGGTAGATGAGACTAGGCAGGCTGAATTCTGTGCTGTAGTACTTTATATCTATGTAAAAGGGCATTTCAAATGTTCAGGAATGCTCATCTTGAAAGTTTCTTGGAAGAAACTTTGAGAAGGGATGGCACAACCTCTTCCCTAATGGTTCTGATTATCACCTTCCTTACTTTCAGATACCAGTACTGGTTGCCTTTGTATTTCTGCTTACCACGTTCCAGAAGTTGTTTTGATCTTCAGCCTTTCATACCTACACAGGTTTAATTTGCCTTTTTCTCTTAGCTTCCCCCTGTCACCTACTTGCCTTTGTCTCTCAACTCCATTCATTCCACTCCACTCCCTACCTGGCTCTATCTGTCCCTTCATCCTCCACACCCCTCAGTCTACCTATCACCAGCTGGCCTATCTCACCCATCCCTCTCTCCTCTTTATGCTGGCTATCTCCTCTTTCCACTCTCAGTCAGATGCAGTTTTAATACTGATGCACCATCAGTAACTCTCGGAGACGTGAGGCGAGATATAGGCTTTTATTGGCTGGAAGAAAGAACAAGCAGCAAGTGACCACCACACAACTTCCTGGAGACTGAGGCCGGGGCTGTGCCTCCAATCACCTTTATACCGCGGTCAGTGGGAGGAGCCACAGGAGCAGTCAGCAGGGGAGGCGTGTCCAGACAGGTATATGTAGTTCACCACATTCACACCCCCTTTGTTTTAAAAGAGAGTCCCCATGGAGCAAAGTTTCTTACAAGTATATTTACAGGTTAAGTCTATCAGGTGGTCGAATCTGTCGCTGCGATCTATGTAGCACCGGCAGTGATTGCACAGGTGCCGGTGGTGATTGCACCGGAGACGGTGGTTGTGCTGGTTCCAGCCTGACTGGAGGTGTCAGCCCACTAGGCGTCAGTGATCCGTCATGCGTGTGCGAGGCGCCCGGTACGGGAGTGTCGTGAGGAGCCTGTGTAGGGCTTGGTGTGCGCGGTGTCACCTTGGGTACAGGTTTCATAGCTACCATGGAGTGTTCAGGGTAGTGGTTTGCTGCTCCTGCGGGCGCCAGGTCGCAGACGGAGACCATGTCCTCCCGCCCATCAGGTAAGACCACGTAGGCATACTGGGGGTTCGCATGTAGTAGGTGAACCCTCTCGACCATTGGGGAGTATTTATTGCTCCTCAGATGTTTCTGGAGCAGCACTGGCCCTGGGGACATCAGCCAAGCTGGTAGGGTGGTCCCAGTGGCAGACTTCCTGGGAAAAGAAAAGAGTCGCTCATGAGGGGTGGCATTGGTGGAAGTGCATAACAGGGAGCGGATAGAGTGGAGTGCCTCGGGGAGGACCTCCTGCCATTGAGAGACCAGCAACCCTTTTGACTTAAGGGCTAAAAGTGTGGCCTTCCACACTGTGGCATTCTCCCTCTCCACCTGTCCATTCCCCCAGGGATTATAGCTCGTGGTCCTACTAGTAGCAATGCCCCTAGCCAGCAGGTACTGGCGCAGCTCGTCACTCATAAAGGAGGACCCTCTATCACTGTGGATATAGCAGGGATATCTGAACAGAGTGAAGAGCTGGCGCAGGGCTTTTATGACGGATGTGGCAGTGGTGCCGGGGCAGGGGATGGCAAAGGGGAACTGCGAGTACTCGTCGATAATGTTGAGAAAGTAGACATTGCAGTCGGTGGAGGGAAGGGGGCCCTTAAAGTCAACACTCAGTCGCTCAAAGGGGCGGGTGGCCTTGATAAGTTGCGCCTTGTCAGGACGGTAGAAGTGCGGTTTGCACTCAGCGCAGACTTGGCAGTCCCTGGTCATCGTCCTGATGTCCTCAAGGGAGTAAGGCAGGTTCCAGGCTTTCACAAAATGGTAAAATCAGGTGACCCCTGGGTGGCAAAGATCTGCATGGAGGGCGTATAGCTGGTCGAGCTGCGCGCTGGCACAAGCTCCCCGGGATAGGGCATCAGGGGGCTCATTGAGCCTTCCAGGCCGGTACAGGATATCATAGTTGTAGGTGGAGAGTTCTATTCTCCACCGCAAAATTTTATCATTTTTGATTTTGCCCCGCTGTTGGTTGCTGAACATGAACGCAACTGAGCGTTGGTCGGTCAGCAAGGTGAACCTTTTGCCGGCAAGATAGTGCCTCCAGTGCCTAATAGCTTCCACTATGGCCTGGGCTTCTTTCTCCACCGCGGAGTGCCGAATTTCAGGGCCTTGAAGGGTACGAGAGAAGAATGCTACTGGCCTGCCTGCCTGATTGAGGGTAGCAGCCAGCGCGAAGTCCGAAGCATCACTCTCTACTTGGAAGGGAATGGTCTCATCCACCGCATGCATCGTTGCTTTGGCAATGTCCCCTTTAATGCAGCTGAAGGCCGCGCGGGCCTCGGCAGAGAGGGGAAATGTGGTGGACTTGACCAGGGGGCGGGCCTTGTCTGCGTAATGAGGGACCCATTGGGTGTAATAGGAAAAGAAGCCCAGGCACTGTCTGAGGGCTTTGAGGATGGTGGGAAGAGGGAGTTCTAACAGGGGGCGCATACGGTCTGGATCAGGGCCAATGACCCCGTTCTCTACGACATACCCAAGGATAGCGAGTCGGGTGGTTCCAAACACACACTTGTCCCTGTTATAAGTAAGGTTCAGGGCTTTGGCCACTTGAAAAAATCGTTGGAAGTTGGTGCTGTGATCCGGCCAGTCGTGACCACAGATGGTGATGTTATCCAGATAGGGAAATGTGGCCTTCAGTTGGCACTGGTCCACCATCAGGTCCATTTCCCTCTGGAAGACAGAGACACCATTCGTGACACCGAAGGGGACGCGCTGGAAATGATAGAGCCTGCCTCCCGCCTCGAAGGCAGTGTAGGGGCGGTCCTCCGGGCGGATGGGGAGCTGGTGGTAAGCGGATTTCAGATCTATGGTCGAGTACACCTTGTACTGAGCTATCTGGTTGACCATATCCACGATGCGGGGTAGGGGGTACACATCAAGCTGCGTGAACCTATTGATGGTCTGGCTATAGTCCACGACCATCCTATTTTTCTCCCCGTTCCGAACAGCGACCACCTGGGCCCTCCAAGGACTTGTGCTTGGCTCAATGATCCCCTCCCTGAGCAGCCGCTGCACCTCCGACTGAATGAAGGCCCTGTCCCCTGCGCTGTACCTCCTGCATTTAGTTGCCACAGGTTTACAGTCGGGGGTCAGGTTGCCGAACAGCGGTGGGGGAGGGATCTTGAGGGTGGAGAGGCTGCAAGTGGTGTCAGTAGTGCAGCTGTCGGCATGGTGCTGGGTGGGATGTGCGGGTCGGTGTGTGTGTGTGGTCAGTAGCGGGGTATATGACGAAGTCCCACAAAACTGAGGATTCCTGATAGTGAGTGGTGGGAGGGGCCCGTCATATGCCATAGTCACACTTTTGAGGTGGCTCTGGAAGTCCAGCCCCAATAGCACAGGCGTGCACAGTTGAGGCATGACCAGTAGCGCAAAGTCCCGATATTCTGTGCCCTGCACCACCAATGTCGCTACACAACCCCCCCGGATGTCTGTGGAATGCGACCCAGAAGCCATGGTGACCCTCTGGCTTACCGGCCGTGTTACGAGTCTGCAGTGTTGCACTGTGTCTGGGTGAATAAAACTCTCAGTGCTGCCCGTGTCAAACAGGCAGCTAGTCCTGTGCCCCTCCACCAGGATGTCCATCATTGACCTTGCAAGCTGGTGTGGGGCACTTTGGTCGAGGGTCACGGAGGCCAGAGTTGAAGCAGCGTCTTGGTGCCCGGTAAGCACCCGTGGGTCGGGGGTGGGGCGAGGTGGCACCGACAAAGATGGCCACCCCCATGTCTCGCACAAGGCGGGCAGGCAAGATGGCGGCGACCAAGATGGCGGCCCCCATGCCTCACATGCAGTGCTGCCCGACCCCGCTCGTGGTTCAGACTTACAGACCTTGGCGAAATGGCCCTTCTTTCCGCAGCTGGAACAGGTAGCTTCTCGGACCGGGCAGCGTTTTCGGGGGTGCTTTTCGAGTCCGCAGAAGTAGCACTGCGCAGACTTGCGACTGGCAGGAGCCGTGGTCGGTTTCAGGGAGCTCGTGGACTCGCGACTGGCAGCAGCCGAGGTTGATTCACTCGCGGGTGGCGGGGTCTGCAGCGTCCACAGAACCAGTGGGGGATCGCGCGGCTGGACAGCATCAGCGTTGTGCAGAGCAGCCTCCAGCGTGTCGGCCGTCTCGATCGCCGAGCGTAAGGTAAGATCGGTATTTTCCAGCAGCCGCTGGCGCACGTACACTGACCTGATCCCCGTAACGAAGGCGTCTCATACCAGGAGCTCCGCATGCTGTTTCGCCGTCAGTCCCTTGCAGTCGCAGGCCCGCACGAATGTCTGTAGGGCTCGGACAAACTCACCGCTTGACTCGCCGGTTCGCTGCCGCAATGTCACTAAACGATGTCTTGCGTAGATGATGTTCACCGGCCGCAGGTACTGTCTTTTGAGGGCATCCAGTGCCCCTTGGTAGGTCGGCAGGTCCCTGATAAGGGAGAATACTTTCAGGCTGACCCTGGAAAGGAGGATTTTGTGCATTGTGGCAGGCTCAGTCACGGGAATCACTTCCAAGTATGATTGGAAGCATGCAAGCCAGAGTTCAAAGGCAAGAGCTGCTTCTGGAGCTTGAGGGTCCAAGTCTAATTTTTCCGGACGTAAAATACTCTCCATGTTTTAAAACTTACAGCCAATAAAATTGATGCACCATCAATAACTCTCAGAGACGTGAGGCGAGATATAGGCTTTTATTGGCTGGAAGAAAGAACAAGCAGCAAGTGACCACCACACAACATCCTGGAGTCTGAGGAAGGGGCTGTGCCTCCAATCGCCTTTATACCGGGGTCTGTGGGAGGAGCCACAGGAGCAGTCAGTGGGGGGGGGGGGGCGTGTCCAGGCAGGTATATGTAGTTCACCACAAATACAAAGTGTCAACACCTCTTAATCCCCCTCACAGATGCTGCTCTGCTACTAAGATCCTTCTTTTGATCCATATTCTGGCATCTGCCGTCTCTTTGTCTTCAGCTAGCTTAGTAACTGCTGAATGAAATCCCTATCTATTAGGAATTACATGAAAATCAAACTGCAGGTGTTGAACATCTGAAGTGCACAGACTGGATGTTACATTTCTACATTTCAACAGTGCTTGCAGTTCAAAAATATTTAATAGGCTGTAGGACATCAGAAGATGAAGCAGCATCTATGGAGAGGAATAAACAGATGAGGTTGCAGGTCGAGACCCTTCGTTAGGACTCTGAAAAAAGAATGTTTTCAGCATTCTGTTTATTTTCAGTATCTGCAATATGTGGCCCGCTTTTGTTAATGTACTATCTAGTTCAGTCCTCTCAAACCCCATTTTTCTTTCCGGCATCTACAGATTCCTTATTTTCTTTACTAGGATTAGTCCACTGGCTAACTTCTCTCTGGCTCAAATTTTCACTGTTATCAGTCCTGTTAAAATGCTGCAGGATTAACATATTAAAGAGCTAATATACACAAGTGCAACCTACTGCTACACGGAAAAATTAAATCTGAGAGGAAATCATAAACTTTTCCAAATAATACATGGACAAATGCTATCATTCAGTGTGTTTATTACAGACTTGGGACAGTTGTTAATTGGAGAAAACAAGCGAGGCCTGTGCTAAAGATGTCACTTCATATTGAACGTAAGAGCACAAGCACACTCAAGAGCGGCCATCTTCACACTGGTTTTTCAGTTGCTGGCACTGCTGTTGACACTGCAATAGCAGCTGCTGACATTGCTGTCGGCATTGTTCCAGTGTGTTTCCCTCCTGCTGCTTCTGTTGCTCCTCGCACAACATAATCACTTTGAGAGCTGCACCTTTCTTCACCAACTCGAACGCTTCTGTGGCCTGTTCCAGGGGTAAGCGATGTGTGATCAAAGGCTTCACGTCTACTCTCTGCGAGGCCACCATGTTAATTGCAGTAGGCCACCTAAGATACAAAACAAAAAGGTTAAGTGATAGTTTGATTTCTTACAGGACTGTAGCTGGAATTTAGAAAAAATGTATACACCAGCTAATTCATCTATATTAGAATGAATAATCCCAAAGACATAATTAGATATTTATTTACCAGGAGCCTAGAAGATACCACTGACAATATGAAAAGTTAGATATTTAATGTTTTTAATGTTTGTGCTGTTCTTCCTTTGCATAATATGTAATGGCGTCTGGCAGTCATTGTCAGAAATCCTCAGCACAATCAGGAAATACATGGATGGATATTTGGAGATATAATCTGCAGAGGTACAAGGCAAGAGTCCAGCACAGAAACAGGCCCTTCAGCCCATCTAGTTTGTGCTGAATTGTTATTCTGTCTAGTCCCATTGACCGGCATCTGGAATATAGCCCACCGTAGCCCTCCTATCCGTGTACTTATCCAAACTTCTCTTAAATGCTGAATTCAAACCAGCATCCACTACTTTTGCTGACAGTTCATTCCACATTCACAGCATCATCTGAGTGAAGCAGTAACCCTCCCCATTAAAGTGGAATTGATAATCAAATAAAAATAACTGATCACTTCTGGCTTCTTTTAACATAGATAACTAAAATGAGGTGGAATTTCAGATTCAGATTCAGATTCAGTTTATTGTCATTTAGAAACCACAAATGCAATGCAGTTAAAAAATGAGACAATGTTCCTCCAGAATGATATCACAAAAGCATATGACAAAACAGACTACACTAGAAAATCCACATAACGTTTGGCAATCCCCAATCCAGAGTCTGGAGAGGCTGCTGCGTATTAATATCGCGCTACTGTCTTAGCACGTTCCCCGGAAAGGAGCTCCAAACCCACCAGACAAAACAAGACCAAAAGCTAAAGCTACAAGACCTGCACAAAACCATATAGTTACAACAGTGCAAACAATAGCATAATTGATTAAAAAAAACAGACCACGGGCACAGTAAAAATAGTCCAAAGATGTTAAAGGACTATAAGTTCAAAAGAAATCACCACACAGTTTCCACAAGTCCCCAGGGTCCCGACAGACTCACCATCCCACGCCGGCAGCAGAAGGGAATACCCCCACTATGGACTTCCACAGCGCCACCTGACTCAGCCTTGCAGATGCAGCACACAATGAAAGCTCCGTCGAACCCAGCCTCGCAGACGCAGCACACATCGAAAGCGACCCGACTGCAGCAGACTCCGAGTCCGTCGAACCTTCGATCCGACGACCATCCCTCCGGCACAGCTTCTCCGAGCACCATCCTCTGCCGAGCATATTAAGACGACCCCGCCAACGGCCATCGGCAACGCGACCCCGAGGACTGGGGGCCTGTTCTTCCCAGCAGAGTCCCGGACCTCACAGCAGCAGCAGCAACGAAGAAGGTCTTCCTGGAGATTTTCCGATGTTTCTCCATGCTCCCACGTCCGTTTTCAATCAATTATGATTGCGCATGGCACCCCACTTCACAAATAACAGATAATCAGCTCAGGAGTGGCCGCTGCAAGCTGCGTCGCGCCGCCATCTTGGAATTTTGGAAATCACAAAGATTTTTCTATTTCTTTACAAAAAGTGGGATTTTTTGATAATGATGGCATTATTTCCCATTCTTAATTGTCCTAGGAAGATGATGATGAGACTCAAACCACTGGAGATCATGTGATGAAGATGTTCATCCTGTGCTCTGGGGACTACCAGGATAATGATCCATCCCAGAAACCAGCAGCAGAATTCAGAAGTGGAAACCAGGTTCCCTCACACGGACTCTTTCCACTTTTCGCTGCCTCAGTAAAGCAGCCAGTATAATCAAAAGACCCCACTCCAGACATTCCCTCTTCTCCCCTCTCTCATCAGGGAGAAAATAAAAAAGCCTGAAAGCACGTACCACCAGGCTCCAGGATAGCTTCTACCGTGCTATTTAAGGCTATTCCTTATTACAATAAGATGGACTCTTTAACTTCACAATCTACCTTGTAATTAATTTACACCTTAATGTTTGCCTGCTTTGCATTTTCTCGGTAGGCGTTGCACTTTATGCTGCATTTTGTTATTGTTTTACCTTGTACTATTTTAGCGCACTGTGTAATAATTTAATCTGTATGAATCAATAATGAAAGTATAGTGACATATTTCCAGGTCAGGAGAATGTACAACTTGACGGTGAATGAACCGTTCATTGCCACAGAGGGTTTGCTGAACTGTAGCAATGCATATTTGTTGATGGTGTGTGTACTCTGTTATCACAGTGCGTGAAACTGATGGGAATGAACTTTGGAGATTGTGCCAATCAAATGGACTGATTTCTTTTGTATCATTTTAAACTCCTTCCTGCTGGTTGAAATGCATTCATTCAAGCAAAGGAAAATTATCCCATGACACCCCTGACTTCTGTTTTGTAGCTGGTGGATCAATTTTGGGGAGATAGGGTATGAATAATATTCCACTGGAGACCCAGTCTCTGAACTGTTCTCAATGTATTCATGTAGCTTGTTCCCGATCACTGTAGATGATGGGTACCTGGTAACGATAAAGTTATTTAATACCAAAAATTTATACGTAGCATTTTATCTTAGAGAATTATTTTGTATTGTTTCCACCATTTTATATTTCCTTGCATCCAGAATTACTGTTTAAGATCCATGTTTCCTAAAGTCACGATGACTGAGGTGTGTACATTTTTAACCACAGCACCAGGGCACAGCCTCACGAACAGGGAGAGAGAAAGGCTTCTAGACTTAGCATTGTATGTCTGTTATCAGATTTCATTTCCTGATGGCCATTCTGTTAGCCTCCCATAAATGTAATGCCACCCTCTGCTTACTCTCTAGGGTTTTTTCTCTATTTAGTGTTCAGGTGGCTGGTAGCAATTACAAAATAGAATGCCAGAATCAGGTACACTTGAATAGGTTTGTTAACTTATGGACTCTGGCTTTTTATGAACGCTTGAAATTAAAACTTTTCCTACAAGCATGTAAATATGTGAAACAAGCACCTCCAAAAGAAAAATATTTGTGCAGAAATACATGGATAGAAAAGCATCTTGCCCCTCTAAAGATAATGGAAATGCTGTAAATAAACAGATATAAAAGCAAGGATGTAATGCTGAGGCTTTATAAGGCAATCAATATCAGACTGCTCTTGGAGTATAATGAACAGTTTTGGGCCACTTATCTAAGAAACAATGAGCTGGCAATGGAGAGAGGCCACAGAAGGTTCACGACATGAATGGCTTAACTTATAAAGGTCTCTGGACCTGTACTTGATGGTGTTAAAAGGATGAGGGGTGAATCTCATTGAAACCTTTCGAACATTGAAAGGTCTCATCATCATCAGCGATCACTCGTAATCAAGTATGTTTCTTCTCCTGGTGGTTGATCTGGTCACTTGTGGGTCTTGAGATGACTGAGGAGGCTGATCCGTGATCCACAAGTCCTGTAGCAGTGAAGATAGGTGTAGATCATTGAAGTGGTGGTGGAGGTAGCTATATGGGTCTTTCCCCATCTCTTCTTACATTGAAGCCACTTAGTCTCTGCGGCACGATGGAGGTATTCTTTGAGCTGTGCAGTCCCCTCATAGACAATCTTTCCCCAGATTTTCCTATCCTGTGCTAATTTCTCCCATCCATTCAGGTTGAATTGGGAATTGATATTGTTCTTGAAATGCATTTTCTGCCCTCCAGGAGTACACTTTGTATCCTTGAGTTGGCTGAACAGGAGTTGTTCAGGGAGGCGGGAATCAGGCATACAGATGATGTGGCTGACCCATCACGATTGTGGCTATGGAGTTAATGTTAGCTTCCTCCAGGATGCTGGGGTTACTACGGCTGTTCTTCCAGCTAACTCTCAGAGATTTTTGGAGGTATCTTTGATGGTAAGTTTCTAGGGATTTTATATGCCAGCTGTATGTTGTCCTTAACTCCACTCCATATAGCAAGGAGGGGAGGACTATAGCTTTATAGACCAGAAGCTTAGTGTTGGTCTTGATATCCCAATTTTCAAAAATCCTCTTTCTCAGCCTAGCGAAAACTCCACTTGCACAGCCTATTCTGCGATTTATTTCAAGGTCAATGTTGACTCTTGAAGAAAGAAGGCTGCCAAGATATGGGAAATGATCAGTGTTCTCCAGAGGGATGTTGTCAACTTGGATGGTTAGAGGTTTAGGAGCTTGATCTGGAGCAGGGCTTGGGTCTTCCTGATGTTTAGATCAAGTCCCAGAAGCTTGTATGCTCTGGCAAAAGCATCCATTATACACTGCAGATTCTCCTCAAGTTGAGCTACGATGGCGTTGTCATCTGCCTATTGGACCTCCATGATGGAAGTAGTTGACACCTTGATCTTTGCCTTGAACCTGTTAAGGTTAAGAGCCCTCCATCTGTCCTATAGAGAATCTGGACTCCTTGTAGGAGGCCTTGGCCTGTGCAATGAAGAATGGTTGCAATGAAAATGACAAACAGAATTGGGGACAATGATGCACCCATTTGACCCCGGTCTCAATCTTAAAAGGTGCTGTTTCAGAGCCACTGTTGCTGAGGACTGTTGTACTCATATCACTGTGTAAGAGCTGCAGGACCTTAAGGTATTCCTCTGGGCACCTGAGTTTGGACAGTACTTGCCAACGGGCAGGACAATTTACTGAGTCAAGTGCTTTTACAAGGTCTATGAAGGCCATATAAAGTGGGCAATTTTGTTCCTGGGCTCTCTCCTGCAATTGACATGCAGTAAGATATCATGTCTGATGTTCTTCTGGCCAGACGGAAACCACACTGAGACTCAATCAGGAGATCTTCTGCCAGAGGTGAAAGCCAATCATATAAAACTTGGGTGAGTACCTTTCCTGTTGTAGAGAGGAGGGAGATGCCTCTATAGTTTCTGCAGTCAGCTTTGTCATCCTTTTTGAAGTGTCTTGACAAGTAGGTTATGGATATGATTTAAAAGTTCTGTACCACCTTCCTTGAGGATTGCTTCTGGAATTCCATCAGGCCCAGTGGCCTTGTTGTTCCTCAATTTCTTGTAAGCTGTCTGCACCTCTTTGATACTAGGAAGCTTACTCATGTCCTCGTCATGGGTCATTGTGGGAGCTGGTTGATGACTTCAATGTCAGCAGTGGCATTATGATTAAATAGCTCCTGAAAGTGTTCCTTCCATCAATAATTGATGGCATCATTATCCTTTAGCAGCCCTTGTCCATCTTTGGAGCAAAGGTGGTTTAGGCCATGATGGTTTGGGCCATACACTGCCTTGGTGGCAATAAAGAAACCCCTGATACCACCAGAGTCAGCAAGCTGCTGTATTTCTAGGGCCCTCTCAGTCCACCACCGATTCTTTATTTCTGTTACTCTACGCTGGACTATGACCTTAGCTTTGGAGTGGGCTTCTCTTTTCACCTTGCAGTTGATGTCCTTCTGCCAGGCACAAAAAGCTTTCCTTTTGTTGTTGATTAGCTCTTCTAATTCATTGTTACTTTCATCAAACCAATTTTTGTTTATCCTGGTCTTGTATCCAATGATGTTTTCACAAGTATCATGGATGGTAGTCTTCAATGTGGTCCAGTGTGCTTCAGTGCCCTCCGGATACTACTTTGGGAGTCTTTCAGAAAGGGTAGCCTGAAGATGTTGTACCTACACTGTGTATTTTAGGCGTTTGATGTTGAACCTGGGACAACTCAGCTTCTTTTGCATTTTATTCTTCCGTGTGATTTTGATGGTTATTTGTGAGTGAATAAGCCAATGGTCAGTCCGGCCATCATCAGCACTAATCTTCGCTCTTGTATTCTTTACCTCTCTGCGATCCCTCCTCCAAATAATGGCGCCATCTATAAGATGCCAAGTCTTTGAATAGAGATGCATCCATGAAATTTTCACCTTATTTCTCTGGCGGAAAAGGGTGTTGGTAATGGACAGATCATGCTCAGTGTACCTGGAGAGTAAGAGCACTCAATTGGAATTGATGTTGCCAATACCTTCCTTCCCAATTGTGCCTTTCTGGCAGTTGCTGTCCCTGCCAACTCTAGCATTGAAGTCTCCAAGAAGAATGACTTTATCTTCCTTGGTAATATCTGATAGTATGCAGTCTAGGCCAGCGTAGAAGGTCTCCTTAACATTGTCTGGTTAGTCTAGGGTTGGAGCGTAGACACTCACAGCTGTCGCCATTTGGTTGTTACTGATCTTCTCAGCTCTCGAGATGATGACAGTACGCTTTTCAGGACAATCACTGATTTTGCTGACAATAAGTGTCTGCACATTCCAGGCTCCAAAATTTATATGCTTTTGTTTCAAACTGCAGTTTGGTGATCTCTGTGGACGTGGTAATCCAGTCAGAAGTGAAGAGGCAGGCTAATTTTAGGGCACCTTTTCTAGCCCTTTCCCCATATGGGGTGAGTAGAGTGCATCTTGAATAGGGCTGCTCAGTCACGGGTGCAGTTGTCGAAAAGCTCCATCTGCCTCAATCCAAGAGCAAGACGACTGTATCTAACACCCAAAGCCTGTGTTCCAGGTTGTGGCTGGGAGCTCCCAGACTTCACTGTCCTGCCCCTGTCACCATTTCCTGATCGCCAACGGGCTTTGTCCAAGTTGGTTGATTGGATTACCAAACCAGGAGAAATTCCTGTGTGTGAGGTCTTTTAACATGAGGAGATTGATGCACAAGCAGCCACCACATGGTCCTTGACAGAGATAGAGCCAGAATCCAATGACATGGAGACCAAGATGATTGGGGGGCATCTTCTGCTGCAACCTCCCCCCTCCCCCTTCACAGCTGTTGCGGTGGTCCTCATAGTTCCGAGATTCATGACACTCTAATTTACCACCATCTTCTGCCTGCTCTGCTGTTGAGGTCTTGGTTGGACTGCGCTTCAACTGACTCCTCCCCCTTGACCTTACAGCCATGGGTGATCTACCAGGCGCAAAGCTGCAGGCAGCATCACACTCAGGTTCTCAAGGTGGTGGTACCTCGGAGAGTAGACATGGAGGGGATTTTCCAATAGAGGGAGAGTCTTGGACTAGAGGTTTAAATCCTTAGAATAGAAAGATGGTCCTTTGGAACAGAGGTGAGGAGAAATTTCTTTATCCAGAGGGTGGTGAATCTGTGGAATTTACTGCCACTGATGGCTATAGAGGCCAAGTCACTTAAAGTGAAGGCTGATAGATTCTTGATTAGTAAGCATGTCAAAGGTCATGGGGAGAAGGAAGAGAATGGGGTTGAGAGGGATAATAAATTAGCAATGATGGAATGGTGGAGAGACTTGAATGGCCTAATTCTGCTCCAATGTCTAATGGCCTTGTAATCCCTCAGTCAAATAATAGGTTTTCAATTTTAAATATTAAAGTAAATAGAAACTCATAAATAATTCCATGTGTTAAGTTGATTGAGAATCCACAGCAATAACTCTCAGTTTTCAAGAAATGTTTTATAGTTGGTCTAATCCATTGATGCACTGTAAACAACATTACCCAGTGTAAGCTCCATGATAATGAAATAATAACTTAAATCTAAAGTACCACTGTATGTGAATTAAATTGTTTACATAATTTAAGATCTAGAAAAGATTATTCCACTTGTAAAGAGCATGAAACTGGGTAATTAATTCACAAAGGTATTCAGGGGAAAATTGCTTGCCCAGAGTGTACAGAAAACATGAAACACAAGAGAGACTGAGGAACTGTTAAAAAAAAATTGCACGTAATGGAACGGTAATTGACACAAAAGGGAGGATAGTATAGAAAAATGTTGATAGGATAAAATAAAAGAATGGGGGAAACTTGAGAGAACCAGAAACATTAGTAAATAAAATCCTATGTAACTCTAAATTTTACAGCAAAAGCCATTGGCTACAAAATGAGTGAATATTTATTTAGTTGTATATCATATTTTCTTTGGTACCTACGTGTTGCAGTATCTGAAAGATCCTCGTATGTCCAGCTCCCGGGTTATTGCCGTTAACATAGGGGTATTTATAGATGATGAGCCCATGCCAACCATAACTAGTACTCCTCCCGGCTTAGTAGCCTGAAAAAAATGGGGCAAGAACTCGGAATAAAAAACATTTCTTAATTCAGAATCAAAATCAGGTTTAATATCACTGACATATGTCATGAAATTTGTTGTTCAGTGGCAGCACTGAAGTGCAATACATAATAATTACTATACTGTAATTATAATGAGAAATGTATATTAAAATTAAATTAAATTAGTGCAAAGAGAGACCAAAAATAGTGAGGTAGTGTTCATGGGTTGGTTCATTGACCATATAGAAATCTGATGGCGGAGGGGAAGAAGCTGTATCTTCAGGTTCTTGTACCTACTCTCTAATGGTAAATAATAAGAAACAAGTATACCCTGGGTGATGGGGGTCCTTAATGATAGATGCTGCCTTCTTGAGGTATCACCTTTTGAAAATATCCTCAACGCTGGGGAGGCTAGTGCCCATGATGGAGCTGGCTGAATTTACAATGCTCTGCAGCTTTTTCCAGTCTTGTTCAGTTGCTCCACCATACTAGGCGGTGCTGCCACCAGTTACAATGCTCTCCGTGGTATATCTGTGGAAGTTTTCTAGAGCCTATGGCAACATTCCTTCTAATTTGTAATGAGCAGTGTGTGCAAAAATCTTGTGCAATTTTTTGCCCAGTGACAACAACATGTGCACTCAGAATAATTTCTTAAATAAAAACAGTATAAGGAAGCCAGTTCTAAATGCAGACAAATCACTGCAAACTCCACGTTGTCAACACTGTCCACATCAGAAACCTGAAAAGGAAATGTGACTGTGTATGATCATGAAATATAGTGTGCGTGCCTGCGTGCGTGCGTGTGTGCGTGCGTGTGTGTGTGCGTGTGTGTGTGTGTGTGTGTGTGTGTGTATACATGGCACACCCTGGAGGGAACATTGGCCTGTGGTGACATACCATATCTCCTTAAACTCCTAATGAAACATAGCTGCTGATGTGTCTTCTTCATAATTTCATCAATATGATGAGCCCAGGATAGATCTTCAGAGATGTTGACACACCCAGCACTTAAAAACTGCTTCTAAAACTATATACTCAAGACCACTTTATTGAGACACCTGTACACCTGCTCATTAATGCAAATATCTAATCAGCCAATGAGGTGGCAGCAACTCAATGCATAAAAGCAGACAGCATGCAGACAAGTCAAGAGGTTCAGTTGTTTTTCATACCAAATGGGATCTAAATGACTTTGGTACCAGACAGAGTGGTTTGAATATCTCAGGGATTTTCATGCACAACAGTCTCTAGACATAAAAAATCCAGTGAAAGGCAGTTCTGTTGGTGAAAATGCCTTTTTAATGAGAAAGGTCAGAGGAGGATGGACATATTGATTCAAGTTGACAGAAAGGCAACAGTAATTCAATTAACCACATATTGCAACAGTGGTGTGCAGAAGAGTTTCTCTAAATGCACAGTACATCAAAGCTTGAAGTAGATGAGCTGCACTAGCAGCAGACCATGAAAGTACACACTTAGTGGCCACTTTATTAGGAACAAGAGGTACCTTCTGTACCTGAATGTACATAATATTTGGAATTTACTGCTTACCACCATGTTTCCTTTTTAAGGTCAATGAGGGAAAAATTGACAGAAATTGGGAAGCAGATTATAATGTATAACCACAACATGGATATATGATCTGAAGCAACAGTTACATGGTAAACGGCCAAAAGGCAGTGGTTGGAAAAAGTCTGTTGGGAACCAAAAATAGGGGAAGTTTCAGCTCATCTACCTCCAAGTATCAGAAAGCTGTTTGACATTTTAGATACAGCTAAGAGGCTCAAATTAAATGGTAAGATAGATCTTGATATCATTAGGCTATGTGATAAAACACACAATGTGCTTTCAGATGATGTTGTAACAAGCCAGTATAGAGAAACGGTAAATGTCCCAATGATACATCGGTGGGAACCACCAGGTGGAACAGTGCAGGATATTTAGTGGCTCACCAAATAGTTCTTCAAGACGGAAATAGTGGCAGCACAACTATGATATCAAGTTTTATCATTAGAGAATCCCAGAGATCTATGTAATGTTCATGTCAAAATTAAGTGAATACATACATAAGTTTGTACTAACATTACGAGATAACCCTGCAAACTTTCCCAAAAGCTCCCCTTTATTACCCCACCACTACACTGCACTGTAATCATAAAACATAACAGCACAGTACAGACCCTTTGGCCCAATGTTGTGTCAACCTTTTAACCTACTCTAAGATTGATCAAACTATTTCCTCTTGCATAGCCCGCTATTTTTCTATTATACAAGCCTTTTTTTAAATGTTCTTATTGTATCTGCCTTTAAACCACTTTAAAGTACTAGATCCTTTTTCACTTTTAAAACACTTTAAACCACTTTTTATGCTATTTACATTGTTAATACATATTCATACATATATATTTATACATATTTTATTTTAACCTCTAATTATATAAAAAACAAAGTTATTTATCCTCTACAACTGTTGAGCATTTTTTTTTGTTGCGTGTTGCAACCTGATTAAAACACTGCAGCAAATTCCTAATAAATATAAGTGTATATGACGAATAAAGGCTTTGGCGAGAGCAGAGAGGCTCCAAGTAGGTTTCTACTAAGTTTTTTTTTCTCTTTCTTTTTCAATTAGCATATAGCTAGTGTGTTGAGAATGGATCTAGGATTAGTGAGAAGTGGGAACTCTGGGAGACCTCCAGTCTTCCTGATAGCTACATCTGCACGAAGTGCACTGCGCTGCAGCTCCTTAGAGATTGTGTTAAGGAACTGGAGCTGCACAGCTAGATGATCTTTGGCTCATACAGGGGAATGAGGAAGTGATACATAGGAGCTACAGGAAGGTAGTCACTCCTAAGTTGCAGGAGGCAGGTAGCTGGGTGACTGTCGGGAGAGAGAAAGGGAATAGGCAGCCAGTGTAGAGTACATATGACGCAGGTAAGAAAGGGGATGCAGACCTGAAGAGAGAATATAGGATGATAGGTAGAAAGCTGAAAAGTAGGACCTCAAGGGTCGTAATCTCTGGATTGCTACCTGTACTATACACCAGTGAGAGTCAGAATAGGATGAGTTGGCAGATGAATGCACGGCTGAGGAAGTGGTGCAGGGAGCAGGGTTTCATAATTCTGGATCATTGGGATCTCTTCATTGTGGATTTCTTAATTCTGGATCATTGGGAAAGGTATGCCCTATACAAAATGGGAGGGTTACAACTGAACTCAAGAGCATGAATATGCTTATGGGCAGGTTGGGGAGGGTTGAAACTAATTTGACAGGGAGATGGGACCCAGTGTGATAGAGCTGAAGATGGGACAGTTGGTATACAAGCAGATACAGCATCTATTGAGACTGTGAGGAAGGAAATCAGATGATGGGGAAAGATTGCAGTCAGTGGGCTGAATTGAAGTATAACATGAGAGAAAAGAAATCAAAAAGGCTGATGAAAACAGAACTGAAGGTGTTATATTTGAATGCACATAGTATATGGAATAAGGTAGACGATCTTGTAGCACAGTTCGAAATTGGCAGGTATGACGTTATGGGCATCACTGAATCATGGCTGAAAGAAGATCATAGCTTGGAGCTTAACATTCAAAGGATATACATTGTATCAAAAGGACAAGCATCTAGGCACCAGGATAGGGTTGCTGTGTTGGTAAAATGTGAAATCAAATCAGAAAGAGGTGATGTAAGTTCGGAAGATGTAGGATCATTGATACAGACGGTTGCAGAGACCTAGTTATTGGCTATATTTAAAGTGGAAGTTGATAGGTTCTTGATTAGTCAGGGCATCAAAAGTTATGGATAGAAGGCAGGAGAATGATGTTGAGAAGGATAATAAATCAGCCATGATGGAGTGGTGGGACAGGCTTGACAGGCTGAATGGTCTAATTCAGTTCCTATGCCCTATGGTCTAAAGGTGATCTTTAATGAAGGAACAATGGTTGTGATAATGAGCAACCCATGAGCGGTGAGCTTAGTTCCAAGTTATCAAGTCAAGATGTAAACCAGGTACAAAACTGACCAAATAGACTTCAGCAAACAGGAAAATGACCAATTCATAAGTCAGGACAATGTAACCCACAGCTAATCGTGTACAGCTTTGACCATATATGCACCAGTCCTACGACTTTAATACTCACACAGACAGCAGTCTGAACACTTTGATCTGCGCCGGTACACTCAATAGTTACATCTGGCATGCCACACAGAGCATTCTTCACCTTCTGAGCCACGTCCCGAGGGCAGGTATTCTTTTCTACTTTAAAGATAGCAGAGGCACCCAAGCACTTTGCCATATCTAGTCGCTCTTGTATCAAATCTGGAACAATTTAATTAACCTGATGAATCTTCAAGTGATTAGACATATCAGAATAATTTGCCTTTTTTTAAAAAACCAATTTTAATTATAATCAGATTTATTATCAAAGTTCATATAGATGTCAACCTGAAATTCATTATCATTTATTTTGCAGCTGCCCTATAGTGCAATGAATAAAACGTACTGTAGGTAGTACAAGAAGAGAACAGAAGAGGTAGTGCTCATGGGTTCAATGTCCGTTCAGATATCTGGTGGCAGATGGTAGGAAGCTGTTTCTAAATCATAGAGTGTGTGTCTTCAGGCTCCAGTATGTCCTCTCTGATGGGAGTGATGTGAAAGGGCATATCCTTTCTAATACAATAGGGTCTTTTAAGAGATTTGTGGATAGGTACATGGAGCTTAGAAAAATAGAGGGCTATGGGTAACCCTAGGTAATTTCTAAGGTAGGGGCATGTTCGGCACAGCTTTGTGGGCAGAAGGGCCTGTATTGTGCTGTAGATTTCTCTTTGTTTCTATGTTCCTATCCTGGGCAGAATAATGGATGCCACCTTTTTGATTTACCAGTTTACCAATTTCTCAGATACTTTGGCAATAATATCAGATATTTCCACATACTATGAACTCTTTTCGCAGTTTTAAGGAAATGCTGATACAAATTATTTTTAAAAATTAATCTTACCTAATGTTATGCCAGATGATGGTAAAATTTAAGTTTGTACTGGAGGTTATGTTATTTACAAAAAAACATATGCACCTAAAAACCTCATAGCAATTAATGACAAATCCATGGCTGGACCACATGTTGTATAGTCACTCAGGCTATGGGGAGAAGTGACACGTAACCAACTCCACTGTAGAGGGAGCCTTACCAAAGGGTTACCTACACACACTAGCCATTTCATCATCTGTACACCAGCTCATTAATGAAAATATCTATTCAGTCAATCAAGTGGCAGCAAATCAAAGCATAAAAGCACACAGACTTGGTCAAGAGGTTCAGTTGATAGTCAAACAACAGAATGGGAAAGAAATGTGATTTAAGTGATTATGACCGTGGAATGATAATTGGTGCCAGACAGACTGGTTTAAGTATCTCAGAAACTGCTGATCTCCTGGGATTTTTACGCAGAACAATCTTTAGAATTTATAGAAAATGGTGCGAGAAACAAAAATCAACCAGTGAGTGAAGTTCTGTGGATAAAATGGCTTGTTAATGAGAGAGGTCCAAGGAGAATGGCCAGATTGATTCAGGAAGGTGACAGTAACTCAAATAACCACACATTTACAACAACGGTGTGTAGCACAGCATCTCTGAATGTACAACATTTCGAACCTTAAAGTGGATGGGCTCCAGCAGCCATAGAACCCACTGGGTTTCACTCCTGTTCCTGACACAGTTGCCACTAAGTGTATGATGTAATCTTCAAGTGAAAATCGAATGGAATAGATAATATTGGATAAATAATTGAAATTAAATTGCAAGAATAAAAAGACATTGCAAAGTTCAAAAGTGATAGTTTTTTTACTGGGAACAATGGAGATGAGAATGTGGGAATTAAAGTTCAAAGTAAATTTATTATCAAAGTACAAATATCCCACCATATAGAGCCCTGAGATTCATTTTCTAGAAGAGATATTTGTTGTGTATTTAATATTTAAGTACAGTAATATTTGAGTAATCTTGTGTGTGCATATATAAGCTTGATGAAGCATTCTTGTTCATTTAAATAATACATTATGGATTATATGTATAAATACATGAATTGCACATGCCATCACGCAACCGTGTGATACATACGTGCCTCACTCGAAGCTAAACCCACATTTCAGACTCCAGAGTCCTCCTTTGAATTAGTTTAATGTTTTGAAATTACAAAACATAACATTACTCAATAAATCCAATAACCAAAATAGAATCAATGAAAAATCACACCAAAGGGGCGGACAACCAACATGTAAAAGACAACAGACTGTGCAAACACGAAACACAAAAATAAACAAACAATAAATACCAACAACATGAGATGAAGAGTACTTAGAAGTGAGTCCGTAGATTCTGGGAACAGTTCAGTGGGGATGGGGGGGGGGGGTGCAAGTAAAGTTCAGTGAAGTTATCGCATCTGGTTCAGAACCTAATAGTTAAGGGGTAATTACTGATCCTGAACCTGGCTGTGTGAGTCCTGAGGCTCTTGTACCTTCTTCCTACTTCTTTGGCAGTAGTGAGAAGAGAGCATGAATTTTCACTATTGATGGAAGCTGCTTTCCTGCAACAATGCTCCATGTAGATGTGTTCACGGGTGGGGAGGGCTTTACCTGTGATGGACTGGGCCATATCCAGTACTTTTTATAGGATTTTCTGTTCAAGACCATTGGTGTTTCCATACCAGGTTCTGATGCACCCAGTCGATACACTTTCCACCATACATCCATAGAACTTAAAGTTTTAGATGTCATGCCAAATCTTCACAAACTTCAAAGGAAGTAGAAGTGCTTTCTTCATAATTGTGCACACATGCTAGGTCCAGGACTGGTCCTCTGAACTAATAACATTGAGGAATTTAAAGTTGCGGACCCTCTCCACCACTAATTCTCCGATGAGGACTGGCTCATGGACCTCTGATTTCCTCCTCCTATAATAATCAGCTCCTTGCTCTTGCTGACATTGAGTGAGAGGTTGTTCCTGTGGCACCACTCAGCCAGATTTTCAATCTCCCTCCTATATACTGATTCTTCACCGCCTCTGATTTGGCCAATGACAGTGGTATCATCAGCAAACTTAAAATCTGGCATTCAGGCTGTGTTTAGTCTCACAGTCCTAAGTATAAAGTGAGTAGAGCAGGGGGCTAAGTACACAGCCTTGTGGTGTGTCTGTGCTGGTGGAGATTGTGGAGAAGATGCTGTTGCCAATCCAAACTGATTGGGGTCTGCAGTGAGGAAATCGAGGACACAACTGCAGAAGGAAGTATTGAGTCCAGTGCCTTGAAGCTTATTGATTAGTTTTCAGGGTGTGGCAGTATTGAATGCCAAGCTGATAACAAGCATCCTGATGTATGCATCTTTTCTGTCCAGGTGTTCCAAGCTTGAATGAAGAGCCAATGAGATGGCATTTGCTGTGGACCGGTAGGCAAACTGGGATGGATCCAAGTGTCTTCTCAGGCAGGAGTTGATGTTTCCTCACCAAACTGTCAAAATAATTCATCACTATGAATGTAAGTACCACTGGATGATAGGCATTGAGGCAGGTTACCACGTTCTTCTTAGGCACTGGTATAATTGAAGCCTGCTTGAAGCAAATGGGTACTTCAGACTGCTGAAGTGAGAGGTTAAAGATCTCAGAGAATACTCCAGCCAGTTGATCAGCACAGGTCTTTAGTACTTGGCCAGGTACCCCATCTGGTCTGGTTGGTTTCCAGGAGTTCATTCTCCTGAAGGATGTTCTCACATTGGCTTCAGAGACTGAAATCAATGCTCTTGAAAATCTCAAGCCTCATTTCTGAAAAATAAACACGAGGAAATCTGCAGATGCTGGAAATTCAAACAACACACACAAAATGCTGGTGGAACACAGCAGGCCAGGCAGCATCTATAAGGGTCCTGACGAAGGGTCTCGGCCCGAAACGTCGACAGTGCTTCTCCTTATAGATGCTGCCTGGCCTGCTGTGTTCCACCAGCATTTTGTGTGTGTTTTCTGAAAAATATCCTGGGTCAACAAGACCTTTAAAAAAATGCAAATCATTTTTGAGCTGCTCATGCCACATTTTCAGTGATAAACAAGAACAAAGACAGGTGGAGACAAAGTGCAGGTTTTTTTTTTACCCATTGTGTAAGGTAATGAACCATGTTACCAACTAGGTCTGGTGTACAATAAGATCCCAATTATTTGCAGAGTGTTCTTTGAAGAAGCCCAAGAAAATTAAAACAGGAAAACCAGAACTAGAAGCAAATGCAAAAAGAAATGCAACAATATGTTGCTTGTAAGGCATTATAAGTATGTGAACTCCTTCACAGTGCTTCACTGTGAGCAGTAAAATGGTAGCATGGGAAAGGTCAAGTAAGAGAAAATTTGGCATTTTGATGGTACATGGCTGAACAAAAAATCTCAAAAGCCATTCTAATAACCTGAGGATACAAGTTTAAATCAAACAATCATATTTAGATAACTCAAATCTGGAAAACCAGTCTACTGGATTGTCATTAAACACTCATCCAATTCATTCATATTCTTTAAGCATGGTGTTCAGTTCACGGGGTAATTCTAGGCTGTGCAGTTAACTAAGTTCTCTGAACAAACATTTTATATATATATAACCTTACCACAAACAGCAATTGGACATGCTCCCATTGACTTGGCGACAAGCAGATTCATAAGTCCAATTGGCCCTAAATAAAAGACAAATCATACAAGTATTATGTCTAAAATATATTTAATTCAAATACACATTCTATGTCTGGTAAACTTTCTGAATTCAGGAACCTTATCCAATCCACCTAAAGTCACTCAACAACAACAGGTAGATCAGAGAGAGAACTGATTTTCTTTACTGTGAGGTTCTCCATCTGCCCATATAGTTGCGGAAAAGAACAAGAGTAATTGACTGAGGAAAGACAATTTCATCAGGACTAGGATTTGTAACTCTCTTTCAGGATTTCATTGTATATATTCAGTGCACAGCTACAACTAGACCACATAAAAACTCTGTTCCTATAGATGACTAATTGAGGCCCTCCACTGGTCAGGGTCGACCATGACTATTGTATCCTAGCTGTCTATGTGACATGCAAGCCAGGACAGTACGATATGGAGAGCAAGCTGTTGTCCGTGCAGCAGGCTTCCCCTCTATGCAGCCGATGCATCAGCAGTGTCACAGGAGTTGCCAGTCAGTGTTGAACTCAACGTAGGACTGCTTTAGGGACTCCAGCTCCAGGTGTATCCTCAGGGTTTACTTCTGAAGCCTTCCACACGTGTAGGTATAGATGAAAGGCAGAGGAGATCCATGTGCCTGAAGCGACTGGTTTTAAGGAGTCAGTAACCTGCTTTTAGCTTAGTAGCTAAGCCACATATGAAGGCTAGGAACTCGATATGGTTGTCAGAGGCTATTTGAGATGCATGCCATTGGAAGTATTTAATAGGAAGTGGGAGCTTATCTCCACTACCTCCCCTGGCTGTGAAAACCTTAAGGAGCTAATAGATTTTTTTTTAAAAAGATTAGCTTTATTTGTCACATGTATATTGAAATATTGAAATATACAATAAAAAGCATCATTTGTGTCAATGACCATCACAGTCCAGAGATTGTGCTGCGGGCAGCCCACAACATAGCAAGCCAACACCTAACTAACCTGAACCCCAACCGTACATCCTTGGAATGTGGGAGGAAATCAGAGGAAAACCCTGCAATCACAGGGACAGCATACAAATTCCTTACAGACAACAGACAGAATTGAATCCCGATCTTACAGATGGCACTGTAAAGTGTTGTGATAACTGTCACACTCTCATGCTGCCCCCTAGCTAGTTAGGTAATAATAATAACAACCTATTTATAGAGCACTTTTCATATAAACAATGTAATTCAAAGTACAAACGTACTTTACAATGGGTTAAGTATGAAAATAAAAGATGTTCATTAATAGAAAGGTTAAATAAATAGGGTTTAAGCTGGCGTTTAAGAGTGTTAACTAAGTCTGCATCCCTTATAAAGTTAGGTAGTGAGTTCCAGGGCCATCTGGTGGTATAGTGGCATCAATACTGGACTTCAAGGCAGATGTTCAAACCCAGCTGGGCCCCAGATTCTTGATTAGTCACGGCATGAAGGGAGGAGATTGAGGCTGAGAGGAAAATTGGATCAGCCATGATGAAATGGTAGGGTACACTCAATTGGCCAAAAGGCTCCTATATCTGCTGCTATATCTTATGGTCTTAATGCTTTTGTGGCTTCTAAAATTTTTCAAATACCTTCTCAATTCATTTGGAAGGGTGTGTGTGTATGTTGGCAAAATGAGATTACAATCTTTAGTCCGTTTTCTCTTCAGATCAATGTACCTCAAATTTCTGGTACTCCTCCCCCTTCTCTTTCTTCCATGGTCTACTATCCTCTCCTATCAGATTCCTGCTCCTCAAGTCCTTTATCTCTTTCCCAGCTCTTTATTTCACCCCTCCCCCCTGCCAGTTTCATCTATCACCTTGTATTTCTTCCTCCCCTCCCCCCAACCTTTTACTCTGAATTGTCCCCTCTCTTTCCAGTCCTAGTGAAGGGTCTCAGCCCAAAACATCAACTGTTTATTCTTTTCCATAGATGCTGCCTGGCCTGCTAAGTTCCCCCAGCATTTTGTGTGTGTCGTTATGAAAACTCTCATGGTTAACAATCACGTAAACTACTTACCCGCACCCAAGATGAGGACCTTGTGGCTCACATTTACCCCACCTCTACGACAGGCATGGATCGCTACAGACAGAGGCTCTATCAATGTACCCTCTTCAAAACTCACACATTCAGGAAGCCTACAGAGAAGTGACAGGCATTAAACTTCCCTTACTTAAAACACGTAATCATTAGTATGAAGTTTTCCTTGTCAATCCTTGTGCTTAGCATTGGGTGACATTGCATTAGAGAATAGAATATTAGCAGCAACCTATCAAGCAACATCATCTCTTAACTCTTCATACTTAATACATTCACTGAAAGGCCCTATCCACAAATATATTTATAGGCAACAATAGTTAATTAAATAGAACATTGTCATGTTGATAAACCATGATAAAATAGTTTCAAGATACCTTTAAAATTAAAAAGACAGTACATATAACATAAACACATGAGATTCTGAAGATGAGGTTAATCTTGAACAACACGCTCAAAATGCTGGGGGAGCTCAGCAAGTCAGGCAGCATCTAATATTGCTTTGAAAGTTTATTCAAAATCAATTTGACGATATTCAAAAACAGAGCAAAAACATGAAACCCCAACAGGCGATGTCAATAGACTGATTAAATTTCACTTTTAAGAATTCTGCAGTTAACTCATCCATTCTCTGTACTTAAAGAATATAGAGAAAATTTACAAGGATATTGCCGGTACTTGAGGATCTGAGTTATAGGGAAAGGTTAAATATTTATTCCCTGGAGCAATGAAGAATGAGGTATACAATTCGATAGAGGTATACAAAATTATGAACAGTATAGATAGGTCGGTCGTGTCGTAACATCCACACTGAACTTCAAGACGGGTGGTTTCAGGTTCGAATCCGACTGTCTCCTTGCACAATTTACATCCGTGCTGGGTCGAGCATTGAGCTAGCAACTCGGCCTTGTAAAAAAACAGACAAAATGCTAAAGAAGTGGTAAGGTTGCTGCCCGAGGTGCCCCAAAGCACAGAAAGGAACAACAAGATAGGGTAAATGCAAGCAGAGTTTTTCCATTGAAGTTGGGTGAGATTAAAACTAGAGGTCATGGGTTAAGGGCGATAGGTGAAATGTTTTAAGGGGAGCATGAGGGGGAACTTCTTCACCTAGAGCAGGGGTGGGCAAACTTTTTGACTTGTGGGCCACAAAGGGTTCTAAAATTTGACAGGGGGGCCGGACCAGGAGCAGATGGACGGAGTGTTTTGGTAATACACCTCATAAGAGAAAATAAAATATCATGGGATATGTAGAAAACATGTGCTTTAATTTCAATTGAAAATGAACAAATGCATTACAACAAAATATCTGTCTTTGAAGTCCCATGGTATTTAGCTATTTATTGAAATGACTTTTAAAACACTGAAAATTAAATGAATAAAATACAGCTTTTTTTAATAGTAAGTTATTATTTTAAAGCACTGAAAATTCTGTTATCCTTCAAGATATTATCATCATCACTCTCCTCCTGACTGTCTTTATTTCAAAAACGGTAGGAGATGCAGGTCTACTTGTCCTGCTCCTTCTTATTCAATTGTCCCCTGTGCCAAAACTCAACAATGACCAGCACAAGGACAGGACAGTGTCCAGTATGCGGAGCGCATTATTTGATCTGGAGCGCATTTTTTATTTTGAGAACGTACGTGCACCTGCGCACTACTCATGTCTATCACTTAACAGAAATGACATGTAACATGTAAGGCTTATTGAAAAAAATATTTTCAAATGCATTTTTTACATAACACAACGAAGAAACTTATTTTTAATTTCACTGGGAACAGTGTTGTTGGTCTCCCTTTTTAGCCAGCGCATCAAAGTCTGGATTTAGTTTTGTTGTGGCGATTCTCAGGATGGATCTGAGGTGTTAACAAGGTTTATTAATATAATTTCATCAAGTTCTGCGGGCCGGATTAAAAAGTTTAACGGGCCGCATATGGCCCGTGGGCCGTAGTTTGCCCATGCCTGACCTAGAGGGTGGTAAAAGTGTGGAACAAGCTGCCAGCAGAAGTGGTGAATGCGGGTTCAATTTCAACATTTAAAAGAAGTTTGGATAGTTTCATGGACGGGAGGAGTATGGAGGGCTACAGGTCCAGGTGCAGGTTAATGGGATAAGATGAAAAAGATAAGTTCAGCACTAACTAGATGGTCAGAAATTCCTGCTTCTTTGTAGTAGTGCTCTATAACTCTATTGAATATCTACTGCCTTATTGTTAATTCTTATCCTAATGTTCTGGGGCAGGGCACTGCACACAGACAATAATGAGTTGTTGCTCCTTGAAAATCCATATTTGGCTACTTGTATCATGAATTGAAAGGGCACAGATTGTAAAGCAGCTGCAGGAATGAAAATCCTGGTGTGCATGCACATAGATTATCAAGACGGCAGGTCGAATATGCAATTTTAAAAATATGCCCAAGTGATCTTGGCTTTCTAAACAGTGAAAGAGTACAACACACTATATTTTGCTAGGAATATATAAACTTATCAAGGATCAAGTCGGGGTGAATAAACATAAGCTGTTCTCTGTTGCTGGAAAGTGCTGAAACACAGGTGTACTATGATTGGCAAAACAAACCATGGTGACATGGAATAATTAAAAAACACAAAATGCTGGCAGAACTCAGCAGGCCAGACAGCATCTATGGGAGGAGGTAATAACGACGTTTCGGGCCGAAACCCTTCATCATGACCCCTGATGAAGGATTTCGGCCCAAAACGTCGTCACTACTTCCTCCCATAGATGCAGTCTGGCCTGCTGAGTTCTGCCAGCAATTTGTGTTTTTTATTTATTTCCAGCATCTGCAGATTCACTCGTGTTGACATAGAATAATTACTGGATTCACCGCCTGCAAAAGGAAGCACAGATTCAGTCATTGCTTAAGGGGGAAATTTATTATGGAGCATTGGGGAAAGAGGTAGGGAAGGATCTGGAAATCCTGTAGCTTTAATAATTACCTATTAGGATGCCATGGCAGCATAGCAGTTAGTGTGATGCTATTACAGCTGGGGTCACAGGTCGGAGTTCAATTCCAATGTTGCCTGTAAGGACCTCGCACATTCCTCCCTGTGAACATTTTGATTTCTTCCAGGTGCTCCAGTTTCCTCCCACATTCCAAAGGTGTACTATTTAGTAGGTTAATTGGTCATTGTAAATTGCCCTGTGATTAGTTTGGGGTTATATATGTAGGTAGGGGATGGGTGAGTCCTGGGCTGGACATCCTGCTCACTTAGGGAAGGTGAAGTGTCTTCCACAGCCTCTCCTTTCCGGGTGTAGTGATCACCACAGGACCACTGATAGGCTTGCCGTGCAGGTCATTCACATTTGATCTCTCCTACACTACCGTGCCCATAGCAACGCTACGCCATGGCGCAACTGAGTGTTCAGCGGAATAACTGGGTGGGCAGGCTGGGCTCATCAGCCTTCATTGGCAGCCAGCGGAGGAGAAGGACAAATGTGATCCCAAACCCAGGTGGATGGGACTCGTTAGCCTTGCCAGGCAGTCTAATACTCCCATACTCATTATACAGCCTCATGGCCACTGCAATCATCACAGTTCACTGTACCATTGTGGAACACCTCCTTGCCTAAAGAGTGGATTTTGTCCACATGTACCAAACCTCGTTCTAAACCTATGTAGCACAGGCAAGAAGAAAAGTCCTACAGCGATGGAGTTTTCCCTCCTGATTTTTGCAAATGAAGAACTAGTTATCATCATCAAATAGATGGGCTGCTGGGCTATGCAGGAGGGGCCTGTCTCATGCCCTATCTCCAAGTATTGGAATAGAACCATAGAACCATAGAACACTACAGCACAGTACAGGCCCTTCAGCCCTCCATGTTGTGCCAACCCATATAATCCTTTAAAAAAAGTACTAAACCCACACTACCCCATAACCCTCCATTTTTCTTTCATCCATGTGCCTGTCCAAGAGGCTCTTAAATACCCCTAATGTTTTAGCCTCCACTACCATCCCTGGCAAGTCATTCCAGGCACTCACAACCCTCTGTGTAAAAAACACTCCTGATGTCTCCCCTAAACTTCCCTCCCTTAATTTTGTACCTATGCCCTCTGGTGTTTGCTATTGGTGCCCTGGGAAACAGGTACTGACTATCCATCCTATCTATGCCTCTCATAATATTGTAAACCTCTATCAAGTCCCCTCTCATTCTTCTACGCTCCAAAGAGAAAAGTCCCAGCTCTGCTAACCTTGCTTCATATGACTTGTTCTCCAAACCAGGCAACATCCTGGTAAATCTCCTCTGCACCCACTCCATAGCTTCCACATCCTTCCTATAATGAGGTGACCAGAATTGAATACAATACTCTATGTGTGGTCTCACCAGAGATTTGTAGAGTTGCAACATGACCTTGCTACTCTTGAACTCAATCCCCCTGTTAATGAAGCCTAGCATCCCATAGGCCTTCTTAACTACCCTATCAACATGTGCAGCGACCTTGAGGGATGTATGGATTTGAACCCCAAGGTCCCTTTGTTCATCCACACTCTTAAGTAACTGACCATTAATCCTGTACTCAGTCTTCTGGTTTGTCCTTCCAAAATGCATCACCTCACACTTGTCCTGATTGGACTCCATCTGCCATTTTTCTGCCCAACTCTGCAGCGTGTCTATATCCTCTTGTAACCTTCGACAACCTACAGCTCCATCCACAACTCCTCCAATCTTCGTGTCATCCACAAACTTACTCACCCATCCTTCCGCCTCCACATCCAGGTCATTTATAAAAATCACAAATAGGAGGGGTCCCAGGATAGATCCCTGTGGCACTCCACTAGTCACCGACCTCCAGGCAGAATACTTGACTTCCACAACTACCCTCTGCTTTCTTCCTTTAAGCCAATTTTTTATCCAAACAGCCAAGGTTCCACTTATCCCATGCCTCATGACTTTCTGGATGAGTCTCTCATGAGGGACCTTGTCAAATGTTTTGCTAAAGTCCATGTAGACCACATCCACTGCCCTACCCTCATCAATTTCTTTTGTTACCTCTTCAAAAAACTCAATCAGGCTCGTGAGGCACAATCTTCCCTTCACAAAGCCATGTTGACTATCCATGAGTAGACTGTACTTCTCCAAATGCTCGTAGATCCTATCCTTAAGAATCCTTTCTAGTAGTTTGCATACCACCGACGTAAGACTCACCGGTCTATAGTTCCCAAGTTTCTCCCTATTACCTTTTTTAAACAAGGGAACTACATTTGCCATTCTCCAGTCCTCCGGCACTTTCCCTGCAGCCAAAGAGGATTCAAAGATCGTAGCTAATGCTCCTGCGATCTCTTCTCAACTCCCACAACAACCTGGGGTGTATCATATCCGGCCCTGGGGATTTATCAATCTTAATGTTTTTAAGAAGCTCCAGCACTACTTCTTCCTTAATCTCCACATTGTCCAGCACACAGGCCCGTTTTACTTGGACCTCATCCTGATCACGATCCTTTTCACTTGTGAATACTGAAGCAAAGTATTCATTTATGACCTCCCCAACCTCCTCCGCTTCCAGGCACATGTTGCCCTCTTTATCCTTTAGTGGTCCCACCTTTGTTCTCGTCATCCTCCTATTCTTCACATATGCATAGAACACCTTGGGGTTCTCCTTAATCCTACATGCCAAGGCCTTCTCATGCACCCTTTGAGCTCTCCTAAGTCCTTTCTTTAGCTCTTTCCTGGCTACCCTATATTTCTCATAATCCCCTCCTACTTCCTGCTTCTTATATCTAACATATGCTTCCTTTTTCCTCTTGACGAGTTGCCTCACATGTTTTGTCAGCCACGGTTCCCTTTTCCTACCATTTTTTCCTTGCCTCAGTGGGACAAACCTATCCTGAACCCAGCTCAAGTGGTCCCTAAACTTCTCCCACAATACTTCTGTGCCTTCCCCTTTGAACATCTGTTTCCAATTTACTCTCGCTAGTTCCTGCCTCATCCCTTCAAAATTAGCCCTTCCCCAGTTAGCACTTTACCATTTCCTTTGATTTTATCCCTTTCCATAGCTATGCTGAAGCTAAGGGAGTTGTGGTCACTCTCACCAAAATGCTCCCCCACCAAGAGGTCTGTCACCTGACCAGGTTCATTACCCAGAACTAGATCAAGTATAGCCTCTCCTCTCGTCGGCCGGTCCACAGACTGTGTCAGGGATCCTTCTTGAACACACCTGATAAATTCAGCCCCATCTATCCCCCTTGCACTCAGGAGATGCCAGTCAATATGAGGGAAGTTGAAATCACCCATAACTACTACCCTGTATTTCCTGCACCATTCTAAAATCTGCCCGCTTATCTGCTCCTCGGTGTCCCGAGGGCTATTTGGGGGCCTATAAACTACTCCCAGCACAGTGATTGATCCCTTCCTATTTCTGACTTCCACCCAGACTGACTCCGTGAACACTCCTTCTGCAGCGTCCTCACTTTCTATAGCCGTGATACTATCCCTGACCAGCAATGCCACTACCTCCCATCCTATTCCTTTTAAAACCTGAACCCCAGGACCTACATCATCCAACCCTGCCCTTCCTCCAACCAAGTTTCAGTAACGGCCACAACATCGTAGTTCCACGTACTAATCCATGCTCTAAGTTCATCCTCCTTGTTCCTAATACTCCTAGCATTGAAATAGACACATTTCAACCCCTTTAACTGGCTACAATTATGTTCTGTCCCCTGCCTGTCCTTCCTCATCAACTCAGAACTCTTAGCATCATGCCCTTGTTCTTCTACCTTAATCCCTGCACTCACATTCTGATTCCCACCCCCCTGCCAAACTAGTTAAAACCCTCCCCAACAGCTCTATCAAACCAGCCTGCCAGGATATTGGTCCCCCTGGGATTCAAGTGCAACCCGTACTTTTTGTACAGGTCATACCCACCCCAAAAGAGGTCCCAATGATCCAGAAATCTGAATCCTTGCCCCCTGCTCCAATCCCTCAGCCGTGCATTTATCCTCCACCTCATTCTATTCCTATACTCACTGCTGTGTGGCACAGGCAGTAATCCCGAGATTACTACCTTTGAGGTCCTGCTTTTCAACTTCCTTCCTAGCTCCCTGTAGTCTTCTTTCAGGACCTCTTCCTTTTTCCTACCTATGTCATTGGTACCAATATGTACCACGACCTCTGGCTGTTCTCCCTCCCACCGCAGGATATCTTGGACACGATCAGAAACATCCCGGACCCTGGCACCTGGGAGGAAAACTACCATCCGAGTTTCTTTCCTGCATCCACAGAATCGCCTGTCTGAACCCCTGACTATAGAGTCCCCTATGACTACTGCCTTCCTCTTCCTTTCCCTACCCTTCTGAGCCACAGGGCCAGACTCTGTGCCAGAGGCACGGCCACTGTCGCTTCCCCCAGGTAGCCTGTCCCCCCCCCCCCCCCAACAGTACTCAAACAGGAGTACTTATTGTCAAGGGCTACAGCCACAGGGGTACTCTCTAGTACCTGACTCTTCCCCTTCCCCCTCCTGCCTGTGACCCACTTGTCTGTCTCCCATGGCCCCGGTGTGACCACCTGCCTATAACTCCTCTCTATCACCTCCTCACTCTCCCTGACCAGACGAAGGTCATCGAGCTACAGCTCCAGTTCCCTAACACAGTCCCTTAGGAGTTGCATCTCGATGCACCGGGTGTAGATGTGGCCGTCCGGGACACCGGGAGACTCCAGGACCTCCCACATCTGACACTGACCACAGAAAACTGGCCTCACACACATACTACCTCCTTTTGCAATCAACAACTGCCTCACCTCGTCCTGTTACCGCCGAAACCCATTGAGCCAAAGCCCTTTCACTCTGCTGACCGCTCCCAACGCTGCCCACTGGATATGGCTGCCTTCTTTATAAACTGTTCACGCTCAACTGGCTGACATCACACACCTGCGCAGTCTGGCCTCTCTCTTCCCCTGAGAACTCAAAATGTCTTCCCGCTGGAAATCCTTAGATCCTCTCCCACTGCCTTCTTGTTCCGAATGGTTTATTTGTTTCTGCCTTATTTCAAGTGTTGCTAAATGGATTGGAATTCACTAGAAAATGTGACTTTAAGGGTATTTTGCAATAGTTGCATCACATTCCCCATGAGCAATTCTCAGTTCCCATAGTATGTCTCTTCTATTTAATATCAATCTCAATAACAGGTAATCTTGAATCAATTATTTACCCATATTCTTCCTATGTATTTTGAATAGTACTGCTTCTTTAATATATGCTTAGTGACCAGTTAATTAGCACCTGTATACCTGCTCATTAATGCAAATGTCTAGTCAGCTGATCAAGTGGCAGCAATCAATGCATCAAAGTATGTAGACATGGTTATGAGGTTCAGTTGTTGTTCAGATCAAATATCAGAATGAGGAAGAAATATGATCTAAGTGACTTTGGCCATGGAATGATTATTAGTGCTAGACAGGATAGCTTGAGTATTTCAGAAACTGCTGATTTCCTGGGATTTTCACGCACAGCATTCTTTACAAAGAATGGTGCAAGAAACAAAAAGCATCCAGTGAGTGGCAGCTCTGTGGGTGAAAATGCCTTGTTAATGAGATAGGTCAGAGGAGAATGGCTTAGTGGCTCACTAAGCAATTACGATCACCAGATCACTTGCAATACCAGAGGAAAGAACACACTAGACCATTGTAACACCACCATCAAGAATGCCTACTGTGCTATTCCACGCCCTCACTTTGGGAAGTCTGATAACCTGGCTGCACTTCTACTCCCTGCGTATAGGCAGAGACTGAAGACTGCAGCACCAGCAGTGAGGACCAAGAAGGTTTGGACAAGGGAAGCACAAGAGCGCCTACAGGACTGCTTTGAATCGGTCGACTGGATGGTATTCAGGGATTCATCTTCAAACCTGGATGAGCATGCTGCAGTTGTTACTGACTTCATTAAAATCTATGTGGATGAGTGTGTGTCTACAAAGACTTACTGTACATTCCTAAACCAAAAGCCGTGGAGGAACCAGGAGGTACGTCATCTGCTGAAGGCTAGATCTGTGGCATTCAAGTCTGGCGACTCAGGCCTGTACCAGAAAACCAGGTATGATTTGCAGAGGGCTATTTCAAGGTCAAAGAGACAATTTTGAATGAGGTTGGAGGTGACATTGGATGCACAGCAACTCTGGCATAGACTGCAAGACATTACTTCCTACAAAGCGAAACCCAATAGCATGAATGGCAGCAATGCTTCACTACCAGATGAACTCAACACCTTCAATGCTTTGAAAGGAAGAACACAACTACAGCTGTGAAGATCCCTACTGCACCTGATGACCCTGTGATCTCTGTCTCAGAGGCCAATGTTAAGCTGTCTCTAAAGAGAGTGAACTCTTGCAAGGTGGAAGGTCCCGATGGAGTACCTGGCAAGGCTGTGAAAACCTGTGCCAACCAACTAGCGGGGGTATTCAAGGACATTTTCAACCTCTCACGGCTAGAGGCGGAAGTTCCCACTTGCTTCAAAAAGGCAACAATTATACCAGTGCCTAAAAAGAATAATGTGGGCTGCCTTAATGACTATCGCCCTGTAGCATTCACATCGACAGTGATGAAATGCTTTGAGAGGTTGGTCATGACTAGACGGAACTCCTGCCTCAGCAAGGATCTGGACTCATTGCAATTTGCCTATCGCCACAATAGGTCAATGGCAGACGCGATCTCAATGGCTCTCCACCCGGCTTTAGACCACTTGGACAACACAAACACCTACGTCAGGATGCTGTTCATCAACTATAGTTCAGCATTTAATACCATCATTCCCGCAATCCTGATTGAGAAGTTTCAGAACCTGGGCCTCTGTACCTCCCTCTGCAATTGGATTCTCGACTTCCTAACTGGAAGACCACAAACTGTGTGGGTTGGTGATAATATATCCTCCTCGCTGATGATCAACACTGGCGCACCTCAGGGGTGTGTACTTAGCCCACTGCTCTACTCTCTGTATATACATGACAGTGTGGCTAGGCATAGCTCAAATGCCATCTACAAATTTGCTGACGATACAACTATTGTTGGTAGAATCTCAGGTGGTGATGAGAGGACGTACAGGAGTGAGATATGCCAACCAGTGGAGTGGTGCTGCAACAATAACCTGGAACTCAATGTCAGTAAGACAAAAGAGCTGATTGTGGACTTCAGGAAGGGTAAGACGAAGGAACACATACCAATCCTCATAGAGGGTTCAGAAGTGGAGACAGTGAGCAGTTTCAAGTTCCTGAATGTCAAGATCTCTGAGGATCGAACCTGGCCCAACATATCAATGTAGTTTTAAAGAAGGCAAGACAGCAGCTATACTTTATTAGGAGTTTGAATAGATTTGGCATGTCAACAAATACACTCAAAAGTTCTATAGTTGTACCGTGGAGAGCATTCTGACAGGCTGCATTACTGTCTGGTACAGAGGGGCTACTGCACAGGACCGAAAGAAGCTGTAGGAGGTTATAAATCTAGTCAGCTCCATCTTGGGCACTAGCCTACAAAGTACCCATGACATCTTTAGGGAGCAGTGTCTCAGAAAGGCAGCGTCCATTATTAAGGACCTCCAGCACCCGGGACTTGCCCTTTTCTCACTGTTACCATCAGGTAGGAGGTACAGAAGCCTGAAGGCACACACTCAGTGATTCAGGAACAGCTTCTTCCCCTCTGCCATCTGATTCCTAAATGGACATTGAACCTTTGGACACTACCTCACTTTTTTAAAATATACAGTACTTCTGTTTTTGCACATTTAAAAAAATCTATTCAATATACATATACCGTAATTGATTCACTTATTATTTTTAAAATTTTTATTTATCATTTTTTTCTCTCTGCTAGATTATGTATTGCATTGTACTGCTGCTGCTAAGTTAACAAATTTCACATCACATGCCGGTGATAATAAACCTGATTCTGATTCTGGACTGGTTCAAGCTGACAGGAAGGTGACAGTAACTCTAATAATCACAAAGTGGTGTACAGAACAGCTTCTCTGAACACACAACACTTTGAACCATGAGGCAGATGGGTTACAGCAGCAGAACCATAAGGTGCAGTCAGCTGCTACTTTATTATGTGCAGGAGTGGCCACTGTATATTGCTTAGTTCAACTTTTGGATGACTAATAAGTTTATTTGAAACTTAAACAATAGAGATTATTAACTTGAAACTTATTCTTAAATCTTAATGAATCTTTAACATGAGCAAGTCAGTGCTCTCAGCCAATGGACAACGTTAATCTTGTCCTCGACTCATATTTACCCATGCACACATACTAGTGCCAGAACTGGAAGGTGATGAGCCTTTATTTCCCATTCTTAACCCCAGTGATTCTGAAATTACCAAGGACAATCAACTAAATAATCATAGGCAACTCACTTGTAACAGTAATTGGCATTGTGGACATAGTACCGACAAAGATTGCCGTCATCAGGAGGTGTGGCGCAGAAAAAAATTGTCGGAGAGAGGTTGTAACGTCCAACTTTGCAAAACTCACAATTTTCTCTTGGGACACCAGGCTCAATAGAAACTCTGTCACCTGCAGCAGAGAAAACACTTGAGATAAATGCATGCATTTTTCTTGTCTGCAATTAGTGTTCCACTAATGAAATCTTTATTGGCACGGAATTTCCATCTTTAAAGAGAGCCACTGTGACAAGTTAATTTCCAAATCAGACAGTTATACTGTCCTTATGAAATGAAATCATCTGTTTAATATCAGACTGTACAAACTGTGCTACACACACAAAATACTGGAGGAACGCAGCAGGTCAGGCAGCATCTATAGAGAGGAATAAAGAGCCAATATTTCGGGCCAAGATCCTTCATCAGGACTAAGGGTCTCTGTCCAAAACATCGGCTCTTTATTCCTCTCTATAGATGCTACCTGATCCCCTGAGTCCTCCTGCAGTTTGGGTGTGTTGCTCTGGATTTCCAGCATCTGCAGAATCTCATTTTTATGTCAATACTGTGTTACAGGTTCAGATTTTCAGATTGGCCCTCTGCACTTCATGAGTAGCAGAATTAAAGCCAACAATAGCGATATCTTCTTATATTACACCTTTAACAAATCTGCAGTTGCTTCACAAGGGAAATGGGAGACATAATTAAATATTAAGTTACATTCTGCAGTAACACATACAACAAATGACTGCAAGTTCAATATAAAAAGAGTGGAGTAAGTGATAAGAGAACGACAGTGGCAGAAAACTTTTGTTCTCAGAGCCTAGGAGTCGATGAAAAGCAAGATGGAGTCAGAACATGGGGAGCTGAATTTTATATGAACAGAAATTTAAAAATACAAGCTGGGACTATAACCAGGTGGCCAGTGAATTAGCTGGATCTAAGAGTATTTACATCACAGATGAGGGTGGCAGTAGCTGAAGTCGTACTGGGGATGAAAATGGGCAAGAATACATTGCCAGGAATTGAAATTCACGTGCAGTGCACAAGAAGCTGGGGGAACTCAGTGGGTCAGGCGGGACCTAGGGAAGCAGAGGGGTCTCAATCAAGTGTTGAATACCCATTTCCCTCCACAGATGCTGCCTGACCCACTGCGTTATTTCAAGATCTTACGTGTTTCACCAGATTCCAGCATCTGTTGTTTCTAGTGTCTTCTTTCAAATTCAAGTATCAAAAATGGTGATCAAGCAATCAAATTTCAAGTTCCTTTATCATAAGTATATTGAAACATACAATAAGATCTGTCACTTGCACCAATAACCAACATACCTGATGATGTGCTGAGGGCAGCCCATAAATGTCGCCACACACACCGTTGCCAACATAACTCAGCAGGACAGCACAGACAACAGCAAGCAGCTAAACAACAACAGCAAAACAAGCCCCGCTCCTCCGTTACACACACATTCACACTCTACACCCAGGACAGGTCTCTAGCTTCCAGCAGACTCAGACTCGCAGACCTCGGACTTTGACTTGGTGCTCATGAACCAGATCCCCAGCAATGGGTAAGTCGTAGCCCTGCTGCCTTGTGGGCAGCCCCGGGAGAGACGAAGGCTATGGGAGTAAACCCAGACAGCAAATCTGTGGAGCCCCTGAGGCGGCTGGATGTCATTGAACATCCTTCCGGCAGCTCCTGCAGCCAAGCTGGTGTCAAACGTAATTCTTCATAAGCTTTCCTTCGGACTACATTGGTGAGGCTGAGAGGGGGATCTTGATGACTGGGCATCTCAGGATCTCCATACCTTCCACTCAGGCCTGTGATGATAATCATCATCACCCAGTGTCCTTCGAGACAGATGGATGCTAATCAATCCAGCTCAGTAATATTAAGTGTTATCTGGTAACTGTAAAGACATAATATACAGCTCTGTGCAAAAGTCTTCAGCATCCTAGCTATATATAAGACTTTTGCACAGTACTGTATGTATTTTCAGTCATTTCCAACAATCTTCACAGCTTTCTGCCTTGCCACAGGCAATAATAGATACAATTACAGCACTGCTATTTCTTTCAGAGTTGCACATCCATAACGAGATGAACCTCGTGTGTTACCAGACTACCCTCAGAAGGACACAATCTGGAAATACATTTGGTGAGACATTTGGAAGTTTGCTGCTAAAGAACAGGTAATGATCCTAGAACAGAGGTGCAAAGTGTCTTTTACGTGCTCAACATCGCCATCTTCTGTCAATCCACAGACATGAGTATTGGTGACCAGTTAAAACCGACCTCAAGGGCAGCAAAAGCAAGACCACTCTGTCCGCCAGAGAATGCAGGATCTCCCAGTGGCCACACATTTTAATTCCACGTCCCATTCCCATTCTGATATGTCTATCCATGGCCTCTACTGTCAAGATGAAGCCACACTCAGGTTAGAAGAACAACACCTTATATACCAGCTGGGTAGCCTCCAACCTGATGGCATGAACATTGACTTCTCTAACTTCTGTTAATGCCCCTCCTCCCCTTCTTATTCCATCCCTGACATATTTAGTTTTTTTCTACCCTCCTTTTTTTTCTCTCTCTTTGCCCATCACTCTGCCTGTTCTCCATCTCCCTCTGGTGCTCCCCTCCCCCTTTATTTCTCCCTAGGCCTCCCGTCCCATGATCCTTTCCCCTCTCCAGCTCTGTATCCCTTTTGCCATTCAACTTTCCAGCTCTTAGCTTCGTCCCTCCCCCACCTGTCTTTTCCTATCATTTCGCATTTCCCCCTCCCCCTCCTACTTTCAAATCTCTTGCTATCTTTTCTTTCAGTTAGTCCTGACGAAGGCTCTCGGCCCGAAACGTCGACAGTGTTTCTTCCTATAGATGCTGCCTGGCCTGCTGCGTTCCACCAGCATTTTGTGTGTGTTGCTTGAATTTCCAGCATCTGCAGATTTCCTCGTGAAAAGCAAGACCACGTTTTTTTTTGCTCAGCATAACAAAACTTTCAACTTCCAGATACACTTACATTTACATTTCTTCCCCTCACAGATATCAGCTATCAGAACATTCCATCAAAATATAGACATCACCACAACATCCTATACAAAAGCCCTTATTAGTATAGCAGACAGGTTTGCATCTACATACTGCAGAAAAGGTAGCCATGTTTTATGAAAATTATTTATTTTTGAGTATACCATACATGTCAAAAAGTCCAAAAGGAATGTATTCCATGATTAATTTACGCCAACCAAAAAGACCAGGGGCCTTATCGGATATCCAACAAAGTAAAATGTTCTTCCTCGTACAAAAAGTCAGGATGTTAAAAAGTCTTTTCTGATGTGCATTAATAATATGACTGCTGAGTAAGCCTAAGAGAAAAGACACTGGGTCCAGTTCAAGCTCCATCTTCAGAATCTTTTCCATTTCACCCAAAATATCACTCCAGTATGCCTAAAGAACCACATTTTCTGAAGAATTTTGGTCTGATCTGGTCTGTCCTAATACAAGTTCATCCATCATAACATTGATTCAGTTATACAAACACAAGAAATTCTGCAGATTCTGGAAATCCAAAGCAACACATATGAAATGCTGGAGGAATTCAGGTCGGGCAGCATCTACGGAAATGAATAGTCGATGTTTTGGGCTGAGACGCTTCTTCAGGACTGAAAAGGAAGGGGGAAGATGCCAGATTAAAAGATGGGAGGGGATGACTGTAAGGTGATAGGTGAAACCAGGTGGGTGGGAAAGGTCAAGGGCTGGAGAAGAAAGAATCTGATTGGATTCTAGGAGAAAGGGGAGGAGGGGACCCGAGGGGAAGTGATAGGCAGGTGAGAAGAGGTCAAAGTCAGAGTGGGGAATAGAGGAAGAGGATGAGGGAGAGAACTCAGTTTTGCTCTCTCTAGATAATACCTAACCGATAAGTGCCTATCTTCGAAGGACTCCTGACTTACAATAGTGTTTTTAGCAATTTTTTGGTTTTAATACAGGTTTCCATAATAGGATTTCTTCTTTTGCGTTTAGATCCTTTGTCTCATTAACCATGAAATCCAATTGTCTGAATGTACTGAGAATGTGGTTCAGGAGAACCAGAGCAGGTACCAACTGTGCAGAATACTGAAGTGCACTGGGTGAATACAGGCTGCTGCATTCGCCACATTAACACAAGAACACAAGAGATGGGGCATCACAGTAGCCTAGTGGTTAGCATCACAGTTTCCTCTGGGTGCTCCAGTTTCTTCCCACATTCCAAAAAGCCGTACAGATTAGGGTTAGTAAATTGTGGGCATGCTATGTTGCTGCCAAAGTATGGTGACACCCACCTACCCACGCACACCTCCAAAGCAAGCGACGCATCCTACCTTCCTTCTCTCCTGGATGCACCCATCATCTACTAGCTTGTTCACCTTCCCTTCCACCCAACTTCCTATTCAGGCCTCTTCCAGTCTTGATGAAGGGTCTTGGCCTGAAACTTCAACTCTTTATTCTGTTCCACAGACGCTGCAGACCTGTTGAGTTCCTTCAGCACTTTGTGTGCATTGCTCTGGATTTCCAGCATCTGCAGAATCCCTCGTGTTAATGGTGCATTTGAAGTTTAGACTCCAAGATTCAGGAAACAATTCGGAAAATAACTGGAAAATACTCCATTGCTGAAAGGGTTGAACAAGAATATAGAGAAATCTTGCTCCAATTGTGTAGGGCCCCTATTAAACCTGCTTCTGAGAGATCGTGTATCGACCTTGTCTCCCCCTTTCAGGAAGGATTAATTTCTAATAGATTACAACAATTCCTGGGATGGTGTGGATGCTGAATGGAGAATGATTAAGTGGATTGAGATCCTGCTGTCACAAGTTGAGAAGAATCAATGCTGACCTTGCTGAAAATTTCCATTCTGTTAGAGTTTGACAGGGTGGATGCAGGGCTGGAGAAGGAGGAATCTGTTAAAAGAGAAAAGAGGGCCATAGGAGAAATGGAAGGAGGAGGGGACCCGGGGGAAGAGGTAAAAGGCCAGAGAGGGGAATAGAAGAAGGAGGGAGGGCGAGGGAATTTTTTTTTACTGGAAGGAGAAATCAATATTCATGACATCAGGTTGGAGGCTACCCAGACGGAATATAAGGTGTAGTTCCTCTACCCTGAGGGACAGACATCTCAGAACGGGAATGGGAATGGAAATTAAATGTTTGACTATCAAGAAGTTCTGTTTTTGGTGGATGGTGTGGAGGTGCTCGATGAGAATCATCACCTTTCACTGATGAAAATTCCTCTCATTTCAATCATGAATGGTTCTGAGACTGACCCTCAGTCCAAGACTCTCCAACCCAGAAGAATCACCAACCTTGCATCTACCCTGTCAGATTCTGCAGATGGTGGAAATCCAGAGCAATGCACACAAAATACTGAAGGAACTCAACAGGTCAGGCAGAGTCTATGGAAAAGAATAGAGAGTTGAAGTTTCAGGCCAAGACCCTTCATCAGGATTGGAAAAGAAGGGGGAAGAGGCCAGAATAAGAAGGTGAGGGGAGGGGAAAGAGTTCAAGTTAGAAGGTGAGAGGTGAAGCTAAGTGAGGAGAAAGGTAGGAAGGTGAAGAGTGGGGAATGAAGTGAGAATCTGGGAGGTGATAGGTGAAAAAGCTAAAGGGCTGAAGAAGATTGAGTCTTATAGAAGAGGAACACAACATGTTAGAGGAACTCAGCAGTTCAATTGGCTGTTTTGCACTTAGAAGCTTTTCCAAAGTCAAGTAAAGCATTACATAAACATTCCCTTTCTTTCTATTTTATTGTGGACTCACCTACTTTAAGATTCTGTACTCCAGACCCTAGTTTAATCACAGTCCCTGCACCTTCATGCCCCAGAACCATTGGCTTCTTCATAACAAATTCTCCAATTCTGCCATGTTGCCAGAAGTGGATGTCAGAGGCACAGATCCCAACTGAATGCATCTTCAGCAGAACCTCTGAAAGGCAGCCAAACACAAAAACTTAAATGTATTTTAAAGCTGAAAACATTCAATGACAGAAGAAAGTATAAACATAGCTACTTTTTTTAAGTACACATGCTTTTTTTAAAGAATGCCATTTGGCACATGGATATTAGAAAATGGAGGACTATGTGGGAGTGAAGGATGAGTTGATCTTGGAGGAGATTAAAAAGTTGGCACAATGTCGTGGGCCGAAGGGCCTACTTTGTGCTGTATTGTTCCATTAAGAATGTACAGTTTAATAAAAGTAGTACATTTATGTTTAACTTTAGATTTCAAATTTATTCTTTGTTCAGAGAGTTTGTATGGTTCTTATTAATCATGTTTAAGCGCAAATGGGTTGATAAATATCAGTGCTGAAAGGAAGCCTTTTTGATCATAAAAGGATAGATGGTGTAAAGTTGTTAATTAGACATGGTTGCACTTCTTCCTTGCTTAACTCCAAACATAGTGGATGTGGCCCAGTCCATCACGGGTAAAGCCCTCTCCTCCATTAAGGCCATCTACATCAAGTGCTATCACAGGAAAACAACATCCATCATCAAGAACCCCCATCACCCAGGTCATGCTCTCTTCTCGCTGCTGCCACCAGGGAGAAAATGCAGTAGCCTCTGGACCCACACCATTAGGTTTGAGAACAGTTATTACCCCTCGACCATCAGGCTCTTGAACTAGAGAAGATAACTTAATTCAATTTCACTTGCTCCACCACCAAACTGATTCCACAACCTATGGACTCGCTTTCAAGGACTCATCATTTCAAGTTTTCAATATTTATTGCTTATTTTTTTCTCTCTTTTGTAGTTACAGCTTGTTGGATTTTGCACACTGGTTGTCTGTCCACCCTGTTGGGTGCTATCTTTCATTGATTCCATTATGGTTCTTGGATTTACTGACTATGCCCATAATAAAATCAATCTCAGGGTTGTATATGGTGACATATATGTACTTTGGTAATACATTTACTTTAAACATCTGCCACACAGGTCCCTAATTCAGCAAAGGTGCCAAAGAGGTGCATTTTTGAGAACATGTACTAGGAAGAGCTGAGAGAGAGAAACCAGGCCCAAGAAAAAGTCTGATATAATTATAAATAAAAGCCTGTGAATATAATTAAAATTAAAATTAAATTTGCTACCATTATAAATACAACTCTATAATTTACTTGGAGGGTTTCATACACTCATTTACAGAGATTGCAGAATTAAATGCAAATTTTGAAATGAATCTCATTTTTCTTCCAGGTAAATTCAAAAACATATTGAGAAAAATTATTTGATTTCTCAAAATCGTAAATAGAGATGAAATCTGACTCTCATAATGCTTTGAATTTCCTGAACAAGGTCCATGGAAAGTTTTTAAAATTCGAAGTTGGTGCGCGGAAATATCTATGCTCAGCTCTAATAGAGCAGCTATCCTACTCTTTTATTCTCCTTCCAACACCTCATATTCCATCTAGATACCCTCCAACTGACAGCATGAGCATCAATTTCTCCAACTTCTAGTAATTTCTCCCTGCACTCTTGTTTTACATTCCCCATTCTTGTTCTTGCTCTCCTCTTACTCCTTCTCTTCTCCACACCTGGCTATCTCCTCCCTCTGGTGCTCCACCTCCTTTTCTTTTTCCCCATGGTCTACTGTCATCTCCTATCAGATTCCTTCTTCTTCAGCCCTTTACCACTTCCACTTATCACCTCTCAACTTCTTAATTCCTTGCCCTTCTCCCATCTACCCAGCTTCCCCCTCACCTGCTTTTAACTATCACCAGTCAGCTTGTACCCCTCCCCCCCACCTTCAGATTAAGGTTTCCTTTCCAGTCCTGTTGAAGCGTTTCAGTATGAAATGTTGACTATTTATTCCTTGCCATTGATGCTGCCTGACCTGCTGAGTTCCTCCCGTATTTTTCGGTAGATTTCCAAAATCTGCAGAGCCTTGGCTGTTTCCATTCCACTCTTAACTGTTTCATGACTTTTAGGTTGGAGTGTTGAAACCAAGAAACATCTACCCCACTCTTAACCGTGCTATAACTACTGAACATTTCTCCTTCAGTTTTCCAGACAGGACAATAGTGAAAGATGAAAGACTCAGAGCCTGAAACCTAGTCTGTACTCTTTACTATCTTATAATAAAATTACATTTTTTGTTGAACATACACACCAAACACAGGCAAATGGAACCAGCTGAGATGGAGCATCTTAGGTGGCAACAGACCAAAGGGCCTGTGTCAGTACAGTATATCTCTGACTCAGAAGACTTCTATGGCATGCTGCAGTGCTAGCAACAGGTTCATAAATAATTCTGAAAGAATAGAGGAAGGTTTTATTCAGAATATTTCCTAAGAGCATGCTTACCACCATGGCAAGGTTCCGGGACTGGACGTTTTTCCTAATGAGAGAAAACAAATACTTTTAAAAGCAAATTCTTAGCCTTGGAATAGAAACAAACACCGATTTTGCTCCCAACAATAAAAAAAAAGATACCAGGCAATTTCTGCATCGATGTAGGTCACCATTACACTAATGGAGCAAACTCACACCCATCGAACAGGCTTACACCATTCGGAGCAATACGCACAAAATGCTGGAAGAACTCAGCAGCTCAGGCAGCATCTATACAATAGCTGATATTTCAGGCTGAGGAAGGGACAAGAAGCCACAATAAGACGGTGGGGGGAAGATTGATGGTACCAGGGTACAATATGGCAGATGATAGGTGAAACTAGGTGAGTGGGGAGGGAATGATGTGAGTAGCTGAGAGCTGAGGAAGAAGGAATCTGATAGGACAATGCAGTGAAGGAGGGAAGAGGTGATAGGCAGGTCATGAGGACAGGGGAGAACAGGTGAGAAAACCACCAGAATGGGGATAACAAAAGGAAGGGTGCAAAAGGGGAGTTGTTAGAGAAATTGATGTCCAACATCCCATCAGGTTGGAGGATATACCCAGGCAGATTATGAGGTGTTGCTCCTCCAACCTGCATTTAGCCTCATATGGCAATAGAGGAGACCAAAGACAGACACAAATATGACTGTTTATTTCCCACCATAGGTGCTGCCTGACTTGCTGAGTTCCTCCAGCATTTTATGGGTGTTGCTCAAGATTTCCAGCATCTGCAGAATCTCTTGTGTCTATGATTTACATCATTCAAAACATGTACATCAATAAAGCTAACATCCATTAAAATTTATCTTGTTCTGTAAATTAATGGAATTCACTCTCAACACCCCACTAGCATTATCTATAAGCAGAGTTCATAATAACATCAAAAGATAATTTTGTGCCTGGTACTCTGGAGGCAATAATAAACTTAAAATCAGGCCCTGATTTAAAGCCATGACATTAAAGTCATTAGAAAATCCCATCCCCCTACAAGCAATTTTGGCTGATAACAACCTGCAAAGGTACATAAATACTACTGATAACCCATGGGTGAAATTGACTCTTAAAATATGGAAAACTACTATAAAAGAATATAATCTAGAGGGAGATATTGTAATTCTTAAATGGTGTGCATGTGACTCAGATTTTATACCAAATAAATTGGATGCTAGATTTAAGGACTGGACAGCTAAAGGAATAACAGTTCTTTGCAACATAATGAAAGAAGGAACACTATTCAGTTTTGAAATGCTTAAAGAGAAACACTTATTAGAAAAACAAGATTTTTATCGGTATTTACAGATGCGACAATATGTTAATAAGATGCTTAAAAATGTAACCAAGGCAAATAAATGCTTGATAGAGCTTTTTAGAAAAGCATATAATTCAGATAATGGTAGTAGAATCATTTCAAGCATGTATAAGGGGTTGTCAAATCTTAAAACACATTGGACTTCATACATTAAAACAAAATGGGAGAAGGAAGGAGGGATAATTATATCTGAGGAAGAATGGACAACAATATGGAGGTATCAATGGAAGTGTACCAGTTCACAGAAATGGAGGGAGTTTGGATGGAAAAACTTGATAAGATATTTTATTACACCCTCTCAGAAATCCCATTATGATAGTAACCTCCCTGTTTGCTGGAGAAATTGTGGAAATCAAAATGCAAATTGTTATCATATTTTTTGGGACTGCCCTGTTATCAAAAACTATTGGAGGGGGATACACAATGCCTTACAAGACATCTTTAAATGTGAAATACCCTTGGAGAGTAAGGCCATATATTTTGGGTATATACCTCAAGAATGGTTGAAAAGAGATAAATATTTAATGAATATACTGTTGGTGGCTGGTAAAAAGACTCTTACTAGGAAATGGTTATCACAGGAGAGCCCAACTTTAAATGCATAGATGGAAATTACAATGGACATTTACAAAATGGAGAAGATAACAGCATCTGTTAATCATAAGCTGGAACAATTTGATTCATACTGGGAAAAATGGTTTAACTACGTAATGCCTCAAAGGCCTGATTTTATTCTCACAAATCAATGAATCTGTTATAAAAAAAAAGATCACTCCCTACTTGTACATAGTTCTTTCCTTTTGCTTGTTTTTTCTTTCCACTCTTTTCTATAAGTGTATACCTCAGATAAATACTTTGTGGAGATTTGTGATATATATGATTATATGATATATATGTACAATGTCTGAAATACATCTTATGGAAATGTTTGATGATGAACTTCAATAAAAAAAATTAAAGAAAAAAAAAGAAAATCAAGACACTTGATAAAGCCTATCAAAAACAATATGTCTGCAGACTGCAGTGAATATATGCAGAAGGAGCACTCAGACAATAAAAACTACACTCAGTGGCCATTTTATTAGGTACCTCTTGTACCTAATAATGTTGCCACTAAGAGCATGTTCATGATCTTCTGCTACTGTTGCCCATCCACTTCAAGATTCGACATGTTGTGCATTCAGAGATGCTCTTCTGCGCGCATTGTACCACCTGGTTTTTTGTGTCCCTCTCGGCTTGAACCAGTCTGGTTATTCTCCTCTGACTTCTCCCATTAACTGGGCATTTTCACCCACAGAACTGCCACTCACTGGATTTAAAAAAAATTTTTTGCACCATTCTCTGTAAACTCTAGGGACTGTTGTGTGTCAAAATCCCAGGAGCTCAGCATTTCCTGAGATATTCAAACCACCCATCTGGCACCAGCAATCATTCCACAGTCAAAGTCACTGACTTTATATTTCTTTCCCATTCTGATGTTTGGTCTGAACAACAACTGAACCTCTTGACCACGTCTGCATGCCTTAATGCATTGAGTTGCCGCCACATGATTGGCTGTTTAGATAGTTGCATTAACGAGCAGTTCTACCTAATAAAGTGGCCACTGAGTGTATGTTTCCATGTGAAATGTAACACTGCAGAGGACTGATGTACAAAACAACTGACCGTTGCTATGTCCCACCCTGAAGGAGCTCTGAGGTACAGAGTAGCTGTCAGGGTTCATAACGGTTAACATCACCAGCTCACGAACAGGGCAGCCATTACCTTCTGTGATACACCCACCAGCCAAGCAGCAGAAATTAAAATGCAGCAACAGAGCTCCCACTCAAGCTGCTTTTCTGATTTGCAACCTGCAGGCTCCCTTTGAAGAACTTGTTTGCAGTTGATACCAGAAATTGCAACCCTAATTCACAACCACCAGCTGTCCCACATGTACCCGCTGGAGTTTAAAAGAATGAGGAGGGATCTCATTGAAAGCTACCAAATATTGAAAGGCCTGGATAAAGTGGATGTTAAGAGTATGTTTCCTATTACAGGGGAGTCTGGACCTGAGGGCACAGCCTCAGAACATAAGGTGTCCCTTTAGAACAAAGATGAGGAGTAATTTCTTTAACCAGAGTGTGGTGAATCTATGGAATTCATTGCCAAAGACAGTCATTGGTTATATTTAAAGCAGAAGTTGATAGTTTCTAGATTTGTAAGGATGTCAACGTTTATGGAGCGAAGGCAGGAGAATGGGGTTAAGAGGGATAATAAATCAGCCATGATGGAATAGCTGAGCAAATTCAATGGGTTGAGTGGCCTAATTCTGCTTCTATGTCTTATGGTCTTATTACATTATACTTTGTCACTAATTATTATGCCACCCACTTGACTACAGATCAGATCATCACTCCAAAGTAAACATTTCAGTCTCAATTTATAAATGGAGCTTTGTCCTTTTTATACTGAGGTTAGCTGATCACCTGAGAGTTTCCTTGCTTCAGTCCCTCTGCATTTTGTCTATTCTCCTGTCCTAAACATAGCTGATGTCTGTGCTCCTTTTAATGGTTATGCTACAGCATCAACCATTCATTGTTAAATTATCCAATCTGTCCTCCTAACTGAAGTGCTTCATCTCAGGAAACATTCTGGTGAATGTTATAAAGTTGACGTGGATAGGCTTTTTCCATTGAGAGTAGGGGAGATTCAAACAAGAGGACATGAGTTGAGAGTTAGGGAGCAAAAGTTTAAGGGTAACATGAGGGGGAATTTCTTTACTCAGAGAGTGGTAGGTGTGTGGAACGAGCTTCCAGTAGAAGTGGTAGAGGCAGGTTCAGTATTGTCATTTAAAGTAAAATTGGATAGGTATATGGACAGGAAAAGAATGGAGGGTTATGGGCTGAGTGCGGGTCAGTGGGACTAGGTGAGAGTAAGCACTCGGCATGGACTAGAAGGGCTGAGATGGCCTGTTTCATAGAATAGAATAGTACAGCACATTACAGGCCCTCCGTGCTGTAATTGTTATATGGTTATACTGGGGAGACTTTAAACTAGAATGGTTGGGGGGGTGGGAATCAAATTGAAGAGTCTAGGAGAGAGGAGGTTAGTTCACAAATAGAGAAAGCTTGTAGACAGTGTGTGAGGGAGGATAGACAGGTGATAGAGAAGGCAAGCGCTCAGACTGAAGATGTAGGGGAGAAGGAAGAAAAAGAAGATAGTAAAGTTCCAGTAGAAGTAGTAGAGGCAGGTTCGATTTTGTCATTTACAAAAGAATTGGATAGGTATATGGACAGGAAAGGAATGGAGTGTTATGGGCTGAGTGCAGGTAGGTGGGACTAGGTGAGAGTAAGCATTCGGCACAGACTGGAAGGGCTGAGATGACCTGTTTCTGTGCTATAATTGTTATATGGTTATATGGTTAATGTCCTCTATGCCCTTTCTAGAGCTATCACATTCATCCTCTGGTCTGATGACCTAAACTGTATATTGTACCCCAGCTGTTTGTTCATCTTTCAGTGGGTGGAAAAAGTTTCTGTTTGTTCTGCCCAATTTCAAATACCCCCCATCACATTTCTTCCTGATTTTCTCAGCTTTAAGGCAAACAAACCTAATATCTCCAATCTCTCAAGAAGGCAAGGAATTATGTGCAGGAGTATGTCACCAGACCCCCAAGCCTGTCCTACATTCAACGTGATGTTGGCTGATCTCAGCTCCTCTTTAGTGTCCGTTCCCATTCCCTATCACCTCAATAGAACCCCTTTCTTTCAGAAACATTCTAGTTAATCTCTGCTATACTTCTGCAAGAAACTTATCTACCATAAAGTGTCTACCATGAATATTTTACAACATTACATAATGCCCATGCTGACTATTTGATTATACAATAATAAGACCATAATACATAGGAGGAGGCCCGTCGAGGCTGCTCCATCATGGATGATTCATTAACCCTTCTTTACCCCATTCTCTTAACATCTCCCCATAACCTTTGACACCCTTAATAGCCAAGGATTTATCACCCTCCATTTTAAATACTGTATTCCAATGACTTGGCCTTCAAAGCTGTCTATTGCAACGAATTCCACTGGTTCACTACCCTCTGGCTAAAGTAATTCACCCTCATCTCAGTTCTAACAGGATGTCTTATATAATGTCACAAAGAATCCATAGAATTTAAGACTATTGTGCTGGGATGTTTTTACATGTTTGCAATGTAACTACATGATTTGCAACGTCAGTCCACACTCTGTGGCCACTTTATTAGGTACACCTGCTCATTAATTCAAATATCTAATCAGCCAATCGCCATGGCAGCAAGTCAATGCATAAACCACGTGCAGACTTGTTCAACAAGAGGTTCAACTGTAGTTCAGACCAAACATCAGAATGGGATGAAATGTGATCGAAGTGACTTTGACTGTGGACTGATTGCTGAATTGCAGTATGTCAGAAACTGCTGATCCCCGGAATTTTCACGCACACGGTGTCTAGAGTTTACAGAGAATGCTGCAAAGAAACAATCCCCCCCCCCAAAAAAAAAGTAAGCGATAGGTCTGTGACTTGTTATTAAGAGAGGTCAGGGGATAACAGCATCTCTGAGGGCACAACATGTGGAACCTTGAAGTGGATAAGCTACAGGAGTAGGAAACCACGAACATACAGCTAGTGACCACTCTTTAGGTACAGAAGGGGCCTAATAAATTGGGCACTGAGTATGATGTCATAATGGATCCATATCACTTAAGACTATTGTGCCAGCATGTTATACACAATTGCAAAGTCAGGTTATATTATATCCACTATGATCACAATGAGAGGCAAGGTCAATCAATCATGGGATTGAGTTTAAGAACCAAGAGGTAATGTTGCAGTTATATAGGACCCTGGTCAGACCCCACTTGGAGTACTGTGCTCAGTTCTGGTCGCCTCACTACAGGAGGGATGTGGAAGCCATAGAAAGGGTGCAGAGGAGATTTACAAGGATGTCGCCTGGATTGGGGAGCATGCCTTGTGAGAATAGGTTGAGTGAACTCACCCTTTTCTCCTTGGAGAGACCTGGATGAGGGGTGACCTGACAGAAGGTGTACAAGATAATGAGAGGCATTGATCCTGTGGATAGGCTTTCCCTGAGGGATGAAATCACTAGCACGGCAGGGCACAGTTTTAAGGTACTTGGAAGTAGGTACAGAGGAGATGTTTTTATGCAGAGGGTGGTGAGTGTGTGGAATGGGCTGCCGGCGGCAGAAACCATAGGGTCTTTTAAGAGACTCCTAGATGGATACATGGAGCTTAGAAAAATAGAGGGCTATGGGTAAAGCCTAGGTAGTTCTAAGGTAGGGACATGTTCGGCACAGCTTTGTGGGGCGAAAAGCCTGTATTGTGCTGTATGTTTCTATAATGTGACTAATTGTTGTAGGGGCTGAAAATCTGACAGCAAGAAATGCCGGAAATGCTCATCAGCTCGGACACAAACTGGAAACCGTGAGAGAATTGACGTTTCTGGCCCGTTATCAATAGATTACCAATTTTAAATCGCATGGCCCATAAAGCACAGCTGCCAAGTTCTCCGGCTGCGACATCTTCTCCGCTTCTGACTGCTGCCACTCGCGGCTCCTGGACGCGTTCGAAGGTGTTAGAAGTCGGTCGCCGCTCTTCGGAATTCCTGAACAAGGTTACCGTCCGTCAGGTTCCTCTTTGCGCCGCTATCTCCTCTCTTCCTTCCGTCCAGCCCGTCTGTACAACGCACACTGCACCGTTTTAACGGTATGAGTTACCCAGCTCGGTACTGCGAGTTTATTTCTGTAACGCGGTCGCGTCACAAAAACTAACCGGGTGACATTGCAAGCATGGGATGTTTGCGCCTGTGACATACTCAGTTGTCATGACTTACAGATCTGGGTCTTCATTGGCTGAACCCCATACCTTTCCAGCCAATAGCCCAAAAGGCTCTCTGCTGGGGCTTTTCAGGAAAGTAGTTGGGGACACAAGGGAGCCGGACCCTGTGGGTCAGGCAGCGTCTATATGAGAAACAGCCTTTTCCCTTCTACAGACGTTGCCTGATTTGGGAGTCCTTGTGCAGGATTCCCTAAAGGTTAATTTGCAGGTTGAAGGCAAATTCGATGTCAACATTCATTGCCAGGTGACTAGAATATAAAAGCAAGGATGTAACGTTGAGGCTTTACAAAGCGCTGGTGAGGCCTCACTGGAGCATTGTGAGCGGTTTTGGGCCTCTTATCTAAGAAAGAATGTGCTGACATTGGAGAGGGTTCAAGGGAGTTTCAAGAAAACGATCCCAGGATTGAAAGGCTTGTCATATGAAGGAAAATAAGCTGTCAGAACAGAAAAAGTTGCTGGAAAAAAACATTTTTTCCCACTTGTTTCAAACACACATTGCCAATCCAGTGTGTGGAAGCTTAAAGCAATGCCAAGCTTGGGATAAATATATTAATAATATTTGAAGGGGCTTTGGATATACAGAACAAGAGTCTCACGAAATACTGGAGTTTGAGAATAACATTTATTTTGAATTCATTCTCTTACACTTTACCATAAAGCTCAGGGTCACTTCAGTCACTGGGTTTGACACTTGGTTGCATCCAGCTTTGAAATGGAAAGCTCATTTTTCAATACAGCCAGATTACAATGCTAAAGATTCAAAGTTCAAAGTAAATGTATTATCAAAGTACGTATGCTGTCCGTCATAATATCTGTACTGAGATTCCTTTTCTTACGGGCATTCTCAGTAGATGCAAAGAAATACAATAGAATCAATGAAAAGCTACACACAAACCGAGACGGACAAACAACCAATGTGCAAAGGAACATTAATTGTGCAGGTGTAAAAAATAATGGAAACATAGAAAACCTATAGCACAATACAGGGCCTTCAGCCCACAATGCTGTGCTGAAACATGTACTTACTTTAGCAATTACCTAGGGTTACCCTTAGCCCTCTATTTTTCTAAGCTCCATGTACCTATCCAGGAGTCTCTTAAAAGACCCTATCGTATCCACCACCACCACAGTCATCGGCAGCCAATTCCACGGATTCACCACCCTCTGCATTAAAAAAAACTTACCCTGCCATCTCCTCTGTACCTGCTTCCAAGCATCTTAAAACTGTGCCCTCTCGTGTTAGCCATTTCAGCCCTAGGAGAAAGCCTCTGACTATCCACACAATCAAAAATAAATAAGTTATAAATAATATTGAGAACATGAGTTGTAGAGTCCAGGAAAGTGAGTTCACAGGTCATGGAATTAGGTCAGATTTGAGGTGAGTGAAGCTATCGATGCTGGTTCAGGAGTCAGATGGTCGAAGAGTAATATCTGTTACTGAATTTGGTGGTGTGGTGCCCAAGGCTTCTGTACCTCCTTCACGATGGCAGCAGCAAGAAGAGAGCATAGCCTGGACAGTGTGAGTGCTTGATGATAGATGCTGCTTTCTCGTGGCAGTGTTACTTTTAAATGTCCTCAGCGGCGGGGAGGGATTTTCCTGTGAAGGATTGGACTGCGTCAACTGCTTTTTGTAGACTTTCCTGTTCTTGGGAATCGGTGTGTCCGTACCAGGCTGTGATGCAACCAGTCAGTATACTGTCCGTGTGCATCTGTAGAAGTTTATCAAAGTTTCAGATGACCTGCCACATTTGTGAAAACTTCTAAGAAAGCAGAGATGCTGTCTTGCCTCCTTTGTGATGACAGTTACATGCTGGGCCCAGGACAGATCCTTTGAAATAGTAACACTGCGGAATTTAAAATTACTGACCCTCTCCACATCTGATCCCAGGCTCGTGGACCTCTGGTTTCTTCCTCCTGTAGTCAATAATCAGCTTTTTGGTTTTGATGATATTGAGTGAGAGGTTTTTGTGTAGCACCATTCAGAAAGATTATCAATCTCCCTGCCATATGCAATTGATAGGGCGGGGTGGTGGGAAAGAACTGAGGCATTGGGAGAGCTGCTTGCTCCTTGAACGTTACAGGTCAGTCATGGTGAAATGTCAGGGCAAGAAATAGGGCTGGAGGGTGAACACTTTAATTGCACAGTTGAGTATTGTGTGATGTTTTAATCCAGCTTGCCTTTTGATTGATGCACCATCAATAACTCACTCTGAGACGTAAAAGCGAGATATCGGCTTTTATTGACTGGAAGAAGGAACGAGCAGTGAGTGACCACCATACTACATCCTGGAGACTGAGAGGCCGGGCTCAGACCTCCATCACCTTTATACAGGGGTCTGTGGGAGGAGCCACAGGAGCAGTCATCAGGGGGCGTGTCCAGACAGGTATATGTAGTTCACCACACCTTTTGAACGTTATGTCGCACCTCACAGTTTCAAGTCAAGTTTGTTGACGTATACACAAGTACTGTGAGATAACTGTTAAATGAGAAATGCCATTGATCAGTATCTTGATACAAAACTAATTGAGGCCTGCCAGAAGCCTCCAACCCCAATGAGATAGGGATATGCCTACTCCAATGTGCAAAATCAGTTCCAGCAGACTGGGTGGATGAGATCAACTACAAGATCCAACAGCCAAGATTGTGGTGCTGCAACGCTTCGTGACGAGGCACAGGAGATGTCATGGCTATCCACTGTAGCCAAAGAAGTCTCCAAATGTGATGATTTTTCATATCATTGGACCAAGAGTTTTGAGGCCAAGAGAGTGGAACTGCCCCAATGGATCACTATAAAACTCTTCCACTATAAAACTCCTCCCACACAGGTTTTTCTCTGTGAGTTGCACAGACAAATATCATAGTCAGAAACAATAGACAACCAGCACAAACCACAAATGAAATTTTTAAAAATTCAGATGCTGGAAATCTGAAACAAAAACAGAAACTCCAAGCTGGCCAGGAAAGAGACATGCTAATCAGATTGAACAGTTCCGTGAAGGGAGCCAGGCCCAAAACTTTAATTCTTTCTCCTTCCACGGATGCTGCCTGCCCTGCTGAGTATTGCTAACATTTTCTGTATTAAACCAGCCTGGTTAAAATACAGTCCAAAAGCCGTGAACAATGGCTGTTACGAAGCACATTGACTCCTGCTACTTAGATTCATACTTCTGTGTCAAGACTTTCTCAAAATGAGAAGGTGAACCAGCTTTTCACCTCGCCTTATGTTATTTACTCATTGCCCTAATGTGAGTCACTAAAGTCTCTAGCAAATTCCTAAAGGACAGCATTCTGACTGGTTGCACCTCCATCTGGTATGGGGGTTCCAATGCACAGGATCAGAAAAAGTTGCGGAGAGTTGTAACCTCAGCCAGCTCCATCATGGGTACTAGCCTCCTTCAAAAGGCAATGCTTCAAGAAGGCGACATCCATTATTAAGGATCCTCACCGTCTAGGACATGTCCTTTGCTCATTACCACCATTAGGAAAGAGGTATAGGAGTCTGAAGACACACATTTGATGTTCTAGGAACATCTTCTTCCTCTGTGCTATCATATTTCTTAATGGTCTATGAACCCATGAATACTACTTCACTATTTTACTTATTTTGTAATTACCCCTTAATGTAACTTATAGAATTGTTTTATGTATTAAAATTTGCTGTACTGCTACAGCAAAGCAACTAATTTCTTGACATATGCCAGTGATAATAAACCCTATCTGATTCTGATTCTGGTCTTGTTCTCACTGAGAAAACGACCAGTGCCCCTTGCAAACAATTCTTGGTAAATCACCCAATGAAAGATGGCAACAGAGACTGGAAGAATAATCATCCATGCACTGACTACAAGCATTGAAAAGGTCTTGGGTTGGTCAGATGTCAACTGAAGACACCAGTATTGCTTCACATGAAACCAGTATCAAGTATTAAGGTAGAGGCATCGTGACCCCCTTGATGAAAAGGTACCTAGACTACAGTCATCAGGCTCATATTTCTTCATGAAATGTATTTACCACTTTAAACCATCCAGTATAGTCACTATAATAGTTACTTTATAGTTCAAAGTAAATTTATTCTCAAAGAACATATATGCCACCATATACAACCCTAAGATTCGCAAATCCTTGTGGGCATTTCACAGTAAGTGCTAAGAAACACAAGAGAATCAATTCAAAATCATATACAAAAACAGACAACCAAACAATATGCAAAAGAAGTTAAATTGTATACATATAGACAATAACTAGATAGAAAGGTAGATAAATATTTTTTTTAGGAAGAGCTGTAGGGTCTTTGAAAGTGAGTCCATTGGTTGCACAATCAGTTCAGCGTTGAGGTGAGTGAAGTTATCCACACTGGTTCAGGAGCCTGATGGTTGAAGGGTATTACTTGTTCCAGAAGCTGGTGGTGTAGGACCTAAGGCTGCTGTACCTGCTTCCAGATGGCAGCAGTGGGAAGAGAACGTGGCCTGGATGGTGGGGGTCCTCAATGATGGAGGCTGCTTTTTGTGGCAGCGCTCCTTGTAGATGTGCTCAGTGGTGGTGAGGACTTTACCTCTGATGATCTGAACCATATGTATGAAATTTTGTAGGATTTTCCATTCATGGGCATTAGTGTTCCTTCATCAGGCCGTGATGCAACCAGTCAATATACTAAACACAAAGTACACTGCAGATGCTGTGGTCAAATCAACACTTACAACCAAGCTGGAGGAACTCAGCAGGTCGGGCAGCATCCAATGAAATGAGCTAATTTCAATGGATGCTGCCCGACCTGCTGAGTTCCTCCAGCTTGTTTGTACAGTCGATATACTCTCCACCACACATCTATAGAAGTTTGACCAAGTTTTGGATAACATGCCAAATCTGCACAAAGTTCTAAAGAAGTAGACGTGCTACCATACCTTTTCTGTAAAGACAGTCATGTGCTGGTCCCTGGACAGCTTCTCTGAAATGATAACACCAAAAAATTTAAAGTTACTGACCCTATCCACCTCCTATTCCCTGATAAGCAGGTGCCCATGGATCTCCGGTTTCCTCCTCCTGTAGTCAATAATCAACTCTTTGGTTTTGCTAATGTTGAGTGAGAGGTTGTTGTTGTGGCACCATTCAACCAGATTTTCAATCTCCCTCCTGTGTGCCAATTCATCATCACTTTTGATTCGGCCTACAATAGTGGTGTCATCACCAAACTTAAATAAAGTTTTGGAGCTGTACTTAACCTCACAGTCATAAGTACTGTATAAAACGAGTAGAGCAGAGGGGCTAAGCACACAGTCCTGCACCTGTGATGCACCTGTGCTGAGGGAGATTGTGGAGATGTTGTTGCTAATCCAAACTGACTGGGGTCTGCAAGTGAGGAAATCAAGGATTCAGCTGCACAGCGAGGTCTAGGTCTCGGATGTTATTGATTAGTTTTGAGGGGATGTTGGTGTTGAATGCACAGTTTTTATCAATGAAAAGCATCATCCTGTATGCATCTTCACTGTCCAGATGTTCTAGGGCTGAGTGAAGAGCCAATGAAATGGCGTCCGCTGTTGGCTTGTTGTGAAAGTAAGCAAACTGGAGCAGATCCAAGTCATTGTAATAGTTAAATCTTTGGTGTAGTCACTGTAATGAAAAATTATTTTTGTTATGTGTATTTTTCTGGTTCAGCTCAGGGTATTCATATATGTATTTGCAAACAAAAGGCCACGAGAAAACATTTATTAGAACTACTACAAATGCAATACAGAAGTAAAAACAAATCTCTACAATTGTGGCAGTACAGAAACCAAAATAATACTTAAAGTCCTCTTAACAAACAGGTCTGTGAAATGCTTCCACGCAGCCTCTCCTCTCTCTCTCTAGAACTGTCTAACTCTGACTTGACTATCTCAACGTACTCTTCTCTACTTTAGGACGTCACCAGCCATGACCAAATCTTGGACAAAACCCTCTCTCCCACCTTTGCACCAAGAATACGCCTTTTCATACCCTTCAAAACCCCTATACTGGTACTTTTCCATCCATTTGGTACCTGCACCTGCAGAATGACCTTGCCTTCCCCAGAAAAGCATGTTTTTCACCATTTTCCACAGTTATGGCTGAAGACTTGTACTCCCTTGACTTTCTCCAAAACAATGCCTCTCAAAGCTAACACCATTTTGTCTTACTGACTTCCATTTTATTTTAGCGTATACTGAGGAAGAATCACATTTAACTTTTTCCTTACAGTCATTGTAATAGTTAATTCTTCAGTATAGTCACTGTAATAATTATTTCTTTATTTGTATTGTTAGTTGAAATTTAACCTAAATCGCTGATTGATATTTAACCTAATTTTTCTTCATTGTGATCAACTCTATGGAAACTGGCAGGTCAAATAAATTCAGCAGTCAGTGCTAACCACAGCTGTCAAATAAAACTAAGTGGAGCCGTTCTAATAATCCATCTCACTTTCATTTTATCAAAGTCAGGTTGCCCCGTATTGCAATATGGAATTGTAATAAAAGCCGAACCCCTTTCACAGCATGATTTGGTGTCCATCAGCTATCTTCAACATTGATTAAACTGGCAAATACAATAGGGTCTTTTAAGAGACTCTTTAGATAGGTACATGGAGGTTAGAAAAATAGGGGGCTATGCGGTGGGGAATTCTAGGCCGTTTCTAGAGTAGGTTACATGGTCGGCACAACATTGTGGGCTGAAGGGCCTGTGATGTGCTGTAGATTTCTCTGTTCTATGTTCTATGTCTGGAAAATGCCAAGGATTGTTGCGTAGTTTTTTTTTTGCCAGTCCTTGACCTCCAGTAAGTAGCAGATCAAGCTTATCTTTCTTTATGGAAACTTCTTTACCAATTTCCCCACTAGACTGTACACACCCTTCTACATACATCATTTTCTCATTACTGTTGGATTGGATTTCTGAAAATCACTCTCTTATATGTAGCACTTTAGATGCCTTTACCAAACACCCTGCAGTAATTCAATATGAAACCTCAACTTTTCCAGAGCGGTTATGGACAGATCACTGTCTGGTATGGGCAGGAGTGAGGGGTGGGTACCAGCCTCTGTAGTATCCGGGTCATCTTCAAGGAGCGAGCCTCAAAAGGCATCAATATGGACCCTCAGCACTCAGGTCATGCCTCGTTCTCGTTACTACCATCAGGAAAGAGGTACAGAACCCTGAGGCACACACTCAATCAGGAACACTTCTTTCCCCTGCCATCTGATTTCTGAACCCATAAACACTATCTCAGTACTTTTTTATTTCTGTTTTTGCACTGCTTATTTAATTTAACAACTTAATATATATTTACTGTAATTCATCTTAGGAGAACATCATATTTGATCAAAGTGACTGCACTATATTTAGATATAGACAATAAATACTGATTTGTACAGTAAATTGGTCGGTGGTGTGGTGGCATTAGCACTGAACTTCAAGGCAGATGGTTCTGAGTTTGAATCCAGCTGGTTCCCAATCTGGGCAGCAACAGTATCTACGTGGAAGAAAGGCCTGGTAATCTATTTCTGTGTCTTGCCACGAAAACCCTATGGACAACTACACTATCCATACGGTCGCCGTAAGTCAACGATGACTCAACAGCACTCAACAACAGCAGCAATACCCGTGTCTCAAATTGTATAAGTTAATGTCAATGCCATTTGAAAAATAAATCTAGTCATAAACTGCAATTCCACTTCACTGCATTTTGATCATAAAATATGATAGAAATTGTATTTTCAGTATTTTTGTTGATAAGATCTTTGTTTTTGGGTTAACCAGTTGACCACTACAATTTTGCCATCCTTGAGACTGAAGTAACTAGTAATCTGCAGGAGGGATTCAGCGAGTCTAGCAGCATCTGTGGGTGAGGAGGGAGGAATTGTTGTTGTTTTGATGCAACTACTAGAGTTGTGTGTTCTTCCTCAGTACTTGGTGTCATCACCCCCAAAAGAGATGCTTCTCAACTAGAACTGGAGGTCAAGGGTTAAGAGTGAAAGGTGAAATGTTGAAGGGGAACATGAGGAGGAACTTCTTCATTCAGAGGGTAGTGAGAGTGTGGAATGAGCTGCCAGCGGAAGTGACAGATACAGATTTGATTTCAACATTCAAGAGAAATCTTGATAACTACACTTTTCCAACCACACCTTCCAAATGCATGTTAGAATGTCATGCGTTATTACTGATAAATGACTTGGTGTTGGCACACCGCACTGTGTAAAAAATTCCATTGCATCAGTAGCTGCTCTTTTCAGGCTATGATACAAGAACTAAATGTTTCCATCATCAAAGGCAATAAAATTTTCTTAGCTATTAATCCACTGACATTCTATTTACTGCAGTCTACTTCCTCATTATTGGAGAAGGGCTGCAGAGACATTGGTTAAATGAGGTAACAAACATTAATTCAGCAAGTAGTAACAAGGTATGGAACACCTGTTGTTAGTTTACCCTGAAATGGATAAGAGGCCATAAGCTTAGAATCTAGTGTCCATATTGGCACCTGTCCATCTCACTAGGGATATGGGCTAACATGAATCTTGATGATCCAGAGTTGCTAAATCACTTGAAACTCCAGGTCAAATCCCAAATGTTCCAGGTATGAGTTGGCCCAGTCTCTCTCCTCCGTTTCAGTGCTACTCACAATTGTGCTTGGGGAGAAATGAAGTAGGGAAAAATACATCTTTTCCCCACCTGCAGAGCTTGTAGAGAGTTGAAGACACAACTCAGCACATCACTGAAACAAACTCCCTCTGTAAACTCTGCCGATGCTTCTCGCTTCCTTGGTAATGCGGCCAGCATAATCAAAGACCTCACCCAGCCTGGACATTCTCTCTTCTTACCCTTCCATCAGGCAGATAATACAAGAGCCTAAAATCAACAGGTTTGAAGGACAGTTTCTATCCTGTTATTATAAGACTATTGAATGATAAGATAGATTCTTAACCTCACAATCTACCTCATCATGGCCTTGCACCTTATTGTCTGCCTGCACCGCACTTTCTTAGTAACAATAACACTTTATTCTGCATTCTGTTATTGCTTGTTCACTTGTGCTATGTCACTGTACTGATATGATGAAGTCATCTTTCTGGATGGCATGTACAACAAAGTTTTTCATTGCACTTTGGTACATGTGACAATATCGGCTGGTGGTGTAGTGGCAACCACACCGGACTTCGAGGCGAATAGTCTTGGGTTTGAACCTGGCCAGCTCCTTTCACGTTTTCCATCCATGCTGGGTTGAGCATCGAGCTAGCAACTAAAGAAGCAAACACAAGGAAATCTGCAGATGCTGGAAATTCAAGCAACACACACAAAATGCTGGTGGAACACAGCAGGCCAGGCAGCATCTATAGTGAGAAGCGCTGTCGACGTTTCGGGCTGAGACCCTTCATCAGGAAGCAGAAGCAGCAAGGTTGCTGCCCGATGCGCTACAAGGCATGGAAATGAACAACAACACATGACAATAATAAACTGATATACTATTTTAACTATGGGGAAATTTAGTCTGCAACATGAATTGCACAGGTCAAATTAAGGTAATGAAATGGAGGACACATTCTTGGCCTATGCTTCTCAAAGTCCAACCCATCATGAGAGCTGGAAATGGGTAAGGCCGACCAACAAGGCTCTGGTGAAGCTGCATAAGCCAATTCCCTGTACATGGATACAATGGATTACAGAAACTTCGAAGAACTCCGTCAACTTTGGATGATGGAGATGGGTGGTCTGCAATGGCCTATGCTCCACTTGGAGCCAAGGGCCCAAGAAGCAAAAGGAAAATTCATGGTTTACATGCCAGATTGTTTTGCAGATCATTATATTCAACAATTAAAATGGGAAATATTTTGGATCTTAGGTTTTCCAGTGAAAAAGTGTTAATTAATAATCTTGTAGAGAAGCATGATTCCAATGTGATAGAACTTACATTGTCTTTGAAAGTGAAGTAGTTTGAACCAAAATTAATGATAAGTGTTGAACAGACTGTAGTTGACTGGAAACTTACTTTAAAAAGTATTATAGCAGACACACAAAGTCTCACAATTAAATAAATAATGTTTGATTTGTAAAAGAAAACAATATTCCTTTAAGGTAGAAGAACTCAATTGTGTTCTGTCTTATGGATCACACAAAACATTAAAGGCGATACTAAATCAAGGACAGAGGTTTATAAAGTTGTTGAAAATAGCAGGAACTCAGGGGATTTGGAGAACTTGGCAAAGGATGGCCAATAAATTGATAAAGAAATAGAAGATACTTTCAAGATAAAATTGAACTACAAAATTATAAGGGGTATAGATGGGTAAGTGCACGCAGATTTTTTCCCTCTGAGGTTAGCTGAGACTAGAACTAGAGGTCATGAATTAAGGTGAAAGGTGAAATGTTTAATACGAACGTGAGGGTTCATACTTCATACAGATGGTGGCGCATGTGTGGAGCAAGCTGCCAGCAGAAGTAATGAATGCATATTTGATTTAAACATCAAAGGGAAGTTGGAAATACATGGATGGGAGGGGTATGGAGGCCTATGTTCCAGGTGTGGGTCAATGAGACTGGGTAGAATAATAGTCCAGCATGGACTAGATGGGCCAAAGGCCCTGGTTCTGAGCTTTAGTGCTCTATGACTATGGTGAGAAATGCAAAACTATTCTCTTATATAAGCGTATAAAAGTAAAAGGAGTATAGAGTATTTTGTAGAGGATGTGAGATCAGTAAATGTTGATGTTCAAAGAGACATGGGATTCTTTGCTGATAGTTAATTGAAAGTTAAAATAAGCAGTCAGTGACCACTTTATTAGGTACCCCCTGTATCTAATAAAGTGCCACTGAGTTTATATCCGTGGTCTTTAGTGGTTATAGCCCATCCACTTCAAGGTTCAACATTTTGTGCATTCAGAGATGCTCTTCAGCACACCATGGTTGTAACGCATGGTTATTCAAGTTACTGTCGCCTTCATGTCATCTTGAACCTGTCTGGCACATTGACAAGGCATTTTTGCCCACAGAACCTCCTCTCTCTGGATGTTTCTTGTTTCTTCCAGCATTCTCCGTAAACTCTAGAGACTGTTGTGCATGAAAATTCCAGGAGATCAGCAGTTTCTGAGATCTTCAAACCACTCCATCTGGCACCAACAATCATTCCCCGGTCAAAGGCACTTAGATTACATTTTTTCCCCCATTCCGATGTTTGGTCTGAACAACAACTAAACCTTTTGATCATGTCTGCATGCGTTTATGCATTGAGTTGCTGCCACATGATTGGCTGATTCATGAGCAGGTATACAGGTGTACCTAATAAAGTCACATCAGTGTGTATAAGTGCAAAGAAAATGTTATGGTGGTCTTTATTATGCAAGGGTTTGAGACAGGAGTGAAGATAACTAACTGTAATTAAATAGGCTGTTGGCAAGAGCACACCTGGAGCACTGGACACAAGTTCGAACTCTTTACCTCAAAGAAAGATATCCCTACCACTGAGGAAATGCTATATACGCTCACTAAACTGCAACCCGATGCGGTCGGCTGGTACTATGAGGAGGGATGACGCATGACGCTTTACAGTACCAGTGACCTGGGTTCAATTCCCGCTGCTGTCTGTGAGGAGTTTGTACGTTCTCTCCATGACCGCAAGGGTTTTCTCTGGGTGCTCTGGTTTCCTTCATTCCAAAGACATACCAATTGGTAAGTGAATTAGTCTTTGCAAAATGTGTAATGATTATGCGAGGGTTAAATCAGGGGTTGCTGGGCAGAATGGCTTGAAGGGCCAGAAGGGCCTATTCTGCATTGTATCTCAATACATAAATAAACAAATAAATAGATTGCGTGTACTAGGGCTGTATTCCGCATGATTTAGAAGAGTATGAGGGATCTGATTGAAACTTATTATAAATGTACAAGCTGGATATGGAGAGAAATTTTCCCTGGCTGGGCTGTCTAGAATCAGGGGATCACAGTCTCAGAACTGGTATGCATTGAGTATGAAATTTCCTCATTCAGATGGTGGGGAACCCATGAAATCTCTCCACCAGAGGGCAGTAGAGTCATTGAGCCGATTCAGAATAGATTGATAGAGTTGTAAATAATGGAGGGAGAAGACATTGAGGTCAGTGATGTACTGTGGAGAGCAGTCCATCTGGTTGCACTGTCTGTATGGAGTGGTACCTGCATAGGATCGGAAGAAGCTGCAAAAAGTTGTAAACTCAGCCAGCTCCATCATGGTCACTAGCCTCCCCAGCCTCAACGACATCTTCAAAACACGATGCCTCAAAAAGGCGGCACCAGTCTTTAATGGTCCTTGCCCCTGGAAGACCCTCTTGTCATTACTACCTCAGGGAGGAGGTACAGGAGCCTGAGGACACACACTCAATGTTTTAGGAACAGCTTCTTCCCCTCTAACATCAGGTTTCAGAACGGACAATGAACAAACCCACAAACACTGCCTTACTATTTTTCCTCACTTTTTGCACTACCTATTTAATTAATTTTTATATATTTATTTCTTGTTGATATTTATAAGCTTGTTATATATTACACTGTACATCTGCCACAAAACAACAAATTTCACGACACATGTCACATTAAACCTAATTCTGATCAGTCATGGTCTTGGCAATTGATGGAACAGACCTGAAGGCCAGGATGGCTTAATCCTTCTCCTAATTCTTACTAGAATTTACAAAGAATGCAGATGTTGGACTCTAGAGCTGCCAGAAGAATTGTTCAGGTCAGGTAGCATCTATGAAAAGAAATGGACAGTCCACATTAGGGTTGAGACCCTTCATCTGGTCTGATGAAGGGTCCAGATGGAAGATCTCAACCTGAAAGGTGAACTGGTAAATTGGTTTATTATTGTCTCATATCCTGAGGTAGAGTGAAAATCTTTACTTTTCATCCAGACATACAGACCATTATAATTACCGGTAAGTGTTCCAGATACAAAGGAAGTGAAGAGCAGGCAGACAATAGGATCCGAGGCTATAATGAGATAGTATGTGAGATTGTCTATCTTATTGCATTAGAAGACCATTCAATAGTCCTATAATAGCTGGATAGAGGCTGCCCTTGAGTCCAGTGGCATGTGCTTTCTTCCATAGGTACTAATTTGCTTTAGAGCATTTTAGACCATAAGATGAAGGAGCAGAATTAGACCAATTGGCTATCCAATCTGCTCTGCCATTTCATCATGGCTGATCCATGTTACCTCTCAACCCCAGTCTCCTGCCTTTTCCCTGTAACCCTTCATGCCCTGACCAATCAAGAATCTATCAACCTCTGCCTTAAGTATACCCAATGACTTGTGGCAATGAATTCCACAGATTTACCACTCTCTGGCCAAAGAAATTCCTGCTCATCTCAGTTCTAAGTGGACTCCCTTCTATTCCGAGGCTTTCCCCTCTGGTCTTAGAGCCCCCACCATAGGAAATATCCTTTCCACATCCACTCTATTTTGAGCTATTCCTAATTCTTCTTACCTTCTGTCTATGTTGCCCTCTCTTGGCCATTTCCACAAACTTTCCAGAGTATTTCTGCTTTTGGACAATTCCCACTTTGATCAAGAGAAATTTCATAACCTAACCTATCCTGCTAATTTGTAACTGTTCACAAATGTACTCAGAGCATCCCAAAGCAGATGAGTAATAGGGGATTGACACAGTTTTGTCCATTTCTTTTATGTGATCTGGGCATTGCTGGAATTAATTACTCATCCTTAATTGCCCTTAAGGCAGTAGAGATGAGAAGCTAGGTTGAGTCATGAAATCTGCCTGGACTAGTCAGAAGTTCAGGATTTAGTCTTAGTGAGGGAAATGGAACAACAATGTAATCAACATTGGGTGCTGCCTGACCTACTGAGTTCCTCCAGAATTATGCATGTGTTACTCTGGACTTCCAGCATGTATCTGCAGAACCTCTTGTGTTTAAGAGTGTTATTTGAACTGTTTGGAAAACATATACAAGCTTTAAATCATTTTGGAGAGAAGTTTCAGATGGTGGACTTCAAGGGAATTGATTTTTTAAACTTTTGATGGTATTCCTTTCTGATATTTACATTACAAGATATTATTCCTATTTGGGAAAAGAATGAAAATGTTAATGGTGTGAGCATCGGTTCTAATGCTCTGTATCTGTCCTCCTCCTCCTTCAAAGAATGGGGTTTCTATCCCTCCACCATTGATACTGCCCTCGCCTGCATCTCCTCCATTTCCCAAACATTCGTGCTCACCCCATCTTCCCACCGCCTTTAACAGTGATAGAGTTCCTCTTGTCCTTACCTACCACCCCATCAGCCTCTGAATCAAACACCAACATCCTCCGCAACTTTTGCCATCTCCAAAGGGATCCCACCACTAAACATTTCGTGGCATTCTAGGGGCATGGTTGAAGCATTCCCAGTGGCCAGTGCTATTTATTGCTCTTGTCTTAAAATGCGCTCGTGAAATTATGGTGAGATGTTCGAGTGTATTTATTGTTACATTTTAGTTTGGGTTTTACATATTGACTGTAAGCAGGCTGTGTAATAATCACCTCCCCCATCTGTATGTGAGTGAGTGGGTTCTCACCAAACGATGGCGGTCTGTCTGTTGTCGTGCTCATCACAGTTTGGATAAATGAACTTTACTTGTTTGTCATCATGGACCGAATGCTCACCACAAAGGTGTCAGGAGAGGAATTAGAAATTGACAGCAAAATTGAAGAGTATGACGTCAGATGGAGCGCCTTATGACTCAGGGAGTAAGTCAAGGGACGAAGTGGCGTGTGCCTTCCCTACGTCCTCAGGCTGGGCTCCCGCAGATGGCACACTGACCTGGAGGGACCCCAGAAATGAGCATCGTGCCCTCCCAGAGGCCCCCAATGAAGCAAGAGTACCCAGGCTTCCCAACCCAGGGTACGCAGTGGAGCACGTCACCCGCCACACTCACAGCCTATGCAGGGGAATCCAAGATGCTGCAGCCATGAGAGGATGGGCAACACGGCAGGCACCAATACCATCGCTGGAGAGAGAGGAAGACCAAAGGGTCCCTGCAATTAACACCATGGGGTCCACCCTGAAGCACCCAGAAACAATGGTACCGGCCGCCTGGAGCCTTACCTGGTGCAAGTCAAACTTGCCGCGTGACACATCTGGTGGAGTCCCAGCAAGACAGTGGTGCACCTCGCCCTGGCACTGGAGGGAGATGCCCTAACCCCGGCCAAGTAGCATGACTACAGGACCTTTGTAGTGGTGCTGGAGCGGGGTTTTGAGCAGAGGCCATTGGAAGAAGCAAGGAGGGAAGAACAGGGCAGCAGGCTGTGAGGGAGAACGCCTCCGGGCGTTTGCAGCAGATCTCCACTGCTGTGCTTAGCACGGCTACCCGCTGCCCAGGAAGAGCTTGCCCTCCATGCCTTTCTAAAAGCTCTGATGCCAGGGTGCCCTCGGTAGCACGTTCGCCTGAAATCACCATCATCACCGGCCGAGGCTCTGAGAGAGGCAGAGAGGGCAGAAGCAATTTCAGCCCCTCAAGGTGTTCAGCATTGCCCCGCATGCCCTGAGCCTGGGCTTGTGTCACTAAGGTAAATAAGGAAACTGACGAGGAGGGGAGGAGCCCGTGAGACAGGTCTGACCAGCACCATACCAGCCCTGACACGTGGCATGGAGCGATCTCTGCTACCAACGTGGCGGGGCGGGCCACGTGGCCTGGAACTGACCCGCACCATCGCCCCCCACAGACATCACAGAATGCCAGGCAGCTGGCACAAGCCGAGAGATCCAGCAGAATCCCTCTGTCGTCTCCTCGCCGGGTGAGCTGTTTTGGTGAAGAGAGAGGTTTACATGTGGGCTGCCTAGTGCAGGGCATCAGATGCCAGGCGTTGGTGGACACGGGGTCAACCATCACCATCACCTGTCCCAGCCTGGGTGGACAATGACGGCGGTCCAGCTGGCTACGGTCACCGGCGACTGTGTGGCGATGAGAGGGAAGAGGTGACTGTGCAGCATAGTGGGGAAAAATAACCATGACTGTGTTGCCACCCATAGCTCCAATCTGCTAATTAAATTTGCTGATGACACTACACTGATTGGCCTAATTTCAAATAATAACGAGGCAGCCAACAGGGAAGAAGTCATCACTCTAACACAGTGGTGTCAAGAAAACAACCTCTCCCTAAATGTCACAAAAACAAAGGAGCTGGTTGTGGACTACAGGAGGAATGGAGACAGTCTAACCCCTATTGACATCAATGGATCTGGGTTGAGAGGGTGAACAGCATTAAGTTCTTCCACATACACATCACTGAGGATCTCACATGGCTGTGTGGTGTAAAAAGCACAACAGCGCCTCTTTCACCTCAGACAGTTGAAGAAGTTTGGTATGGACCTCCAAATCCTAAGAACATTCTATAGGGGAACAATTGAGAGAATACTGACTGGCCGCATCACTGCCTGGTATGGGAACTGTACTTCCCTCAATCACAGGACTCTACAGAGAGAGGTGTGGACAGCCCAGTGCATCTGTGGATGAGAACTTCCCACTGTTCAGGACATTTACAAAGACAGGTGCATAAAAAGGGCCCAAAGGATCATTGGAGACCAGAGTCACCCCAACCACAAACTGTTCCAGCTGCTACCATCCGGGAAACGGTACCACAGCATAAAAGCCGGGACCAACAGGCTCCGGGACAGCTTCTTCCACCAGGCCATCAGACTGATTAATTCATGCTGATGAAACTGTATTTCTATGTTATATTGACTATCCTGTTGTACATAATATTTATTATAAATTACTATAAATTGCACATTGCACATTTAGACAGAAATGTAATGTTAAGATTTTTACTCCTCATGTATATGAAGGATGTAAGTAATAAAGTCAGTTCAATTCAATTCAGTGGGGCTTGAGGGGTGGCAGGCCAACATCGAGGGCTCCTGCATATTGGCCTGGACTGCTGTCTGGCTGGGGGCAACACTCTTACCTCAGCACTGAAGCCGTGGCTCTTCGGCAGGCCAGCTCCAGGAGCCAGGAAGGCAGGCAGAGCAATGACCGCCACTCATCTCACAGAAGCCCACCGCAGTGCGTCATACCCTGCAGCGGCCCAACGTACCACAGCAGAACCGGGGGCAAGCCGCGGTGGCGGCCAGCGGTTATGTAGACCTCCCCACCGTTGGCCAGCAGCGAGCAGGTGAGTGATCCATTGGTGGCCCGGGTGAGGGGTTGGCTGAGCGTGGGACGGCAGCTGGAATGGGCAGAGATCTCCGCCTGGATCCAGGCACTAAAGCCGTTTACTCTCAGTGGGGCATGCTGGAGGAGCACAGCTGCTGTCCAGTGCTGGCAGCAGATATCGAATTGACTTTATTATTTACCTCCTTCATATTCATGAGGAGTAAAAATCTCCGCATTAGGTCTCTGTCTAAATGTGCAATTTTAGTCATTTGTAATAAATATTATGTACAACAGGACAGTCAATATAACAGAAATACAGTTGTGTCAGCATGAATTAATCAGTCTGATGGCCTGGTGGAAGAAGCTGTCCCGGAGCCTGTTGGTCCTGGCTTTTATGCTGCCGTACCATTTCCCGGATGGTAGCAGCTGGAACAGTTTGTGGTTGGGGTGAATCGGGTCCCCAATGATCCTTTGGGCCCTTTTTACAGACCTGTCTTTAAAAATGTCTTGAATAGTGGGAAGTTCACATCTATAGATGCACTGGGCTGTCCGCACCACTCTCTGCAGAGTCCCGTGACTGAGGGAGGTACAGTTCCCATACCAGGCAGTGATGCAGCCAGTCAGGATTCTAAGAATTTGGGGGCCATACATCTCCTGCAGCTGGTGGTCCCCTGGGGACTCTGCACAACAGTGCTGCAGGAAGTGCACGGCCTGGTGGGGGACCGCAAGGACATTGAGCAAGCTGCGTGAACACTTCTATTGGCCTGGGTGCAGGCAAGACGTGGAGCCGTCCATGAACTGCGGCCACACTTGCACATCCCAGAAAGGGCTAGGCTTCCAGTCTAGGGCACTGATGCAGCAGTACCTGATGGGGCCCAGTATGGGTCAGCTGCCCCTCCCGGAAGAGGGGCCTATCCCCTATGCTTGGAAGCCAGTGGAAGGAGCCAGGAGCGATGCTCGTCCATGTCTCTGATGTGGTCTACTGGGTGCAGTGGCCTGAGCAGAGGAAAGTACTCGTGCTGCACTGGGACTGGCTGGTGTTGGCCACCACTGACCCAGCGAGACTGAAGAGAGGAAGTGACACTCCAGATGCCCTGCCTCTTGCCTCGCCAAATAGTGCCACCCCTCAGGGGCTACAGACACCCCGAGCAACCCAGGCAGTGGCATAGTCCACCACCAGAACTTTTGGACTCTAGGTTTGCCAGGAACGGCTGACCCCATCGGTATGGGCAGTGTGTACAAGTGCAATTTATATTCATGTATCGTTACATTTTAGCTCGGGTTATACAGTTGTTCGCTTGTATGTTTGTGGGTCACTCTAACTGTAACCGGGGTGTGCGATAATCACCTCCCCCATCCTCACGTGACTAGATTGGCTCTCACTGAGTGATGGTGCTCTGTCTGTATTGTGCTTGACACTATAAAAAGAGCAGATGAGATAAGTGAGCTCTTCTCATCTGTCATCATAGACCGAATGCCCGCCAAAATATCTTTACCTCCCCTACCCTCTCTGCTTTCCGCAGGAATTGTTCCCTCCATACTTCCCTTGTCTAATTGTCCCTCCCCACTAGTCTCCCTCCCTGCACTTATCGCTGTACAATACCCTGGTTAATATTTCTTTTGTAATACTGCGAGGTGGTTCATATGAACAGTTTTATGTAAAAGCGATGTGTCCTGCTGGTAGAATGTTTCTGTTTCGGCTGAAGATAAGAAGCCCTGATGTTCAGCTTAGGAATGTGGTGTCAGTCAATCGGGACGATGGGATCTGGAGAAACTTCCAGATAGAGCGGGGCAGAGAGAGTTCTGTGACAGACAGTAGTCCGGTTTGAGGGAGCAGGATGGAAGTGAAGGTGCCACAGAATGCCACTGGAAGGAGAGTCCCCATTGCACAAAGTTCTTTGTGCAAGTGATCGGCTCCAAGGAGGAAGGGCCAATACTCCTGAGAGAGAGCCACTTTGTTCGAGATGGATTTCAAGGGAAGTTCAGGATTGAGTGAGTGCTTTCACTCAGTCTGTGGGTCTGGTGCTGTGAGCAATGGTTGTATCCAGCTTTGGAGGAGATGGTCATGTGCACATTTAGACTGGCTTAACTGTAATGGACATATTTAATATATTTTTCTCCTTTGTTTTCTTTCTTTTAATATCTATTTGATAAAGCTGAAATTGGTAAATATCCTCTTATTATAATTTTATGTGGTGTACGATCTTTTATTTCTTACCGATCAATAATTGTGTATGGACAGTATTTACACAGCATTTGCTCAAATCGAGGTTTCGTTGATTGGAACATCACGACACTCCTGTTTGGGTGAACCCCAAATCATACCAACCCTAGACGTATATTGTTTGTGAAAGGAGGCCTTCTCACCACTGAGTCACATGGATGTTTGCAGAGTTAGCTAACGAGCCGAGTTTGCATACGAGCCTGGTGAGAGGGTTACACCTGCATGTGGCCTAAGTATTACTCCTACCCATTCACTTCCTCCCTCGCCTCCACTTAGGGTCCTGAATAGTTCTTCCAGTTGTGTCTGCATTCACTTGCAAATCATCCATCATGTCCGGTGTTCCCTATGCGGCCTCCTCTACATTGGTATGACCTGTTGTACATTGGGGGACCACTTCACCGAGCACTCCTGCTCCATCCGCAAAATGTGGAACTTCCTGATTGCCAAACTTTATCATTCCAATTCCCATTCTCGTTCTGACATGTTGGTCCATGGTGTCCTCTAGTGCCAAGATGAGGCCGCCCTCAAGGTGCAGGAGCAACACCTTACATTCTGTCTGAGTTGCCTCTAATCTGACGGCATGAATATCGGTTTCACCATCCGAGTAAAAAAAAACTCCCTCCCCTCTCTCTCTTCTTCTATTCCCCTATCACCTCCCTCTGGTGCCCCTCCTTCCCTTACTCCATTGATCCAATCTTCTCTCCTACCAGATTCTTTCCTCTCCAGCCTCTTAAGTTTCCTACCCCCTGTTTCACCTCTCACCTTCCAGCTAGCCTACCCTCCCCCCAACTTTTTATTCTGGTGTCTTCCCCCTTCCTTCTCAGTCCTGAAGAAGGGTCTCGGCCTAAAACGTCAAATGTTTATTCGTTTCCATAGTTACTGGCTGACCAGCTAAGTTCCTCCAGCATTTTGTGTGAGTCGCTTTAGATTTCCAGCTTCTGCAGACTTTCTCGTGTTTACGATCTGCAGAATCTCTTGTGTTTAAGAGTGTTATCTAGACTTTTTGGAAAACATATACAAGCTTTATAAAATATATTTTAAAGTAAGCCTGTGTTTAGTGCGAGCCATCAAAGTTAATTGTTGTCTTTGTAGTAGTTTGATGTTAACAATGGCCTAGAATCTGTGCTGAGTATACTTTTCAGAGTTTTGATGCAGAAAATTTTGGAGTGTCTTCTGCTCAATTCATTAGCACAGTTAAACATGAAATCTAGAAGTTAGCTGTCAGTCATTACTGCTGTTAGCTATGCCTCACAAAGCTGGCATACATCATTAAGGACTTCTATCAGGCAGGATGTGTCACTTTCTCATTGCAACTATCGGGGAGGAGATACAGGAGCCTGAAGACACTCATACAATGTTTAAGGATCAGCTTCTTTCCCTCTGACATCAGATAGGGGCGTAGTGGTTAGCACAACACACCACAGTACCAGTGACCCGGGTTCAGTTCCCACCACTGCCTGATAGGAGTTTGTACCTTCTCCCCATGACTGCACGAGTTTCCTTCAGATGCTCTGGTTTCCTCCCATAGTCCAAAGATGTATCACTTGGTAGGTTAATTGTCCATTGTAAATTGTCCCGTGATTAGGGCAGGATTAAATTAGGGGATTGCTGGGTGGCATGACTCAAAGGGCCTATTTCCCATGTTGTTTCTCAATAAATACATTTCTGAACATTACCTCACTATTTATGCTTTCTTTTTTCCATTGCTTACTTAATTTAACTATATATATATATATATATATCTTCTTTCATTTTGATTCTGATTCTGAGCTATAATTGCTACTAAAAATGCATGTTCGTCTATTTCCTTTTCTCTCAGCTTCAGCCTTAGTGCGTGTACACGTCATGCTCTTTATTTCCTTTCCACTTAAAACGGCTGTGAGTTTAGTGGCAAGTTCGAGTTTCCTTGATTGCTCACTTCAACCTGTCTTTGGATGCCATAGAGATAGTGGGGTGGCGGGGGAGGGTCGATGGCATCCAAAAACAGGCTGAAGTGAGCATTGTGTGGGAAGTAGAGTTCATTGTGTGGGAAGCTTTCTTTGAGGATAGCCACATTCCACAGAGTTCATGCCATTTTTTATTGCCAAAGTGTGTAACTGAAAAAACACCCATTTATTTTCAGTAAAGCAATACAGACTATTTCAGAAGACAAACTTAAAAAGGAGCAACACACACGTAAAATGCTGGAGGATCTCAGGAGCTCAGGCGGTAATGAAGGAAATAAGTAGCTGATGTTGTGGGCCAAGATCCTTCATTGGTCATCAGTCCTGATGAAGGGTTTTAGCCCAAAATGTTGACTGTTCATATTCCTGCCACTGACACTGCCTGACCTGCTGAGTTCCTCCAGCGTTTTCTATGTGTTCCTCAAGATTTCTGGTATGTGCAGAATCTTATGTGTCTCAGGTGTTAAAAGGAACTTGAAAGTGCATGTTTACTGAATCTGGATGCCAAACAGAATGAAGTATTTATGCAGTACGGGAAATCTTTTGTTATTAGTCCTCTCGACTGAGAGGAGGCATTCACAGGAGATTGGGCACTTGTTTAGTAAAAACCACGGGACATAATCCTTCCTTAATATCAAGTCATGAAATTACTTTGTAATCTGTTTTAAACACTGTTTAGACATCTTCGGCAGTATTTGAGTCACTCAAAACTTAAAATTTGATTCAGGTTGCTGGATCATGTAACAAGGTTAATTGCTGGGTTGCAAAATGCATTACAAAGCTAATTATTATGGGCTTCCTTTCTTAAAACTACATTGAAGCTAGTTACACATCAGTGGAGTTATTTCTGCCAGAGCTGTTTGGCTGTGAGGCAGTGTTGCTTCTTACACAATGGCTAACTCCCTGCCCAAATTTTATGGTCAAGTCACGTATCAGTAGTTGTACAATCTCCGGAGAACATTGTCCTCCACAGTTTTATCTTTGTATGTTCTTTAAAGATTTTTTAAATATATAAGATGATAAATGATGGAAAAACTGTATGTTACACCTGTACGATTGTGTCATTGAATCCTCCTAATAACCACATGTGAGATAGTAATAAAGAATTTTCTATGTGACAACTCATCAGTTCATCTGAAGGTTACTTATGAAAAGGGGTCTGAAGCAGTAAAACTGTTCTGAATGGCTTGTGGGAGTTGTCAGCCGCCTGAAAGGTTTTTAAAAATCATGTGGTCTTGCAGAAAGACTCAAGCTGTCAAGTGAACATCGATACATACAGAGAAATGGGGCATTTGTGTTAATGACCAATACGCCCAAGGGTGTGCTGAGAGCAGCCCTCAATTGTCATCACACATTCCAACATCAACATAGCATGCCCACAATGCTTGGCAGAACAATGCAGAACACAACAACAGCGAGAAAAGCCCCATTCCTCCCTCCCACCTATTCACAAACACTCCAGGACTGTCTCCAGTGGGCACATATTCCGGGTTGCAGAGTTTGACCGTCCCTTGACCGCCCTAGTGGACTCACAGAGATTACAAACTCTGCTCTGTCCAGCTGGCCTCGACTTCCAGACCTCTGATTCATCCTCTAGCCGCGACCCTCAGCATTGAACGCAGTACATGCCAATCACCAAACATCGGTCCTCAAATTCTGGATCTGCTGATGGTGGGACTGTGAATGCTAGGCCTTGGACTCTGGTATCACCAATTCATGAATCGAGGTTTATTAGAACCTATTCCTACTGCCAACACAGAACTCCAACTCCAGTGTCCACTGACAACTCACTGAGCTGGGGGAGGGTCCCTCGTCCACTCTCCTGTCACACATCAAAAATTCCCTGTTTGCTTTTTGATACTGATTGAATTACAGGTGTGAATGTCTTTGGCAAATGCGAATTTACAGCGGTGAAGGTCATGACAAACAGTTGGTGCTCATCTGAATTCGTTCCTTAGGAGGTGAGATGAAATAACAGACACCCTCTGCTAAGGGGAATTTATCTCATTGTCTGTACCATCGATGGCCCTCATAATTTTTCCTACTTCAGATTGGTCTCCCTCAGCTCTTTGCCCGCCATAAAACAACATCTACCAGTCTCTTCTGAGAGAATATCAACTAAGTGAAAAGGGTATTTTGCTCCATTTGAAGCGTACTGGCCTTTGAAAAGAAAGAGTTGCCTACAACTAAATCATAAACATGAGGAAGTCCACAGATGTAGGAAATCCAAAGCAACACATGCAAAATGCTGGAGGAACTCAGCAGGTCAGGCAGCATCTATAGAAATGAATAGACCATCGAAGTTTCTGGCTGAGGCCCTTCTTCAGGAGTCCTGCAGGTCCTCCAGCATTTTGTGTGTGTTACCGACACCTACATGCTCTAATGTCCAGGATTATGTACTGTGGGCACCTTCAAACCCCCCTCCTTTTTTTATATTAGCTTTCTCTCCTCTTTCTTTCAGTCCTGATGATAGGTCCTGACTGCCCACTTCCCTCCATAGGCACTGCCTGATCTCAAGTTCCTCCAGCGCCTTGTGTGTCCCTCCAGTCTCTTGTGCCTTTAAGTTGAAGTATTCCCCCTTTTGTTCCTATAGTACAAAAAGGCAGTTCCCCACAGTGCCAAGCCCAACATTTAGCCATGTTATTGAAACAAGTTATTATTTTATCACTGGCTTTCAAATTTGCTGTACGTAAATTCCAGAATGATTTCTAACATTACAATAATGACTATACTTCCAATGCATTACTTTAAGATAGCACAAAGTGAAAGACAAACACAGTTTTCACCTCCCTCTGGTGCCCCTCCTCCTTCCCTTTCTCCCATGGTCCACTCTCCTCTCCTATTGGATTCCTTCTTCTTCGGCCTTTTGCCTTTTCCACCTATCACCTCCCAGCTTCTCACTTCGTTCCCCCCTCCTTTCCCTACCCACCTACGTTCCCCCTTACCTGGTCTCACCTATCACCTGCCAGCTTGTACGTCTTCCCCAACGCCCCCCCCCCATCTTCTTAATCTAGCTTCTGACCCCTTCCATTCCTGTCCTGATGCAGAGTCTTAGCCCAAAATGTCAGCTGTTTATTCCTTTCCATAGATGCTGCCTGATCTGCTGAGTTCTTAATCTGGATTTCCAGCATCTGCAGAATCCTCTGTTTACATTTTTGCATATCTGTTCAACATCAAGTTGCTCTAGATAGAACAATGCTTGTTGCTCTGCATTGCCTTCCTGATACCATTATTGATAGAAACGCCGAATCCATTATGTGATTAACCTTTCTAACAAATAAAACATGTTTGACAACATTTCCAAGAAATTTGTTTGCATGATAAATTTCATAAGGGTCGATATTCTTCTGTAGAACTCAGAAGTAATGCGTGAGTATTTGAGTTGCTGTCGCCTTCCTGTCAGCTTGAACCAGTCTGGCCACTCTCCTCTGACCTCTCTCATTAACAAGGCAATTTGCCCACAGAGCTACTGCTCACTACATGTTTTTTTGTTGTTTTTTGCACTGTTCTATGTAAACTCTAGAGACAGTTGTGTGTTAAAATCCCAGGAGATCAGCAGTTCCTAAGATACTCAAACCACCCAGTCTGGCATCAACAATCATTCCACGGTCAGTCATTCAGATCATATTTCTTCGCCAACAACTGAACCTCTTGACCATGTCTGCATGCTTCTATACATTGGGTTTCTAACCACGTGACTGGCTAATTAGATATTTGCATTATTGAGCAGGTGTACAGGTGTACCTAATAAAGTGGCCACAGAGTGTCAAAAAGTTTAAACAAAGAAACAGGTCATCTTACGCAAGAGACAAGCAAATTTAGGATGAGTCTGCTTGCTCTTTGGTCCCTAGTTAGCTAACTTACAAGGTAAAGTAAGTTAGGATAAAGTTGGCACAGAGTATAGCAGTTACTATAACGCTATTGCAGCACCAGCTGTAAGGCAAGAGTTCAATACCCACCGCTGTCTTTAAGGAACTTGAATGTCCTCCCCACGACCACATGGGTCTCCTCCGGCTGCTCCAGCTTCCATACACATTCCAAAGACGTGTGCTTAGGATTGGTAAGCTGTGAGCAAGCTGTGTTGGCACCAGAAGAGTGGTGACACTTGCAGTTTGCCCAGTAAAATCCTCTCTAATTTGACTTGATAAAAACAACGCATTTCACTGTATGTTGTGATGTACATGATAAATAAATATAATCTTTCCAAAAAAAAAGCTGGTCAGTAATAAATCCAGTTGGGAACTCAGGAGAAAATTCTTTATTCATGCCCCAAGAATGCAAGGTCTATACCCAAAGCTTTGACTGGTGATGACCAGTGGTCCAATGCTGTGGGTAAGCCTAGTCATTTCTAAGGTCGGGACATGTTCGGCACAACTTTGTGTGCTGAAAGTCCTGTATTGTGCTGTAGGTTTTCTATGTTTCTATGTTACCTTCTTCACCACCCTCTATAACTGTCACGTTTCTTTTAGGGAACTATGCACTTGTACCCCTAAGTCGATCTGTTCTACAACACTCCCTAATGCCCCCCTGTTAATTCAAAGTCCTGCCTGGTTTGATTTGACAAGATACAACACCTGATGTTTTTGTGTATTAAATGCCATTTATCATTCCTTGATATATTTATCTAACAGGAGAAGCCCCACCCCCCCCCCCCCCCGGTAACATTGCTGACCGTCACTGTCTACCATGCCATCTATTTTGGTATCATCTACAAACTTACTAATCGTGCTCTTCCTCTCTTCTCACTACACAATCAGATAGAAGGTTCAAGAGCCTTGGGACTCACATCACCAGGTTCAAGAGCAGTTACTACCCCTGAACCATGAGATTCTTGAACAAAAGGGGATAGTGACCCTCACTTGCCTCGTCATTGAAATATTTCTACAACCAATTACCTTACTTTAAAGACTCTTAATCTCATTATCTCATATTCTTGTTATTTATTTATATTTGCATTTGCTCAGTTTGATGTCTTCTGCACTCTGGCTGATCTTTTATTGATCCTGTTGTAATTACTATTCTGTAGATTTGCTGAATATGCCCACAGGAAAATGGACCTCGGGGTTGAATATGGTGATATATCATAAATATATATTTTGATAATAAAATTTATTTTGAATTTTGTACCATCTAATCCAAATTAATTATATAAACAATGAACAACCATGGGCCCAGTACTGACCCCTGGGACACACACTGTGGTGACACAGGCCACCAGTTCAAAAAACTAACCATCATCCACTACTTCCTGCATCGAGCTAAATACCAATCCAGTTGGCTATCTCTCCTTAGATCCCACGTGGTCTACCTTCCATACAACCATATAACAATCACAGCACGGAAACAGGCCATCTCGGCCTTTCTAGTCCGTGCTGAACACTTACTCTCACCTAGTCCCACCTACCTGCACAGCCCGTAACCCTCCATTCCTTTCCTGTCCATATACCTATCCAATTCTTTTTTAAATGACAAAATCGAACCTGCCTCTACCACTTCTACACTCCAGACTAGGCTTCCATGCGGAATTTTGTCAAAGCCCATACAAACAATATCCACTGCCCTGCCCTCACCCATCCTCTTCATTACCTTTTCAAAAGATCCTTAACAGATTATTGGCACCCTCTAATTCTCCTACCAAGTACTTTCACTTGATGCCCACAATATGTTGGAGGAGCTCAGCAGGTCAGGCTGCAACTATGGATGGGAACAAACAGTTGACGTTTCGGGCAGAGACCCTTCATCAGGGCACTCATCATTCTTCATTACTGGATGAAGGGTCTTGGAACTAAAATCTCGACTGTTTATTCATTTCCATAGATGCTGCCTGACCTGCTGAGCTCCTCCAGCACATTGTGTGTATTGCTCTAGATTTACTGCATCTGCAGTACCTCTTGTGTTTTAAGTTTATGCCCTCTAATTTTTAACCAAAGGAGATAGGCCACATCTGTTTACTTATTTTAGTTCTCTCATATTTTGTACCCTTCAAATGAGTCTCCACTCAACCTCCCCTACTTCACCCAATCTTTCCCTGCAACAGTTTTTCAGTCCTGGCAACATCTTTATAAATCTCAGATGCCACCATTCAATTCAACTCAACCAGAGCTGAATTTTTACACCTGAATATTTTCTCCTGTAATAATAGATTGCCACAATATGGAAATACAAATTACTTCATCTAATTCCACTTTCTCTCTCTCTCGATACCAGCCAAAGCTGACTCAGAAATCAAATTATGAGTAACTAATGCAACATCTTTCAGGGGACTGGGCCAACAATTACTTTTAATTCTCACTTCTGTTCCCAACTCAAAACTTTGCTCTCAAATAACCTTTATCTGGCATTTGAATGGTGCGTCAATGTCTAAATAACTTGGCAAAAGATAATTCCTGTAATTTAGCAGTAGGTAATCAGGATTGCTCTTCAGATACCTCCTACGGTTCGGAACTGGAGGGTTGGATGCCAAGATTTAAGATTCAAGGTAGACTTTTAGCAGGGAGTGGAGGGATATGAAGCATGTTCAGGCAGAAGACGTGGGTTTAATTTGGCATCAATACAGTCACAATGGGCTGAAGGGCCTATTTCTGTGCCATACCATTCATGTTCTGTGTTCCAGGTAGTAATAGAAAGTACTGGACACACTCTGAGCAAGCAGAATTTACTGTGTAATGGGTAAGTTGTGTGAGGGTGAGGGGGAGGATGCTTCAGGAGCTTTGATGTTTTTATCATTCATTCTATGGGGTTCTTACTTCTTGGATGTCTGTAAAGATTAAGAATTTCAGGTAGTATACTGTATATGTTCTTTGATATTAAAATGAACCTTTGAACCTTTGTTAAGTTGTTCTTGAATATATCTAAAAAACTTCTCCCCCTGGTGTAGTGGTCCCTGGATCTTCTGAATGAACGACAACCTCAGGACTTTTCACAGCTACAGGTAAAAACATAATACTAAGTCTGACTATATTGGAAAATGCATCTAACTACTGATGTTGAGCTTCATGCACTATGGAAGGAGTTTAGGAAGTAGCTTATGGAGCTTTGTTTGGTCCTACCATTAACAGTCCTAGTTTACTGTACTGACAATAGTTAGGTCACAGTCACCATATACTGTAGCTTCCAACTCGTGTGCATTAATCTGTTGAAGTTTTAATGCAATTGATGACATAAATAAGTTTGTTTCCACTGCCTGGGTAAAGCTGACAACATAATGAAAGACCCTACTCAACACAGGTATTCTCCCTTCTCACTAGGCAGAAGATTCAAAAGTCTAAAACTACATACCACCAGGCGCAAGGACAACTTCTACCCTGTTGTTATAAGGCAATTGAATGATTCCCCCAACTATGATAAAATAGACTCTTGATGTCACATTCTACCATGTCATGTACTTGTTTGTGCCTTACAGTCTACCAGCACTCAATTGTAACACTTGATTCTGCATTCTGCTGTTGTTTTTCCCTTGTATTACTTCAATGCACTGTTGTGCTGAAATGATCTGTATGGATGACATGCAGGACAATTTTTTTTCACTTTACTCAGTACATGACAATAATAAACCAATTTTAAAACGGATTAACACATGGAGAGGACAGGCTTTCCAGGATTTGGGAACTACGTGTCATGGCTGAGTGTTAATCAAAAGCAATCATTGACGCAGAAAAGGTAAGTATCTAGGAAATATATAACTCGTGGGAGAATCATAGGCTAGAAGACATTTTGGTGACAGAAGCTGTTGAATGCAGAGGAGACTAGCTAGTGATAGTTGGTCCATTGACCAACTGTGAATCCATTATGTTCTAATAAAAAGAAAAGGAAACTTGTGCCAGTGATGAATGAGATACTGAATGTCTCTGCATCCAATGAAGCCATTAAATTGCAAAGCAAATCCTTCCACACTGGTAACAATTGAGAAATATTTGCTGGTGCCCACTTTGTGCCTGCCTGTCACGTACACTTGCCTGTTCAATCATTTAGTAATAGTAACACCTTTCACATTCTACAGGCACAAGACAATAGACCATAAGACAGGATCAGAATTCAGAATTAGGCCAGTTGCCCATCGAGTCTGCTCTGCTATTCCATCATGGCAGATTTATTACCTCTCTCAACCCTATCCTTCTGCCTTCTCCCCATGATCTTTGATGCCCTTACTAATCAAATACCTGTCAAACACTGCTTTAAATAAACTCAATGATCTGGCCTTCACAGTGGTCTGTGGCAATGAATTCCACAGGTTCCCCACTGTCTGGCTAAATAAATTCTTCCTCATCTCTGTTCGAAAGGGATGTCCTTCTATTCTGAGGAAATCATTGGAGTCAATGAGATAGCCCTCTTACAGGAATTTCCAATTTGGAATTGTGTTCAACAACAGTATGATTTTTCGGCAAACATTCTTTCTATTAAATAAATGAAAAACTGATCCTGTAACAAATGATCACCATTACTTGATAAAGCCAGCTGATACAACATGGAGGAGAACTTTTTCAGATAGATACAGTGCTGAATGGCATACTTTATACATCTGACTCCCTGGAGTAGTTTCTATTCTCTGCTGAGAAAACAACTCCAACTGCCTGACCTACTAAGTTCCTCCAGCATTTTGTGTGGGTTGCTTTGGATTTCCAGCAGCTGCACTCTTTCTCCTGTTGATAATTCCAGTCAGATATTCCGCTGGACTACCATTTTCCACTAAGCCATCAAATGGCTAAGATGTTTTCACTTACACAACTTTGAGCAGCTGGTTTACCATAAATTGACCTCTGTTTAGTGTATGAAAAAAGTTCATAAAAAGTTCAAAGAATTTGAAACTTTGATCTATAAGATACAGTGATAACAGTTATGTAAACCAAGTATAGCCATTAATCAACTAAACAACAATAAAATTAAACAATTTAGTTAATGAGCTCAGAAAAATTAATACATTCCCTGACCTGATATGGTCACTCTGGCAATTGTGGATTGTGCTCCCGTATTACTGTTGGGTGGTGTGGAAGATTTAGATCTGGTGATGATGACCATATGACAATATATTCTGAGTGACCACCTTATTAGGTTCACCTGTAAACTTGCTCATTAATGCAAAAATCTAACCAGCGAATCTTGTGGCAGCACCTCAATGCATAAAAGCACACAGACATGGTCAAGAGGTTCATTTGTTGTTCAGACCAAACATCAGAGTGGGGAAGACATGTGATCTAAGTGACTTTGACTGTGGAATGATTGTTGGTGCCAGATGGGGTGACTTGAATATCTCAGAAACTGTCAACCTCCTAGGATTTTCATGCACAACAGCCTCTAGAGTTTATGGAGAATGGTGGGAGAAACGAATAACACCCAGTTCCGTGAGTGAAAGTGCCTTGATCATGAGTGAGGTCAGAGGAGAATGGCCAGACTGGTTCAAGCTGACAGTAACTCAAATAACCACATGTTACAACAGTGGTATGCAAAAGATCATCTCTGAATGCACAACACATCGAACCTTGAAGGAGATGGGGTACAGTAACAGGAATCCACATACACTCAATGACCACTTTATTAGGTACAGGAGGTGTCTAATAAAGGGGCTACTGAGTGTATTTTGAAATTGTTGGCATTGGATTATTTTTGTCATATGCACCGAGGTACTGTGAAAAGCTTTTCTTCTGCATGCCATCCAGGCAGGTCATTCCATATATAAGTACATTGAAAAGGTAAAATGAAAAGCAAAATTCAGATTCAGATTCAGTTTATTGTCATTTAGAAACCACAAATGCAATGCAGTTAAAAAATGAGACAACGTTCCCCCAGAATGATATCACAAAAGCACATGACAAAACAGACTACAGCAGAAAATCCACATAACGTTTGGCAATCCCCAATCCAGAGTCAGGAGAGGCTGCTGCGTATTAATATCGCACTGCCGTCTTAGCGCGTTCCCCGGAAAGGAGCTCCAAATCACCAGACAAACAAGACCAAAAACTAAAGCTACAAGACCTGCACAAAACCACATAGTTACAACAGTGCAAACAATAGCATAATTGATTAAAAAAAAACAGACTATGGGCACAGTAAAAATAGTCCAAAGATGTTAAAGGACTGTAAGTTCAAAAGAAATCACCACACAATTTCCAAAAGTCTCCAGGGTCCCAACAGACTCACCATCCCACGCTGGCGGCAGAAGGGAATACCCCCGCGATGGACTTCCACGGCGCCGGCCGACTCAGCCTCACAGACGCAGCACACAATGAAAGCTCCGTCGAACCCAGCCTCGCAGACACAGCACACACCAAAAGCGACCTGACCGCAGCGGACTCCGAGTCCGTCGAACCTCCGAGCCGACAACCATCCCCTCCGGCACAGATTCTCCGAGCACCATCCTCTGCCGAGCGTATTAAGACGGCCCCACCAACGGCCATCGGCAACGCGACCCTGAGGACTGGGGGCCTGTTCTTCCCAGCAGAGTCCCGGACCTCACAGCAGCAGCAGCAACGAAGAAGGTCTTCCTGGAGATTTCCCAATGTTCCTCCGTGCTCCCACGTCCATTTTCAATTGATTATGATTGCGCACGGCACTCCACTTCACAAATAACAGATAATCAGCTCCGGAGTGGCTGCTGCAAGCTGTGTCACGCCGCCATCTTGGAAGGAAATGCAGAATTAAGTGTTCCAGTTGCAGAGTAAATGCAGTAAAGGCCAACAAATAAATGCAAAGAGGTTTTGTGGTTCGGGAGGGAGCCTCCAGCTGCTCGCATAAGACATAGGGCCATCGTCCTTTACGTGGTCGAGGTCAAGACTATGCCCTCTTATCTCTGTGTTCAGCTTGGTGATCTGCCTTTGCTTGTTGTGACATTGCTGCTGAACTGGACTCTGGAAAGTCACGCTTGTTCCTCCATCACACTTTATTTACTTCTGCACAAGAGGAACGGCATGGCCCCTGTCACCACACTGCTTGAAAGTCTGAACAAAGAAATGCCATTTTTATGCAAAATTCACTAGCAGTTATGGATATCAGTGAACTTTGTATGTTCAAATTCCTTACTTACTAGATCAATACCCATTTACAATACATGTATTAAATGTCAATAAGAACAACAAGCTAACAACTGAAGCTACTTTGAAGTTCATAAAGTAATTGTCTCTTAGTTAGTGTGTGTTCCTTGAACTATTCCATTACACTCTTGTCTTGACTCAGTAAGCCAAAATGGCTGCTGTCTCCTGCTGTGCAAGAGGGGTGCTACATCCATAAAAGGCCTTACTTCAAAGGACTCTCTTGCCTGAAATTCCCTGCACTCAATCTGTAAACAACTCTTGCTTGTACATTAATTAACCCTTAACTTACAGCTTCCACAGCTGATCAAACAATTTGCGATGGGGAGGGATGACTGTAACTGACATGTTTGTGTTCCACCAGCATTTTGTGTGTGTTGTTGTTTGAATTTCCAGCATCTGCAGATTTCCTCATGTTTTTTTCAGACTGTGATTATAAAAGTTGCTTAGAGTAGAGTCTTAAAGCAGGGTGCAGGATAGGAAAGGGAACTTACCTCTTCATCCTGACACCACATCGATACATTATTCAGTAACACTGTGTGTTGTGTGTTTAATATTTCAATAACATCTAAGTCATCGTGTGTGTATCTGCATAAATATATATATACACACAGTATATAGTTTGATTAAGCATTCTTGTTCATTTTTAAAAAATCATTATGGGTTACATATATAAATACATTAATTGCATATATCATCCCGCTACCAAGTGATATGTACACGCCTCACTTGAAGTAAAGATGAAGTTAAATCCATATTTTGGATTCCCCACATCTTCCTTTGAATTACTTTAATGTTTTGAAGTTACAAAACATGACACCGTGTGAATAATTGTTTTTGCTTTTTTTACGTTTCAAAGCTTGAAGTAAAATTATTATCAAACTACGTATCTGTCACCATCTACTACCCTGAGATTTATTTTCTAGTGGGCATTCACAGGAGAACAACGAAACACAGTAGAATCAGTGCAAAGCCACAAACAAAGAAAGACTGGCAAAGGACCAATGTGCTAAAAAGACAAACAGTGAAAATGAAATAAAACACAAATAATAATAACAATAAATAAATAGGTAAGTAAATAATATTGAGAATGTGAGTTGTAGAGTTCCTGTGGAATCATTTCAGCATTGAGGTGAGTGAAGTTATCCACACCAGACCAGAAGCCTGATTGATGAAGGGTAATAAATGTTCTTGAATTTGGTGAACACGAACCCTCAGGTTTCTATACTTCTTGCCCATGATAGAAGAGAGTAGGGAGCAAGGCCTGGATGGCGGTGGTCAATAGACAATAGACAATAGGTACAGGAGTTGGCCATTTGGCCCTTCGAGCCTGCATCACCATTCAATGTGATCATGGCTGATGATCAAGGCCCGTTCCTGCCTTATCCCCATATCCCTTGACTCCGCTATCTTTAAGAGCTCTATCTACCTCTTTCTTGAAAGCATCCAGAGAATTGGCCTCCACTGCCTTCTGAGGCAGAGCATTCCATAGATCCACAACTCTCTGGGTGAAAAAGTTTTTCCTGAACTCCGTTCTAAATGGCCTACCCCTTATTCTTAAACTGTGGCCTCTGGTTCTGGACTCCCCCAACATTGGGAACATGTTTCCTGCCTCTAGCGTGTCCAATCCCTTAATAACCTTATATGTTTCAATCAGATCCCCTCTCATCTTTCTAAATTCCAGTGTATACAAGCCCAATCGCTCCAATCTTTCAACATATGACAGTCCCGCCATCCCGGGAGTCAACCTCATGAACCTATGCTGCACTCCCTCAATAGCAAGAATGTCCTTCCTCAAATTTGGAGACCAAAACTGAACACAATACTCCCGGTGTGGTCTCACCAGGGCCCTGTACAACTGCAGAAGGACCTCTTTGCTCCTATACTCAACTCCACGTGTTATGAAGGCCAACATGCCATTAGCTTTCTTCACTGCCTGCTGTACCTGCATGCTTACTTTTAGTGACTGATGAACAAGGACACCTAGATCTCGTTGTACTTCCCCTTTTCCTAACTTGACACCATTCAGATAGTAATCTGCCTTCCAGTTCTTGCCACCAAAGTGGATAACTTCACATTTATCCACATTAAACTGCATCTGCCATGCATCTGCCCACTCACCCAACCTGTCCAATTCACCCTGCATTCTCCTAACATCCTCCTCATATTTCACACTGCCACCCAACTTTGTGTCCTTGATAATGGATGTTGCTTTCTTGTGGCAACACAATTCACAGTGTTACAAAGCAAACTCTAACTCTCTGGCAAGGATTTAGTTATTCCACTACATGATTGAAATTAATACAGTATTCTCAATTGATTTTCATACTTCCTGATTTTTTAGTCAATGCTCATAAGCAGTGACAGGTGTGTTTTATAACTCTTTGCTTCAATGGTATGGCTGCCTTGAGCAAAATACTCCCTTTTCAGTGCTGACTAGTCAGTCCAGTAAGATGTTTGGGAGTGCCACACCTTTCCCCCAAACCATCTGTCAGTCTACATGATGTACCAAACAGGAAGTATAAGCCTTCACTGATAACTATTTTTCATTTGATCTCCAGAGATTAACAGAATACCTCAGAAGGACATTCTTCTATCTTATCTCCAATGGACAGGTTTGACTGAGTTTGCTAAAGAGAGGATAATTTAAATTCCAGATGTAAGTTTAAAAATAAGTGACTGCAGATCACCCACTGGGTAAGGTTGCATCTCTGGAAAGAGAATAACATATCTTGTTGAAGAATCTTCATCAGAACTCCGACCTCAGACCTGAAATATTAATTTTGTTTCACTTCCTATTGGAGCTACATTGTTTGCTGACTGTTTCCAGCATTTTCTGCTTGCCTTTTAATTCCAGGCTCTTTGACAGAAGACAAGTACTCTCTGTGGTCTCTTCATTAGGTACAGGAGGTACCTAATAAAGTGACCGGTGAATGTATGTATGTATGTTCATGGTCTTCTGCTGCTGTAATCCATCCACTTCGATGTTCAATGTGCTGTGCATTCAGAGATGTTCCTCTGCATATCACTGTTTAATACATGGTTATTTGAGTTACTATTGCCTTCCTGTCAGCTTGAACCAGTCTGGGGATTCTCCTCTGCTCTCTCTCTCTCATTAACAAGGCATTTTCACCCAGAGAATTGCTGTTCACTGGATTTTTTTTTTAAAAATTGCACCCTTCTCTATAAACTAGAGAAAGTTGTGCATGAAAATTGCAGGAGGTCAGCAGTTTCTCAGATACTCAAACCACCCCATCTGACACCAACAATCATTCCACAGTCAAAGTCACCTTGATCACACTTCTTCCCCAATCGATGTTTGGTCTGAACAACAGAACATTTTGACCATGTCTACATGCTTTTATGCATTGAGTTGCTGCCACATGATTGGCTGATTAGATATATGCATTGACAAGCAGGTATACAGGTGTACTTAATAAAATGTGACTAAGGCATTTGGGATTAGTGTAAATAGGTATCACATTGGTATGGATGAGGAGGGCTGATAGGGTTATTTCATGTCATATATGTTCCTATGATTCCATAATTCTAATGTCACAGCAGCAGTCAGTAATAAATTAACAGCGACTGTAAGAAGCTAAATTGCGGAGGGTGAGACTAGCTTGATGAGGTATTCTCAATACACAAGAAGGGGTCCACAGCCGAGATGAAGATTCCTAGCCAAAGAAAAGGGAAGTGAAGGCTGCGGAAGGAAAGTTCAACATCTTTCTGCATATGAAATTCCTTGAGAGGGGATACAGTAGGATGAAGCCAAGGTTTCTGGTTAGGAGCAGAAGGGGGAGATCAGGAGGGGTAATATTAACACAATAAGGGTAAAGGTTGGGAGGAAAGATCCAGAGGAACACACAAGATGCTGGAGGAGCTCAGTGGGTTAGACACTTTGGGTCTTGACCTGAAATATCTACTGTCCAGTTTTCTCCACAGATGCAGCCTGATCTATTGAGTTCCTCCAGCGTTTGTGTGTTGTTTCAGATTCCAGTGTCTGCAGTCTCTTGTATCTCTAAGGTCCAGAGGAATATTGGAATACAGGACTTGTTGAGGTTTGAAAGGAATTGATGGGTGAAAGGAATGTCAAAGTCTTTTGTTAAACCTGTTGAAATAGTGAAGAATTGTGGACTTCAGGGAAAATCTACCCGGTTCTCCTCAAAACCTTGCCACCCAGCTGGGAGGGTAGGAGTGGATCTGGCTCAGCATCTCAGATGACAGTGTCCACTTCCTTGGTACTCCACTGCACCAAAGGTTAACCTGGAACTTGGTATCTGAGTCATGCACCATCTTGCATTTATACACGCACAAATTCACACGTGAGTGCCTGGTGATAGGGCTGTGAAGGTCCAGAAAATGGATCCTTCCAGCCTTGGAGTTACTGTCTGATGTTCAAGTGGAGTGACTTTGTCCTGATAAAGGATCTTGGCCTGAAACATTGACTGCTTATTCCTCTTATAGATGCTGCCTGACTTGCTGAGTTCCTCCAGCATTTTGTGGGCGTTGCTCTAGATTTGCAGTATCTGCAGAACCTCTTATGTTTATGCTCGGCTGAATTTGTTTTAAACTGTCATAATGAGGTCTGTCCAGGAGAGCCCTTACATTGTCTTGGTGTCATGTCAAGAATAAGTCTTGAAGTGAAATTTTTGGTCCTGGCACATTGCCCTTCCACTCCCCACTCAGCCACATGACTCCAAGGCTCTGACTAAATGGAGATGATCCGCTGACTCCTGAATATAGGACCCAATGTGAAAAGCTTCCCACACTTTGGTTTTATACTAAGGATGGTTGACTCCATTTGAATGTGGTTACCAACCTTGAGTGAAAAGTTAAGTTGCTGTTTTGTAGTTTCTTAGTGTTTTGAAGTTCTTTCTGGCACTTCAAGTGTTTCAATATTGTTAAAATTGGATAAAAGTTACTAACATTAATATTACTAACTTTTATGGAAGCTTGTATCTCTCAGGTACAGGAGCCTGAAGACTCGCACACAACATTTTGGGAACTGTATGTTCTCTTTTGCCATTAGAATTCTGAATGGTCCATGAACCTACGGACACTACCCCCAATTCTTCTTTTGGACTATTGTTTATTTATTTTTATTGTATCTTTAATATATATAGCTCAGGGGAGAATGCACGTTGTGTATGCATGAAGGTTTGGGTTCAATTCCTGGCATCTCCATGTTGTTGACCATGAAATTTGCAGTCCCATGGTAGCCTAGCAATAAGTGTGATGCTATTACAGCTCGGGGCATCAGTGTTCGGAGTTTAATTCCAGCACCGTCTACATGGAGTTTGTACATTCTCCATGTGACCACATGTGTTTCCTCTGGGTGCTTCAGTGTTCTTCCACAGTCCAAAAATAACCAGTTAATTGGTTACTTGGCCATTGTAAATTGCTCTTTGAATAGACTGGTGTTAAATAGGTGGATTGGTGGTCAACGCGGCTCGTTGGGCCATGAGTGACAATAAACCTGATTCTGATACTAGAATGTCAGCCTACTTTACACATGAAGATTCTTGCTAGTTCAGTTGTTCCTGAGCTTGATTCCAAATAACATTGCGTTCCATCAGCTAGTCTCCTTAAGTTTCTGCAAACACATGCCTCAGTCTATTTAATAAGCCAACTCTTCTCAAGAATACATCTTACAGAAAATTGCAGGTACTAATTACTTAAGGTCCAAAAATTCTTTCCATAACATAAAATTATTCTTTGTTACATTTCAGGTACACTTGAAGAACCAGTTTAAAGAAGTATGTAGCTTTAATATACTGTAATAATTGTTGCTCAATATTGTCTTCTGACTTCATGTGGTAGGGTGTGTATATATAATATTTTTGAGACATACTGCATCCTGCATTAACTTATTACTTCTCTTAATGGCACAATACCTCTTTGTTGAAGTCTAGCTGTATAATATTTCACTGGAATTTAGCAATAAATTATTGTGGAAAGCAATAAATATCAAGGGAATCTGTATGCTTACTTCTTGGTTCAGAATTGACCGGCAATAGGAATCTGAGGGTCTGCTGTTAATTTGTTTTTTTCTTGAGTTGGAGTTGATTCTCAGAGATATGGGTCTTCCATATCTTCGACCCTATCTATGACTCTCATAATATTATGAGCTTTTTCTGGAGTCTACCCTCCAGAAAAAGATAATCTAAGTTTGTCCAACTTCTCCAAGTAGCTAATACCCTCTTGTTCAGGCAGCATTGGCAAAGTACCTCCACATTCACCTTGTAATGGGGCAGCAAGAACTGCATTCAAGTGCAGCCTAACCTCATTTGCCAGTGTTTGGTTTACATCCCTCTAAACATTTCCAATGACTGTACCTGCCTGAATGTCCTTTATATGTTGTTATTCTATCTTCCTTCACCACTTCTCTGGCAGTTTATTGCATATATCCACCATCCTCTGCATGAAGAAATTGCCCTTCAGTCCGTTTTAAATTATTCCGCTCTCACTTTAAGCCTACGCCCTCCAGTTATTGATTTCTGCTCCCTTGGAAAAAAAGACTGTGTGTATTCACCCTCTCAATGCCCCTCATGATTTATACATGTCTATAAGGTTACCAGTCAGTCTCCTACACTGCAAGGAATGAAAACTCTTCTTAGAACTCAAGCAATGTTCTCATAAGTCTTAATCAGGGCAAGTGTAAGGTGTTGCAAATTAAGAGGTCAAATGTAAAGGGAAAATACACAGTTAATAGAATTATTAACAGCATCGATGTACAGAGGCATCATGGGATCCTAGTCCATACACCTTTGAAAATGGCAACACAGGTAGATAGGGTGATGAAGCCACGTGGCATGCTTGCCTTATTGCTGGGGTTTAGAGCATAAAAGTCAAGAATGCACATAGTCTTTGTCCCAGGGAAAGGAAATCAAAACTAGAGGACATAGACGTAAGGTTGGTGCCATACCTTGAATAGTGAGAGGTGATTGTAGTTGCTGGGAGCCAATCACCTCAGTTGCAGAACATCACTGCTACAGTCCCTCAGGGCAGGGTTCCAAGCTCAGCTGTCCTTGCTATGGAAATTTATCATTTCATACAGTTATTCCTTCCAGCGTGAGGTCAGCTGGTTCCTGGTTACAAAACGTTAAAGTTAGATTCAGATTCGGGTTCATTTTATTTATTGTGGATTCCAGTTAATTGGCCATCGGTTAATTTGGGTAACTGCTTACCTAGTATAACTTTTAAAGGACAAAAACTAATCAAGAAAATAGCTGGGATTCCCTTTGTTTATTTGGGACACTGTGCTGTCCAACTAGTGTCAGACATTCGCACTTGTGTGGCTGTTAGATGCGACACTGTGGTATGAGTGCACAGTTTTAAAATAGCATCAGTTGTGTGGGATTCTGTTTAAAAAACAGTGATTTTTGTCACTGATAAACAGTGAGAAATAAGCAGTAAGAGCTCATTGCAGTCTGGAGCATTCTGACTTGGAGATGCCGGAAATGGCCAGGAGTGAAAATGAAACAATTTCACTACTTCAGCAAGCTAGGATTTACAAAGAATTTGAAGATATTGGCAATCATCATTGAAAATGGTATGAAGGCAGTTCATTATCTACACTAGGTGTCTGTGGTGATTTTGTTTATTTTTAGTCAACCAAAAGAACATGGCAGCATACACTCAGTTCTCACCTGTGGCCCAAAGGAGATGTTTTGTGTCACAGCTGGCACACCCAGGTACGCTGCTTGGACAGGAGGGCAAAGCCAAGTGAGGGTAGCCAGCAGGCCTTATGGCCCGGTGAGATAGGGACATCCCTGTTCTAGCATGCAAAGTCAGCTCTGACAGACTGGGCAGATGGGATCAACAGTGAGATCCAACGGCCTGGAAGGTGGTTCTACAACACTCTGTGGAGAATGAAAGGTATGATGAGACACGGAAAACGACATGGTCAACCACTGCAACCAAGGAAGGCCCCAGATGTGATGACTTTTGTACCACTAGACCCGGACTTCTGAGGTTGAGAGAGTGGAACTGCCCCAGTGCAGTGGCTTTTCCACTTTAAAACCTCTCCTGCACAGGTTTCCTGTCATTCTAAAGTACGACAGACAACCACCAAAACAACTATTAGGAATTAATACAGAGTTTTATAGCACTGTAATAGTATTGATAGTGTTTTAAATTGTTCTGTATTTCATTAAATAAGTAATTGATTAGTCAGTTCAATAGTAGTTTGTCTGTTTTATGTCATTTTAACTATTTCCATGAAACTTCGGCTTATTGAGGCTGCCACTTAATCGGGCCAAAATGTACTGATCCTGATGTGTCCTAATTAACCAGAATCCACTGTATGTATATTGAACTGCATCATTTGCACTAACAACCAACACAACCTAAGGATGTGCCGGGGACAGCCCACAAGTGTGACCACACATTCCATATCCACAATGCTTGGCAGAACAACACAGAACACAGCAAGCAACAGAACAATAACAGGAAAACAAGCCCCATCCCTCTCTTCCACACACGCATGTGCACAGTTGTTTTGGACAGCCGTTCCCTACAGTCAGACCATACCTGCAAGCAGACAGACCTAGACAGGCTGACACCAACTTGGCCAGTTGACTGCAACCCCGATCGTGATGGAGTAGTCCATGTTCTGGGAGAAATTTTGGAGGCAGATGGTCCAGAATTGTGAGCAAGTGTAGGCCCCATGTCTAAAGAAGAATATGTTGTCCCTGGAGAAGATCCAGAGGAAGTACTGAAGAATGATCCAGGGGATGAAAGGCCTAGCATCTGAGGGCCAGTATTTGACAGAGTTCAGAAGGATGAGGAGAATCTCACTGAAACCTATCAGATCCTCAAAGGCCTGTTTAGAGTGGATGTATGGAGGATGTCTCCACTAGCAGGAGATTCTAGGATCTAAAGAGATAGACAGAGTAAAGGGACATCCCTTTAAAACCGAGATGAAGAGGAATTTCTTCAACTGGAGGGCGGTAATCTGTGTTGCCACAGAAGGCTCTGGAGGCCACATTTTGGATGTATTAAGGAAGAAATGTATATATCTTGACTGGTAAGGAACACTGTTCTCTCTAAGCTGAATGGGTGCATGGCTGCGCAATAACTGAAACGCTCCCGTGCTTGTAGCCTTTGTTGCCACGCAGCTGGAATAAAGACCAATGAGAAAGTGTTTACAAAACGTGATTTACAAAACTGCATTTCATTATACCCTTCAATTAACAAATAAAATCAAAAGTATGTGATGTTTAATTTTCATTTGAAATATTCATAGTATGCATTTTACAAAAAAAACTTAGGCCATGTAAAAGTTTCCATCTCAGAGCAATTGTTGATCTGTCCAGCTGTGAAACAAAGAAAGAACGTTGTTAAGGAGTTTAAGGATTACGGAGAGAAGGTGGCAGAATGGGGCTGGAAAAAATCAGTCATAATTGAACAGGCAGAGCAGACTCGATAGGCTTAATAGCTTAATTCTGCTCTTATATCTTGGAAGGCACATAGTTTGCCTTCCATACTGGGTGTAGATGAGCGAGGCAGTAAGTTTGGAAGATATCCCAGGACCACTATAAATCATCCCAATAAATTGGCATCATTAGGATTAATCACAGGGTTCTTGATTAAGACAAGTGGATTGTAGTGGAATCAAAGGTAATGTAGATTGGATAGATTCCCCGAGACATTACTCATAAGTTAGGCCTTTCATTCGGGGATCATTCTTCCAGTACCAGCACATCCTTCCTTAGATTGATGTCTCTGGACTGGAAAATTGGAGATGAGTTCAAGGTGAAATCAGTTGAGATGCTTTTGAATGTTTAACAGAATTGAATGGTTGAAGAACTCACTCCTGTTCCTATTTCTTACATCCATGTGTGCTTCTGTAACTACAGCTTCAAGGGTTAGATTATAAGGGAAGGTTTCATGGAATTGGCTTCTGCTATAGTGCTTGGAATTGGGAAGGTTAAGGAATGATAGGGGCCCTATTCTGGGAGGCTGCCAATGACTAGTGGTGTTCCACAGGGGTGGGTATTGGGACTGTTCATTTTCACATTATATGTCAATGATTTGGATGATGGAATTGATGACTGTGGCCAAGTATGACGATGATACAAAGATTGGTGGAGGAGCGGGTAGTGTTGAGGAAGCAGGGAGTCTGCAGAAGGACTTGGACAGTTTGGGAGAATGGGCAAAGAAGTGACAGATGGAATACAGTGTAGGGAAGTGTAGGGTCATGCATTCTAGTGGAAGGAATAAAGGCATAGATAATTTTGTAAATTGGGAGAAAATTCAAAAAAACATAGGTGCTAAGGGACCTGGGAGTCCTTTTGCAGGATTTTCTGAAGTTTAACTTGTAGGTTGAGTCAGTGGTAGGGAAGACACATGCAATGTCAGCATTCATTTTAAGAGAACTAGAATGTAAGAACAAGGATGTGATGCTGAGGCTTTATAAAGCATTGGTCAGGCCACACTTAAGAATGTTAAGAGCAGTCTTGGGCCCCTTATCTAAGGAAAGCACCGACATTGGAAAGGAATCAGAGGAGATTCACAAGAATTATTCCAGAACTGGAAGGGTTAACATATGAGGAGCTTATAACACTCCTCATATGTTATTCCGTCATCCAAATCATTGACGTATAATGTTTAGAAGACTGGGGGGGGGGGTAATTTCATTGACACCTATTGAATATTGAATGGTCGAGGGAGAATGGACGTGGAGTTGATGTTTCCTATAGAGGGGAAGTCTAGGACCAGAGGGCACAGCCTTGGAATAGAAGGACATCCCTTTAGAACAGAGATGAAGAAAAATTTCTTTAGCAAGAGGGTGGTGAATCTATGTAATTCGTTGTCACAGATGTCTGTGCAGGCTGTGTCATTGGGCATATTTAAGGAAGAGGTTGTTAGGTTGGTGATTAGTAAGGGTGTCAAAGGTTACAGGGGAAGGCAGGAGTTTGGGGTTGGGAGGAATAATAAATCAGCCATGATGAAATGGTGGAGCAGACTCGATGGGTCGAGTTATCTAATTCTGCTCCTGTGTCTTATGATTTCAGTGAGGCATTTTTGGATTTTGAGAGAGTCAGCCAGTATTTCTGACCCTTCCTCCTCCTGCTGTGGACACTTGGACCTCAACAATCACCCTGATCATCTGAACTTAGCAACGGTCCTAGACAGTCCTCATGTAATGTTTCAAACAGAAACATGGACAATTCCTCCACACGCTGCCCCCCCCACCCCCACAACCATCCACTTTCTCCTCCACCACAGATGGTGCTTGACCCTAATTGAACAAATCAGATAAGATGCAATTGGTGAATTAGGAAACACAAACATTTGTATTACATTGGCGGATTAGGTTAAAATGTAATTTTGACACTGAATTAGAGAACCATTTACAAGTTACTTTGGAATTTAACAGCTTTGGCGAGAAATACTGTTTCCTTGTGAACTCCCGGCAGTAATTGGACGCTATTGAGTACAGGCTGCCAATTTCACCTTGGGAGTTCTTTGAAAAACAATCGCTTCTATTCAAACAATGCAACGTACCACTAATGTTTAATATGCACCCACAAAATAAACTATAGGTAATAAAATCTCCTTTGTTTATAAAAATAAAGTGAGAGAGAGCGTCACACTCAACGTCAGCAGAGCTGAGAAATTGATTGTGGAACTGATTCAGGAAGAGAAAGTCAGGAGAGCACACTCAATTCCCGTCATCCTGAATTGCAGTTTCTCTGTAACTGCTACACTTTATTCTGCATTCTGTTGTTTATCCCTTGACTATCTCAATGTAATGGTGTGATGAAATGATCTGAATGAACAGAATTCAAAACAAAGTTTTTCTCTCTATTCCACACAACCGGTCTCTCTAAACCGATGACTCTGCAGTTTCTTAAGTAGCCACACCACCCGGCAAGTGCAGAGAAACACACTCAGTGACCTGCTCGTTAATACCAATATCTAACTGGCCAATCATGTGGTGGCAACTCAGTACATAAAAGCATGCAGACGTGGTGAAGAGGTTCAGCTGTTGTTCAGACCAAACATCAGAGTGGGGAAGAAATTTGATCGAAGTGACTTTGACAGGATGATTTGAGTATCTCAGAAATTGCTGATCTCTTGGGATTTTCACGCACAACTGTCTCTAGAGTTTACAGAGAAACAAAAATCATCGGGTGAGTGGCAGTCCTGTGGGCGAAAACACATTGTTAATGAGAGAAGTCAGAGGAGAACGGCCAGGCTGGTTCTAGCTGAAAGGAATGTGACTGCAACTCAGATAATCATGTGTTACAACAGTGGTGTGCAGAAGAGCATCTCTGAACACACAAAACATGGAAGTAGGCCTTTTGGCCCATCAAGACTATGCCAACCCATTTTTTGCCTAGTCCCATCTGCATGCATCTATCCAAACTTCTCTTAAAATGAACCCACATAGAACATAGAACATAGAAATCTACAGCACATTACAGGCCCTTCAGCCCACAATGTTGTGCTGGCTATGTAACCTACTCTAGAGACTGCCTAGAATTACCCTACTGCATTGCCCTCTATTTTTCTAAGTTCCTATTACGTATCTAAAGGTCTGTTGTATCCACTTCCACCATCGTCACCGGTAGTGCATTCCACACACCCACCACTCTGTGTGAAAAACTTACCCCTGACATCCCCTCTGTACCTGTGTCCAAGCACCTTAAAACTGTGCCCCCTCGTGTTAGCCGTTTCAGCCCTGGGAAAAAGCCTCTGGCTATCCACACAATCAATGCCTCTCATCATCCTACACACTTCTATCAAGTCACCTCTCATCCACCGTCACTCCAAGGAAGAAAGGCCACGTTCACTGAACCTATTCTCAAAAGGCATGCCCTCCAATCCAGGCAACATCTTTGTAAATCTCCTCCACACTCTCTCTATAGTATCCACATCCTTCCTGAGATGAGGTGACCAGAACTGAACACAATACTCCAAGTGGGGTCTAACTAAGGTCTTATATAGCTTTAACAATACCCCATGGCTTTTGAACTCAATCCCACAGTTAATGAAGGCTATCACACCATACGCTTTCTTAACAACAACGTCAACCTGCTCAGCAGCTTTGAGTGTCCTATGGACACAGACTCCAAGATCTCTCTGATCCTCCTCACTGCCAAGAGTCTTACTATTAATATTATGTTCTGTCTTCAAATTTGACCTACCAAAATGAACCACTTCACACTTATCTGGATTGAAGTCCAAGTATCACTTCTCAGCCCAGTTCTGCATCCTATTGATGTCTCACTGTAATCTCTGACAACCCTCCAGGTTATCCACAACACCCACAACTTTTGTGTCACCAGCAAACTTACTAACCAAACCTTCCACTGCCTCATCCAGGTCATTTATAAAAAATCACAAAGAGGAGGAGTCCCAGAACAGATCCCTACAGAACACCACTGGTCACTGTCCTCCATGCAGAATATGAACCATCTACAACCACCTTCTACCTTCTGTGGTTAAGCCAATTCTGGATCCACAAAGCAAGGTCTCCTTGGATCCCATGCCTCGTTACTTTCTGAATAAGCCTTGCATGGGGAACCTTATCAAATGCCTTACTGAAATCCATATACACTACATCCACTGCTCTACCTTATTCATAAAAAACACAAAATGCTGGCAGAACTCAGCAGGCCAGACAGCACCTATGGGAGGAGGTAGTGACGACATTTTGGGCCGAAAACCTTCATCAGGAGTGAAGTAACATGGGATGGTCGAGGGGGAATAAGAAGTGGGGGGAGGGATAAAGTAGAGAGCTGGGAAGTGATAGGCTGGAGGGAAATGGGCTAGGGGGAAGGTGGAGAATTATAGGAAATAAAAGAGAAAGAAAGGTAGGGCTGGGGGGAGCTTATAGTGAGGGGGGAAAAAGAGAGAGAAAGAACCAGACTAAAATAATAGATAGGGATGGGGTAAGGGTGGGGGGCAGGGGTATCAATGGAGGTCAGTGAGTTGGATGTTCATGCCGGCAGGAAGGAGGCTACCTAGGCGGGAGATAAGGTATTGCTCCATCGACCTGCGTGTGGCCTCACCTTGACGGTAGAGGAGGCCATGGACAGACATGTCGGAGTGGGAGTGGTCTGTGGAATTGAGGTGTGTGGCCACAGGGAGATCCCGCCACTGCTGGAGGACTGAGTGCCAGTGTTCGGCGAAATGGTCTCCCAGTCTGCGGCGGGTCTCCCCAATGTATAAATGGCCACATCGGGAGCACCGGATATAGTATATCACCCCAGTTGACTCGCAGGTGAAGTGGTGCCTCACCTGAAAGGACTGTCTGGGGCCTGGGATGGTGGTGAGGGAAGAAGTGTGGGGGCAGGTGTAGCACTTCTTCTGTTTGCAGGGATGAGTGCCCGGAGGAAGGTCGGTGGTGAGGGATGGGGGGGATGAATGGACAAGGGAGTCGCGTAGGGAGCGATCCCTGCGGAAAGCTGAGAGTGGGGGGGAGGGGAAGATGTGGTTGGTGGTGGGATCACGTAGAAGGTGGCGGAAGTTACGGAGGATTATGCATTGAATCTGTAGGCTGGTAGGGTGATAGGTGGGCTGGCGGGGGGATGGGGTGAGGGCAGAGGTGTGTGAAATACGGGAGATGCGATGGAGGGCAGAGTTGATAGTGGACGAAGGGAAGCCCTTCTTTAAAAAAGGAAGACATCTCCTTTGTCCTAGAATGAAAGGCCTCATCCTGAGAGCAGATGCGGCGGAGGCGGAGGAATTGAGAGAAAGGGATAGCATTTTTGCAGGAGACAGGGTGGTAGGAGGAATAGTCTAGGTAGCTGTGGGAGTCTGTAGGTTTGTAGTAGACGTCGGTGGATAGGCTGTCTCCAGAGATAGAAACAGAAAGATCTAGAAAGGGGAGGGGGGTGTCCGAAATAGACCTGCATCACTCATTAGTGACAGGTTTGATAACAAACCCGTTGAATCCTGATGAAGTGTCCCAACCCAAAATATTGACTCTTTATTTCTTTCCATAATAGATGCTGCCTGTGGGGATGGGCTTGTTAGCTGTGGTCAGCAGCTCATCTAGGAGAATGAAAACTCTGATCTCAAACCTCCACTGCCTTGTGGCTATACCCACTCATGGGGAAAGCTTCGGGAGTAAACCCCGAGGGAAAAACCTGGAGCTGGAGTCCCCGAGGCAGTCCTACGTTGAGTTCAAGTCTGACTGGCAACTCCTGCGACACTGCTGGCACCAAACTGTATCAGTCTCTGTTTTTCCTTTGGGTTCATAAAAATGCGTGAGGGGGGGGGGGGGGAGCTTGCTACATGGACAAAGCTTGCTCTCCATATCGTGCTGCCCTGGCTTGCGTATCTAGACAGCTAGGATGTAATATCCAAGGTCTACTCTGACCAATGCAGGTCCTCACTAGATGCTGCCTGACCTACTGAGTCCCTCCAGCATATTGTGTGTTGCATAGGCTTGATAACAATATTAGGCAGAACACAACAAGTTCAGAGAGGTGTAGGTCACAGTGCAGCAGCTAGAGGTAAATAGATCACAGGTGTAAGTACATAAGAAGGGTGCTTGTAGATGGGAATTCTGAACTTGAGAGAAGTACATTATCTGGAACAATCGGAATCAGATTTATCATCACTGACATATGATACAAAGTGGGTTGTTTTGAGGTGGCAGTACATAAAATTCAATAAATTACAAAGGTAACTAAATAGTGCAAAAATAATAAGAAAATAACGTGGAGGCAAGGCAACAAAATATGAAGCAACACGCACAAAATGTTGGAGGAACTCAGCAGGTCAGGCTGCATCTATGTAAATGAATAAGCAGTCGACATTTCAGGCCAAGACTCTTCACCAGGACTGGAAAAGAAGGGGGAAGATGCCAGAATAAAAAGGTGGGGGAGAGGAAGGAGGCTAGCTGGAAGGTGATAGGTGAAGCCAGGGGGTGGGAAAATTCAAGGGCTGGAGAAGAAGGAATCTGATAGGAGAGGAAAGTGGACCATAGGAGAAAGGGGATTAGGAGGTGACCTAATAGGTAGGTGAGAAGAGTTAAAAGGTCAGAGTGAGGAATAGAGAAAGAGGGATGGAATTTTTTACCAGAAGGAGGAATCAATATTCATGCCATCAGGTTGAAGGCTACCGAGACAGAATATAAGGTGTTGCTCCTCCATCCTGAGGGAGGCCTCATCTTGGCACAAGAGGAGGCCATGGACCAACATGTTGGAATGGGAATGGGAACCAGAATTAAAATGTTTGGGCACTGGGAACTTCCACTTTTGGCGGATGGAGCAGAGCTGCTCGATGAAGTGGTCCCCCAACTAATGATGGGTCTCACCAGTATAGAGGAGGCCGCATCGGGAGCACTGGGCACAATAGACGACCCTGGAAGATTTGCAGGTGAAGTGTTGCCTCATCTGGAAGGACTCATCTGGAGGTGAGGGAGGAGCTGAATGGGAAAGTGTAGCACTTTGGCCACTTGCAGGGATCAGTGCCAGGAAGGAAATTAGTGGAGAGGGATAAATGGACAAGGGAATCATGGAAGGAGTGATCCCTGTGGAATGTGGAGAGTGGGGAGTAGGTAAAAATATGTTTGGTGGTAGGATCCCTTTGCAGATGTTGGAAATTGCAGATGATGATGTGTTGGATGTGGAGGCTCGAGGGGTGGTAGGTAAGGACAAAAGAAACTCTGTCACTGTTAAGGCTGTGGGAAGATGGAGTGAGCATGTAATGTTCGTGAAATGGAGGAGATCCGGGTGAGGACAGCAACTATGGCGAGGAAGAGAAACCCTGTTCTTCGAAGAAGGAGAATATCTCTGAAAGGACGGCTGCATTTATATAGGAGGCAGAATGGAAAAAGGTATAGTCAAGATAACTGTGGAATCATAGATTTATAAAAAAGGTCAGTTGTCTTTGTGTACAGAAGTAGAGAAAGAGAGATGGAGAAAGGAGAGGGAAGTGTCAAAAATGGACCAAGTGAATTTAAGGGCAGGGTGGAAGTTGGAGGTAAAGTTGATGAAGTTGTCAAGCTTAGCATGGGTGCATGAAGCAGCACAGAGGCAGGCACCAGTGTAGCAGAGGAAGAGTTGGGGAGCATTACTGAGGATGGCATAGAACAGGTACTGTTTCACATAGTCAACAAAGAGGCAGGCATAGCTGGGGCCCATGTCGATGCCCATGGCTACTCCCTGAGTCTGGAGAAAGTGGGAGGAGCTGAAGAAACAATCGTTGAGGATGAGGAGCAGTTCTACCAGACGGAGGAGAGTGGTGGTGGAGGGGAACTGGTTTGTTCTTTTATTGAGAAAGAAACAGAGAGCTTCAAGGCCTTCTTGATAGGGGATAGAAGTGTTATAGGGACCTGATGCCCACAGTGAAAATGAGGCAGTAAAGGCTAGGAAATTGAAAGCTACAGAGGGTATCAAGAGCACGAGAAGAGTTGCGGATGTAGACAGGAAGGGACTGAACCAAGGAAGATAGAATGGAGTCGATGTATGTCTGTTTGCAAGACCATGTTTATTTACTTTTATACATTGAGTTGTAACATCTGAACGTAGTTATACACTCAATGGCCTTTTAGTTAGTTGTCTCTTGTACCTAATAAAATGGCCACTGATTATGATTGTGCTCCTTCGATGCTGTAGCCCATCCACATCAAGGTTCCACATGTTGTGCGCTCAGAGATGTTTCTCTGCACACCGCTGTTGTAGTGTGGTTATTTGGGTTACTGTCACCTTCCTGTCAGCTTGAACCAGTCTGGCCATTCTCCTCTGACCTCTCAATAACAAGCCATTTTTGCCCACAGAGGTGCTGCCCACTGGACGTTTTTGTACCATTCTCTGTGAACTCTAAAGACCATTGCGTGTGAAAATCCCAGGAGATCAGCAGTTTCTGTTTCTGAGACACTCAGCTACCAGGAGTAGCATGAACAATCATTCCACAGTCAAATTCACTTAGATCACATCTCTTCCCCATTCTGATGTTTGGTCTGTACAACAACTGAACCTCTTGACTACACCTGTGTGCTTTTATGCTTTGAGTTGCTGTTACAGGATTGGCTGATTAGATATCTGTATTATGAACAAGTGTACCTAATAAAGTGGCCACTGAGTGTACGTAGGGCTCAGAATTCTTCGAGTGTTCAACTTTCTGATTCTCAATCCTCCCAAGTTCAGGGCGAGTAGAGATGGACAATAAATTCTGGCTTTATCGGTCATGCCAACACCCTACGAACAATTAAAACCAAATACTCTTACAAAGATTAATTCTGGTCATCTGTGGCAGTCGAATTCAAAGCTCATTAAGAGTTCCACTTGAAACTGCAGATTAGATTCGAAGTTCACTCATCCAGAACAAAGCCGAGGCTGATCGAGTATCTTTTCATTGTCCTTACGGAACATGGCGTACCAATTACTGGGCTCATAAATAGACCCATTGTCCAGGGGATGGAAGAAATGAATCAGCTGATTCCAAAACTTTAAATGCTCAAGGATTCCTGCAGGAGGAAATAGATTCGTTTTGAAAAAGTCCTCCGCCGCCTGGATTCCATCCCTCTCGCAATCTTCGAGGGGAGGAACAATATTTGCATAATTCTAAAGGATAGGGAAACGAATGACTATAAAATAACTCCGAAATCGTGCGCCAAAGCTGCCAAAGAAAACTACCTCTTGTTCATACTGAAAGTGTTTTGTCTGCTAAAGCGAGGTAAGTGCCTGTTTATGAACTTAGATATAACGACAAAACGAGAAACTATTGACTTGCAATCGGTAATAGTTCACGAGGATCTTGTTTGGTAAAATGAAATAAATAATGTATATAAACAGTTTAGTGATATTTTTAAAGAGGCAAATGTCCCGAAGATGTTCAACAAAGGAGTGTAACGTGTTGGAGAAATGAGAGTTATGCTGTTTGATTTTGAAGGTCCGGGGGCTTCTCGCTGCGCTGATTAACTGTGGGATGTCTGTGAAAATAGTTCCCGCGAATATCAAGACATAATAAAAAAAAACAAGTTTATGCCAACCACCCGCTCATCTTAAATTGAATAAAAACAGGACTCGAGAATGTAGAGTGAATATTCGATGGGCTGGGCAGCTTGAGTGAAGGAAGACAACCATAAACGAGAAAATCACACAAAATGCCACCTGGCCTGCTGAGTTTCTCCAGCATTTTGTGTGTGTTGAGTGAAGGGAGAACCTACTTTAATAACACTTGGAATTTAGATTTTGATGGGAAAGCCAGCAATCATTACCGGGTCTCTTATTATCCCTCACGAATTTGATGTGAGCAGACTTCTTGAGTCGTTGTCCGGATTATTTTATAGTCTATTTCACGTATTTAACACCGAGAGTAGCTGTAACTGGAGATCCACTGAACGCTATAGAGTAGAAAGTAAAAGTAATGGGTCCCATTATCCATGGTCAGAAGCATAAACCTTTGTGAATAAATAATGTAATAAAACAAAAAATGTTGCAGATGGCCAGTTTAACTCTGTCAAGATCAAACTGGTAGATTTATTTCTCCAACCATGTTACACTTGTTAGCTGAACTTCCGGACATTTGCCTCTTTAAAAATCCTAGAAACATTCTATAGGTCAGGAAACATTCTGTAGGTCAGGCAGAGATTATGGAGAGAGAAGCAGACTTAATCTTTCTCTCTCTCTGTCTGTCTCTCCAATATATTTGCTAACTTTAAACCTGAGATGCAGTTTAACATCTGCAAACCCCATTTCCAGAAAAGTTGGGATATTTTCCAAAATGCAATAAAAACAAAAATCTGTGATATGTTAATTCACATGAACCCTTATTTAACTGACAAAAATACAAGGAAAAGATTTTCAATAGTTTTACTGACCAACTTAATTGTATTTTGTAAATATACACAAATTTAAAATTTGATGGCTGCAACACACTCAACAAAAGTTGGGACAGAGTTAACATAAGATTGAAAAGTGCACAGAATATTCAAGTAACACCGGTTTGGAAGACTCCACATTAAGCAGGCTAATTGGTAGCAGGTGAGGTATCATGACGGGTATAAAAGTAGCGTCCATCAAAGGCTCAGTCTTTGCAAGCAAGGATGGGTCGTGGCTCACCCCCTTGTGCCAAAATTCGTGAGAGAATTGTTAGTCAGTTCAAAAGGAACATTTCCCAACGCAAGATTGCAGAGAATTTAGGTCTTTCAACATCTACAGTACATAATATTGTGAAAAGATTCAGAGAATTCAGAGACATCTCAGTGCGTAAAGGGCAAGGTCGGAAACCACTGTTGAATGTGCGTGATCTTCGAGCCCTCAGGCGGCACTGTCTAAGAAACCGTCATGCTACTGTGACAATTATAGCCACCTGGGCTCGGGAGTACGTCGGAAAACCATTGTCACTTAACACAGTCCATCGCTGCATCCAGAAATGCAACTTGAAACTGTATTACGCAAGGAGGAACCCATACATCAACTCTATGCAGAAACGCCGATGAGTTCTCTGGGCTCGAGCTCATCTCAGATGGATTGAAAGACTGTGGAACCATGTGCTGTGGTCAGATGAGTCCACATTTCAGCTAGTTTTCGGAATAAACGGGCGTCGAGTTCTCCGTGCCAAAGATGAAAACGACCATCCTGATTGTTATCAGCAAAAGGTGCAAAAAGCCAGCATCTGTGATGGTATGGGGGTGCATCAGTGCCCATGGCATGGGTGAGTTGCATGTATGTGAAGGTACCATTGACTCTGAGGCGTATATAAGGATTTTAGAGAGACATATGTTGCCATCAAGGCAACGTCTCTTCCCGGGACGTCCATGCCTATTTCAGCAGGACAATGCCAGACCACATTCTGCACGGGCTACAACAGCGTGGCTTTGTAGACACAGAGTGCGAGTGCTTGACTGGCCTGCTGTCAGTCCAGATCTATCTCCTATTGAAAATGTATGGCGCATCATGAAAAGGAGAATCAGACAACGGAGACCACGGACTGTTGAGCAGCTGAAGTCTTATATCAAGCAAGAATGGACAAAATTTCCAATTGCAAATCTACTACAATTAGTATCCTCAGCTCCAAAATGATTAAAAAGTGTTATTAAAAGGAAAGGTGATGTAACACAATGGTAAACATGCCTCTGTCCCAACTTTTGTTGAGTGTGTTGCAGCCATCAAATTCTAAATTTGTGTATATTTACAAAATACAATTAAGTTGGTCAGTAAAACTATTGAAAATCTTTTCTTTGTACTCTTGTCAGTTAAATAAGGGTTCACGTGAATTAACATATCACAGATTTTTGTTTTTATTGCATTTTGGAAAATATCCCAACTTTTCTGGAAATGGGGTTTGTATATGCAGTTTGCCTGGGCATTTATCGAATTCTCTTATCATTATAATGGTACAAGTATAATAGTTAAAGAGCTTGTAACCTATTGAACCATATCCTCACAACTTGATTAGAACCAAGGTTAACTGTTTGAACTTGCCATTTGACTTTTAAAACTACTACGACAACCGTGCAGCTTGTGACAAATAGTTTTCTAAGACTTGAGGAAGTCACAGAAAAGTACAACAGGGTGTCCAGTGGGAGGATAAGCGACTAGAGGCTTGTGGCAATCTACAACCAGGAAGATAATAATTAAAAGTTCAATGTAAATAGTTTCAAATTCCACAGCATCTGAGGTAGTGGTTTGAAGATTACTCCCAGTAACAAAAATAGCAGTGCAGCCTATTAAAAGCAACCTGCCTTAATGTCCTTACATCCGAACAGTATCTGCTTACTTGCTTATTGGACTCCACCCATGACTGTACGAACCTGCAGAAAGTTGTGGGTACAGCTCAGTTCATTGCGGAAACCAGTCTCCCCTCTATACACAACACACAGAAGATGTTGGAGAAATTCAGCAGGTCAGACACTGGAGGGAAAGGTGAAGCCCAAAACATCCACTGGTTATTTCCCTCTGTAGATGCTGCCTGACCTATTGAGTTCCTCCAGCATTCTGTGGGTGTCGCACATGATTTCCAGCATCTGCAGAACTTCTTGTGTTCTCCTTCCATGGACTCTGTCTGCTCTTCTTGCTGTCTTGGTAAAGCCACCAGTAAAATCAAAGGCAGCACAAAATGCCGGAGGAACTCAGCAGGCCAGCCGGCATATAGGAGAATAGTACAGTCAACGTTTTGTACGGAAACCCTTCAGCAGGAGTTCTCCTGAACGGTCTCAGCCCGAAACATCGACTGTACTTTTTTCCTAGATGCTGCCTGGCCTGCTGAGTTCCCCCAGCATTTTGTGTGTGTTGCTCAGATTTCCAACCTCTGCGGATTTTCTCTTGTTTGAGTGTAATCAAAGACCCCACTCAGCTCGAGCATTCGGGCAGAAGCTATATGTACTTACCACTAGCCTCAAGGACAGCTTCCAGCCTGCTGTTATAAGACTTTTAAATGGCCCCAGTACAATAAAATGGACTCTTGACATTACAATCTGTCTTGTCATGGCTTTGCACCTTTTTGTCTGCCTGTAGTGCACTTCCTCTGTAAACGCAACACTTTGAGGCATTCTATTACTGTTTGACCTTGTATTGTTGTAATGAAGTGATCTGTATAAATGGTTATCACTGTTGTGACAGTGATATCTCTCACTGTAGTACCCTAACTGTCCCTATGCACAATGTCCGTTAAATGGTCTTTTCTGCTCTCCTTGTTGTGTTGATAATTATTGAGTCTGTTCATACGCTCACATTTCTTTAAGTTGATTATTGACATTTGCACGTGACCGCAATCAAACTGTTGACTGCTCATGGCTGTTTACACTATTGTCTTGTAACTTGTTGATTGCCATTGTGTTGTCTGTTATGATGTCCTGTGTTTTATGCTTGGCTCCCAAACCACAATCAATTCTGGTATGTTTCTCAGAACTGGCATTAAAGTGATTCTGATTCTTGTATTGATATCATTCATTTCCAGGCAACCACAACAGACAGCAAATATGACCTTTTATGATGGCCGTTACCCCTTCTATCCAATAGCACGGCCACCAGTCGTGTTCAACACCATTCAAATTGTGGTTATTATCATCTTTTTAGTCTTCCTGCTAGCTTTTCTCATTGTACTTATTGGCATTCGTGGAACTGAAGTAAGTACTTGTATCGTTTGGTGTTTTATTCACTGTTTTAAAAAAACATGGGAATTATCAAGGAAGACTTATTTAATCAAAGGCTTTAGATCAGAGGTTCCTAACAAAGGGTGCAGAGGAGATTTACAAGGATGTTGCCTGGATTGGGGGGCATGCCTTATGAGAATAGGTTGAGTGAACTCGGCCTTTTCTCCTTGGAGCAATGGAGGATAAGAGGTGACCTGATAGAGGTGTAGAAGGTGATGAGAGGCATTGATCATGTTGATAGTAAGAGGATTTTTCCCAGGGCTGAAATTGATAGCATGAGAGGGCACAGTTTTAAGGTACTTGTAAGTAGGTACAGAGAAGATGTCTGGGGTAAGTTTTTTTACATAGAGAGTGGTGAGTGTGTGGAATGGGCTGCCGGTGGATATGATAGGGACTTTTAAGAGACTCCTTGATAGCTACTTGGAGCTTAGAAAAATAGAGGGCTATAGGTAACCCTAGGTAATTTCTAAGGTAATGACATGTTCGGCACAGCTTTGTGGGCCAAAGGGCCTGTATTGTGCTGTAGGTTTTCTATGTTTTTATGTTAGGAACTATATTAAAAAAATGTTGGTTATTGGAAAAAGTGTTAAACATGAATGTTTTAAGGGGCTAAGAATGGATAATTTACCAATTGAGCACTATGCCAACATTTACTAGATGATATTCCTCTGTTGATAATCATTATGAACTAATATACAGTTTTATAGTACTGTAGTGATACTGATAGTGTTCTAATTGGTTCTGTATTCACATCAATACATAATTTGTTAATCAGCCAAATAGTAGTTTGGCTTTTTTAAAATACCTTTTTTAACTATTTCCATGAAAATTCAGATAATTGGTGCAGTTACATAGCCCAGCATATCACACAAACCAATCTTCCATCCTTGGACTCACTTTACACCACACGCTGTCGGAGCAGTGCTGCCAGGATAATCAAGGACACAACCCACCCAACCAACACATTTTTTGTCCCTCTTCTCTCCAGGAGAAGGTTCAGGAGCATGAAGATTCGTACGGCCAGATTTGGGAACAGCTTCTTTCCAGCTGTGATAAGACTGCTGAACAGATCTTGACCCGGATCTGGGCCGTACCTTCCAAATATCTGGACCTGACTTGCACTACCTTACTTTCCCTTTTCTATTTTCTAATTATGATTTATAATTTAAATTTTTATTTATATTTACTTCGATTTGTACTTCAGGGAGCGCGAAGCACAGAAACAAGTATCACTGTGATGATTGTACGCTCTTGTATCAATTGTTTGGTGACAATAAAGTAAAGTTGCTTAATTGAGCCAAACGTAATTGGTCTCGATGTGTCCCAACTAACTGGAATCCACTGTAATTAGTTTGAAATGCTATGACTGATTGTAGTCACAAAACTTTAATTGTGCCATTGCTCTAACTGAGATATTTTAAAAATCTATTTATTTGAACATTATCTAACTCGAAATAAGAACCAATGATATGAGTAGCTTTCGTACACTACAACAAAGTTAGAGTTGGTGTGATTGACTGTAAGAGCTCCACTTTCTGATTTAGGTGGATGCAGCCACTCTGCCCAAGGTTCTTGGTGGCCTCGTGGTCTTTAACCTATGACTAGATTAATAGAGAACTGAGAACATACAAAGCATATATAACACATAGAACACAGGAGATTTAATTAGAGGTTTTTGGACTGTGGGAAGAAACTGAAGAACCTGGAAAAACCTTTGCAGTTCACGGGGAAGCGTACCAACTCCTTACAGATAGTACCAGAACTGAACTCTGAACTCCAGAATGCCTTGAGCTGTGATCACATTGCGCTAATCACTCTGCTACCTTAGTGCTGATCTAGCAGTGGCTTTCTGCTAAATCGACACTGCAAATCCATTGCATTTGGTGGCCAGCTGTGTTTTATAGTATTTCTCATGTGGCCTATGCTATGTTTCCTATAACTTGAATGTAGTTTCTATCCTCATTTTGAAGCATTTGGATCAGTACATGGAGAGGAAGGGTTTAGAAGGATATGGGCCAAACACAGGAAAATAGGACTAGCTCAGAGGACAATGTGGTTGGCATGAACTAGTTGGACCAAAGGGCCTGCATTTGTGCTATATTGCTCGATAACTCTTCTGCTCCTGTCCTCTGTGTATAAAGTCCAACAACCATTTTGGCTTTTTGATTATTTACCAATTCTATCCATGGTATTTCATTGATTACATAGTACCTTAACAATCTTTGGACCTACCAATATGGTTGACTTTTACTGCTTCCTCAGTACTAGGGAAGTTTGGAATAAACCTTTTGTGATGGCATTGTAGTAATGAACACAAATTAATAAATAAATGTATCGCTAAGACTTTTTTGACCTATCTACTGGTTTCCATGTACATTATAATTGATATATTGGTGAGGAACAGTCATTATAACATCTGCATTCTTTATTAGTGGATGGTATTTTGTGCTAAAACTCTTTGTGATCGTTTTACAGAGACTTCATGGGCTTATGAAAGTAACTCTAAGTCTTTTTATCGGAGTTGTTATCGTTGGTGAGTATCAACTCTTGTTAACGTCATTCTACATTGATTGTGTAGCAACTCTTAAGACAAAAAATATAGCAGGCTGAGAGGGCTGTTGAAAGATAGGTACTTATCATTCCCAAAGGAAATTACAGTGTCACAGTAGCATTATAAGTGTAATACAAATATTAGAAGAAAAGAAAGAAAGAATAATAAAATAAATTACTTCAAACAGTCTAACAGGAGGGGAGTCATCACTTCTCTATAGATTGACTCATTAGGGCCTAATGGCCAAGGGTAAGAATGACCTCTTATAGCACTCTTTGGAGCAGTGTAGATAAGGTTTAAGGTAGTGTCTTATCGGAGGTGAGAGCAATAGAGATGTTTAAGGAGGGAATTCCAGAGTAGTGATGTTGCAGCTGAAGGCAATGTTCTAGCATGCTCAACCTACCTTCTTAAAACATCGTTCTCCAATCCAGGCAGCATCTTGGTAAATCACCTCTGCATCCCTCCCCTAGTGAGGTGAACAGAACTGAACACAATACAAAGTACCAAGTGTGTTCTAACCAGGGTTTTATAGCGATGCAACATCAGCAGTTGGCATGACTCTATTACACCTCATGGCTTTCCAGAATTCAGAATTCAATTCTAGCACCATCTGTAAGGAGTTTGTACATTTCCCTTGTAAGTGCATGGGGTTCCTCTGGGTGCCCCAGTTTCCTCCCACAGTCCAAAGGTGTACTGGTTAGTAGGCTAGTCATTGTAAATTGTCCCCTGATTAGGCTAGTGTTAAATGGGTGGTCATTGGGCAGTGTGGCTCGTTGGGCTGGAAGGACCTCTTCCATGCTGTATTTCTAAATAAAGAAAAAGACAACGTGACCTCACAGCTCGCGGGGCTGCTGAAATTGATTGGTATGCTGTTGCTTGCTATGAATGGAATGAGGCTCGAGTGGTTGTTTGTCATGGGTTCACTAACCACACATTGGCACAGTAAGGCACACTGATGTTCTTTTCCTGATGAGGGTGAAAAGCCCAGAAATAAAGGGGCGTTCATTGTCCAGCCTCTGTCCATGAACCACTGCAATACTTCTGGCCGGAGTCCTCCCACCGTGCTGTGAAATTGCCAGGATTTAAACCCTCTGATGATACAGGGACAGTGAGATGCTTTCTGGTCAGTATGGAGATGAAGCTGGAGCAGTGGGCTTCTTTGTCTTTCTCAGTGGTGGGGTTCGCAAGTCTCAGTGGTGCAGGCAGAGTAATGAGAGTGTCAGGGTCATAGAGAAGTACAGAAACAGGCCCTTCAGCCCATCTAGTCCATGCTAAATGATTTAAATTGCCTACTCCCACCGGCCTGCAGCAGGATCACAACCTTCCATACCCCTGCCGTCCACGTACCTATCCAAACTTCTCTCAAATGTTGAAATCAAGCTCCCATGAACCACTTGCGCTGGCGGCATGTTCCACCCTCTCACAGCTCTCTGAGCAAAGAAGTTTCCCCTCATGTTCTCCTCAAACTTTTCACCTTCCACACTTAACCCATGACCTTCTCAAATGCCTTGCTGAAGTCTATATAGACAACATTCATTGGCTTGCCTTCAGCAACTTCCCTGGTGACTTCCTCAAACAACTCTAAAATTGGTTAGACATGACCTACGATGCATGAAGCCATGCTGACTATCCTCAGTCAATCCATGTCTATCCAAGTATTCATATATCCAGTTCCTTAGAATATCTTTCAGTAACTTTCCCACTACTGATATCAGGCTCACCAGCCTATAATGTTCTGGTTCATTTTTAGAGCTTTTCTTTAACGGTGATCTGCAGAGCTTTTTGAAGATGGAACTCCCTGTAATCACAGTGCATAATGGTGGAGAGACTGAATATTTCAAGATTCAAGTTTATTTATCACATGTATATCAACACATATAGTGAAATGTGCTGCTCATGTTTAGAATCACCATACCAGAGTGTTGATGGGTTGGAACACAGAACGGAAAACATAACAGCACAGGACAGGTTCTTCAGCCCCTGATGCTGTTCCAACCTTTTGTCCTGCTATAAGCTCAATCTAACCCTTCCCTCGTACATAACCCTCCAATTTTCTGCATTCATGTGATTGTCTGAGGTTTTCTTAAATGGTTGTAATGTATCTGCCTCTACATGCACACCATTCCGTTTTTTTAAAAAAAAGCAAGAAAACCCCCAAAAAAACCTTACCTCTGACACCCCCCACATACTTTCCTCCAATCACCCTTAAGTTATGCCCTCTCATATTAGCCATTTTCATCCTGGGAAAAGTCTTTGGCTGTCCACTCTATCTATGCCCCTTATCTTGTACACCTCTATCAATTCATCTCATCTTCCTTTGATCGAAAGAGAAAACCCCTAGCTCGCTCAACCTATCCTCATAAGACACGCTCTTTAATCCAGGCAGCATCCTGGAAAATCTCCTGTGCACCCTCTCTAAAGCTTCCACATCCTTTCTATAACGAGGTGACCGGAACTGAACACAGTATTCCAAGTGTGGTCTAACTAGGGTTTTATAAATATGCAACATTACCTTGCGGCTCATGGGGTTGTTGAAATTAATTGATATGCTGTCGCTTGCTGTGGAATGGAATGATGTTCTATTAATGATTTGTCATCTGTTCAAAGTATGGGTTTTCTAACCCCATATTGGTGCAGTACTGTGTGCTGGGGTTCCTCTTCTGAAAGGGATCTAGGTTAACAGTGAGAGCAGCAGTCAGGTGGAGGTGGTGGTGGGTGGGGGGAGGGGGGGAGGGGAAGAGAACAGGTTAAGAATTAACTCAGTATTTCAGAATTTCTGTGTAGGCAAACCCAGGACACAAGAACATAGGAGCAGGAATAGCTCATTTAGACCACTGAGATGGCCCTGATCTGTCCCTGGGCCTGTCCCTTTATCTGTGCCAATTCCCAATGTTCCTTAATTTCCTAACCTTCTAAAAATGTACTTGCGTCCTCTGGATATCACTGATTTCCTAGCCACAACAACCTTCTGGAGTAAAGGCATAAAGGATTCATCACAGGAACAGGGCTGTGAGAAAGATTTCCTATGCACCCCAGTTTTAAATGACATCTCCCTAACCTTGTAGCTATGTTCTCTCATTCAAGGTTCTCCCACTAATGGAAGCATAGCAGGAAAATGGGGTTGAGGGGGATAATAAATCAGCCATGATGGAATGGTATAGTAGACTTGATGGGCTGAATGGCCTAATTCTGCTCCTATGTCTTATCTTTATTTCTCTCAGACCCAGGAGTTACTGCAAACAAGAAACATGGCGAATATTAGGATTAAACTCTTGTCCATGTTAATTAAATGCAACAATTCATACCGTTTGTATATTTCTAAGGCAGAAGTAGATAGATTACTGGCAGACAAGAGGTCATCAAGGGTGGATGGCAAAGCAGAGTTGAGATTATAGTCAGCCATGATCTGTTGGAATGGTGGAGCAGGCTTGAGCACTGAACTCCTGGTAAAAATATATTTGTATGTTTTTCATTCATTGGATTCTTTTAGAACCAGTGAATCTTCAGGTTGGGCTAGCGTCACGTGCACAAACTGTATTCGGTCATACCAGATCTAAGATAGATTTAAAAAACATTTGGATGAATACATATATTGGAAAGGCTTGGAGGGATGTAGGGCAGACATAGGCAAATTTACTTAGAGATTCAGCACGGAACAGGCTTTTCTGGCCCAATGATCTGTACCACCCAGCAGGCTACCTGTCTAATCACAGGACAATTTACAATGACTGATTAACACACTAACCAGAATGGCTTTGGACTGTGGTAAGAAACTGGAGCTCCCAGAAGAATCACACGCAGTTCCTGGAGAGAACATACAAATCTTACAGAATTGAACTCCAAACTTCAGGTTGTCCTGAACAGTAACAATGTCACTCTAACTACTACACTACTTTTTTTTTTATTAAACAAAATATACTTTATTCAAAAGTAAAATTATTTACAAAGAACCATTCTATGACATTCAATCCGTTACAGACGTTTCCTCTACAATTTCCACACTTTCAGCCACTCAGGTGGCCCTATGTTGGTTCATCTTTACCCACCATTGTTGAGGGGTAAACTCCCCGCCACCCGACCCCTCAACTCCCGCAGGAGAAGAACCCTAGACTGTGGTCCTTCCCCACCGGGCCCTTGCGGTGGCTGCACCGAGTTTGAGTGCGTCCCTCAGCACGTACTCCTGCAGCCGAGAATGTGCCAGTCGGCAGCATTCCCCCATGGACATCTCCGTGTGCTGGTAGACCATCAAGTTTCAGGCCGACCAAAGTGCGTCTTTGACCGAGTTGATGATCTGCCAGCAGCACCGGATGATGGTCTCGGTGTGCGTCCCCGGGAACAGCCCGTAGATCAGAGAGTCCTGTGTTACGCAGCTGCTGGGGATGAATCTTGACACTGTCCCTTCCATCCTCCTCCACACCTTCTCCACGAACCCACAGTGTGCAAAGAGGTGGTTCACCGACTCCTCCTCACTGCAGTCCTCCCGTGGGCAGAGGGGTGTGGAGACAATGTTCCGGGCGTACAGGAGGGATCGGACTGGGAGGGCCCCTCTCACCGCCAGCCAGGCGAGGTCTTGGTGCCTGTTGGTGAGGTCTGGCGATGAGGCATTCTGCCAGATGAACTGGACAGTCTGCTCAGGGAACCACCCCACTGTGTCCATCACGTCCTTCTCCTACAGTGCCTGCAGGACCTTACGTGCTGACCACTGCCTGATGGCCCTGTGGTCAAAGGCGTTGACCTGAAAGAACTTTTCTATGAAAAACGGGTATGGCGGCAACAACCAGCTGACTGGGGCATTGCACGGGAGTGGGGCCAGACCCATCCTTCGTAGCCAGAGTGACGGGTAGAACCTGGGCACATAGTGGTACTTGGTGCCCACGTACCTGGGATCCACACACAACCTGATGCAGCCACACACGAAGTTGGCCATCAGGGGGAGGGTGACACTGGGAACATTTTTGCCCCCATTGTCCAGGGATTTGCTCTATCTACTGCACTACTTTTTTTAACCAAAATATACTTTATTCAAAAATAAATTATATACAATAAACCATTCAATGACTTTCAATCCTTTACAACTGTTGCTATCTTTACATTTTCACACTTTTTGCCACCCATGTGGCGCTCTGTTATTCCATATTTACATACACTTGTTTAGGGGTATATACCCCGCACCCCCTACCCCTCAACTCCCACGGGAGAAGAACCCTAGACTGTGGTCCTTCCCCACCGGGCCCTTGTGGCTCTAACTACTGCGGCACCCTGTCAGACCACCTTAACTGGCGTGTGAAAGATGGGGCAACAGGACTGGTTCTGTGCTAGAGGACTCCATGCCTCCACTAACTTGCAACTAAAGACAAGGAAATAGACTGTAAGTGGCTTCAAAGTTGAAACAAAAAACACAGTGTGTTAGTCCAAGTTCTTCAATGCCAAAAATCTCCACAATACGCAAGTGGTTTTGCAGCGTTTTTCAAGTGATGTAAATTGTTCAGCCCTGTTCCTGTAATGTCACAGCATACCACAGTAGCTAGAGGGGAAATTCAGCCTGAAAATAAAGGCAATTATATAAAGACAATTATAAAGGTGTACTTTATGAAAGGAAATTCACAATCATGGGAGAAATGTGCCTCTGGGAAATCCCTAGCTTAATAATTAGGCATGTCTTTCCACAGTAAGAAGACACTCCTGTGGTGTGGAGTATTTAGACAGGCATTATACAGTAACATGTGTTTCCAGGAGAGGGCAGCAGATAAACCCAGTGATCACTGATTTGGAATGGACCCTTGAAGTTAGCTGCAGGCAACTGTGAAAATTAACTGAAAGTTTATTGAACTAACAACAAAAAAATCCTTGCGCAAATGATAAAGGAACAGTTATTTTTACATAATGAAGTACTTGAAGGCTTAAGTATGTGGCCAGGCAAAATGTTGTACTTTACACAACACTTTTACAGGTTGAATGAATGGGAATCAGAGAGAAGTACAGCACGTAAACAGGCCTTTCAGCCCATCTATTCCATGCCGTACTACTAAGCTGCCTGCTCCCATTGACCTGCACCCAGATCATAGCCCTCCATACCCCTCCCATCTACAGTATGTACTTACCCAAATTTCTTCTAAATGTCGAAATTGAGCCTGCATCCATAGTGGCACTGGCAGCTCATTCCCACACTTTCACTACCCTCTCAGTGAAGAAGTTCCCCCTCATGTTCCCCTTAAATATTTCACCTTTCACCCTTAACCCACGACCTCTGGTTCTTTTCTCACCCAACCTCCATGTTAAAAGCCTGCTGGCATTTACCCTAACTATATTTTGTATACCCCTATCAAATCTCCCGATTCTCCTACCCTCTGGAGGATAAAGTCCTAACCCACAGGGTGCCGTGATAGTGTAGCAGTTGGAGCGACACTGGTAAATTCAGGAACCTGAGAAATCTGGCAGGGAGGAACCGGTGACTTGCGGTATTCCCACCTAATGAAAGAAAATCTCCAAGCATAATCATGATGACTTAGATATAAAATAGAGAAACTCAAAATCACACGTTTGTTTAGATTAGAACCTCCTTGCATGTTGGTCAGTTACGATCCAATGAAGTGGGACTACTGATGCCATCTCTCACAGCTATCATCAGGCAGAAGGTACAGAAGCCTGAAGTCCCACACCACCAGGTTCCAGATCTGCCACTTACCTTCTTGAACCAACTGGCAAAACCCTGATCACTACAATGTCTACTTTACACTAAAATGGACTTCCTTTTTTTTATTCTAATTGTGTCCTTTCCTGTAAAAATTGCATGTAATTTATATTATATTTATGGTTTTCTTGTGGATACTGCTTATTTGATGTGATGTACCTGTGATGCCACTGCAAATATGTTCTTCATTGCACCTGCACACACATGGACTTGCGCATCTGACAATAAACTTGACTTTGAAGAATTTTTTCATGAATGATGGGGCACTTCAATCATATCATTTATTTCTCTTGCAGTTGTTAATTTCACCACAAACTGGGAAAGAGGATTTGCCATAGTGAACACAACGTATAAATCATTCAGCAAAACTAATGTCGTGGCAGAAATCGGGCTTCATGTTGGATTAGCAGGACTAAATATAACCCTAAAAGGTAGGGCTTCTTTCCTCCTTGACTGCCGAACATGACTGTGATATTAGATCAGGAACCCAGGCTTGGTACAAAATTTTGATGGGTTTAATGAAAGCTGATAGAGAGGAACAGTTTCTATTAACCAAGGGTGTGAAGACCGGGCGCTTTGGGTCAGTGCAGAAGTTTAAAGTGATTGGCAAACTTCAGAGAAGGGAGAGAGGTGAAAATTGATGCTCAGGGTGTTGGAGTTTGGAGTTCAATTCTGATACCTTCTGTAAGGAGTTCGTATGTTCACCCCACGGCCACATAGGTTTCTTCCAGCTGCTCCAGTTTCCTCCCACAGTCCAAAGATATACTGGTTAGAAGGTTAGTTAGTCATTGTCAATGGTCCTGTGATTGGGCCAAGGTCAAATAGGTGGGCAGCTGAGTGGTGTGGCTTGTTGGGCCAGAAGGGTCTGTTCTGAATTTTAAAATATTAATTAAATTCACTACCTGCAAGAGTGGTGGAAGAAGGTGATTATGTCATAAGGGGGTGCTGGGTAGCGGGCCCAAATGCAAGACACAGACACTGAGGTACTAGGAACAGGACTAGGTGTGTGAAGAAAGCAAGGGAAGTAGGGACAAAACGACACTGGACAATGACACAGGCCCTGGATGAGACTAGGACACAGGGCCTGGGCTAGGACTAAGACTAGGAAAGCAGGACCAGGATAAGGAATTAAGAACTAGGAGCCTGGAGTAGGACTCCGAGCCAGAGACCGGACAGGGACCCGGAGCATGGGTCTTGACTTGGGCTCAGAACCCGGATCCAGGCGAGGACATGGGACTAAGATCATGGCAAGGACAGGACATGGCTACAGCACAGGACAAGGAATCTCCAGCACCGGGCTGGGCGAGGACACGGAGCTCAGACTTGGACAGGGCTGGAACACGGTACTCCAGAACAGAGCCTGGATAAGGACCCGGAACCTAGGTCTTGGTTGGAACTAGGAACCTGGGTCTTGACTCAGAACCAGAACCCGGGTCTAGGCTAGGACAAGACGTGGCTACAGGACAGGACGAGACACAAAGCCTTGACTAGGTCTTGGGAGACTGGAAACACGGAGCCTTGGCCTGGGCAGGACGCAGGACTCCTGGGCAGGCAAGGCTTCATACATGGCTGCACAAGGAAGGGAACAGACCAACAGCCTGAAGCTGAATCCCAAAGCTATTTATGGAGCCAGCCCAAAACGAGAAACAGGTGCCTTAATTAAGGCACCCAGTGGAACCAGGGAAAACAGGAAAACCCAGAATAAGGATCGATGGACCGGACCATGAACCGGAATGCAGACTTCATGGACTGGACCGTGACAGATTAGGGCTATCAGAAGTTTCATGCAAGCAAAGAATTTCATTGCACCCTGCAGTATATGACAGTAAACTTCTCTGAAGTCTGACAGGCATAAACAGGACTGTGAGGAAACAGCAAGGGAAAGAGAAAGCTGAAGTTGCTCTAAGGAAAGCTGGTGTGGGTTTGGAGGGACAAACATCCTAATGCTATTCTACAATAATTCCAGAGCAAGTTGCAAAAGTGAATTCAATAAATCTGACTATTTGTGTGCTGGGATTTAAAAAAAAAAATGATTGAGAATGAAAGATGTCAGATTAATGTAAAATTCTCCTGAGGGAAGGGAATCTATTAACAAGACTTAACAAAGGAGTTCCATTGGCCAGCATTCTCAGTCTAAGCCAAGGAATAACAACTCTCACCTTTAACATTGAAAATTATCTCAAAGTGCTTTGCAAGAATGCTATCAATCAAATATGAGAATAAGCTACTTAAGACACCAAAAGTTTATCAAGTCTTAAGCAAGACCTTGGAAGAGTTGAGAGAGAGGGAAAGGTTTCGGGAGGGAGTTCCATTTCGGTGCCTGGCACCCAAAGCTCCTGCTGCCAGTGGTAGAGTGATTAAGTTCAAAAACATTCAAGGGCCCAAGGTTAGAGAGGCAGGGATAAGGCTGTAATTCTGGAGGAGGTTACAGAACAAGCAAAGGGTAAGACTATGGAATGTGTTGAAAACGAGAATCTTAAAAATCATGACAGTTTATTAATGGAGTCGAGTGCCAATCGGTCCAGGTGTGCAGCACATTAGTGCAGCAGCTAGTGCAGCTCTTTACACTGCCAACTGTAAGATCGGGGTTCAATTCCTGCCGCTGTCTTTTAGGAGTTCGTACGTTCTCTCTGTGACAGCATGGGCTTTCACCAGGGCAAACCCCAGCACATCCCTAATATGTTGGTCGTTGCCACAAGTGATGCATTTCACTGTATGTTTTGATGTTTCAATGTATATGTGACAAATAAAGCTAATCTTTAATCTGTCGGTGGAGACAGAGCGCACGAGCGAAATGCACGTGGTATGATGGATAGGGGAATCAAGGGATATGGGGACAAGGCAGGAACCGGGTATTGATAGTAATTGATCAGCCATGATCTCAAAATGGCGGTGCAGGCTCGAAGGGCTGAATGGTCTACTTCTGCACCTATTGTCTATTGATGTGGCAACGGAGATGGACTTAGCATAGTGGCTAATTTAATGGCTTTTCAAACTAGATTTTAATTTAAGTTTGTTTAAATTTAAGTGCTGAATTTACTAATAATTGGCTCAACGGCCAGGAGTTTTGCATTAATGACATACAAGCAGAGGAAGAATTTAAATACATTTTATTAAATAGAAGAGTTTGCATAATCACTCAGGGTATGCGTGGAGTCATCACTTTTCATCACTTTATTGGAAACCTCCTGTACCTAATAAAGTGGCCACTGAGTGTATACTCACGATCTTCTGCTGCTGTAGCCTGTCCACTTCAAGGTTCAATATATTGTGCATTTGGAGATTCTTTTCTGTGCACCACTGTTGTAATGCATGGTTATTTGAGTTAATGTCACTTTTGTGCCAATTTAAACCAGTCTGGCCATTCTCCTCTGACCTCCATTATCAAGGCATTTTCTCTCACAGAACTGCCACTCACTGGATGTTTTTGTTTTTCTCACAATTCTCTGTAAACGCTAGAGACTGAAAACCCCAGGAGATTAACTGTTTCTGAGATACTCAAACCACCCCATCTGGCACCAACAATAATTCCACAGTCAAAGTCACTTAGATCACACTTCTTTGTCATTCTGATGTTTGATCCGAACAACAATTGAACAGCTTGATCATTTCTGCATGCTTTAATGCATTGAGTTGCTGCCATATGATTGGCCGATTAGATATTTGCATTAATGAGCAGGTGTACATGCGTATCTAATAAAGTGGCCACTGAGTGTATTTAGGAATGATCAGTACTGTAGGCAAACTCTTACTTGCTTTCATTAGGTTTCAGGGAAGTAATTTGTTCGTTGTAAGGCTAAACCTCAAGGGAACGATGAGCTTATTTGATATCTCATGATAATTTTCTTGCAGGGCTCCCTCAAAACCAGCTGAACGAAACTATCAATTACAACGAAGAATTTTTGTGGATGAATGGAAGAATCTATGAAAACGAGTATCGCAAGGGGCTGGAGAGGGGTCTTCCAGATCCAATTTTGTATGTAGCAGAAAAGTTCACTCCAAGCAGCCCCTGTGGTGTTTACTTACAGTACAGAGTCTCTGGTACTTATGCCTCAGCTACAATGTGGTAAGTCACACAACAAAGCAAAGAACACACACATTATACTGTTCACTTATAGTCCCATACATGACTTACTGTGCAGAGGTTTGGGGAAATACATACAAAACAAATACAAATTCAATTTTTCTACTCCAGAAGAAAGTTATACGAATTGTAAATAAGACAAGTTATTATGAGCCAACCAATCCACTATTTATTCAATTAAACACTTCAAAATTCAGAGATTTCATAGACTTTAAAATAATGCAAATTATGTATAAAGTAAAAAAAAAAGGACAGCTACCACAAAGTATCCAAAGGTCATTTAAAATGAGAGAAAGTCAACATGATTTGAGAGGAGCATGTGTATTTCAAAAACAAAGGATAAGAACAAATGTAAAAAATCATTGTATTTCAAACAGAGTGGTGAATCTATGGAACAGTTGTAGTAAGAATTTAAAACATGCACCACACTTAACAAGTTTAAAACATTATTTGAAAATTATTTAATGGATAAATATAAAATAATTGATTTTAAATGAATGGGAGTAATGTAAATAAATGATATTTGGAATTGGATTTTGTGTTAAAAGATTGAAATTTTTTGTTGTGATGTGATGATTGACGCCAAATATGTTTTTGTATCAGTAAGAGGGGTGGGCGTAATAAGCTGTAGCTTCAGCCTACACCCTTTCGGTCTGTTTTAAAGAATAGCAGTGTTTCCTGTTGTAATTTTGTCCAGTGAAATCATCGTAATGAAATCATTGTTGTAAATGATGCTTTTTGTTATGTTTGTACTGACCAAAATAAATTAATTTCATTTCATTTCAAAAAAATACTGGAGGAAGTCAGCAGGTCAAGCAGCATCTAGGGAAGGGAATAAGTTGTTAACATTTCGGCTGAGACTCTTCATTAAAACTGGGAAGGAAGGGGGAAGAAACAAGAATAAGACAGGGGGAGGGGAAGAAATACATTCTGGCAGGTGATTGGTGAAACCAGATGAGAAGGAAAGGTCTTCTCTATAAGACTGTGTTCATAACTGTTCCTGAAACTGGTGGTGGTGAGTTTTCAGTCTCCTTCCTATAGGCTGACTCATCACCACCTTCAATTCAGCCAGCAACAGCATGTGGTTTGGAGCTGAAAGGTTGTGGCAAAGTCCAAACTAGGCATTGGCAAGGAGGACATGCATTTTCACAAAAACATAGTAACAAGTAATATAGGATCATGGAGTCACTGGGTAACTCAAAACAGAAATAGATTCTTACATTCTTATTCTGGCTTCTCCTTCCTTTCCAATCCTGATGAAGGAACTTGCTCCAAAACATCAACAGTTTAAACCCCTCCATAGATTCTCCCTAATTTGTCGAGTCCCTCTAGCACTCTGTGTGCACCTTGGGTCTAAATCATATATGTCAAACTCAAGGCCTGCGGGCCAAATCCGGCCCGCGGTGGAATTGGCCCGCGAGATAATATCTAATTACTATTAAAGCTGGCCCCAGTAATCGAAGCGCCTATGGCGTATGATATGGCTAATGCTGAGTTTATTCAGGTACCAGGTTTTCAGGGTTTTTAGTGTTTATTCGGCAGTCTTCTTCATAAGAAATGGAATTTGTAAAGTGAAACACTTTGTAGTTATAGCAGAGACTGAGACACATGAGAGCAGGCTGAAAAAATGGAGGCAACGAAAGCTGCGTTCGCACGCGTCCGACTGATTCGGCCTGCATGAAGCTGCATTTTGCTCAATCCGGCCCGTGACCTAAAATGAGTTTGACACCCCTGGTCTAAATTAAGCAACAATTATGGACAAACTAAGCACACAGGCCTAACCTGAAGGAAAGATTTGGCCATATTTGGAAGATCAGAAACTTGGAATAAATGTGACAAAGCTGGAAGTGTTAAAGGAGTCTACTGACTGAGCATCACTTAATTGAATTCAATATGACTGTGAAGTACACAGCGTTAAATAACGATCAATCACCTTTAATAAGTAACTTTAGAAGCCTTGATTAAATATTTGAGGAAACAGTGAATCTAACCCTTACAATTGAAAGAGAAAAGGTTAGCTTTATTTGTTACATTGAAACATACAGTGAAATGTGCCATTTGCAGCACCTTTTGTGATGTGCTGGGAGCAGCCCACGAGTGTCGCCATGCTTGTGTTGCCATCTTAGCATGCCCACAACTAATCTAACCCGTACGCCTTTTAGGGATGTGTAAGGGAACCGGAGTATGCAGAGGATTCCCACACAGTCACGGGGAGAGCGTACAAACTCCCTGCAGACAGCAGTGGGAAATGAACCCAGATCGCTGGCTCTGTAAAATGTGGCACTAACCACTACGTTACTGCACTTTATTGTTTTTTGGGTGCTGTGACCCTGGAGATTTGGAAGGGGCTCCTTAAAACCAAACTATACTTTGAAGATTAGATTTGCTCATCGTCTGCATGAATGGCCAACACAGTCCGAGGATGTGCTGCGTACAGCCCAGAAGTGTTGCCAAACTTCAACGCCAACAGAGCACGTCCTAACTCTCATGTTTGTTTGTTTTTTTGGAATGTGGGAGGAAACCGAAGGTCCCAGGTGAAACATACAGACTCCTTACCAGCAGGAGCAGAAAGTGAAGCCCAATCTTCTGATCGTTGGCATCGTAAAGCATTATGCCAAACTCCGCACCATACTACCATGCCTTGCTTAACCCCTCTGTTCCAAGTTGTACAAAAGAAAGATGTATGTTATTAAGTTAATTATTAAAGGTGTAAATTTGTTTATTTCTCTTACTTCCCAGGGTTGCCCTTGTTGCTTGGATGCTGGCCAATATCCTGCTGTGGATCAATGTCCTTTTATATGGAGCCTATATGATGCTGGTATCCGGTTTCTTCATGATATTTTCAGTGATCTCCTTTGGCACGACAAGGAAGACACCACTCTGTGATATTCAGTTTGACCAAGTGAAGCTGGACAGTGCTCTTGGCCCATCCTTTTGGCTGTCATTGGCAATAGGTGAGCACCAACTCAGCCGATGGGTGCACTCAAAGCAGAGGTTCTTGATTAGTAAGAGTATCAAAGAAGGGGAAAGATGCCAGAATAAAAAAGGGGAGAGAGGAAGCAGTACAAGCTGGCAGGTGATAGAAAGGATAGAGGAGGGAGGTGGGTGAGGGAGCGAGGGGGATGCAGTTAAAAGATAGTAGGTGATAGGTGGAAAAGCTGAAGGGCTGAACAAGAAGGAATCTGATAGGAGAAGAGTGTGGACCATGGGAGCAAGGGAAGGAGGAGAGGAAAGCTTTCATTCTTGTTGTCAGAACAACTGGAAATGCTAAAAAACTGCCATTGGGTGAGGCAGCCATTGTGATAAAGACCAGTGATAATGAGCAACTAAAATGATGGAATCAATTGAGGGAGAGTGGGTGAGAGTTACTGAAAAAATAAAGATAAACCAGGAGGAGGTCCACATGGGAGACAATTGACAATAAGGAAGAAAATATACTGAAACCGGAAATGTGAGATATCAAGGCTGATTGTCAACAAATGTGGAATTCAGTGTTGATTCTGGCACCACACCATGTACGCAACCTTGCTTCAAGACAATCTTTCAAGGAAAACCAGTTTCTGAGCTATTTTAACAAAGAAATGGATGGGGCAGGTCAGAGTGAGGTGGCAAATTCATCTCTATGGGTTGTAAAGCAACACACACAAAATGCTGAAGGAACTCAGCAGGTCAGGCAGCATCTATGGAGGGGAATACAGTCAATATTTCAAGCTTCAGAACTGGAAAGGAAGGGGCAGATGCCAGAAATGAGGGGGGAGGAGGAGCTGTACAAGCTGACAAGTGATAGGTGAAAATGGGTGAGGGAGAGGGTGAATTGGTGGGCAGAGGAGAAAGGGGGGATGAGAGAGTGGTTGGCAGATGAGGGGGAGAATGAAGTAAGAAGCTCGGAGGTGATGGGTGGAGAAGCTAAACTGCTAAAGAAGGAAGATTCTCATAGGAGAGGACAGTGCAATGTGGAATAAAGGGAAGGAGGAAGGACATCAGTGGGATGTGACAGACAAGTAAAGAGAAGAGAAGGGGGTGAGGGAGTAACCAGAAAGGAAGATGGCAAAAAAGAGAAGTGGGCATGGGAGAATAATTACCAGAAGTTAGAGAAATTGATACTCATTGCATTAGGTTGTAGGCTACCCAGAAATAATGTGAGGTGTTGCTTCTCCAACCTTAGTCTGGCTTCATTGTGGCAGTGGAGGAGGCCATGGACAGACATCTCAGTGTGGGAGTAGAATGGCCAATTGAAATGGGAGAGCTAGTGTTAGTAAAGTATTTGTTTGGCCTTGGAGAACTTTCACCCTGAGCCTACCTAATGGCCAGCCAATCAAGATTGGGGAAACGATGGGTCTTGGCCGTTGGTAACCAAGACCAGGTTGGTCCATGTTTGGGGTTTAAAAAAAACACCACAAGACTCTCTGCAGGAGAGAGAGAATTATTCGATGTTTTGTGAATCTTTTACACAGAGTTACAGAAATGTGAAAAGTGAAAGCAGTTTATCTCTTTTTGTATTATCACAGCATTGTTGACTTTACTCATTGGAGCAACCATCATTGTGCTGAGCTTCTTTGCTCCAAAGATCTTGAGCAGAGTATTTCTAATAAATGACGATAACAACGATGAAGACACATCGATGGATCATTATTATAATATCAGCTTCCAGGAGGAAAACAAGCCTACCAATGGTTTACAACTGAAAGTGAGTACTAGACCATACACTTTTCTGAGATCTCCATGCTACCCTTGCATGATAGCTGTGGACTTCAGTTGGAATTTTCTCCCTGAACCTCTGACCCCTCTCTGTCTTGATGAGGAGTCTTGTCCCAAAATATGAACTCTCCATTTCCCTCTATTGATGCTACCTGACCCACTGAATTCCTCCATAATTTTGTGTGTGAGAGTTGCCCCAGCACATGCAGAATCTATTCTGCCCCTCTCTCTCTTCCTTTAAGATGCTTCCCTGTAACTTGTAACCAAGGTTCTCGTCATTTATCCCTCAGCAGCTTGGGAACTTGTCAGCACTTTTTCTTGACAGGCAGCAATTAGTGTGGGACCAATAAAAAGAAAGGAGGTGTAAGCAGAGCAGCCGTTATTGGAGTGGGGCATTGTTAGAGTGGTCTGGCTTTGGCTCAACAGGCTTAGGCAAGAACAGGCTTACACAAGCACAGGTGAAGCTTCTAAGTAAGTAAGAAAGTTTCTAGTAACTTTCTTTTCTGTTAGTACATAGCTAGTGCACAGAGGATGGATCCGGAGGTAGTGGTATGTTCTTTGAGTGTGATGTGGGAAATTTGGGAGACCTCTAGTCTCCCCGATAACTACATCTGCAGAAAGAGCATTGAGCTGCACCTCCTTAGAGACCATGTTAAGGAACTGGAGCTGCAGCTCGATTACCTTTGGATCATACAGGAAAATAAGAAGATGGTAGACAGGAGCTACAGGGATGTAGTCACCCCTAAGTTGCAGGAGGCAGGGTGACTGTCAGGAGAGAGAAAGGGAATAGGCAGTGCAGGGTACCCCTGTAGCCATTCCCCTCAATATTGAGTTTGGTTCTGTAGGCTCAGAAGGGAAGGTGAGGGGAGGAGAAGAGGAATACAGTTGTGACAGGGGATTCCATAATTATAGGAGCAGAAAGCGGATTGTGTGGATGTGAAAGAGACCCACGGATGGCTTGTTCCGCAGGAGCCAGAGTCAAGGATATCTTGGATTGGATCCATGGCATTCTAAAGAGGAATGGTGAACAGCCAGAGGTCTTGGTACATATTGGTACCAACAACTGGGACTGTTTTCTAAGTGACATGCAGAGTCAAATTTGGACTCATTAGAGTATATGTGTACTGCACTTTGGCCACACCACCTGTGGCAACAAATGACAGTTTTTCTTTGTCAAGTTTTTCAAAAATAATCTTTCAGGATTTATGCGCTGCTGGCAAACCTACTAATTATACCCATGGTAATACCCTTAAGATAAATGGTATTGGGTCAATCATCTTCACTGCAGTCCTTCTGCTGAAGTTGCTCCCACAGTTTTGCTAGATGGGAAATTCCAAGACTAAGATCATAGAAACATAGAAAACCTACAGCACAATACAGGCCCTTCGGCCCACAAAGCTGTGCCGAACGTGTCCTTACCTCAGAAATTACCTAGGCTTACCCATAGCCCTCTATTTTTCTAAGCTCCATGTACCTATCCAGGAGTCTCTTAAAAGACCCTATCATTTCCACCTCCACCACCGTCGCCGGCAGCCCATTCCACGCACTCACCACTCACTGCATTTTAAAAACTTACCCCTGACATCTCCTCTGTACCTACTTTCAAGCACCTTAAAACTATGCCCTCTCCTGCTAGGCATTTCAGCCCTGGGAAAAAGCCTCTGACTATCCACACGATCAATGCCTCTCATCATCTTGTACACCTCTATCAGGTCACCTCTCATCTTCCATCACTCCAAGGAGAAAAGGCCGATTTCACTCAACCTATTCTCATAAGGCATGCTTCCCAATCCAGGCAACATCCTTGTAAGTCTCCTCTGCACCCTGTCTATGGTTTCCACATCAAATGGAATGGCAATATATTTTCTTGTTGGAATGGTGTGTGACTTGGAAGGGAGCCTATATGTGGTGGTGGTCCCATCTGTCTCTGCCCTTGTCCTTCTTGGTGACAGAAGGTCACAAATTTGGGAGCTGTGTTGGAATAGTCCAAGTATCTGCAGTTGGAGGGCTCTGCAGTCACAGTGCCACTGGTGGGAGGAATGAAAGTTTAAGATGGCCGATGGGAAGTCAATCAACCAGACTAACATTCCCCCCCCCCCCCCCCCCCCGAGAGTGTCGACATTCTTGGGCATTGCTGGAGCTATGTGCATCCAGGCAAGCAGAGAACAAAGCAGCACATTCCTGACGTGCCTTGTTGATTAAAGAAAGGCTTGGGATTTTCAGGAGGTTGAATCTCTCAGCAGGGTCTGTCAGACCAGTGGAGAAATAAATGGAATAACACCAAATCCAGGTCACTTTCCAAATTACACACCCAAGTCTGGACACAACTCAGAAAGGTGTTCCCAACCTTTTTTATACTGTTGAGCTGGGGGTCTGTGGACCCCAGAGTTGGGGACCCCTCCTTTAATAGGAAGTTCCACTTAATTCTCTCTAACAGCACAGACTCGACAGGGCAAGAAGCTAACTTGCTATAACTTTCTCAAAGTGAACAAAGGATGGGAATAAATAATGAACTTGTCAGTCATGATTATAGCTCCAGTGTTAATACACACAGAATAAGAACCTCAATCCTAACAAACAGTGACCCTTTCATACAAACCTAATAACATGCTTTGGGAAATTAATGTTTTGAAATTCAAAGCAATTGTTTCTTTCATTTCACCATTATAAACAATTTCCAAAACGTTTTAATGCTAATCTTTCAAACATTACACATGACTAACATATGTTTTTGTGTTCTTTGTTTCCAGAGTATGGAAGGTGCCGTATAAACAGCTGAGGAATGATTCCATGTCTCCAATATGTATCTACTTGATATCTACTTAGTACTTGGACTTTAATCCACATCTGTGCAAAAACTGAAATTTCAGATGTTAGATGGAAGGAGAGAAACACTAATAATTTTAAACTTATTTCTAATTTACTATAAAGTTGGACACAATTGAAGCCTCTGCAAGGTGAATGTTGAATGTTAGATCAACATCAAATTGTGGTATAAATAAATTGAGCACTACTCAAACCTCATGAGTTAAATATTACAAGAGTGATTCTGGAAATGAAAGGGTTAACATGAGGAACATTTGAGGAGTTTAGAAGAATGAATGGCGATCTCGGTGAATATTGAAAGACCTAGATAGAGTGGATGTGGAGAGGATGTTTCCAGTAGTGGGGGAGTCTAGGACCAGAGGGCCACAGCCTCAGAATAGAAGGACATCCCTGTAGAATCTGTTGAGATGAGGAGGAATTTCTTTAGCTAGAGGGCAGTGACACTGTGAACTTCATTGCCACAGACATTGCGAAGGTCAAGTCATCAAGTCTATTTAAAGTGGATGTTGATAGGTTCTTGATTAGTAAAGGGGTCAAAGGTTACAGGGCAAAGATAGGATGAATGTGGTTGAGAGAGACAATAAATCAGCCATAAGGGGATGGTGGAACAGACTCGATGGGCCAAATGGCATAATTCTGCGCCTATGTCTTATAGTCTATTGTCTTGTACCTGTAGAATATGAAAGGTGTCACTATTGCTAAATGATTGAACAGGCAAGTGTAAGTGACAGGCGGATGCAAAGTGAGCACCTGCAAATATTTCTCAATTGTTACCAGTGTGGAAGGATTTGCTTTGCAATTAGTGGTTTCAGTCAATGCAGACATTCAGTATCTCATTCATCACTGGCACAAGTTTCCTTTTTTTGTTTCTTAGGACATATTGGATTCACATAAACATTTTTACAATCATTGAATTTGTGTGTGTGTGTGTGTGTGTGTGTGTGTGTGTGTGTGTGTGTGTGTGTGTGTGTGTGTGTGTGTGTGTGTGTGTGTGTGTGTGTGTGTGTGTGTGTGTGTGTGTGTGTGTGTGTGTGTGTGTGTGTGTGTGTGCGCGCAAAATGAAGAATAATACATTTTATTAATTTTCCTGAGCTGTCAATGGATCTAAACATTGTCCTTTGTAAATGTACACATCATAATAAGCATGTTTATTTTATATTTGTTTAAAAAGTAAATAAAGTACCATTGCTATACTCCCAGTGAGACGTTAAGTATTTAAGTACCTTGGCAAATGAGATGCCTCTTCTCAATAAGAGGAAGGCATTAGTAACATATTCTATGATCTGTGGACACAAGCTACAAATGCTGAAATTTGGAACAAAAATCAGATTGAAGGAGGAACTCAATGGGTCAGGCAGAGGGATGGTAGACAACACAGAGTCTTGACTTGAAACGTCACCTATCCCTCTGCCTCCATTGACTCTGCCTGACCCACTAGGTTTCTCCAGCACTTGTTTCTTGTTGTTGGACATGTAGTGAGTTCCAGTGAAAAGTCTTCACACTCAAAACTCTGGAAAACTCAGCAGTTCAGTCAGCATCTACAGAAAAGAGTAGAGAATGGACATTTCAGGCTAAGATCTTTCTGCAGAACTGAGAAGGAAGAGGGAAGATGCCAAAAAAGGTGAGGGAGGTGGAAAGAGGCTAGCTGGAAGGTGATAGGTGAAGCCAGGTGGGTGGTGGGAAAGAACGTGTCCTTACCCAAGGACTGCAGAAGAAGGGAAAGGGCTGCAGAAGAAGGAATCTGATAGGAGAAAGGGAAGGAGGGGACGCAGGGGGAAGCAATAGGTGAGAAGAAGTGAAAGGTCAGAGTGGGGAAAAGAGGAAGCAGGGGTGGGGAGGGGGAATTAGTTCACTGGAATGAGAAATCGAAAAGCTTGTCTTGTACACTACCTGCACAGATCAGATCACTACACAGTCCATTGAGGTGGAACAAGATAAAACAGTGACAATGCAGAATAAAGTGTAACAGCTACTGAGAAAGTGTAGTGCAGGTAAGCAAAATCATAACAAGGTAGACTGTGAGGTCGAGAATCCACCTTATCATTCTAAGGAACTTTTTAAGGGTGAACTGAAAACCCTGAAAGAAGTAGCTTGTTTTCAAGACAGAGCAAAAGATCAGTTACATTCAGTGGCCACTTTACTATCTACCTCCTGTATCTAATAAAGTGGCCACTGAGTGTCTTCTGCTGCTGTACCTTATTCTCTTCGAAGTTCAGCGTGTTGTGCGCTCAGCTCACCACTGATGTAACTTGTTTATTCAAGTTGCCGTCACCTTCCTGTCAGCTTGAACTCGTCCGGCCATTCTCCTCCGAGCTCTCTCATTAACGAGGCATTTTCACTCACAGAGCTTCCGCTCTCTGGATGCTTTTTGTTCCTCGCACCGTTCTTTGTGGCACCACGGTGATGTAGCTGTTAGTGCGATGCTGTTATAGTTCAGAATGGCAGAGTTCAATTCTGCTGTCATCTGTAAGGAGTCTGTACGTTTTTTTGGAGTGCTCTGGTTGTCTCCCATAGCCCAAAGACCTACCTCTAGGTAGATTAACCGGTCATTGAAAATTGTCCTGTGATTAGGCTAGGGTTAAATCTGGTGTTGCTGGACGGTGCAGCTTGAAGGGCCAGAATCTCAATAAATAAATAAATACATTTGAATACTGTTGTGTGTGGAAGTCCCAGGAGATCAGCAGCTTCTGAGATACTCAAACCACCCCGTCTGGCACCAACAATCATTCTGCTTTCAAAGTCACTTTGATCACATTTCTTCCCCATTCTGATTTTGGTCTGAACAACAACTGAACCTCCTGACCATGTCTGCATGATTTTAATGCATTGAGTTACTGCCACATGATTGGCTGATTAGATACTTACATTGACGAGCAGGAATACCTAATTAAGTGGGCACCTGGTGTAGTCTAGGCCAATAAACATCTGACTTGTGCTGGTCACCTTGATCTTACTATCAGAATTCATTTCAGTTGCTTTGAGGTTTAATATCTGAGGCATCCATAGAAATGTGTTTGCAAGGTTTATGTAATCACAAAACAATCAGGATCCTTCCCTTTATTAGATAGAATATGTAGTTCATATATTTAGTTTTTATTCCTTGGAAAATATTTAAAGAAAGAAATATTTAAAATTATACCCGGTTTAGATAAGGTTGATGGTAAAGTATTTTTCCCGACGTAGGGGCATCCCTCCCTCTCCAAGTTCCACCTATCACCTGGTGGTTCTCTCTCCCCTCCCCCCACCTTTCAAATCTAGTCCTCAGCTTTTTTTCTCCAGTCCTGCCAAAGAATTTCAGCCCAAAATGTCGACTGTACTTTTTTCCATGGATGCTGCCTGGCCTGCTGAGTTCCTCCAGCATTTTGTGGGCATAGACTTGGTATGAAAAGAGAAAGATTTAAAAGGGAACCAAGGGGCAACTTTTTTTCATGCAGGAAGTGATGAGTATATGAAATACGACCATAAGACATAGGAGCATAATTAGGCCATTCAGCCCATTGAGTCCACTTTGCCATTCCATCAGGGCTGATTTTGGATCCCACTCAACCCCATACACTTGCTTTCTCCCCATATCCAATCAGGAAACTATCAACTTTCACCTTAAATATACCCATGGGCTTGGCCTCCACTGCAGTCTGTGGCAGAGCATTCCACAGATTCACTACTTTCTGGCTGAAAAAAATCCTCCTTACCTCTGTTTTAAAAAATTGTCCCTCAATTTTCAGGCTGTGCCCTCTTGTTCTAGATACTCCCACCATAAGAAACATCCACTCCACATCCATCCTATCTAGTCCTTTCAAGATTTAATAGGTTTCAATGAGATGCACCTGATTCTTCTAAACTCCAGGGAGTGCAGGCCCAAAACTGTTTTCCATCTGCCACTTTTTTGCCCATTCTTCCAACTTGTCTAATCCTGCTGCAATCATATTGCTTCCTCAGCACTCCTTTACCTATCTTCATATCATCCTGCTGTAGGGTCTCGGCCCAAACCATTGACTGTACTTTTTTTCATGGATGCTGCCTGGCCTGCTGAGTTCCTCCAGCATTTTATGTGTGTTGTTTGGATTTCCAGCATCTCTTGTTCATATCATCCACTTACCCATTGTAAGACCTTTCAATTTGCCTAGCACTTCTTCCTTTGAAATAGCAATGGCATTCACTCCTGCTCTCCGACACTCATGAATCTCTGGTCTATAGCTAGTGTCTTCCACTGTGAAGGCAGACAGAAAGTACATATTAAGTTCATCTGTCATTTCTTTGTCCCCCATTACTACCTCGCCAGCATAATTTTCCAGTAGTCCAATATCAACTCTCAACTCCCTTTCATTCTTTATATAACTGAAATAACTTTTAGTATCCTGCTGTATATTATTGGCTAGTTTGCCCTGATGTTTCATCTTTTCCCTCTTATAGCTTTTTAGTTGCCTTTTGTTGGATTTTAAAAGCTTCCCAATCATCCAACTTCCCACTCACTTTTGCTACTTTATTTGCCCTTTCCTTGGCTTTTTTGCAGTCCTTAACTTCCCTTGTCAGCCACGGCTGCCTAGCCCTGCCATTGAGAACTTCTACTGTGGGGCATTTCTATCCTGTGCCCTGTGAACTGTTCCCAGAAACTTCAGCCACCTATATTCTGCTGTCCTCCCTGCCGGTATACCCTTCCAATCCACCTGGGCCTATAGCCACATCTTCTCTCAGGCCTTTGTAATTCCCTTTATTCCATTGCAATACCGATTTATGTGACTTACACTTCTCCCTCTCAAACTACAGTACAAATTCAATCATATTATAATCATTGTCTCCTAAGGGTTCCTTTACGTTAAGCTCCCGAATAAGATTTGGATTATTACACAACACCCAATCTAAGATAGCCTTTCCCTGAGTAGGCTTGAGCACAGGCTGCTCTAAAAAGCCATCTCTCAGGCATTCAACAAATTCCCTCTCTGACGATCTGACACCAACCTGATTTTCCCCAATCTCTTTGAATGTTGAAGTCCTCCATCACAATTTTGTCATTACTCTCATTGCATGCCTTTTCCAACTCCCTTTGCAATCTCAACCCCACATCTTCGCTACTATTCGGAGGCTTATATATGATTCCCATAATAGTTTTCTTTAACTTTTGCGGTTTCTTAACTCCACCCCCAAAGATTCAACATTCTCTGCTCCTGTGTCACTTCTTTCTAAAGATGTAATTCCATCTCTTACCAACAAAGCCACACCACTGTCTATGCTTTCTTGTCTGTCCTTTCGATATAAAGTATATCCTTTGATGTTAAGCTCCCGACTATGGCCTTCTTTCAACAACGACTCAGTGAAGCCCATAACGTCATAGCAACCAATCTCTAATTGCACCATGAGTTTGGCTATCTTATTCTGAATGCTACGTACATTTAAATAAAACACCCTCAGTCCTGCGTTCTTCAGCCTTTTGAATTTTGCCTCTGTGGTACAATTTTACTCTGCTCTGTCTGCATTTGTACTTAATCATTGGCTTGTCCTTACTTATATTCATGTTATATCCATCATCTGCTTGTAAACCCCCTGGCTCATCCTCGGCTCCTGATTCCCATCCCCCTGCTACATTATTTTAAACCACTCCCAACAGTTCTAGCAAAGCTGCCCACAAGAATATTGGTCCCCCTCAGATTCAAGTGCAACCCATCCCTTTTGTACAAGTCACACCTGCCCAAAAGAGGTCCCGATTATCCAGAAGTCTGAATCCCTGCCCCCTGCCATGCATTTATCTGCCACCTCATTCTATTCCTATCCTCTCCGTCACATGGCACAGGCAGCAATCCCGAGATTACTATCCTTGATGTCCTGCTTCTTAGCTTCCTTCCTAACTCCTTGTATTCTTTTTTCAGGACCTCCTCCCTTTTTCTACATATGTCATTGGTACCAGTATGTACCACAAATTCTGGCTGCTCACCATCCCTTTTCAGTATATTGTGGACACGCTCAGAAACATCGCAGACCCTGGCACCTGGGAGACAAACTACCATCTGTGTTTCCTTTTTACATCCACAGAATTGCCTATCTGTCCCCCTGACTATAGAGTCCTCTATCACTGCTGCCATCCTCTTCCTTTCCCTACCCTTCTGAGCCACAGGGCCAGACTCTGTGCCAGAGGCACGGCCATTGTTGCTTCCCCCAGGTAGGTCGTCACCCCAACAGTACTCAAAATGGAGTAGTTATTGATGAGGGAGACAGCCACAGGGGGGCTCTCCTCTATCTGATGTTCTCCCTTCCCTCTCCTGACAGTCACCTATTTATCTGTTTCCCGTACCCTTGGGGTGACTACTTCCCTGTAATTCCGGTCTATCACTGCTTCACTTTCCCTGACAAGTGAAGGTCATGGAGCTGCAGCTCCAGTTCCCTCACGGTCTCTAAGGACCTGCATCTTGATGCACCTGGCACAGATGCAGCCATCGGGGAGGCTGGGAGTGTCCTGGAAATCCCACATCTGACCCCCAGAACAGAACACTGGTCCTGTAGACACACCCCCTATCCTCTCAAGAGTTAAATAAGAAAAAAGAAATAAGGAATGAACTTAACTACTTACCTTACCTCCGTCTGTTCTTGCTGAAGCCCTATTGAGCCAAAGCCTTACTACTCTGACTCAGTCTACTCCGATGACGACTACTCCCATGATGACTGTTCCTTTAGGCCATACCCCTCTTTTATAGACTGGGTTTTTAAAGCTCTTCATCAGAGCTGTGTGATGGTATCAGAAAGGATTTGGCAAGTGTGGATTGGGATGGGTTGTTTTCTGGCCAAGGTGTACTTGGTAAGTGGGTGGACTTCAAAAGTGAAATTTTGAGAGCACAAAGCTTGTATGTGCGTATCAGAATAAACAGGAAGGATAACAGGTTTAGGGAATCTTGGTTTTCGAGAGATGTTGAGGCCTGGTTAAGGAAAAAAAGGAGGTGCATAGCAGGTATAAGCAGGTAGGAACAAATGAGGTACTTGAAGAGTATAAGAAATGCAAGGAAACATGTCAGGAAGAAATCAGGAGGGCTAAAAGAAGGCATAAGGTTGCTCTAGCAGACAAGGTGAAGCAGAATCCTAAGGGCTTCTACAGATATGTTAAGAACAAAAGGATTAGACAGAACAAAATTGGTTCTCTGGCAGATCAGAATGGTAATCTTTGCATGGAGCCAAAAGTGATGGGGGAGATCTTAAATGGATTTTTTGCATCTGTATTTACTTAGTAGATGGGGACGATATTGATAGATGTGCGTCAGGGACTCTCTGCAGAATTCAGAGGAGAAGGTGCTTGCTGTCTTGAGGCAAATCAGGGTAGACAAATCCCCAGGAAATGACAAGGTGTCCCCTCGGACCCTGTGGGAGGCAAGTGCGGAAATTGCAAGGGCTCTAGCGGAGATATTTAAATCATCCTTAGTGACCGGTGAGGTACTGGAGGATTGGAGGAAAGCTCATGTTGTCTGCTATTTATGAAAGGCTCTAAAAATAAACTAGGAAATGATGGGCCAGTGAGCCTGACTTCAACAGTGCGAACATTACTGGAAGGTGTTCTAAAGGACCCGATGTATGAGTATTTGGATAGACATGGACTGATAAAGAATAGTGTTGGTGAGAAAGAATGACAGTGAAAAAAACAATGAATTCAAATGAATTGAGGACAGTCGAGGCAAACAAACTAATTGTCTTTGTTCTTGCCGCATGCTTTGGGATGGATGTTGCCATTTTGAGTAGGTACTCTGGTCTCAGTTTTGAGGGCATGATCAATGTCTTAAGGTAGACACAATAATGCTCCAGGTAATCTGCTGGACTAGATATCATTTCCAAATAAGTTACTTGTTTGTTTGGATGTAACGTGCAGGTTTATCAATGTTGGGGTTGGTGCCTGATTGAGAACAAAGAGGCATTAATAGTCGACTGTCACTTGCTGGGAAGAGGGCAATAAGTGGATGATAGCCTGGAGCAGAGCCAATAACAAAGTGTTAAAGGTCAAGCACATGACCTGTGGCCAATGACACTGGAATGCAATAGTTGAATTGAAAAGAAATGGATATAAAAGTGAACACTTTGTGTATGCTGGCAGCAGTAACCTCAAAGAATAATTATCGCAGATATAAGTGTGAGTGACCCTGCGTGGAACATATGGTGAGTGAATCAGGACTACGAGAAATACAAACACGAGGAAATTTGCAGATGCTGGAAATTCAAGCAACACACACAAAATGCTGGTGGAACACAGCAAGCCAGGCAGCATCTATAGGGAGAAGCACTGTCGACGTTTCGAGCCGAGACTCCTTGTCCCGGCCTGCTGCGTTCCACCAGCATTTTGTGTGTGCTACGAGCAATACCTTTGCCTGGGTAATACCTTTGCTATTATTTGACTATTCAGGAAAGTCAAGGATACTTAGTGCATGAGCACACAAGGTATTCAGTGTATTAATTCATGTACATGTTTGTTTAAACAATAAAGGTACTTGTTGGTAAGACCTCTCTGTGTCTCTCTGATCATTATTACAATAGTCAGCATGGCATTGTGCATGGCAGGGCATGTCGAACCAATCTTATAGAGGTTTTCGAGGACGTTACCAGGGAAGTTGATGAAGGTAAGGCAGTGAATGTTGTCTACACAAACAAGGCATTCGACAAGTTCCTGTATGGGAGGTTGGTCAAGGAGGTTCGGTTGCTCGGCATTCAAGATAAGGTAGCAAATTGGATTAGACATTGATTTTGCAGGAGAAGCCAAAGAGTGGTACTAACTGCTTACCTCTCTGACTGGAGTTTGTTTCTAGTGGAGAGCCACAGGGACTGGTGCTGGATCCGCTGTTGTTTGTCGTCTAGATCAGTGATCTGGATGATAATGTGATTAACTGGATCAGCAAATTTGCAGATGACACAAGATACAATGGACAGCGAGGAAGACTATCAAAGCTTACAGTGGAATCTGGACAGCTGGAAAACTGGACTGAAAAATGGCAGATGGAATTTAATGCAGGCAAGTGTAAGGTATTGCATTTTGGGAGGACCAACTAGAATATGTCTCACACATTGAGCGGTAAGGCCCAGAGGAGTGTGGTAGAACAAAGGGATCTGGGAATACAATACATTGACAGTAACGCCACAGGTAGATGGGGTCATTAAGGAAGCTTTTGACTCTTTTGCCTTCATATATCAAACTACTGAGTACAGGAGATGTAATGTGATGTTATGTTAAAGCTGTATGAGATATTGATGAGACCTAATTTGTGTACAGTTTTGATCACCCACCTACAGGGAAGATGCAAATGAGATTGAAAGTATACAGAGAATACTTAACAAGGATTTGCCAGGACTGGAGGACCCGATACAGAGAGAATGAAAGTGAGCAAGAAAAAGAAAGGTGTGAAAGAGGAAGGAATGTGAAAAAGAAAAGAGCAGGATAAAGAGAGAGAAACAAGCTGGGATTGAGAGAGAAGAAAGGATCGAAGCAGATCCAACAGCTGTCAGAACCACTTCCTGAAAACTTGAAGACAACTCTATATCCACCATGGAGGAGGCCGCAGAATCTGAGATTGTTTTCGCAGTTACAATCTCACCTGCCAAGCAAAGTGATTCCCTTTGTCAGGAAAGGTGCTTACCCACAAGAGCAAGAGTATGAAATTCTCCACAGTGATTAAATCATTAGACCTGAATGAGACAATTTAAAAATTTTGTTGCTGTGAATGTCTATAGGATTTGTATTATATAGTACACAGTGTATATAGTGGTGATACATTCCACATTGAGTTGTAGGGTGTTTATAAGGAGGACTGTTGTGCATTTAATGTTTTAGTAGTATTTAAGAAATATTGTAAATGTATTGTTTGATTAAGCATTCTTGTTCATTTAAATAGTTTGTTACATATTATATGTAAAAATAAGTGAACTGAATATGTCATTACGCTACCACATCACATGTGCACATCTTGCTTTAAAAAGGAACGTACAAGAGTTATCTTCCGGCTCCCTTGTCTTTCTTTCAAATAGTTTCATGTTGTGGAGTTACAAACCATAACAGGAAGTGGTTTATTGACCAATTATTGAGATGTTCACACTATAGGGAGGACAAAATCGGCAGTTACAGGCAGAGGTTTTTACCAGTGCATATTTATACTACGAGAACATACTGTCAATGTTACTATGACAGCACAAAATGTCACCTGTGCACAAAACCCCAACACTATGTTCCTGACCCCTGGCGAGGACGATGGGGGATATCCAAAGATTCCTGTTCCTGTCTGCTGTTCTGTAAAGTCTGTGACAAACGGCTGTCTGTGGACAGGACATGGGAAGCAATGGTGTGGGACTTCATTCTGGTGAACCAAACAACCAACCTGGGAATGTTTTCAGTAGGTGACCTATGAGCTACCAGAAGGCCACTAACACCAGAGAAAAGGTCTGTGGGCTCATGGCCTCTGGGAAGGTGGCAAGGGTGATGGCCTTACTTGGAGACAGCAAATAAAGGAGGAAAATGCTGGGCATAAATGAACATTTAAGAGTGATGAGTAAATTAATGCAAATAACTACTTGTTACCACCCCACAGACATTTCTATCCTCCAATAAGCTTCCCAAAACCTCTCTTTTTGACTTGAGTTTTCAATCATCTATAATTTGTCTCTTCTCTAAGGATGAGAGGTAGAAATTGAGAAGAAGTTAATGGTAATTAACTTCAGACCGGAAGAGATATACCCCAGGTTACTGTGGGAGGTGAGGGAGAAGATTGCTGAGCCTCTCCTCTCAGTCATTCTATAAAATGAATTTGAACAGTATTTCAAAGATACCAAACTGAAACCTGCTGAGAACTCATACTGGAGCAAAGATAACATCTGTGGGAATGACATTCGTACCATGAAATACAAAAACCAGCAAGCCACATTGAGCTTGTATGTGGCTAAAATGGGAGGACAGGCATTGTGGGGGCATGATTGGCTGAGACAAAGCCAATTTGATTGGAGATCCAGCCAACATTTTCATGCCACATCCCTGGCAATGAAGCCAACTAGAAGCGAAGTAAGAAAGGTACGGGACGATGCCACAGCTGGATGTGGAATCAAGGATTCATTGCTTGGCAAGGATGCCATTGGAAAACTCAAACATATCAAGGGTAAAATAGTGTTAAATGATAATTCTTCACCCAAGATTTGCAAAGCCCCTCCAGTTGCTTATACCATCCATAATAAAACAGCCAATGAGTTAGATTGCATGGAGACTGGAAGAATTCTTTCTAAGGTCGAGTGGAGCCCATGGGCAATGTCAGTGGTCTCAGAATGGCTCAGAAGAATGGGTCTGTCAGAATCTGTAGTGATTTTAAAGTTACAATGAGCCCAGTGAGCCAAGTAGATCAATACCCTCTGCCCAGGATAGAGAATATATTTGCAAACCCTTCTGGAGGAAAACACTTCAGCAAAGTGGACTTAGCTAAGGCCTATTTAAATATTGAGGTGGAAGAAGAGTCCAAAATGTTTCTCGCCGCAGACATTCACAAAGGGCTTTAGCGTTATAATAGGCTTAATTCTGGAATAGTGTCTGCATCTGCACTCTGGCAGAAAGCTATGGACTAGGTCCTGTAGGGCTACCCAGGCACTCAGTATTACCTGGATGACATAACTGTTACTGGTCAGGATGACAAAGACCATCTACAAAAACTCAAAACAGAGTAAAAATGTTAGAAAATTATGGGCTCAGAGCACAATGTGACAAGTGTGAACTTTTTAACCCAAGCATCACTTACTGTGGCCACACCCTCAACACACAAGGATTAGACAAGTGTGTAGAGAAAATTCATGCAATGGTTGATGTCCCAAGGCCAAAGGACATGTCACAGTTGTGATCCCTTTTAGGGTTTGTCAACTACTATAACAGGTTCCTGCCAATCCGGTTACTGTGCTCCACCCTTGAACTCATTATTGCAGATCGGGAAGAAATGGCAATGGACAAAGCAGTGTGAGATGGCTTTCAAAAAGGAAAGTGAAATGGTGACATCAAACTCTGTTCTCACATATTATGATCCACATTGTCCAGTGAAGTTTGCCTGTGATGCCTCACCTTATGCAGTCATGTCATGTGTTATGGAAGTGAATGCATTTGCATCATGATCCCTTACCACTGCAGAGAAAAATTACACACAAATTGACACAAAAGCCTTGAGTCTGGTTTGAGGTGTAAAACATTTCAACCAGTACTTGTATGGGAGATAATTTACCCTCGTTACTGATCATCAACCGCTAGTGTCTATTTTCAGTCCACAGAAGGGTGTTTCACTAACAGCAGCAACACAAATACAGAGGTGGACTCTGATTCTTGGAGGACATAATTAAAAGATTGAATTCAAGAGGACAACTAATCATGGAAATGCTGATGGATTGGCCCATTTACCCTTGGAAAAGGAAACACTGGAATAATTTACAAAAAAAAAGACACTTCTCTGGATGTGCTCTCCTCAAAGCAAATCAAAAGTCTCCCAAAGGGCAACCAGAAAAGATCGCACACTGTTTCAGGTCTACATGGACACCAAAAGCGGCTTGAATGTGCAATAGAATCTCCAGTTTCCTCATTTTCACCAGTGCCAAGATGAACCTGCACTTGATGGAAGATGCCTCTGTGAGGATTTGTGTACCTTCCAAGCTGAGAGCTGAAGTGTTGGCGGAGCCACGTGCTGGTCACCTAGGCGTGGATTAAAACGAAAGCATTGGCTCGAAGCTTTGTCAGGTGACCTGGGGTAGATCAGCAGATCAAGCAGCTTGCCGTGCACTGCGCGGGATACTGACATGTCCAGGAGATACCAAGAGCAGCGCCTCTCCATCCTTGCGAATGCTCTGCATTGCTCTGGCAAAGTATTCATGTGGATTTTACAGGACTATTCATGGGCACACATTTCTTGGTGGTAGTAGATGCAGCTATGAAGTGGCCAAAACTATTCCTAGTAGCCTCCACTACAGCCTAGCCCACTGTCGATGCGTTGAGAACCCTCTTTACAAGGACTGGTGTTCCAGAACACTTAATCTGTGACAATGGACCACAGTTTGTGATGGAACAGTTTCAGTCATTCCTAAAAACTAAGGGAATAATATATATTACATCTACACCAAAAGTTTTGTTCAGAGCCTAAACAATGCACTGTGAGCAGTGTCAGGAGAACACACTAGAGTAACACTTGCCAGTTTCTTCCTTGCATATCACAATGCAGCACACCGACAGCTCACCAGCTATGCTGTTCCCGGGTCATCCCTTGGATCATGCTTGGATCTCCTCAATCCCACTCTCAGAAGGAGGATGCAGGACAAACAGCTGAGGCAAATTGAAGGCTCCTCAAACAAGGAGGTTCAATGTTTCACTCCTGGACAAGCAGTCCTGGTGAGGGACTACTGAGGTGATCAGAAGTGGGTAACTAAGAAAGATTAAGGTCAGAACTAGACTGCTCTCCCACGCAGTGAAGGTTACATCTGATACCATCTGGAGGTGACACATCAATCATTTGAGTACAACAGAGTCAATTGTTGAATACGAACAGTAGTTACCATTGTCAGAACCACATCCTGCATTCTCAGAGTCAACTCTTACAGTTAGGATGCATTCTCTATTGAGTTGGAGTTTATATCTCAGTAACATTTGAGTAACCTTGTATATAAATTGTTTGATAAAGCATTATTGTTCATTTAAATAATTCATTATGGGTTACATGTATCAATATCTGAATTTCATATGTCATCATGCTACCACATGATATGTACATGCCTCACTTAAAGTTAACCACAAAATTACTCACATTTCCGACACCCGTGGCTTCCTTTTAATTAGTTTAATGTTTTGAAATTACAAAACATAACAATTGCGCTAACCGCCATGCTACCATGGTGACCAATCCGGGTGCTTGATGGTTGTTGTGGATTCAAAGCGCCATAAGGGCTTGTACCTGTGCCATATCATTTCATGACTCTATCTAATATCTCCTTCTTCACCCATCTTGAGATCCACCTCAAGCCATTTTGCTGCATTAAGTACTGAATAAATAATATTCGGTTTTTTTGGCACAATTTGCGTATTTTTGTCATCTATAGTAATTATGTCCTTGTACTGTTCTGCTACCGCAAAACGACAAGTTACACGTTATTTGTCAGTGATAATAACTCTGATTCTGATTTCCGAAGAGCTAGAATACACTCAGTGGTCACTTTATTAGGTTAATAACACACCTGTACGTTAACACAAATATCTAATCAGCGTATCGTGTGGCAGGAACTCAATGCATAAAAGCATGCAGACGTGGTCAAGAGGCTCATTTGTTGTTCAGACCAAACATCAAAATGGATAGGAAATGTGATCTAAGTGACTTTGACCATGGAATGATTGTTGGTGTCAGACAGGGGGACTTGAGTATCTCAGAAGCTGCTGACCTCCTGGGATTTACATACACAACCTTCTCTAGAATTTACAGAGAATGGTGTGAAAAACAAAAAAAAACAACCAGTTAGCGGCAGTTTTCGTTAGTGAGAGAGGTCAATGGAGAATGGCCACATTGGTTCAAGTTGACAGAAAGGTGAAAGTAACTCAAATAATCATGTGTTACAACAGTGGCGTGCAGAAGAGCATCTCTGAATGCACAACATGTCAAACCTTGAAGTGGATGGGCTACAGCAGCAGAAGATCATGAATATATAATAATTATGTCTTTGTACTATAGTGCTGTGGTAAAATAACAAATTTACGCCATGTACATCAGTTATAATAAATTGGGATCTGACTTTGAGTTTCAAAGTGCCTAGGGAAAATGAGTTTTCAGATGGAATATTTGCTGTTACTTCTAATTGCAACAGGTACAGTGAAGATCAGATTCAACAAGTTTAATATTCCCTTAACATCTTAAATTCATATCCTACCAGCCTGTAAGTAAAGATTGCTCTACACATTGAAGAGGTAAGATAGCCCAACACATATAAAAACAAACAAACAAATATAATGAACATACAGATATGAAACATTAGATATTGCTACCCTAACGTTTTGTGCATAAACACATTTGTTTGGCATTAATAACAATGATTTAAGAGCATTTATTAAAATTAGAAAGCATGCAAATCTGGAAAGACACAGAAATGCCTGAATCTGTTTGCCCAGCCTAGTTTTAAAGAGAAAGGTCCAAAGAGGAAGGAGGGAAAAGGTGAGAGAGAGAGGGGAGGGGGAGAGTGGAGGGGGTGAGAGGGAGAGAGAGGAGGGAGAAGAGAGAAAAGGGGCAATAAAGAATGAAGTAAAAGAGAAAGAGAATGGAGAGAAAAGAGGTGTGAGTGAGGGAAGGTGGTGAGAGAGAGAGAGGAAAGCGAGTGAGAGAAGGGGTAAGAGAGGGAAGGGGAAGAGAGAGAAGATTGCAAGAGGGAGAGAAGGAGCGAGAGAGAGAGAAAGAGGCCAGAGAGAGAATGGGGCCAGAAAGAGAAGAGTACAGAGTGAGAAAGACAAAGAATGAGAGAAAGTGGGAAGGAGAGCGAGTGGGCCGTACAATACCAGAGCGGTTAGTACCACTACCACACCGAGTGTCAGGTTTGATTGACCTCTGGTGCTCTCTGTGTGGAGCTCACACGTTCTGCCTGTGACTGCATGTGCTTTCTCTGGGTGCTCCAGTTTCCTCCCAAAGCCCAATGATGCATTGGCAGGTTATTTGTCAAATGTACATAGCTCCCTAATGAAGGAAAACAAGAGGGCAGTTGATGGAGATTTGAGAGGGCAAGGTCACAGGAAATAAGAAGGGGAAAGCAACTGCTTGGAATGATCATTGGGGCATAGTCTCAATGGGCTGAATAGCCCCCTTCTCTGAAATATGACAAAAAGAAAGAGTGAAAGAATGAGTAAATAAGATGGTGAAGGAGGAGGGGAAGATTTAAGATTCAAGATAGTTTATGGTCATTCTTCTGTACACAAGTGTAAAGAAGGAAATGATTGTCCAATGCAGCATAAAATTCATAAAGGGGAAAGGGGAAGAAAAGAGAGAGAGAAGGGAATGGTAAGTGGGTGAGAAAGAGAGGGAGAAATGATAAGAAAACAAGAAAACTGTATTTGTATGTATGGAAGAGATACAGAGGCTTTGAAGGATCAAGTTGGAGAAACAGAGAGAGAGAGTGTGTGTGTGTGAGAGAGAGAGGATGTGAGGGAGAGAGAGAAAGGGGGAGGGAGAGAAACTAAAGGACGATGATATATAATCTTCTGTAGTTCCAAAACATCCAAAATTGTCATTATGTGGTCATGAAGAGAGGATTCCGGTTTGGATTTAAACAGCTCTAACGCACCATCTTCATGTCAAGCATTTGGTTCATACAGCAACAACAACCTTCATTTACACTGCAGCTTTGACATAGCAAAATTTAACAGTCAATTTGCAGGAATATTAGCTCCCGCTGCCCCAGGGTTTGGACTCTCCCTCCACCATAGACCTGTCTGCACCCTAAAGACTCTTTTGCTTTGTCCTTTGTCTGAGGAGGAGAGCTAGATCTTGGGGAGGAGTCAATGGGGATGCAGAGAATTGACTCTGAGGGTAAGGGTAGCATTACTACAAATATGGGTGCCTGATGTTGGTGTGGATTCAGTGAGCTAAAGGGGCCTGTACCTGTGCCATATCATTCCATGGTTCCAACTCTATGACTCTAATATCTCCTTGAGGTCTTGAGATCCACCTCAAGCCATTTTGCTGAGTTACAGATGCTACGTAAATAGAAGTTGCTGTTCCTTAGGGTTTCTTTTAAGTAGATTGGAATGGGAAGAGAACCTTTGTCATTATTTCTACAACTTCATTAACAAGGTCACACAATTACCTCAACTAGATAAAGTTTACTGTGTGTGTATATCACTTTTACAGGGAACATTTCTGTCACTAGCGTAATGAATGACAGAGGCATTTGTTCCCCAGGGGTTAGTGTTTATATTCAGAATTCCAAGCCTATGTCAAATTTGTTCTCTTAAAATACCAGCAACAAAGGTTAACAGATTGCTGGTCAGGGTGATAGATTGACGGTCAGAATTGACAAGAATTGCTGACTAGTATATACATCATACACACAGCGTATTGCAAACAGGAGCAGATCTGTGTCTAACTATCGCATTGCCTTCACTGGGATATTACTTTATAGATCAATGTTTAACAGGCTGCAAGTTTGCAGTTTTGATTCAAGTCACTGTGAACATTATGAAAATTAGTCCCATAATTTTTGTTTCACATGACACAACACTTCTCTGCAGTATGCTTGAAGTCTTCCAGGGTGGCTTGGGCCTTGTCCTTCAAGCTGTCAATGTCGAGGTTCTGAATGTTGCTGAGCTGTCCCATCAAGGAGTCCTTCTCAGCTTCTTCCTCATTGTCCTGTTCAATCATCTTGGCCAGCTCCTTTGGCAGTTCCACCTCGCCGCCAGCCAGCTGGATCTGGCTCTCATCTATTTCACTCTGGTGGAAAGAAACCGTTGATTGAAACTTTTATACCCTCTCTGAAACCTGGCTGATTACACATCAAGTCAAAGTCAGAACTTATCAAAGCACTTACATAGCACCATAGGCTACCTAGAGATTCATTTTCTTGCAGGCATTTACAGAAAAGTAAAGAAATACAATAGAATTCATGAAAAACTGTACATAAACAGAGACTGAAACAACAAACATACAAAAGAAGTCAAACCGTGCAAAATAAATAAATAGATAGATAGATGATACTGAGGACACCAGTTATAAAGTTCTTGGAATGGAATCTGCAGGTTGTGAAATCATTTCAGGGTTGTGAAGTTACACCAATTCAGGAGCCTGGTGGTTGAAGGGTAATAACTGTACCTGAATCTTGTGGTGGGAGACTTAATTCCTGTACCTCTTGCCTGATGGTAGTCGTGAGAAGAGAGCATGGCCTGGATGGTGCTTTATTCTGGTAGCACTCCTTGTAAATGTGCTCAGTCTTTGCCTGTGATGGACTGGCACCGCATTGGCAAAGAGGCCACGACATGCTGGTCTGGAAATATAGGTTGCAGTACAAAGTCCTTTTCTATGTTTGGAAGTAATCAGAATTGGGGAGGGGAGGTGATGGACTGGGCAGCATCCACCACTTGCTGTAGGGTTATCCATTTCTGGGCATTGGTGTTTCCACACCAGGCCATGATGCTCCCACAGTGCATCTGTAGAAGTTTGTCAAAGTTGTTGGTAACATGCCGAGTCTACATAAAGGCTGCTACAGGATTAGTAATGCGTCAGATTTACTGGAAGCAGGACCAAACAAACACATGTCGACGTATGAGCAGCTGTATAAAGATCAAGAAATTAATTCTTCTGGTTATTAATAGTTCATTTAAGGAAACCTTTGCTTCGACAGGGGATTGATCCCAGTAAATTACTATCCTCACAGGGACCATTTAACATTCAAGGTCAAATTACAAGGTTGAGATTGTTTCTGCTGCAGGTGTCGGACTACCTTTTAATTAGACTCTCAATCGCAGAAGCCTACAGCCACCCCCATAACAATGCATCAAAACAGACATCAGGGCAACCTCGTCTCCCTCAATTGTTTAAAACACTCTTTAATAAGGTGGTACTCATTCTCTCTGCTTGATTGGTACAAGAGTCATAGTTCTTTTGGAACACAAACCCATTCTGAGAGTCACGTTGTCCTCACATATCCTCTCTGCTGTGCGTATGTTTCCTGCGTGAAAACAGGGCAAGACAATCTAGAGGCCATCGTAATCATAAGACCATAAGACATAGGAGCAGAGTTAAGCCATTCAACCCATCGATCCTGCACCATTGTTCCATCATGCTGACTTATTATCTCTTGCAACCCCGTTCTCCTGCTTTCTCCCCATAACCTTTGGCGCCCTTACTAATCAAGAACCTATCAACTTCCCCTTTAACTGTACCCAAAGACTTTGCCTCCGTAGCTGTTTGTGGCAATGAATTCCATAGATTCTCTGCCATCTGGCTAAAAAAAAATTCTCAGCATCTCTATTCCAAAGGGGCATCCCTCTACTCTGAGGCTGTGCTCTTTGGTGCTAGACTCTCCCACTAAAGCAAATAGCCACTCCACAACCACTCTATCTTGGCCTTCCAATATACAGTCCAATAAGTTTTAATGAGTTCTCTCCTCATTCTTCTTGAACTCCAGCGAGTACAGGCCCAGAGCTCTCAAACTCTCCTCATACATTAACCCCACACTCTTGTTACAGTTCTCCCTGCTCCCACCCTCACAAGGGTTAAAACAGAAGCCAGATTTTTTTATTCAACCAGAGATGTTCCAAACCTTTACTTTAATTATATTGAAATACAGTTCAGATTTGAACCTTTCGTCTATGTGATTGGAGAGGGGGTTCTTAGAATCCCACTGGAGACAGTTCAAACTATTGGGAAAAGCCACAAATACCAAGCTAATAATAAGGCACATGCAGAGATCAGGGAGTATATTGAGCAGCAAAAGTTTTTCTCCCCTTATCAGTTTACCATACTATTTCTTCTTGCAGAGGGTGGTATGGTAGCGTAGTGGTTAGCACAACACTTTACTGTAAAGAAGACCCAGGTCCAATTCCCACCTCTGCCTGTAAGGAGTTTGCATGTTCTCCCCGTGACCGCGTGGGTTTCCTCCAGGACCTTCAGTTTTCTCCCACAGCCCAAAGACGTAACGGTTGGTAGGTTAATTTTTTATTGTAGACTCGGATTAAATTGGGCAATTGATGGGCAGCATTGCTCAAAAGGCTGGAAGGGCCTACACCATGCTGTATGTCAATAAATACAGCTGTCACAGAGAGCCTCCTCACATCAGACATTACTGTCTGGTTCGGTGCAGCATCCTCTCACATTGTACAAAAGTTACAGTGATCTGTCTGGACTGCAGCAAAGGTCACCATCACTGCAGAACTTGTACCTGTCCAGGACGAAGAAACAGGCAGAAAAATCATTGTGGACATTGACCCACCCTGCAAACTGCCTTTTACAGAAGTTCCCTTCTGGAAAGCTGTCAGCAGAAATGGTGGATGTGAGTTTGATTTCAACATTTAGGAGAAATTTGGATAGGTACATGGATGGGAGGGGTATGAAAGGCTATGGTTTGGGTGCAGATTGATGGGACTAGACAGAATAATAGTTCAGCACAGACTGGATGGTCCAAAGTGCTGTAGTTTTCTATGGCTCTATGACTCTAAAGCACAATAGGGCTATTCGCCAAACTTCTCGCCATCTTAAATGCGTCTTCTCCCAGGGCATTAATCTGATCAACCATTCTAGTTTGCCCTCCCGTTGCCCCCTACCTATAACCTCATGACTCAGTACTGAATGTGCACTGTAAACCAATGTTATTAACGCTGTCTACATTGTAAATACAAGCTGGTATTTATGTATTTTTACACATTTTATTCCATATTGGTACGGCTAACTTTATTTTGTATAATTGTTAAACGTTGTTTTTGTTGCATGTAGCTCCAATACACCACAGCAATTTCCTAATACATGTTGATCTATATGGTGAAAAAGGGTGTTCCTTGATATTAAGTGTGCTGACTAATCAAGAGGACAAGCTCCACTCATGACTAGAGCAGGTTGGGATCCTTCAGAGAGCTTCTGCTTCTTCATAAAATACTATCCAATTACTTCATGAAATCACAAATTCTCACAACTGGAATGTAATGTTCTGAAGTTTCAGTCAATAAAGGTGTCTGTTAGAAGCACCTTGAGCTCACCCTACTTTCCAGCCAGACCAAGCCCACAGAGATGGATATCACCGAGACTCTCTCACACCACACTAAGTAAAATCTTATGATCGCATCTCTTCACCCTGGAAAGGTCTGTTAGGGAATTGCAATGTGTCAGATCGCAAGGCACTGCAACGGATAGTGAGGACCACTGAAAACATCAACGTTCTCTGTCTCACCCCCCTCCCCATTCAGGACATCTATCAAAAGTGTTGCATTTGTAATGCCTCCGACGTTATCAAAGACCCCTCCCACCTTCCTCGCATCCTGCAGTCAGGCAGAAGGTATCACAGCATAAGAACCAGAACTGTTCAGCTGGCAACAGCTTCTTCCCCCAGGCTGGTAAACTTGTTAACACCCTGCTGCCACCCAGCACACGTGTACACTCTGTCCATCCCAGCCCCCGTCCCACTTCCCAACTTACAGACACACTCTCATCCTGCACTGGTCCCTCTTCATCGTTTATTGCGGCTGTTTCACACATTTATACGACTGCTTGTTTTATTATAACAGTACCAGAAACATCATACAGTCTTATGGTAACCTGTCAATCTTTAGGCCTTGTCACTCAGGGACATGAGCCGGTATTACTTTGTGACAGTATGTGCTGGATCGTAACTATATGTATTGAGTGTGACTGTATGCACTGTGTTTTGCACCTCAGCCCCGGAGGAATGGCGTTTTGGTTAGCAGTATACAGGTGTATGGTGGAATAACAATAAAGTTGAACTCAAACTTGATACTAAATATTCAGAGTGAATCCTTTTTGAACTAATATTCTAAATTGACCTTTTGCATCTCACTTCTTGTGAGTTCTCCATTAACTGTTTACATTGAGTTAATTCAAACTGCACCTGCTGTGATTGCACTGGGAATAACCCACAAACCAATTAAGTGCATCATTAGGCCTAATTTTTTTATCTCTTCATTCAGTTACTGAGTCATGATTTCTTTCTCTCTCGTGGCATTAACTTCAGCTTAATTATGACTTTATTACCTTTGAGTTTTCAGATTACATTTCTTGGTGGATCTAAAAGATATTGCAATTAATATCACAATATATTTTGCATCTGATAATTTTGGAACCATTTACTATTCTAAATATAGCAATGATAAAGTATTTAATGTCTTTTTCAACATGAGGATGTCCCAAAACACTTGTACCGAGTAAGATTCCAGATATAGAAACGTAGTAATGTCATCGGGGCAGGGAATGTTTGCTGACTATTGAAATAATTGCTAGCCAGGACATATAGATTAAAAATTAATCCACACTGAAGAATTAAGGTTTTTTTTAAAAGTTGTAATATTCACAACAGCTTCCTGGTTACAACACATAAGGATAAAAGTTCACTTATCATTCATGTCAGTAGAATTATGTAATCATGCATAATGTTTTTCCTTTGTAATCAAGATGATATCGACAATGAATCATATCAGTATCATGTTTGCATGAAATTCATTGCTTTTCATTCTGCATAGAACAATGCAGCACAAGAACAGTCCGTCTGACTGACAATGTTGTGTCAAACCAGCTAAAGAGCAAATCAAAAACACTAAACACTACTTGCACAATGTCCATATCTCTCCATCTTCTTTACAATCATGTGCCTGTCCAAATGTCTCTTAAAAGCCTCTGATGTATTTATCTCTACCTCCATACCAGACAGCGCATTCCAGGCAACCACCACTCTCTGAGTAAAGAACTTTTCCCTGCACATTTGCCTTGAGCCTACCCACTCTCGCCTTCAATGCATGCCCTCTGGTATTAGACAGTTCAACCCTGGGAAACAGATACATTCTGTCCACTCTCTCTATGCCTCTTATAAACCTCTACCAGGTCTCCCCTCAGCCTCGACTGCTCGAGAGAAAACAACCCAAGTTTATCCAGCCTCTTATGACAGCTTATGCCCTCTGAACCAGGCAGCATCCCGGTGATCCTCCTCTGCACCCTCTCCAAAGTCTTCATATCCTTCCTATAGTGGAGGTGGGCAGCATAAGGATGTTTACCCATTTTAATTAATTCTTTGTTCAAATAGATAACAGAGGAATTCTTCTGCTTCAAATTGCAAGACATCTGACTACAAATGATTGTGAAGATGATTGAGAGAATCACTGGGTCTTCTTTTCCATGCAGTTGAGATATTTACCAGGAGCGCTGTGTACACAGGGCCCTTAGCATTGTCAATGATCCCTCTCATCCACCAAAACAATCTCTTTGACCCCCTGCCATCAGGCAGGAGGTACTAAAGCATTAGGACAAGAACTATTAGAGTGGGAAACAGCTTCTTCTCCCTGGCCATGAGATAATTGAGCTCCCTGCCACAACCTAGGACTCACCACGTATGAAGAGCCAGTAACATTATAGTGCTTACTTTTTAATTTGTGTTGTAAATGCACCTTATTATTTGTTAATTTATTTGTCCTGCCGAAGGGTCTCGGCCCGAAACGTCGACTGTATTTTTTTTCCATTGATGCTGCCTGGCCTGCTGAGTTCCTCCAGCATTTTGTGTGTGTGTTGCATCTGCAGATTTTCTCTTGTTTGTGTTATTACTTTGTGTGTTGTGTGTGAGTTATATGCACTGCGTTATGCACCTTGGTCTGGAGGAATGCTGTTTCTTTTGGTGAAATACATTTATGCAGTTGAAAGGCAATAAACTTGACCTTCAACTTGAAGTTGAATTTGATCTCTGTTAACATAATGAAAACAGAAAGTGAAAAATTCTCAGCAGCTCAGGCAGCATCTGGGTAAAAAATCTTCAGACTGAAGAAGCAGCCTCCAATCTCATTGAGAAACACACACACGATACTGGAGGAACTCAGCAGGCCAGGCAACATCTATGGAGAAGAATAAACAGTCAGTGTTTTAGGCCAGGACCCTTCATCAGGATTCCTTTCAAAGTTTAAAGCAAATTTATTATTAAGCTGTATGTATGTCACCACATACTACCCTGAGATTAATTTTTCTTGCGGGCGTACCAATAGATGCAACGAAACACAATAGAATCAATGAAGAACTTCACACAAATAAAGACAAACAACCAATGTGCAAACGACAGCAAATTGTGCAAAAACAAAAAAAAATCAATTGTTACGTATTCAGGCAACAATAAATATATATGAGTTAGGCAAAGGGTTTTTATAACAAATAACACGTTTATTAAACACTGAAAACAAACCCCCCAAAAGTAAACAAACACAAACGTAACCGGAAAACAGCTGCTGTGCGGCAGCTTAAACAGTTTTTAAAGCGGTATTGAAAAAAAACAGTTCTTTAAAGCGGTATGCCGAAAGTTCAAAATGCCCAGTCCATTTAAAAGGAGAGACTTTTTAAGGCGATTTAAATTCTCTTCCACGTCATTGTCCTTCGATCCCCAGCGTCGAACTTTTCCCATGAATACTTTAATGAAATGTAACGGTTTAAAGGCACTGACCTTTCCTTCCACACTATTCTCAAATCCTTTCTGGTCATCCCAGGGATTAACAGCAAGAATAGTCAACGGAATCCTTCCGAATGAGGATCAAATAAGATCGAAACCAATCCACCGTCGAAAATCAATTCTCCTCGATCTTTATCTTCCAAATTCTTATCTTCACTCTCCACCAGCAAAGAAACTGCTGGAAATGACCTTTTAAACTTTAGGCCATAGATAAAACTTCACTTTTCAACTAAACTGCGTCATCACATTAAATCATGCAGTGGCATGAAGTCAACATGGCAAATCCAGCCACGAACTGCCCCACCTGACAGGGTGGGTCTTCCTTTTATAACCTGTAAAAAAAACCTGTCACATGACCTCTACTGGCGGGAAAATGACGTCACTCCACCATCACAAGACCATTACCTCAAGTCCAGTATAACTTCAACCCCAGTCACGTGACAAGGGTACCACTGTCACGTGTCACGGGTACGTAACACAATAAATATAAATAATATTGAGAACAGGAGTTGTAGAGACCTTGAAAGTAAATCCATAGGTACTGCAATCATTTCAGTGCTGGGGTGAGGGAAGCCTGATTCAAGAGCTCTAACTCTGGTTTGGGAGCCAGAAAGTTGAAGGGGAAAACTTTTCCTCAAGCTGGTCCTGTGGGGCCCAGGTTCCAGCACCTCCTTCCTGATGACACCAGTGAGAAGAGAGCATGGGCTGGATGGCGGGAGACCTCTTTCATCAATAAGCCCTGATCAGGCAAGTGTTTCCAGCACATTCAGCTTTTATTTCAGATTTCCACCATTTTGATTTTCAAGCATTTTTTTTGAATCTTCATTTACAATTTTCAGTTTTACAAAGACAAAACACATTGAAGACGTGCAAAATAATACAAAGGAGATGCAGCTCCAAATGGAGCAGAGACAAAACAAATCAAAAACAAAAAACAAAAAGATGCCAGACAATTTACAAGATTACATATATAGACTTTCAAAAAAAAGTTGACACAATAGTGGTATCATGGAAGCAATGTAAAATAAAATGAATAGAGGAATCTGATTAGGCACCACACCCACTCATGAGATTAGACAGGTCAAGGTCACTATGTGTGTGAGGTAACATGACACTGAGCCAAGAAAGATCCCCATATTCTCTCAAATATATTCTGTGTATTGGGTTTGTGCAGACGCAGTCTTTCCATTTGTACAATAGACAACATCTCCTTGAAGCCAGTGTGCAAAGGTAGGTGGAGTAGTAGACTTCCAGATCAGAAGAATAAGTTTCTTAGCCGCCACCATTCCTAGATGCAGAGCAATCTGCACGTCGAGCGGCAACTCAAGAGTCACTGCAGAACATCCAAAGATGGCAAGGTCGTGATTGGGCTGAATGTCTCTAGAATAGGCTTTTGAGAGCCACTCAACAATTGCAGACCAAGAGTTGTATAATGTAGGGCAAAACCAGAAAGGATGCGCTAGTGAGCCCTCAGCAGAGCGGCACCTGTCGCTGTCAGGAGACACAGATGGGAAGATGCGATTCAGTTTTGTTTTTGAATAATGCAATCTAAGCATCACCTTGTACTGGATTAACCTGTAGCGTGAGTTAATAGAACAACAGCAAACCCGGGACATTGTCTCCTCCCAAAGTCCCACTGATATCTCTGAGTTCAAGTCCCCAGTCCAGGCTTCCCTAGTAAAATCTGTAGAAACCAAAGGAGTAAAGCAGTTCACAAATTTTGATATGAACTGTTCGGAGTCTGGAGGGAGCAAGAGGTTTTCAAGAAAGGGATGGGTGGTGAAAATAGACCCGAAGTATGGGCACTTTTCCTTGACATAGTGTCTAACTTGGAGATAGTGAAAAAATGTGAATTTGGAAGGTTAAACTTAGTGCTTAATTGTGTGAATGATGCAAATTGGCCATCAATGTACAGATCTAAGAAAGTTTTGATACCCCTTTCTCTCCAGACTGCAAACACCCCATCTAATTGTCCAGGCTTAAATGAGTGATTTTGACAAATGGGAGCATGTATGGAAACACTGGGAATTTGGAGAGCCACTTTTATCTGGTTTAATATTCGTAGAGAATTCTTTAAGGTAAAGTTTTGTTGGATTGGCTTGTCTGTTGAGGCATAAGTGGAAAGCAGAAGAGCAGGAAGTGAAGAACATTTAACAACAGAGGCTTCCAGCTGTAGCCATGAAGGTTTTTCTTCGGTCTCAGCACCTCCACATTTCCAGTGTGTAAGAGCCCTGGAGTTAGCTGCCCAATAGTCATGTTTGAAAATTGACAGACCAAGACCGCCCTTCTTAAGAGGTTTGTGTAGGTGAGCCTTCGATATCCTGTGTGATTTATAGCCCCACACAAAGGGCAATATGATAGAGTCAAGTTTCTTAAAAAAGGATGCATTTAAGTATATAGGCAGGTTTTGAAAAAGATATAGAAACCCGGGTAGGGTCACCATTTTGATCGCATTTACCCGTCCAGTCATGGATAAGGGCAGCATCCTCCAGGACTCGATATTTGTTCTGAGTTTTTCTAAGGATCCTGTAAGTTAAATTTGAAAAGAGGCTTTGGGTTCTTAGTCAGTTTAATCCCCGAATAGGTGAAACAGTCCTTCTCTACTCTAAAAGGCAATTTTTTCAGGAAGTCTTCAGTAAATTGATCCACAAAGGACATGAATTCGCTCTTTCCCCAATTTATGGTATAGCCAGAAATACTCCCAAAGGAACTTATATATTCTAGTAGGATGGGAATAGAGACCGCTGGGTTGGCTAGACAAATAAGGAGATTGTCCACGTACAGGGTCACATGGGTCTCAATATTGCCCAACTTAATACCTTTAATGTGTGGGTGGCCCCTAATGCCAATCGCCAGGGGCTCCAGCGCTATGTTAAACTGCAGGGAGGACAATGGGTCCCCTTGGCGAACACCACATTGCAGGGAGAATGGATTGGATTTATCCCCATTTGTGAAAATGGAGGATTTTGGATTAGTATATAATACATTAACCCATTCTATAAAAGTGTCGCTGAATCCAAACTTCTTGAGTGTTGCAATTAGATAGGGCCACTCTATCATATCGAATGCCTTGTGGGCATCTATGGACAGTATAGCAGCTCTATCATCTTTCCCATAATCGGCATACAAGATATTGAGAATTTTGCGGACTTTGCAAAAGGAGCACCTGCACGGGATAAATCCCGTTTGGTCCAGGTGAATGATATTTGCTATATGCTTACCGGGCTGATTTGCTAACGCTTCTGTAATTATTTTCAAATCATAATTTAGTAGTGCAACGGGCCTATAGCTTCCAGGGTCCATTTTGTCTTTATCTTTTTTTTAATAAAACACGAATATTTGCTTCACTGAGAGAGGGTGGGAGCCTCTTGTTTTTAAAGGTATCCTGAACCATTCTCAGCAAAGTCGGTGTAAGGACATCTCGGAAGGCTTTGTAGAAATCTAGCCCGAACCCGTCAGGTCCAGCTGCCTTCCCAGTGGGAAATGCTTTGATGGCATCCTGTAACTCAGACAGCGAAAAATCCAAATCCAAATTCTCCCTGAAAGCTGCATCTAATTGTGGGAAGTAAAGCGGATCAACAAAACTTATCAAAATCTTCCTGTGTAGCTGTTGATTTGGAGGTGTAAATTTCTGAATAGAGCTCACTAAATCATTTGTTAATATCTTTTAAGTCCATAAGCATCAGGCCAGACTTGGATTTTATTTTGTAAATGGCTCGTTTTGCTTGTTCTCCTTTTAACAGCCTTGCCAATAACTTCTGTGGTTTGTCACCAAACTCAAAATGTTGCTGTTTAAGTTTAAGTAGAATGTTGCCAATTTGTCCCCCTAGAATGGAGTTGTATTTGGATTTTAATTTCAGAATGTTATTATAATCTGATTGGAGCAAAGAGATTTTGTAAGCCTGTTCAGCCGCTAGCAAATCTTTCTCAATCACTTCCAATCTACCTCGTTCAAGCATTTTAACAAGTTAGTTTTTCAACTATCATACACTTCACCATATTTTCTTGAAATTTTCTTCTTCAGGCCTTGAGGCTGAATTATAATTGAATGGTAAAATTACATCTTTTGATTTAGAACATAAAACACAGAATGGTAATCCACAACACCACCGGTTTTGTTATCATCTACAAACTTACTAATGCACACACCTACATTTTCCCCCAAATCATTTATATACATCATAAATAGCACAGGTCCCATTACAGATCCCTGCAGAGCATCACTAATCACAGACCTCTAGCTAGAATAATTCACTTCAACCACTACCATCTGTCTTCTATGGGCATCTAAGGTATGATTCACAAGATGGAATTGGATAAACTCGTTTCAAGGAAACCAATTTTAAAAACATAGTGATTCAAAATACAGAAAATGAGAAAATTTCCAGGGTAAATAAATTATCTAACTCAAAATTGGAGTTTATTGGCACAGTTTTTCATTGAATCTTGTATGCAGAAGTGCGATGAAAAACTCACTTGCAGCAGCGTCACAGGTACACAGCACCAGATAGCAGCATTCATGAATTATGCACAGTTTTTAACAAGAAAATCACAGTTAGAACAAAAATAAAACAAAGTCCACTTTAGTGCAAAGTAGATCATAGCGAGGTGGTGATTAGGGCTGTGTAGTTTGGTTCAAGAACTAAATGGTTGATTTGGCATCAGTGTTCTGTACAAGCATTGTATTGTATAGAAGTAAAGATGAAATATTAGCTTTATTTGTCAAATGTACATTGAAACAGTGGAGTAAGGGGAATTACAGAGGCATGAGAGAGGAGCTGGCCAAAGCTGATTGGAAGGGAACACCTGCAAGGATGATGGCAGAACAGCAATGGCTAGAGTCTCTGAGGGTAAGTCTGAAGGTGTAGGATAGACACATCCAAAGATGAAGAAGTATTGTAAAGGGATGTAACCATGGCTGACAACAGAAGTCAAAGACAGCATAAAAGTGAAAGAGAGGACATAAAAAAGCAAAAGTTAGTGGGTAGTTTTTTACAAACCAACAGAAGGCAACATAAAAAAAACTTAAGGACGCAAACAATGAAATATAAATGTAAGCCAGCCAATAACATCATAGAGAATATCAAAAGTTTTTCAGATATACAAAGAGTAAAACAGAAGTGAATATGGATATGGGACTGCTGGGAAATGATGCTGGAGAGGTACTAATGGGAAACAAAGAAATGGCAGACAAACTTAATAAGTATTTTGTGTCAGTCTTTCCTATGGAAGACACTAGCATATGCCAGAAATTTGCGAGCTTCAGGGGACAGAAGTGAACGTCATTGCTATTACTAAGGTGAAGGTGATGAGGAATTTGAAAAGTATGAAGGTAAGTAAGTCACCTGGACAAGATGGACTACACCCGAGGGTTCTGAAAGGGGTGTCTGAGGAAATTGTGGAGGCATTAATAATGATCTTTCAAGAGTCACTAGATTCTGGAAAATTGGAAAATAGGACTGGAAAATTGCAAATGTTACTCCACTCTTTAAGAAGGGAAGGAGGCAGAAGAAAGGAATTTATAGGCCCATTATACTGATTTCAGTGGTTGGGAAGATGGTGGAGTCCATTATTAAGGATGAGGTTTTGGGATAGTTGGAGGCCTGTGATAAAGTAGGCCAAAGTCAACATGGTTTCCTTTAGGGGAAATCTTGCCTGATAAATCTGTTGGGATGTTTTAAGGAAATAACAGGCAGAATAGACAAAGGAGAGTCAGTGGATGATGTTTACTTGGATTTTCCAAAAAGGCTTTTGACAAGGTGCCACACATGAGACTGTTTCCCAAGATAAGAGCCTATGGTATGGCAGGAAAGAAGACTGACTGACTGGGAAGAGTCGAAGAGTGAGAATAAAAGGGCCTTCTTCTGGTTGGCTTCCAGTAACTAGAGGTGTTCCACGGTGGTTGGTGCTGGGACAACTTCTTTTCACATTAATGTCAATGATTTGGATGACAGAATTGGTGGCTTTGTGGCGCTCCATCTACCTTGATAGGCAGAGGGACAGGTGGTGAAGAGGAAGCAGGGAGACTCAGCAGGACCTAGACAAATTGGGAGAATGGGTAAAGAGTGACGGGTGGAATATAGTGTCGGTCATGCACTTTGGTAGAAGGAATAAAGATGGCATTCATCTGTGGCTGCACTGTGCAATATAAGGAACTGCTGCGGGTTTATCCTTGCAGAAACATGGCTCCAGAACAACCATTATCCATCAGTCTACAGGCCATGGCCTTCAGCGACTTTGGCTATATTATTACTTCTTTTAGTAACTGTATGTTTTTCTACAATCATAATTATATGCGCTGTATGTGACTGTTGGCTCTGTGTTTTGCACCTTGGCCTTGGCTGTTTCCTTTTGCTGTATTCATGTGTATGGTTGACTGACAATTAAACTTTAATTTGAGAAAATTCAACAATCAGTGGTGCAAAAAGACTTGGGAGTCCTTGTGCAGGATTACTTAAAGTTTAACTTGCAGGTTAAGTCAGTGATAAGGAAAGCAAATGCAATGTTAGCATTCATTTTAAGAGAACTAGAATATAACAGCCAAGATATAATGCTGAGTCTTTAGAAGACATTGCTCAAACCACACCTGGAGCATTGTGAGCAGTTTTGGGCGCCTTATCTAAGAAAAGATGTGCTGGCATTGGAGAGGGTCCAGAGGAGGTTCATGAGAATTATTCTGGGAATGAAAGGGTTAACGTCTGAGGAGTGTTTGATGGCTTTGGGCCTGTATTCACTGGAGTTTAGAAGAATGATGGGATATTTCAATGAAACCTATTGAAAGGCCTAGATAGATGTGGAGAGGATATTTCCTAGAGTGAGTGAGTCCAGGACCAGAGGGCAGCTCAGATAGAAGGATGCTCATTTAGAACAGAGATGAGGAGGAATTTCTTTAGCCAGGGCGGCGAATCTGTGGAATTCATTACCACAGATGGCTGTGGAGGCCAAGTCATTCAATATATTTTAAGCGGAGGTTGATAGAGATTCATGATCAGTCATGGCGTCAAAAATTACAGGGAGAAGGCAGGAAAATAGTGTTACGAGGGATAATAAATCAGCCATGATGGAATGGCAGAGAAGACTCAATAGAACAGATGGCCTAATTCTGCTCCTATATCTATAGATTTATGGTCTTAAAAATAGAAAGTCTACCTTTGGGAGCTTGTACTTGTCACGTAAGTGTGTCCTCATTGTTGCACGCTCTGCCTTTTTCTGAGCAAAACTGGCATCACGCTCCATCCTGTAATCAAATATATAATTAGTGACGCTTGACACCTACATTCAGCAGGCCCAGCACTGTAAAATGTGCAAGGAAGATCTTCTATAACAAGTCACATTGTGCCTTGGGAAGAAAACAGATCTATGTGCATCCCAAGTACTCTGGTTGATTAAATCCATTTATAGTGCAGATACAAGGGGTTTGGATCAATAGCTCCGATATCCAATTAATGTCTTCTATTCTTCAACTAAATCCATCAATTTATCTCTCTATTCTTTTCCCCCTCCTGTGTTCATCTTGAATCCTATTAAATGCATCAATGGATTTTGCTTCAGCTACTCCCTCTGGTAACCATGATTTGTAGGTAAAGTTACTACTTCACGGATAAAGATATTTCCCTCAAATTCGCATTTATTTAAGTTTATTGTTCCCACCAATGGAGTCGTTTGCTCTTGGGCTGCTCTGTTTGAACCACCTCGTTATTTAAAAAATCCCAATCAAATTTGTTTTCTTTTATTTTAAGGAAAAGACCATTAAGAGCTTCAACATTTCTTTCAGGTGTTTCAGCTGGCATTTGTCTATTTCTCATTCCAATCCTTAAGTAAGCGGATTATAGGTAAATTTATTCATCAGCTTTTCACTGATGAATCAAGATACTTATAACCTTCTTCCTTAAAACCCAGTGGGTTTCAGGGAATAATTCCTCATGTCGAAAATTAGTGCTGTCAGCAATTTGTATAGCAATTGGGAACAAATATCCAAATACCTTGGGGACAAATGGAAGTCCAACTGAATAGAGATGGAACATAGTCAGCTTTCATTCATATCTGATTGATAAAGCACTCCAAATCTTCTGGTGAAAAATTTTTGCAATTTCCAAGTGAGGCTTCATTCCCTCTCCTGTTTTTAAATATGACCTTGTAATATTTCTTATTCATATGTCTAATAGAACAATGAGTAACTGTTTTAAACATAATAAACCTTATTTGATATATCACCAAAACTGTCCTTTAGCTGAGATATTGAAAAGGCAACATAGTTTACACTGGCTGGACTGAAAACAGAAAATTTTGGAAGCACTCGGCAGATCAAGCTGACCGTAAACGAGAAGCTAAACGTTGCAGGTGAAAGGGATGAACTTTCAACCTCAAACATTAACCCTGTTTTGCTTCCCTTAGATGTATCTTTACAGCATTTCAGGAAGTCTGAAGTGGCTTCAGGTGCCATTTCAGACTTCATGTATGACAATTTTTTATTTTCATCTATACTTCTTCTGCTCTGACTCCTGTGAAATCCCATTACAGGAAGAAAGCGGAAGCTTTGGAGAGGCTGCAAAAGATCTTCAACAGGATGCTACTTGGAGGAGGGAGTATGAGCTAAAAGGACAAGCTGGGGAAACTTGGATTGTTTTCTCTGAAGTGCTGGGGCAAAGTGGAGACCTGAAAGAGGTTCATAAATGTAATAAGAGGTATCGCTCAGGTGTTATTGATACGGATGCTGTGACATGTCTAGTGTGATAGTGTAGTGGGTAGTACTTGCTATTCCCACTTTCAGCTTCCACCGCTGGCTAGCAGTCTCACAAATGGGAGAGCTGAATGTGAAAAGTCTCTCCCTGTCAGTATATAGCCTCTCCAACGCAAGCCTCACGTAGCACCTCCTCGCTGGTGACACATGGAAAAATTAACACCTTTCAGACTCGGGCTGAAATACAGAGGACAGGGAGGAAGTCTGGTCCCTGCACACGTAGCACACAGGTCAACTGATGTGTGGACACGCCCCTGGTGCTCGTGAACCAGATCCCCAGCTATGGGTAAGTAGCTGCACTGCCTTGTGGGCAGCCTCAGGAGAGACGAAGGCTACGGGAGTACATCCAGACAGCAAATCCGGAGTGGAGCCCCTAAGGCGACTAGACATCACTGAACATCCTTCCGGCAGCTCCTGCAGCCAAGCTGATGCAAAACATATTGCTTCATAAGCTTTCCTTTGGATTACACTGGTGAGCCAAGAGGACGATCTGGACAACTGGGCTTCTCAGGATCTCCATACCTTCCACCCAGACTTGTGATGATCATCAACATTAACCAATGCCCTTTGAGACAGACAGATGCCAACCATAACTAGGGCAGATAGTGCTTTCCCAGGGATGAAATGTCAAATACTAGAGGACATGGATTTAGAATGAGTGGGGGAAAGTTAAAGGAGATGTGCAGAGTAAGGTTTCTGCACAATAATAGGCACCTGGAGCTTGCTGCTGTGGACAATGGTAGAAGCAGATGTGATGGTACTTAAGAGGCATTTAGACAGGCATCTGAACATGCTGGGAATGCATGGGTAGATAGGTTTAGTTTAATTGGGCATCATGGTCAGCATCAACATTATGGGCCGAAGGGACTGTACCTGTGCTGTACTGCTCAATGTTCTGTGTAATCAGTTTGCTGTGAATGTGAGCCAGAGAAAGTGAAAGAACATCAGTATGAGAGAATGTGCATGAGCATCGAGAGTTAGTTAGTTCCAGCATGTCAACACAAGAGAAAATTGGACAGGCTGGGGCTGCTTGCTTTGGAGCTAAAGGCATTGGAACTGGAAATGGATTTGGCTTGTTATTGTGATATGTACCATGATACAGTGAAAAGCTTCTCTTGCATAATGTTTATCGCCAATGGCATCTGGCTGGCAACTGAAAGTCGATCTTGGCAAGCAATTAAAGTTCCCTGACTTCATCACATCATCATCACTGAGGCCTGACATGGTTATTCTGTCAGAAACCTCAAAGAAGTGGTTTTGGTAGAACTGACAGTTCCTTGGGAAGACTAGTTGGAGGAGACATTTGAACGCAAGAAAGCCAAATACCAGGAGCTGTTAGCGTGGTGCCAGAGACAGGGGTGGAGGGCGCAATGTGAGCCTATAGAGGTGGGATGTAGAGGTTTTGCTGGTTCCTTGCTGTGCAGAACCTACTCTCTCCTTAGCATCAGGGGGCTGTGAAGAAAAGAGCTATCAGGACCCTCACAGAGGCTGCTGAGCGAGCCTCCAGGTGGCTATGGATCAAGAGGTGTGACCCGTGGTCTAGTGCTGTTGGGACACAAGCCAAGCCCTGCTCAACCCTGGCTGGGTTCCCTGGACAAGAATGTCTGATATTGAAAGCCCTGAAACACCTGATGACCCCAGCTTACATCACTGATGATGTGTTCAGAGCATCCTAGGATGCATCTCAGCATCATACAATTCAAATCATTACACAGCATAGTGAGGTAGTACTGTACAAGGTAAAACAATAACAGAATGCAGAATAAAGTGTAACAGCTACAGAGAAAGTGCAGTGTCAGCAGCTATTAGGTTCAAGAACATAAACGAGGTAGATTATGAGGTCAAGAGTCTATTTATTATATTAGGGGACTGTTCAATAGTCTTACAACAGTGGGGTAGAAGCTGTCCTTGAGCCGGGTGGTTCGTGCTTTTAGGCTTTTCTATCTTCTGCGTAATGAGTGAAAGGAGAAGGGACAATGTCCAATGTCTTTGCATATATTGGTGCTTTATCAAGGCAACAAGAGGTATAGACAGAGTCCATGGAGGGGAGACTGGTTTCCCTGATCTCCTGAGCTAGACTGTGGCCAGTTGGGACCTGATTTTCGCTGCCTGAAAATGAGGTAGAGGCAGGAACCCCATCAGATATCAGAGGCGTCAGAATGCGTAGTGAGAGCCTTGACCAGCGAGGCTGCAGATCCACACCTGGAAGATGGGATTGGGTTGTGGAGCTTTTTATTGGCTGGTACAAAAGGACTGCATGACCTCCTTCTGTGTCATTAGTGTCCTCCGAATATATAATTTTACAAGGCTGAACTTTAGCTTTATGTTGGCATTTGAAATCAACAGAAATACAAGCTGATGCTCGGTAAGCCACTTAAAACTTACACTGCCTACCTCATACCCTGGATATACTGACATAGTCACTGCCCTACTGTGTTTTCATGTACCCTGCTGCTAGCTAGAAGAGTTCCTCTGGTCAAGAGTCACCTCATCACCTCATCACCTCATCATTTCCTGTCAGAGTCACTTTGTACCAATTGTCACTTTATGTGCGTACATTCAATCAATGTATATAAACCAGTCTTACATACAGGTCAAATACATTAAGGCCACACTCAACAATTACTTGTATGTTGTGTTTTCTAGAATTGTTTTAATATTTATATTTATTTTCTATTTGTTTTCTGTTGTGTTCTTTATGCTTACTGTGTTTTCTTATGATGCATCGGATCTGAAGAAACAATTATTTTGTTTTCCTATACATTCGTACTGAAGAACAACAAAAAAAATCATAAATCTTGAATTGGTCCAGTCAGCCATCCTCCCATCGATAGGGAAGACATCTGGGTGACAATATAGATGTGATGGACACACAAGAGACTGCAGACACTGGAACCTGGAGCCAGGCTGGATGCTGAGTCTGAAACCTGAAACGATTACTGTTTCCTCTCCACGGATGCCGCCTGACCTGCTGAGTTCCTGCAGCATTTTGTTTGCAGATATGATATTCCGAGTGGACGTGTATCTCTGGGAATCATCATCTGAAACTACATATAGGTATTGGCAAATAGGTCACAGCCTATTGTAAATTTTATATCAGCAGCAGCACTGCAGGAGATTTCAAATGACGCTCAGCTAAAGAACAGTTCGTGTTATCTTTCTTCCGACCACTAAACATCATTTAAGTTGCAACATTTTAAAAAATCAGATTTTAAATTCAGTATTAAATGGACTGATGTAAATTATGTAACTTTTATAGTTCGCAGAAAAAAATTAGTTAAAAAAACCACTTTATGCAACATAATTCAAGATTCTTTTGTCATTCTTCAGTACACAAGTGTGAAGAAGAGCAAAATGATTGTTACTTTGGATTCAATGCAACGTAAAAAACACAATGAGTATCAAGAACACAATAAAAAAGCACAGTAAATGTAAATATGAAAGCAATCCTATAAAACACAATATAATTGTTATATACTGCACATAGGCTGATTGTATATACATAGGGTGTCACTAGGTGATGTGGTGGTCATGGGGGTGGTGGGGTGGGTTGATGGATGGAGAAGTGGATCAGCCTGACAGCTTGAGGGAAGTAACTTTATAAATCTGGTGGTCCTGGCATGGATGCTGCGTAGCCTTTTCCCTGATGGGAGTGGGATAAAGAGTCCATGAGCAGGGTAGGTGGAATCCTTCATGATATTGCTGGCCTTTTTCCAGCACATTTAAGTCCTTCATGTTGGGTAGGCTAGTGCTGGTGATGCATTGGACAGTTTTAGAGCCCTCCTGTCTGCCCCAGTGCAGGTTCTGTATCACACTGTGATGCAGCATGTCAGGATGCTCTCTACTGCACACCTGTAGAATAACATGAGTATAGATGTGCATAGAGCACCTCTCTTCAGCTTCCTCGGAAAGTAGAGGCATCGGTAAGCTTTCTTGACTGTGTGCGGTGCGTTCTGCGATCGTGAAACATTGTGCAAGATGTGGACTCCCAAGAGTTAGAAACTGCTCACGGTTTCCACTGCTGTGCCACCGATTTAAGGAGCTGTGTGTATGGTGTGAGTTCTCCTGAAGTAGAGAACTATTTCCTTTCTCCTGCTGAATGAGGAAGAGGTTATTTATCTGGCACCAGGCCTCGAGCTCTTTTAGAGTAAAATGTTCTTAGTAGTGAAAAATATTTAAATATTGACATTAAATTATGTCTGCAGAATGTTTTACTTTGGTTAGTATTGCTCTTACGCCAAGTCACATCACTTGGCACACAGTAGTTTGCTGTTCCAAACTAGGGATGTGATTGGCTTGCCTAGCAGGGGCTACTTCAGAACCCAGTGAGCATGGCATCCGGGATGAGTTAAGCAGGAAGGAAACAATGACTGTAACTGAGCAGGAAGATTGTGAAGTCGAGAGTCCATCTTATCATACTAAGGAACTGTTCAATTGTCATAAGCATCAGGGTAGAAGCTGTCTTTGAGCCTGGAAGTATGTACTTCCAGGCTTTTGAATGAGAGAGGGGAGAAGAGAGAATATGCAGGGAGGGTGGAGTCGTGTACTGTATATTCGGATGTTTTGCTGAGGCAGCGAGAGGTATAGATAGAATCCACGGTGAGCCGGTTAGTTTCCCTGATATACTGAGCTGTGTGCACAACTCTACAACAAGCCTAACAGTATAATACAAAGATGAGGCCAAATGCAGTGCAGAGGAAAGGGCTATTCTTCTCTGTAGATGGACTATAGCCCAAGGTAATTGGTAGTAGGATAAGTGAGGAGACCTAGCAAACTCCAAAAGGCTGGGATCTGGATTTCACTGACTGAAACCAAGGTATAGTCAGGAGCCCCATCAGATTTAAGTGTTTGAACGTGTAGTGAGGAGCCTTGACCAGTGAGGCCGCAGGTCCACTACTAGAGGATGGGATTAGGCTGTGTAGCTCTTTATTGGCTGGTACAATGGACTGAGTGGGAAGATACACACTCTGGAAACAAATGCAGTGGAGCACAAGGTCGCCAGAAGTAGAAGCCAGGCGTGTTTGGACTATCAAATCCTTCATAGTAAAAATCAGATCACATGAAATCTACTATGTCCCCAACACGGCAGAACTCCATTAATGTTTGTGGCTTTAGTGGACTATTGACTGTTATTTCTATTAATATCCAATACACTTATAATTCTCTACATTTGGATGCTACATGCTATTGTTATAAATCTTTCACTAAAACAAGTAATTTGAAAGGGATGGTGGTAACTGGTCCCTGGGTGAGTGGTAAGACTGGGAGAGTGAACTAAAAGCTGAGCTGTTGAGAATTTCAGCGTTTTACTGTATTAGACTTCAGGCAGGGTCTAACATTTAAAACAATTTAGTTGGCTAACCATTTATGATTAACACTACCACCATCATTGCCAGAGAAAGAGCTTTTGTTCCTCAACATGCCACGTTCATGAACTGGAATAGGCCTTTCGCAGCGAGGATCAAGCCTATTAGATCAAAATTGAGTTGACTTTATTACTTACATCCTTAATATACACGAGGAGTGAAAATGTTTTACGTTACGTCTCCGTCTAAATGTGCAGTGTGCAATTGATAGTAATTTTTAATAAATAGTATGTGCAACAGGACAGTCAATATAACATAGAAATACAGTTGTATCAGCGTGAATTAATCAGTCTGATGGCCTGGTGGAAGAAGCTGTCCCGAAGCCTGTTGGTCCTGGCTGTTATGCTGCGGTACCGTTTCCCGGATGGTAGCAGCTAGAACAGTTTGTGGTTGGGGTGACTCGGGTCCCCAAATGCATTTAACCTCATTGGCTGTTAAATGCAACTTTCCTCTTTAATAGAACAGGTTAATAAGGGGATGCTTTACTTTGCATCATCCCTGGAGAAGTATAGGAAATCCCAATGACTTTTTCCAACTGGAAGAGATTGTATTCAATTCTCTCTCTTTTTTTCTGGCCTGGCTATCCCCGAATAGCATAACAGTTAAATGTTCTCTTGTGATCAGTTTTCATAACATAGAGTCCTCTCCACCCATCAGCACTACAGTTGAAATTTTATTCATTGTACAGTTGAATTCGGCCAGCGGTTAGAAGTTTACAGATTAGTGCGAGACCGTGCAATGAAAATTAAGCTGCGGCACAATTTAAGCAACTTGTTTCTTGAGATGGGCTGGATAGATTTGGAATAGCTGGACTTGTTCCTCTTAGGAAAAGTAGAAATTTGAAAGATTTCAGCAGACACAGTGCATCAAACCAACAAAATCTGAGGGGTAGTTTTTTCACTCAAGGGTGGTGTGAGTGTAGAACAAGCTGCCTTCAGCGGAAATGTTGGATGCCGGTTCGACTACAACGTTTATTAGAAAGTTAAATATGTAGATGAAAAGGAGAGGTATGGAGGCTAAGGTCCAGGTGCGGGTCGATGGGACTAGACAGAATAACAGTTCGGCATGATCTAGATGGGCTGAAGGGCCGGTTTCTGTACTGTTCTGCTCTATGATTCTATGACTCTAACCTCCTTCCAGTTTCTGAATGGTTACTCGCCACCAATGAAACCCGTATGGTAATAGCAAACGGTGGAAGCAGTTTAATAAATTCACAGTCCTCTCCTTTGCATTCCTCAGCTCCACATACCAATCCCATCCAGCACTCCTTCGTCCATACCCTCCCCCGGGGACAGGTCTCCAGGAGTGATCTGTCAATTCGTGTTAGTACACCAGCATGCGTACTCGGCCGAGGTCAATGGCAAGCGCCCTCAATTCGGCTGAGTTAGTTCGCGAGTCTGGTCCGATCGTGATTTTCATGGATGTTATCGTTGATCCATAACACTGACATTAATCCTAGGGATTATACACATATAACCGTAACACTCCTTTAAGAACACTATTTGATACTTCCCATCAGGTTTCCGGAAAGTCATATTTTCAAGTAGAATAAATGGGTCAGAGATTTTTGAAACCCTTATTCTCCCAGGCTTCCTAATGTCTAGACAATGCATAGATAAATTAAGTTTGTGCGCTTTATCACAACAAAGCTGGAGTGAATTTATTTTCAACGTTGCCGTGGCATAAATAAATAAGACCTATAGTTACGCAAGCTGACGTGACAAGGTTAAACACAAACAGCTAGAAAGGCCCATGTAATTGTTGATAAATTTTGAGAGCATATAATAATTGCAATATCTAGAAAAACGGTGTGTCAAAACTGTTTCGTGCTCCATAGGTTGGATTGGATCAAGGGGGTTCGGCCTTCTGTACCGGAAATGAAACATCAGTTATTTTTTATTGCAAATTGTGTAGGAATGGAATTTAAGAGTAGGCGACAAGTCATACACATCAGGGTGTTAGCAGTCAGAAAATTAGCATCCCCTGTGCACTCTCGGATATTTCAGCAGTGGGGAGCACTGGCAACGAATGAGGCTTGTCTCAGCACAATGTGTTAATGCTGGGAGTTGGAACTCATTAATGATAATGGAAGTGTCAATTACAAATATATCAGAGAAAGACATTTATAGTCCATGCTTGGTTTTCAGAAAGGACCCGCAGACTTTAGAGAGGGTATGGTTGAGTTGTTCGTGGTGCAGACGAGAAAGTGATACAATGAGGCCGTGTTTCTTCTCTTTCGAGGAATTCCACATTCCCAGGTTGTTTAGTAGATCAGAAAGGAAGGCATCGCTTCCTCTGGCAGGTGAGTGGGAATGAAAGGACAGAAGTTTGCAATAACGAGTAAAGGTATTAGAGGGAAAGTTAAAAGTGATGCCTGGATTAGAGAGCACGTTGTATAAGGATAGATTGAGCGAGCTAGGGATTTTCTCTTTGGAATGAGGGAGGATGAGAGGTGACTTGATAGAGGTGTACAAGATGATAAGAGACACAGATAGAGTGGATAACCGGACATTTCCAACAGGGCGGAAATAGCTAATACGAGGGGACATATTTTAAGGTGATTGGGGGAATTTTAGAGGGGAGTTCAGAGGTAAGTTTTTTTTTACAGAGAGTGGTGAGTGCGTGGAATGCACTACCAGGGGTGGTGATAGAGGCAGATACACTAGAGTTATATAAGAAACTCATAGGTAGGCACGTGGACGATTGAAAAAATGGAGGGCTGTGTAGGGGAGAAGGGTTAAAATGATCTTAAAGTATATTAAAATGTAGGCACGACTTCGTGAGCCAAAGGGCTTTGCTGTGTTGTAGTGTTCTATAAAGAATTTCTTCGTGTAGAGGGAATTGTTAAAACTGAGAACTTCCTTAAGGATAGGGGGCACCAGTTTCGACAGGTGTTGCTAAGGAGAGAAAACTAATTTGGCGGGGCCGGTAGTGAAACTACCAATAAGTTCCTTAGAAGAGCATGGAATCCTGAAGGTATTCTGGCCTTCGAATCTGCAAAGCCGTTCGACGACATTACAGCAAATATTGTGTCTCAATTCAACGTTCCTTCCAGTTTACATACAGATTTTTAAAAAGTGCTTAATTTGCCCAAGAGCCGACCATCCGGGACGAAGGAACTCCTCCTTCCCCTAAACCTCCAAAGGTTACCCCGAGAATGTAGCCCCTAGTTGTAGAACCAGTAGAATTAGCACTTTCTCTCTCAACCACTGTCACCTCCTCCCCTCGGAATCCTGTATATCCCAATGACATCACCACATTTCATATCAGCTCTACTCCACTGATCCAGCTACTGATGATCTCGCGCAGAAAGTTGCGAGACTGGCTTACGCGAACAACTTTTGACATAATTTTGGCACGGAATTATACTCTCTTGGTCGAAAAAACGATGAAAACATTGAAAACATCAGTTCAATGAATTTGAAGACTCTCGCCGAATCTCAAAATCTCGAGTATACAAAAGTATTTGCCAATTAGCAGACAAGATTTTGTTCTCTATTATTTAACATAAATTGTAACGGATGAAATGGTGACTGATAATTAACGAGGCACCCAATACAGAAAACTAATATTTAGAATTAGTTTTCAGTCTTTATTTTTGACATCTAAGAAAACATGTATTCCTGCTACTGGGATCATATGAACTGTATTGAAAAACAGCTGAAGAACAATGTACGTTATTAAGATGGATTTTACCCTGATATTCCTGCCAGTAGGTTAGATATTTAACTGTTAGCTTTAATTTTTTGTGAATGTAATAGAACAAGGACCTTAACAGCCTTGGCTGCGATCCAGAATTCAATTCACTTACTTTTCATCGAGCAGCTGCCTTTCGTATTCTTCGAATTCCTCTCTCGTCATCCCTTGAGCTGCGGAGTCAGATTTCTCCCCGTCTCCTTTTTCCTCGCCTCCGAGTCCTCCGGTCAGATTCTTCAACTGTCCCCCGACCATAGTCTTCACCATGAAAGCCATAGCTGGAAGTTGCTGCCTGCAAGATTCGGTAGCGAGACGACCCAGGAGCAGCGCCCAACGCGGAGTGGGTCGGAGGGAGTTTCAGCACCAAGCTTTGTGGACAGCTCTCTTCTCTGAATGGACAGAGGACAGCCCACACCTCCTCCCCTCTCAAACAGCCAGAGTCTGCTCCCATTCCACTAATAAAAGCGGATTACATCTGCTGACGACTTCGGCACGAGGTACACGCTGCCAGGAGGAAACAAATAGATGCTGATAATTTCAGATAATAATTCGTGTCCTCTCATTTACACCCCTATAGACTAATCCCTTGTACCCTTCACTTGTAACGTCATTCTTTTCAACTCTCGATCGCTTCTGGCTTCCGCCCTTGCAGATCTCCCCTTTCGCTCTTTATATCACGCCTCTCCCCCACAATATTTTGGTGGAACTTTTCGATATTCTGGCAAAAGGTCATTGACCTGAAATAGAGTCATGAACACTACAGCACAGAAACAGGCCTTTCGCTCCACCCAATCCTTGTCGAACTCCCTAATCCCATTGACCCGCGGTCCATGGCCCTCCCATCCATGTACCTATTCAAACTTTTCTTAATTGTTGAAATTGAACCGGCATCCACTATTTCTGCTGGAAGCTCATTCCGCACTCGCTCCGCCCTCTGAAAGTTCCCCTTCATATTTGCCCTAAATATTTCATGTTACTATCCCCATTCATAATAAGTTTTATATTAAATTTCATGTTAAATGTTGGTACTCTCCCTCTGTAGGTGCTCCCAAACCCATTAATTTTTATCTTAGCTCGCCATTATGCCTGTAAAAGTCGTTGAAGTTCCATTACATGATCCAATCTCAACCAAACTTTTCTGCTTAGAAAAAAAAAACTGCACTCCCAATGAGCTTTCTCGAAATAGTAATCGATGTGGATGTTACTTTATTTCGTCCATCCAACATACAGTGGGTATTTACTCATCTCTGCACATCGCCACAAATACCTATAGCGAAGGTGGGCGATTTGGACGATGGTTAAGCTATCAATTATGCTTACCGTAAAAACGACAACCTAACGGGAATGAAGAGCACCTTCTGCATGGTTTACATGGTGTCAGACAACACAGAAACCAGCCATTCCATCCACTAAATCTGTGCCGACCATCAAACACTTTTTGACTAATCCTACACCAATCCTCCCACATCCCCATTAGCTCTCCCCACGCGTACATTAAATAATGAGCAGTATTTTGCTCTGTAAAGTAACCTTTTATTCTGCACTCTTGTTTTACCTTCTGCCTCAACGCACTTTTGTAAAGAAATGATCCATATGAACTGTAAGTTTTTCCACTGGACCATGATACCTGTGGAAATGATAAACCAATTTATTTTTGCTGAAAATGCGGCCGGAAATCTTAGAAATAAAACACATCGCATTTACCACAAAAGACTGCAAATAATTTGACTTAGAAAATATGGTTAATTCGCTTCAACAAATTGCCATTTCAATGAGATTTAGGTGGTGTTTTCATATAACTTGCAAAAAACAGCCTCTAGACCGTAAAACTTGAGTAGAATTAGCCCGTTCGGCCTATTGAGTCTGCTTTGTCATTCGATGACGGCTGATTTATTTTTCCACTCAACCCCATCCTTCAGCCTTCTCCCTGTAACCTTTGATGTCTTTATTAATCAAGAACCTATTAACCTTTGATTTAAATATACCCAACGACTTGGCCTCCAAAGCCGTCAATAGAGCAGCCTAACAATTTGAGTACATCTCCCATTTGAACTCTGGGCACAAATATTGATACATCCCAATACAAAAGGATATCTTGCTGACCACTGATTATGTTTACAGCCCTGGAGTAAAATCCAGCTTAAGTGGATAAACTGATTATTGCTGAAGGCTAACTAATGCTGTTAAAATAACAGGACCTGATCTCGAGGTTTAATAAGGCATTGTCCGGACTGCTGGAGGTAAGACCTTTGGGCACATCCCCTGCGAATGACTCCGGCGAAGTGGCTTCCAAATCAAGAGCCTGTCTCTCTGACCCACGACCTTTCACCTCGACAGAGGCCCGGGGGACGCACCTCACCCCCAAATGGTATCCCTCTATGACAAATCCATGAGAAAAGTAGGACTGAAAGCAGAACTTTACCAAATGATTTCTGGTGGTATGTACTTAGTCGCCCATAATCTTCCTATTACCATGCAAGGACATTTAAGGAACTGAAGGGAAGATTTAAACTCTTAGATATGCACACGGATGACAGAAAATGGCGGGCTATGGAGGAGGGAAGGGTTAGATTGAGTACGTTAAACGGTCAGCACACCATTGTTGGGCTGAAGGGCCTGTACTGCGCTGTAGTGTTCTATGTAACACTGGTTACAGGTTGAACCACGCAACTTAAAAAGTCTGTTCTAACAAGAGGGCTCATAACCCCAATTTACAATTAATTAACTATTTATTTTTCTGTATTTATTTTTAAAAAAATCAGCAGCTGGGGCGAGAACAGTACCAATTGGTTGCAATGTGGCCGCCAAAGCTGAACACAACAGTCATCCGGAAGTAGCGTCAACAATCCCCCGGGCCCCGATTCACTATCCAGATTGGGCCGCTTTGTCTTTATAAATTTCTTCTTTCTAAGTAAGGCTCCAGGGGCAAATATTAGAGATATTTCCTTCTGGGTCATAATTGGAAATTGGCTCGTGTAATCCTTACCCCGCACCTGAGAGGGCAGGCGGGACTTGGTTTGTTCTCTCATGCGGAAGACTGCACAGTTTTGCCTTGGGGCTCTGAAATGTCTGTTTAAGTGCTATGTTCAACGGATTTGAAAGAACATCTGTCTGTTTTAAGGGGCAAGTGTGCAGCGACATAACTAGATGATTATCAGTCTTGCACATGACTTACTAACACTGGGAACTTAGGCTGAAAGGTCTGAATTAGTCTGTTCCGTTAGTGGAGCGCACTTGCTTTGACGAATAATTTCAATGATTAATACAAAGCCACGTGCATTGTACAAAAATATCAGAGCACGGAAATAGCACCGAGTCCGCACCGATTTTTAAAACTCATCAGGCACGATCACAATTCCAAATTAAGGATTGCATTAATCAGTAATGGTGTCACTGTTCAAGTTTAGACCATAAGAGAAAAAAGCTGGATTAGGCCACTCGGCCCATCGAGCTGCTCCGCCATTCTATCATGCCTGATTTATCATCTCTCTCAACCCCATTCTCTTGCCTTCTCCACTTATCCTTTTGCCATTCTTACTAATCCATCTCCACTTTTATTATACCTGATGACTCGACCTCCACAGCAGTCTGTGGTAATGGATTCCACGATTCACCATGCCCTAGCTAAATAAATTCCTCCTCACCTCTGCTCTAAAGGGACGATCTTCTATTCTGTGGCTGTGCCCTCTGGTCCTAGACCCTTCCACTACTGGAAACATCTTTTCCAAGTTCACTGTCTAGAAAGGTTGCAATTAGATCCCCTAGTCATAAGGAGCAGAATTAGACCATTGAGCCCATCGAACCTGCTCCACCATTCCGCCACCAGTCATCAAACATATGGAATAGAAAATAAATATCCGTAAATAAAATCTGAACCACGTCAAAGATGCAACACATTTCATTGCCATATGAAGCAACAACTTATCCTGGCAGACAAACAAGAGTGTAAATTTAGGTATAAATTTCCACGCATTCTGACAGTGTTGTTATGGTCTTTATCACCTTTCCATCTGTGACTTGTTGGATTCTGAAGCTTTTGTGTTCCATAGATTCTTTGGAAGCGAAGAATGAAGCATAAAACTGACTGCTAACAATAATTTTATTTTAATATTATAAGACCAGAAAAACAAACCAGAAAGAGAAGCCAAGAGAACAAAGGGAAGACAAAAGAAAAAGTAGCTGTGGTTTTCTCATACTCAGACTAGAGATAACAAAAATTCCCGTAATAACAATTAACCTAGAAAATAGCCAGATTTAAGTGGTGTGACACATGCTACTGAAAACTAAGAAGCTTCTACTGGACTGCAGAAGCAACTGTACCCTAATTACTAGAAAAACTTCTGAACAATTACATATATATAGAGATTATATAAAAATATAAGCATGCATAGGAAAGTTAAACTACAAGAAAAATAAAAGTTCTATACTATAGTACAACAGGCTCAATCTCAGAAATTAGCCAATGGCAACAAAAATATTACTAATTAGAAAATTTGGCATACCATGAACACACAATAGAAGGACAGCTGTCCTTGTAATAATTACTTAAAGTACAGCACAGAAACAGGCCTTCAACCCATCTAGTCCGTGCTGAACCATTTAAACTGCCTGGTCCCATTGACCTGCACTCAGACCATCCTGCCATCTATGTACCTATTCTAACTTCTCTTAAATGTTGAAATTGAGCTAGCATGCAGCATTTACATTTGCAGCTCATTCCATATTCACATGACTCTTTGAATAAAGATATTTCCCCTCATGTTCAGCTTAAACTTTCACCTTTAACCCATGACCTCTAGTTGTAATCCCACCAACCTCAGTAGAAAAAACCTGCTTGCATTTTTCCTATCTATACCCATCATAATTTTGTGTATCTCTATCAAATCCTCCCTAATGTGATCCAAATTTATCTGCATTCAATGATACACAAGTGAGAACAAACACCTTCACACATTGTTACTAACGGAAAAAGAAGCATATCCTTCTGATCCAGCACCTAGGGAAACAATATGATTAGAAATTTAATTCTACAAATTACATGATTAAATTCAATCCAGAACATTACAATTTGAGAAAGGTCAATTCCTCCAGAGGTACTGAGCAACCTCCCTCTCTCAAGCAATACCAAGAAGAAATTAACCAGTCTTTTTTTTATAATTATTTATAGAATAATGGGATTTGATTATCTCCATATTATTAAAAGTAGAATATAATGAATTAGTAAAGTGTTAAGTAGACCAGTATTCGATATCTTGGCAATTATGTATTGGATGGCATCAGCAAAACCTCAGACACATAATTACCATAAGTTTCATGTTTGTTTCAGATATGAAACAAAATGTTGATTAATTTCAAAGTTTTTAACTGTTATTATATGGTTAAAAAAGTCACATTCTGGAGATTCCTTTAAGGATTTTGCAAATCCTCTGCTGGAACCAACACATAAGTGGCATCATGAAGAAGCCATGACAGTAGTTTTTTTTTTAAGAAATTTGCATAGGTTCAGCACACCACCAAAAACTTTGACAAACTTCTGTAAGTGCATAGCGAAGGGTAGACTGTCTAGTTTCATCATGACTGAGTATGGAAACACCAATGCCTAGGAACAGAACAGTAAACAGAAAGTGGTGGATACAGCCCAGTCCACCACAGGCAAAGCCCTCTGCACCATAGAGCATATTTACACGGAGTACAGCCACAAGCAAGCAGCATCTATCAAGGACTCCTACTATCCAGGCCATGCTCTCTTATCGCTACTACCATTGGACATGAGGTACAGGACCCTTAGATCCCACACCACCAGATTCAGAAACAGTTACAACCATCATGCTCCTGAATCGGCATGGGTAACTTCACTCACCGCAACTCAACTTACAGTTTCACTCTCAAGGACTTTTTACAACTCGTGTTCTCAGTGTTAACTTATAGATTTGTACAATTTGTCTTCTTGTATACATCGGTTGCTTGTCTATATGTATAGTTTTTCATAAATTCGTATGAGTTTGTTTATTTTCCTGTGAATGCCTGCAAGAAAATGAATCTCAAGATGATATATACGTAAGCTGACAATAAATTTGACTTTGACTTCGCACTTGTTTGTTTGCACAACACTTTCTCTGTAACTGTAACACTATTTTCTGCATTGTTTCCTTTTCACTACCTCGATGTGCATATGTACAATTTGGTCTGCTGGAAAGCACGCAAACAATTTTTTTAATGTATCTCAGTACATGGAAAAAATACAGGCCAATAATAATGATTAATTCAATTTTGAAGCAAATTTCTCTTGTCCTGTTCAATCTCCCATTCACTGCATTTGCTGGAGAAATTGCCATGTTTTAATTTGACAAGTGTTTGCTGCTGCAGTCATGGAGTGATAATGTTTAAACTGAACGCACATGCTGAATATATTCCTGACAGAAATTCGGCTCACTTCTCACTGTGGCTGACATAATGGTACCAAAATTCACTTTGTATTTACTAGGGCATACTTTCATTATACACCACTCTGCTTGAAATATGCAATATCACAGATTGTTCATCTCAAGATGCCAGGATTTTGGAAAGAGGAATAGCACTTCACACATCTTAACTGGATTAGCCAACTTTCATACTAAATGAAATTTCTATCATCTGTTATAAAAAAAAATTAAATGAAAAGGAAGAATAATTGTTAAAATAAATCAGCTACCTTCCAGGCAGATTTATAATTACTGTCTGTTATAATGAGGTTCTGAACATTGGTTTATTGAAGCAATGACCCAAGAGATGTTTGAATGGTGTTGCAACAATACCCTTGCACTCAACAACAGTAAGAGCAAAGAATTGATCATGGACTTTAGGAAGGGGAAGTTGAGGGAAAACACATGGGTCCTCATCAGGACTCAGCAGTGGAAAGCATGAGCAGTTTCAAATTCTTAGGTGTTAACAGCTCCAAAGACCTATCCTGGGCCCAACATATTGATGCAATTATGAAAAGGGCATGCCAGCAGCTATATTTCATTAGAAATTTGAGAAGATCTGGTAAGTCACCAAGGAGCGAAATGGGGGCCAGGATCAGAAAAAGCAGTAGAGGGTTGCAAACTCTGCCAGTTCCATCATAAGAACTAGCCTCCTCACCATTAAGGAAATCTTAAAAAGGTGATGCTTTAATCAGAATCAGAATCAGGCTTAATATCACCAGCATACGTTGTGAAATCTGTTGTCTTCATGGTAGCAGTACAATGCAATACGTAATAAAAACATACATTACTATATATATATGTTAAATGTAGTGCAAAAATAGAAATAAAAAAATAAAAAAATAGTGAGGTAATGTTCATGGTTTCAATGTCCATTCAGAAATAGGATGGCAGAGAGGATGAAGCTGTTCCTGAATCATCAAGTGTGTGCTTACAGGCTTCTACACCTGCTCCCTGGTGGTAGCAATGAGACCAAGGCATGACCCAGGTGATGTGGTTGCTAATGATGCTTCTTTTTAAGACATCGCTCTTTGAAGATGTCCTGAATACTATAGAGGCTAGTGCCCATGATGGAGAATTTACAGCTCTCTGCGGCTTATTTTGATCCTGTGCAGTAGCCCCCTCCCCCATACCAGACAGTGATGCAACCAGTTAGAATGCTCTCCATGGTACATCTGTGGAAATGTGCACGTATCTTTGGTGACGTACTCAATCTTCTCAAACTTCCAATGAAATATAGCCACTATCATGTCTTCTTTGTACCTGCATTGATATGTTGGGTCCAGGATAGATCCTCAAAGGTGTTGATACTCAGCAACTTGAAATTGCTCACACTTTCCACTTCTGATCCCTCTATGAAGACTGGTGCAAGTTACCTCATCTCACCTTTCCCAAAGTCCATAATCAGTTCTTTGGTTTTACTGATGCAGAGTGCAGGGTTGTTGCTGCAACACCACTCAACCAGCAGATATATCTCGCTCCTGTCTGCCCTCATGTCACCATCTGAAATTCTGCCAACAATACTTATATCATCAGCAAATTTACAGATGGCATTTCAACTCAGTCATGGGTGTATGGAGAGTAGAGCAGTGGGCTATGCACACATCCTCGAGATACACCAGTGTTGACTGTCAGCGAGACAACACCCATCAATGACCTCCACCACCTTGGACATTTTAGAATCAGCTTCTCCCCTTCTGCCATCAGATTTCTGAGTGGACTGTGAACTCACAAATCCTACCTCAATTTGTTTTGCTCTCTTTTGCACTGCCAATTTGATTGGTATAAGGAAGTGTTTCACCAGCTTCAGAGATTTAATATTTTCTAGAGGACAAAGTACGGATTAGAGAAAATGCCAATTCAGTTTCAGCAGTAATACAAATTTCCCATCTGGAGGGGGTTTCTGCAGAACACCAGGTTAACATTCATAAGTCAGGCAAGGATTACAATCATCTATAATTTGTAGATATTAGGAAGATGATGGGTAGCAATTTGCCACATTATAATTCCATACTTGAATTAAAATTATGTGCAGAAGGCAGACGTTTATTTTGAGGGTAACTTCATAGGAATGTTCAGTTTATGTACAGTAATGTTCAAAATCATTCATAAAAATTCTCAATAGGAGGTTTCAAAGTCATGAGTCATCTTAATATTTTGATTTGAGTTTAAAATCTTAATTGAATAAATCCATGAACAAGGAAGCAGATAGCAGGTTATGAAACAAAAACTATAAACCTAAGTACACAAGGAGTCAGTCATTTTGGAAATTTGACATTAGAACAAAATGCTGTACATTTTCTCCACAAATTATGGTAATGCTTTTTAAAAAAATTAAATTTCAACAGCACAGCACAAGTCCGGTGGTCCACAATTATCTGCACTGAACACGGCGTCAAATTAAACTAAATCTCTGCTGTCTACACATGACCCATTTCCTCCTGCATTCATGTATCTGGTTAAAAGCCTCTTAGAAACTACTATTGTATCTGTTTCCAACACACACTATATGTGTGAGAGAGAGGATATACTTCTATTGTAATTTATAGTTTTTGATTATTTTGTATTGCACTGTACTGCTGCTGCAAAACAACATATTTCACAGCATATGCCAGTAAAATTAAACCTTATTCTGAAATATGTAATCGTCCAATTATGTGGCAGCAATTTAATGCGTAAAAGCACGTAGACATGGTCAAGAGGTTCAGTCATCTTTCAGGTGAAATATCAGAATGAAGAAGAAATGTGATCTAAGTGACTGTCCGTGGAATGATTGTTAGTGCCAGTCTGAGTGATTTGAGAATTTCAGAAACTGCTGATCTTCTGAGATTTTCATGCACAACAGTCAGAGAATTTACAGAGAATGGTGCGGAATACAAAAACGCATCCAATGAGCAGCAGTTCTGTGAGCAAAAACACCTTGTTAATTAGAGAGGTCAGGGAATGGCCATATTAGTTCAAGCTGACAGGAAGGCAACAGTAACTCAAATAACATTGTTACATTCTCATGGTCTATTGAGACTTTTAAGTATTCTGCAGCTGGAATGTAGTGGTTAGCTAACTGGAGTAGTAATCCAGAAGTATAACTTAATAACATAATATTAAGTTCACATTCCACCCTAGAAGCTGAGTTATTTGAGTGCTCTTGAATGGGTGGCAGGTAACTTTTTTTTTGTTTTTGCACCATTCTCTGTAAACTCTAGAGTCTGCTGTATGTGAAAATTCCAGGAGATCAGCAGTTTCTGAGATACTCAAACCACCCTGTCTGGCACCAGCATTCAGTCCACAATCAAAGTCATTTTCTTCTCCATTCTGATGTTTGATCTGAACACCAGTTGAACCTCTTGACCATGTCTGCATGCTTTTACACTGAGTTGCTGCCACATGATTGTTTGATTAGATATTTGCACTAACAATCAAGTGTAAAGGTCTACACTAATAAAGTGGCCATTGAGTGTAAATATCAGTCTTGTCAGTAATACTTCAGAAGATTAATGGCTCAAGTCCATTGGTAGGTAGAAAATTCCTTCACATTCAGTAAAAAGGAAATGGTTAGAGTTGCCAGGATGGCAAACTATGGCACGTGTGCTCACGATGGGACATGCAATGTTTTGCTGACACATGGCAAACAATGCGTCCCCTTGATTCTTTAAATACCACCCATAATAAAAAGATGTGCAATGATTATTGTTATTACTAAATGAAACAACAAACAATTTTTTACACACACAAAATGCTGGAGGAACTCAGCAGGCCAGACAGCATCTATGGAAAAAAAGTAGTCGATGCTTTGGGCTGAGACCCAAATATTAACTGTACTTTTTTCCATAGATGTGTCTGGCTTGCTGAGTTCCTCCAGCAATTTGGTGTGTTGTCTGGATTTTCAGCATCTGCAGATGTTCTCGTTTTTAATCATTTTTATAACATGAGAGACGTTAACACAGGAATCGCCTCATGTCAGCTTGGTGCCAGCTAGACAGTTGGCTGACACATTTTGAAATCCTCACAAACCTGGTGTACACATCATTATTTGGATAGTAAATTATAATACTTTGTAGAAATGATGTTATTTTTCAGTTTGTCTTTTTAAGAGTAATACTGATAAGTTTTGAACAGGTTTTCGAAAATGTTTCAGTTATTTCAACCTGTCTCTTACAATTTTCTCAATGGCAAAACAATTACATAAATAAGCAATGGGATTAATTTTTTTCCATAAAACCTTTTTGATTTCAGGTTTAAACACGAGGGAACCTGCAGATGCTGGAAATTCAAACAACACACACACAATGCTGGTGGAACACAGCAGGCCAGGCAGCATCTATAGGGAGAAGCACTGTCGACGTTTCGGGCCGAGACCCTTCGTCAGGACTAACCGAAAGGAAAGGTACTAAGAGATTTGAAAGTAGTGGGGGGAGGGGGAAATGCGAAATGATAGGAAAAGACCAGAGGGGGTGGGATGAAGCTAAGAGCTGGAAAGGTGATTGGCAAAAGTGATACAGAGCTAGAGAAGGGAAAGGATCATGGGACGGGAGGCCTCGGGAGAAAGAAAGGGGGGGGGGAGCACCAGAGGGAGATGGAGAACAGGCAGGGTGATGGGTAGAGAGAGAGAAAAAAACGAACAACTAAATATGTCAGGGATGGGGTAAGAAGGGGAGGAGGGGCATTAACGGAAGTTAGAGAAGTCAATGTTCATGCCATCAGGTTGGAGGCTACCCAGCCGGTATATAAGGTGTTGTTCCTCCAACCTGAGTGTGGCTTCATTTTGACAGTAAAGGAGGCCATGGATAGACATATCAGAATGGGGATGGGACGTGGAATTAAAATGTGTGGCCACTGGGAGATCCTGCTTTCTCTGGTGGACCGAGCATAGGTGTTCAATTTCAGGTTTATTTATTTACTTATCACATGTATATCGAAACATTCAGTAAAATGCATTGTTTGCTTTAACAACCAACACAACCTATGGATATGTTGGGAGCATATCCTAAGGGCCATGGCCCAAGACATCAACTGTGTATTCATTTCCACAGACATTGCCTGACCTGCTGAGTTTCTCCAGAATTTTGTTGCGGGTTGCTCTGGATTTCCAATATCTGCAACCTTAACACTGAGCTGGACGGATAGCGCAGTTCAGCACCAGCTTGACCAGAAGTACTTTACATGACAACCTTGCTCCCACTACTCTTTGAATCAAATCCAAAAATAGATTATCGGGGCATTCAAACCAAATGTTCTTGCACAACAGCTCTTGCATTTATCTATAGAACAGCTAACACTTCAAAGTCATTCATTGCTTTCTGGACCAGAATCTGCTTGGGAGGTTTAAACTGCCTTTCTCACTACTTACAGTGCCATTAGGATGATCTTTCCAGCAGTTATAGTCAAAGTACAAAGTAAATTTATTATCAAAGTACATAAATGTCACCATATACAACCCTGAGATTTACATTCTTGTGGGAATGCTTAACAAATCTATTGAATAGTAACCATAACAGAATTAACGATAAACGCCAAACTAGGACTTTTTGGAGTGCAGAAGACAACAAACTGTGCAAATGTAAAAAGAAAAAACAACAATAAATAAATAAGCAATAAATATTGAGAATGTGAGATGAAGAGTCATTGAATGTGGGTCCATTGGTTATGCAAACCAAGGTATTTTATTAACACATTATCTGCCATCAATTGTCCTTGGCTGTCAAGATTCAAGGTTCAACTTTTTTTCATCATGTGCACATCGAAACATAGAGTGAAATGCATCCTTTGCGTTAACAGCCAACACACATCGAGGGCTGGCTGGGGCAGCCTGCAAGTGTTGCCACTCATTTAGTTTCCAACATCGCTTCAGAGAACAACACAGAACAGAATTAGCAACAAAACTAAATAAGCCCAGTTTCTCCATCCTTTGAACCCAAGACAGACTGTTTCCAGCAGCACAAGATATTCTAACCACTTATCTCCCTCCTGGCACCTATACCTTGCCAGCAGAAGTGCTACACCTGCTGGTTTACCTCCTCCCTCATCTCCATTCAGAGCCCCAAACAGTCCTTCCAGATGAGGCAACACTTCGCCTGCAAATCTGTTGGGGTCCTTGACTGTATCCGGTGCTCCTGATGAGACCTGAAGTAGATTGGGGACCGTTTTGTCGAGCACCTTCGCTCCATCCACAAAAGGCAGGACTTCCTGGTGGCCAGCCATTGCAATTCCAATCCCCATTCCCATTCCAACACGCTGCTCCATGACCACCTCTTCTGCCACAATGAGATCACTCTCAGGTTGGAGAAGCAACACCTCATGTTCCATGTAGTTAGCCTCCAACCTGATGGCATGAACATCAATTTCTCCTTTTTCCAGTGATCTTTCACCTCCCCCTTGTGCCTTTCCTTTCTCTCATGGTCTACTGTCACCTCCTATCAGATTCCTTATTAACCAACCATTTACTTTTTCCACCTATCACCCCCTAGCTTCTTACTTCACCCCCAGCCCCAACTACCTGGCTTCACCTATCATCTTTTAGCTTGTACTCCAACTCCCCCACCTTCTTATTCTGGCATCTTCCCCCTTCCTTTCCAGTCCTGATGAAGGGTCTCAGCCTGAAATGCTGACTGTTTATTCTTTTCCATAGATGGTGCCTGACGTACAGAATTCCTCCAACATTTTATGTGTGTCACTCTGTCTTCACTTAACCTCCAGCATACTTGGATTCAAACACGAACAATCAGACATTGGGCTTCCAAATATCCCAGTAGACTCACAGAGATCACAGACCCAGGGGTCCGGCCCATTGGCCTGGATTTCCAAATCAACCCTTGGGCCTTGTTACACAACATTGATCCAGGATCTGCCGATCAATGAACCGCAGGCCTTGAACTCCAGACTTGCTGATGATTTGATCCCAAACACCAGGCCTCAAACTCCGGTCTCACCAATACACGATCCTTGGGGGGTCATTGGACCTGGCTCCCCCTGCCTGCATGGAAACCTACTGACAGCTGGCTGACCTTGGTGGGGGGAGGTGGTCAACAGCCCATGCCCACGCTGGTCTGCCCTGCCAGCCCGATATCCTGCTGGATATCCCGGCCTGCTCTGCTGATGCCTCATGTCTATGTCACCGGCATTCGAACGCAGAATAGGGACTTAAGACTTTGGCCTATGCTCTAATTCCTCTACTTCTCCCAAATCCCTGTCCCTAATCCCTAACATGACCACTATCTGTCCTCTTTATCCCTAAACCAATGACCCCTAAAAATACTAAAATTCAACTAAAACTGAAAGGAGTTTGCAGCTTGCCACCATCTTGAATGAACATGTAACCCTAACCCTACAGTGGCTCGATGATATGGTAACCAATTTCAAAGCTTAAACACGTGGGTGAGTCGAGGAGCATGGAAGTCTATGCAAGCTGATATCCATCAGACTTAGGATTAGCAAGTCCTTATCTCCCACACATTCATACAGAAACACTCCGGCAAGGATTGCAATTCATTTTATTGTCAATTCCAGTTGTCGCCACGATGTTAAAATATTTATAAGACAGGCTGAAATAAATTAACATTTAACACTTGGATTATTCCTTTTAATTAAATGAAAATAGAATAAAGGTCCGAGAACACACTTACACTCATATATCTGATATAAATCTATAAGTTTTACATTTTTAAAAATTCCAAAGTAAACACATTCTAGGGTAAGTTAATGGCTAGCATTTCTATAAAGTGAATTACTTTTTAAAAAGATTTCGGTATTAAATTTGTTCACTCTATATTATGGTGGTAGCTGCAGATTACTCATCTTTTAGGAGAGCAGCACATTAAAAATGGCATAATTACTCAAACATTTACAAGTACTCCTTAAAACTATATACCCAAAGATGATCCAGTAAGTCCTCAGTAAACTTTCTTTAAATTTGTTTCCCTTCCGTTCCTGTAAAACAAAAAAAATTGAAGATTTTTATTGAAGATCAAAGTAAATTTTATTATCAATGTAGATATATGCCACTATATACAATCTTGAGATTCATTTTCTTGTGGGCATACTGAACAAATCTCTAGAATAGTAACTATAACAGGATCAATGAAAGATCGACCAGAGTGCAGAAGAGAACAAACTGTGCATATACAAATATAAAAAAAAGAAATAAATGAGAACATGAGATAAGGAGATAAAGAGTCCTTAAAAGTGAGATCATTGGCTGTGGGAGCATTTCAATGTTGGGGCAAGTGAGTGGTGTTATTCTCTTTTATTCAGGAGCCTGATGGTTGAGATGTAGTAACTGTTCTTAAACTGATGGTTGAGGGGTACTAACTGTTCTTGAACCTGATGGTTGAGGGGTAGTAACTGTTCTTGAACCTGATGGTGTAAGTCCTGAGGTCCTTGTACCTTCTACCTGATGGCAGCAGTAGGAAGAGAACATGGTGCATATATGTCACCACATACAACCATGAGATTTGTTTTCTTGTGGGCACACTCAGTAAATCCAAGAAACATAATAGAATCAATGAAAGACTTCACCTAAAAGGACATACAAACAATCAATGTACAAAAGACAACAGACTGTGGAAATACAAAAGAAAGGAAAAGAATTATTAATGATAAATAAATAAGCAAGGAACATTAAGAACATGAGAGGAAGAGTCCTTGAAAGTGAATGCATAGGTGTCGGAAACAGTTCAGTGATGGGGCAAGTGAAGCTGAGTAGAGTTATTCCCACCGGTTCAACAGCCTGATGGTTGACGAGTATTAACTCTTCCTGAACCTGGTGATGTGGGTCCTGAGGCTGCTGAGCTTTTAACTGACGGCAGCAGTGAGGAGATGGCATGACACGGGTGGTGGGTCCCTGATGATGGATGCTGTTTTCCTGCTAAGCGCTCTGTGTAGATGTGCTCAATGGTGGGGAGGGCTTTACTCATGATGGGTGGGCTATATCCACAATTTCTGTAGGAATTTCCATTCAAAGGCATTGGTACTTCCATACCAGGCCATGATGCAACCAGTCAATATACACTCCACCAAGCATCTATAGAAGTTTGTCAAAGTTCCAGGTGTCCTGCCGAATCTTCGCAAACTTCTAAGGAAGAAGAGGTGCTACCGTGCTTTCTTTGTTATTGCACTTAAATGCTGGCCCAGGACAGATCCTCTGAACTGACAACACTGAAGAATTTAAAGTTACTGACCCTCTCCTCCGCTAATCCACTGATGAGGACCGGCTTTTGGGCCTTGGGTTTCCTCCTCCTGAAGTCAATAATCAGCTCTTTGAGGTAGCTGTGTGGCACCACTCTGCCCGATTTTTAGCCTCCCTGTTATATGCTGATTTGTCACCACCTCTGATTTGGCCAACGAGAGTGGCACTGTCAGCAAACTTAAATATGGCATCGTAACTGTACTTAGACATGCAGTCATTTGTATAGAGCATATATGTCAAACTCAAGGCCCGCGGGCCAAATCCGGCCCGCGGTGGAATTACCTTTGGCCCACGAGATAATATCTAATTACTATTAAAGCTGGCCCCAGTAATCGAAGCGCCTATGGCGTATGATATGGCTAATGCTGAGTTTATTCAGGTACCAGGTTTTCAGGGTTTTTAGTGTTTATTCGGCAGTCTTGCTCGGCAGTCTTTTTCATAAGAAACGGAATTTGTAAAGTGAAACACTTTGTAGTTATAGCAGAGACTGAGACACATGAGAGCAGGCTGAAAAAACGGAGGCAACGAAAGCTGCGTTCGCACGCGTCCGACTGATCCGGCCCGCATGAAGCTGCATTTTGCTCAATCCGGCCCGTGACCTAAAATGAGTTTGACACCCCTGGTATAGAGCAAGAAGAGCAGGGGGCTAAGCACACTACCTGTGGTGCACCTGTGCTGATGGAGACTGTGAAGGAGATGTTGTTGCCAATCTGAACTGAGTGAGGTCTGCAAGTGAGAAATTCGAGAATTCAATTGCACAAGGAGTTGAGGATAAGGTCTTGAAGCTTATTGGGTTTTTTTTTGAGGGGACGATGGTATTGAATGCTGAGTTATAGTCGATAAAAAGCATCTTGATGTATGGAACTTTGCTGTCCAGATGCTACATGGTTGTGGCAAGAGCCAGTGAAATGGTATCTCCTGTGGACTTGATGTGGCAGTAGGCAAATTGAAGTTGCTTCTCGGGCAGGAGTTGACATGTTTCACCACCAACCTCTCATCGCACTTCATCACAGGGGAGGTAAATGCTACTGAATGACAGTCATTGAGACAGGTTACCATATTCTAAGGCAACAGTATAACTGAAGCCTGCTTGAAGCAGTTGGGTACCTCAGACTGCCAAAGCAAGAGGTTAAAGATATCAGTGGAAAATTCAGCCAGTTGATTAGCACAGGTCCTCAGTATCCCATCTGGGCCGATTTCCATTGGTTCACACTTCTGAAGGATGCTCTCATGTCAGCCTCACAGACTGATATCACAGTGTCACTGGGGGTTGCAGGAGTTCATGAATGCTTTGAGGATCAAAGTGAGCACATAAGGCATTCAGTTCATCTGGGAGCAAAGCCTTGTTGTCATCTATGTCGCCTGGCTTCATTTTGTAAGAGATAATTGCATTCAAGCCCTGCCATAGCTGTCAAGAGTCCTTCACCAAGTTTGGTCTGGAATATCGACTTAGCCTGTGAGATGACTTTCCAAAGATCGTACCTGGACTTGGCCAAGACGTCACATGGTGATGTGCTGTGGGCTGCTTACAAAACTTCTGAACAAGGCTCTTTTGAATCACTCTCATGGCAATCTGCAGCCTGTAATTCCCTGCTAAACAATCTACTTTTGAACCTTCTTATTGAACTATCAATTTCCTGATCTTCTGAAGGATTCAGTGGACTTAACTCTTAGGCACACAGGTACGGCACCTTTAAGCAGACAAAGGTACATCACCGTGGCCAAAAGGGAGAGAGAAGGGGAGGACTCCAGGACAGACTGAAATGCAGAGTAATGAAACTCCTTCTACCCAGCATCTTGGTAGCAAATGTACAGTCACTGGAGAAGATTGAGAACCTAAGGGAAAGATTGCAGTATCGGAGGGAAATGAGGAATTGCTGTGTTCTGTGTTTCATGGACACATGGCTCCCTCCAGAAAAGCCAGACGCGTTGGTAAGACTTGGAGGCTTCTCGATATACAGGAAGGATCAAACTGCTGATACAAAGAAGGAAACAGGTGTGGGGGGGTGGGGTCTGTGTTTCATGATAAAGTCGTTGTGGTACTCAGATGTGGTGGTTTTGTCTTACTCTTGCTCCCCCCAGCCTGGGACATCTATCGATTAATTGCAGACCGTTCTACTTACCAGGAGAGTTCTCCTCTGTAATCCTGAGACACGTTACATACTTCCAGAAGCCAATAGTAATCAGATACTTGAGATTTGTTTTTTAGTTTATGGAGATACAGCACAGAATAGGCTTTCCCGGCTCTTCGAGCCCTGCCGCCCAGCAATCCACTGATTTAATCCTGGCCTAATCAAGGGATAATTTACAATGACCAATTAACCTACCAACCTGCTTGTCTTCGGACTGCGGGAAGAAACTAAAGCAGCCATTGGAATCCCATGTGGTCATGGGGAAAACGTACAAACTCCTTACAGGCGGTGGTAGGAAATTAACCTAGGTTGCTGGTACTGTAAAGCGGTATGCAAATCACTATGCTACCATGCTACCCTCACCAAACATGTTGCTATCACCAAAAAAAAGAAACAGTTCACTCCAAAGTATTTCATATCAATAGTCAGGCGCTTCAACCAGGATTGATTCATGAAATCTCTACCCAGTTATCATCAACATATAACCTGCAGCAACAGGGGTCGCACGCACTAGACTAATGCAATAGCAAGATTACAAATAAAAGGTTCTTTCAGAGAAGGCAGGACTTGTTATTTTATTAATTGTTCACTAATATTTCCATTTGTATAGGAAATTAAGAACAGCATTGGCATTTCATCATCTCCAGCTTGTTTTATCTTTGGGGAGCTCCTCGAAACCTACCAAATGTTGAAAAGCCTAGATAGAATGGATGTGGAGAGCATGTTTCCAATAGTGGGAGAGTCTAGGACCAGAGGGCACAGCCTCAGAATATCAGGATAACCTTTTAGAACAGAAATATGAGGAGTTTATTTAGCCAGAGGGTAGTGAATCTGTGGAATTCATTGCCACAGATGGCTGTGAAGGCCAAGTCATTGGGTATATTTAAAGAGGAGATTGATAGGTTCTTGATTAGGAAGGGCATCAACGGTTGTGTGAAGGCAAAAAAATTGGTTTAAGAGGGATAGTAAATCAGCCATGTTTGAATAGCAGAGCAGACTTGATGGGCCGAATGGCTTAATTCTGCTCCTATGTCTAATGGTCTTTCACAAAAACACAATGCTGAGCATTCAAACTAGTCAGGACTGAGGCTATTCCTCCATCAGTCCACAAATCCTGTGATCAAGGAGCATTTACTCAACTCATTCACCATGATATGAACTCTGATCTCACAGATAACACGTTTCTATGTCTGCATCACCAAACCCCTGACAAACTGGGAGTGTTCAACAATACAAGTTTGGAGGAACTAACAACGTATCTAGACGGCAAGACATTATTATTGTCAGGTACATAATTAAAAGGGTTTTAACACACACACACACACGTGTCTTCTTTTATTTATTCTGCACTCCTGATTGTGTGGGCAATGACAATAAACTTTGGTGCAATGGCACCTGTCCCCAGGATGACAGTTCAACACTTTGATGCCTTGGATGAGTCATTGTGTTTTCATTCCTGAATGATATTCGGCAGAGATCACAAGTCAAGTCTAAGACATTCTTCTGTATTTTCTTAAGCTAACAGATACTGTATAGCAGAAGGAAGTCATTATAGAGGATCATTTAACTTAAAAGCAAATTCTACCTCCCTCCTGTTCTGATGATAGGGTTGTGGCCTGTTCCATAGACACATTGTTTTGTAGAAAGTTCAAAATACTTGTGATTCAGTACCCAGTCAATGTTCATTGGAGATAATTTATTAGTCAATATGTTCTGATACAAAACATGTCCCAGGAATCTTGGGTACTTGATTCATCTTTTCCTCAACCCTCAGGAGCTTAGATGAATGAGATGGGGTGGAGTCTCTTTGAAACCTATCGAATATTGAAAGACCTAAATAGGGTAGATGTGGAGTGGATATTCCTTATAGTGGGGGAGCTAGGAGCAGAGGGCACAGCCTCCAAGTACAAGTACTTCCCTTTAGAACAGAGATGAGCAGGAACTTTTTGTCAGAGGCTGGAGCATCTGGGCAATTCATTGCCACAAATGGCTGTGAAAGCCAAGTCATTAGGTATATTTAAAGCAGAGGTTCTTGAATAGTGAGGGTATCAAAGATTACCGGGAGAAGGCTGGAGAAAGGGGTTGAGAAGGGTAATAATTCAGGCATGATGAAATGGCGGAGCTGACCATATTGTCTAAATGGCCTAATTTTGCTCTTGTGTCTTATGGTCTTGTGAGTGGAATTATCTAACTGCCAGGATTGGCTGAGTTAAACATGGGATCTCCTTTGTCTGTTGTTACCTGCCTTCAAGCAAATTTGTGCACTTATCCAACAATTAATCAGAGGAACCCAATGCAACATTTCAGAGCAGGCAATGAAGCAATAACCCATAATGTTTTCAATGCCACAACACCGGCTTTTGGAGGGCATGGAGGGGCCACTGTACAACACTAGATAAAGCGGCAGAGGGTTGTCAACTCATCCAGCTCCATCACAGGTGCTAGTCTCCCCATTATTGATGACATTCTCAAAAGGCAGTATCAGAAAGACTGTATCTATCATTAATGATCCCCACCACCTGGACATGCTCATTACTACCATCAGGGAGGAGGTACAGAAGCCTGAAAGACTGAAGTTGTTTAATGTCATTTCCTGTACACAAGTGTAAAGGAGAATGAAATTTAAAAAATACAATAAATTTAAATACATAAGATAGCTTATATGCATACATAGATTGATTGTATGTGCATAAAGTGAAACTTGACACAGGAGTGTCTGTACATAAAGTGACTGACAGGAAATGATAAAATAGTGGTGGTGGGATTTATGGAGGGGTGGGTTAGTGAGTGGTGGTGTTGACCAGACTCACTGGCTGGGGAAAGTAACAGTTTTTGAGTCTGGTGGTCCTGACATGAACAGTACGTAGCTTCCTCCCTGATGGGAGTGGGGCAACAAGCATTTTGGGAACAGCTTACTCACTTCTGTCATCATATTTCTGAATGGACAATGAGCCCATGAACACAAACCCACTATTTTTGCTCTCTTATTGAACTACTTATTTATTTTTGTTTATATATGTGATTCTTATTGCAATTTATAATTTATTTTATGTATTGAAATGTACTGGTGCTGCAAAACAACAAATTTTGCAACATATGTGAGTGATTATGAATCTGATTCTGATTTTTTATTGCTTCTTGGCATTATAAATAATGAATAGCAACATAAGAATGCGTTTTAATAGTGAAGCTGAAATCTGTGAAGCAGAGATTCCCAATCTTTTTTATGCCATGGATCAATGCCATTACTCAAGGGGTCCATCAACCCCAGGTTGGGAACTCCTGAGGCAAACTGTACAGTATGTGAAATATCCAACTAGCTTTGCAATTTTTGCCCTGTGTATTAACAAGCCCAAATGCAGTATCAACAGTCCATTCTTTGCCACTATGCACCTCTTTCAGGTGCCCAAAAAAAAATTACCTGTGTATTAGGTAGTAGAGAAAGAACACGGACTGGAGGACGATGAATAGCAAGAAGTGCCACATTGAGAGGCAGGAAGGGACAGGAGGTGACTTTGGACAGCTGATGTGTTGAGCCTGCGGAACAAATTATAAATACAAGTTATACCATTCTACTAGATCAACAACTCACATTCTTAGCTGCCAAGTGTTAGCTCCTAGAGATTTGACTATAGTGTTGCAAAAGGTAAATGCAAAATTGAACACAATTATCATATCACAGCAGGGCAGGCTGTTCAGCCCATTAAGACGAGACTTGGCTCTCAGTCTAAACAAATTCCACTCTCCCACCCTGCATAACCAACTTTCTCTTAGATAATAAGACATAGGAGCAGAATTGGACCATTCAACCCATTGAGTCTGTTCCATCATTTGATCATGGCTGATTTATTTTCCCTCTTAATTCCATTCTTCTGCCTTCTCCCAATAATCTTTGACGTCCTTACTAACCAAGAATCTTCACTTTAAATCTACCCAATGAGTTGGCCTCCACAGCTGTCTGTGGCAATGCATTCTACATATTCACTACACTCTGGCTAAGAAATCCCTCTCCACCTCTGTTCTAAAGGAACGTTTTTCTGTCCTGACGCTGTGCCCTTTGGTCCTAGACTCCCCCACAATTGGAAACACCCTGTACACATCAACTCCATCTAAGCCTTTCATTATTCGATAGTTTTTAATTAGATTCCCCCCTCCCCATTCTAAATTCCAGCAAGTACAGACCCAGAGCCATTAAATGTTTTTATATATCTATAAAACTCCCCAGATCTACCTACTGTCCACCTACACGAGAGGGGTCAATCAAAAAGTATTCTTTGGAACGTGGGAGGAAACTGGAGCACTTGGAGGAAACCCACAAGTTCACAGGGAGAACTCCACAGACTGGGGAAATTGTCCGTGCAAAGCTTTGAAACCAAACACTTCTTCAAAGCAAAGTTCCACACTTCAGAAGTAGCCATGGTAACTAGGTTGAGCCATATCAGAACTTGAAAAGAGCACAGGCCTTAAAATGATGAGCAGGATATTTTTATTCAAAGATGGATGAACAACAGAGGGTCCAATGCGAGAACCAAAAGTCCAAATTTAAATCAACCTGTGTGCTACTTTTGCATCATGTTTTTGGACGTGTGCTGATTACATTCCCGATAAATGCACTCTCATTACGTCTGCCTACAAGGTAGTTTTTGAATGTTCTTCCCAATGCGTTTTATCAATTCTAGTGTGGCACTTACCAGATAACTAACTACCAATTTTGGCAAGGATGTGGTTAAAATGGAAAGCAGACAAAGCACATTCATTTGGATATTACCAGGACTGTGGGACTATGGGGTTGGGGGCTTAAGTTATGAGAACAGGATATTCTCAGTTATTCAGGATAGGTTCGTTTTATTTCTCCTACAGCACAGGAGGCTGAGGGGCATTGATAATTCTTTCTCCCAGGTTAGGGGAGTCCAACACTGGAGGTTTAAGAGCAAAGGGTGAAGTTTCAAAGGGGAACCAGGTTTTTCCACTTAGATGGTGGTAGATATGTAGAACAAGCTGTTGTAACTGTGAACAAAGTCACTGGAGAGGCACTGAAGCTAGTGGATATAGAAGCGCTAATTCTGGCAAAACAAGAATTCATGCATCATATTCGAGACACTCTTGGAAGAAGATGCCTGTCCAACCTAATATTACATGATATTTTTATATGATAAATATCAAAAGTAACATCAGGACAATTCTATAGTTACAATGTATCTACAATGCTTCCTTTTAATTACATATAGTTTCTAAACACCTCCTTCATCACACTCACACTCCAGACACCCGAATTAAATGTTAATCCCCACTGACTCCAGATTGCATTCATGCATATACAGGCATCTGAGGTCTAAGTGGACTGTTTTTTTGGTTGCAATTGATCCCAACCTCCAACTCCAGGAAACAATTTGTTCTGAGCTGCACTTTGAAGTCAATCTGCAATCCACATTCAAATCTGAAAAATGGCTGCTGTTGCAATTGATATTTGCTCTATACCCTAACTCCAGAAAATGCCAGAACACAAGCTGCCAGTGGGAATATAAAGGTGAATACAATTATAATGTTAAAGGACATTTGGATGGGTACATGGACACAAAAGTTCTAAAGCAGCATGGGCCAAATGTAGATAAATGGGAATAACTCAGGTAGACTTCATGTGAGATTAGTTAAAGGGCCCATTTCCACGTAGTATGAACCCAGCTTCCCCAGTCGCCATCTTCCACCAACTCCCCAGTCATCATGGACCCAACTTCACTACTGAGCAGGTGAAAAGAGCTCTGGGGAAACTCGGACATGGCAAAGCATGGGGACTGGATAGTGTGAACCCTAAGGTCCTGAAGGAGTGTGCCGGGCAGCTGTGTGGAGTTCTCCAGCCCATTTTCAATCTGAGTCTCAGCATGGAAAGGGTCCCCACTGTGCAGAAAACATCACGTGTGGTCCCAGTACCCAAGAAGGGCCAACCAAACGTCTTGGATCATTACTGTCCAGTGGCCCTGACCTCACACATCAAGACCTTAAAGAGGCTGGTCCTGGCTCACGTCTGACCCCTGGTCTGATCAGCCCTTGATCACCTGCAGTTTGACTACCAGGAGCACATTGGAGTCGATGATGTTGTCATCTACCAGCTGAACAGAGCCGGCTCCCATTTGGATAAGCAGGGCAGCACTGTGGGGATGATTTTTGATTTCTCAAGTGTCTTCAATACCATACAGCTCTCATTGCTGGGTTGGCACTTCCATTGTATCCTCGACTGGCAGACCACAGTTTGTGTGGCTTCAGAGCTGTGTGTCAGACATGTCTACAAGCAGCACTGGTGCCCCACAGGGGATTGTATTGGCTTCATTCCTGTTTACTCTGTATACCTCGGAATTTAGATGCAACACTGAGTCATGTCATCTGCAGAAATTCTCTGATGACTCAGTAATAGATGGGTTTATTAAGAGACACAGGAGGATGAATACTGGGATCTGGTGGAGGATTTTGCCAAATGGTGCAAGCTGAATCTTCTGCAGCTCAACATCAGTAAGACAAAGGAGATGGAGATGGACTCTAGGAAGACTAAGCCTGCACTGTTCCCTGTTACTATTGAGGGTGAGGATGTGGATGTGGATTCAGGAGGAAGGCCCCTGAATCCTCGGCTTTGCCTGTTGCTTGGCGGCCGGTGCCGGGGTCAAAGTGCTTGGCAGAGATGGTGCTCGGTGCTCGGTGTCGGTTGATTGAAGTTTTCGGACGGACTCGGAATTGGCTGTGGTCGGGGCTCCCAGGGTGCTGTACCGGTAAGCTGCGGCGCTGGAGGTTCATAGCAGGAAGTTTTTTTCTTCCTTCTACCGTCTGCGTGAGATGATGGGCTGTCGGGACTTTGAGACTTTCTTTTAAACCGTGTCATGGACTGCTCTTTATCAGATTACGGTATTGCTTTGCACTGTTGAAACTATGTGTTATAATTATGTGGTCTTTGTCAGTTAGTCTTTTATCAATTATGGTATTGTCTGCACTGTTGAAACTATATGTTAACTATAACTATATAGTTTGTAGTTCCTTTCCGGGGAACGTGCTAAGACGGTAGTGCGATATCGATACGCAGCAGCCTCTCCGGACTCTGGGCTGGGCATTACCAAACGTTATGTGGTTTTTCTTGTGTGGTCTGTTTTGTGCTTTCTCGTGATACCATTCTGGAGAAGGTTGTCTCATTTTTTAACTGCATTGTATTTGTGGTTTATAAATGACAATAAACTGAATCTGAAAAGGTCCTAAAGTACCTGGGAGTGCACCTGGATGACAGACTTGAGTGGAGCACTATCACCGAGGCTGTGTACAAGAAGGGCCAGAGTCACCTCTACTTCTTGAGGAGACTGAGGTCCTTTGGAGTATGCAGGCCTCTCCTTCACACGTTCTACCACTTTGCTGTTGCCAGTACAATTTTCCGTGCGGTGGTGTGCTAGGGCAATGGCATCAACACGGGTGATGCCAACAGGATCAATAAACTGATTACAAAGACTGGTTCTGTGATAGGAGTCAAACTGGACACACTGGAGGATGTGGTAGAACTAAGGACCCTACAGAAAATCCTGGCGATTCTGGACAATGTTTCTTGTCCTCTGCACACCACCTTGGCTGAACAGAGGAGCACTTTTAGTAATAGACTGAGACAAAGAGTGCTACATGAAGTCAATCTTACTCTCTGCCATTTGGCTCTATAATGAGTCAAGCTGAGAATAAAATATAACTGCAGTACCAGAATAATACACACAAAATGCTGGAGGAATTTCACAGGTCAGGCAATATCTACACAAAGGAATAAACATCAATGTTTTGGACCAAAACCCTTCATCGTGAATGGTAAGGAAAGGGGAGAATGTCAGAATAAGGTAGGGGATGGGGAGAAAAGTACAAGCTGGAAGGTAATAGGTGAAGTCTGGTGAGAGGGAAGTAGATGGGTGGGGAGGGGATGAAGTGAGAAGCTGGAAGGTGATTGGTGAAATCTGGTGAGAGGGAAGTAGATGGGTGGGGAGGGGATGAAGTGAGAAGCTGGAAGGTGATAGGTGAAGTCTGGTGAGAGGGAAGTAGATGGGTGGGGAGGGGATGAAGTGAGAAGCTGGAAGGTGATAGGTGCAAAAGGTAGAGTGGCTGAAGAAGGGGGAAGCTGATAGAAGAGTAGAGTGGACCATGAGAAAAAGGGAAGGAAGGGCATCAGGGGGAGGTGATAGGCAGGCAAGGGGAAGAGAAGGGGAAAGAGGGGAGCCATAATAGATAAAAGAGAAGGAGAGGGGTGAGAAATTACTGGAAGTGATGCTCATGACATCAGATTGGAGACTACCCAGACAAAATACGAAGTGTTGCTCCTCCAACCTGAGAGTGGCTTCATCGTGACAGTAGAGAAGACCACAGACCGAATGGGAACGGGCAGAGGAATCACAGTGGCTGAACCCTGGAAAATCCTGTTTATTGTGGATGTACCTAATCCCTCTGCCTCCACTGATGCTACTTAACTCTCTGAATTCTTCTAGTTTGCTTTTTTGCTCTGGACTGCAGAGCGCTTAAAAGACAGTACCCACCGACTGCTGTATGAGCAGAGGGGACGGAAAGGCTTCTTTGCATCTCAAGCTACAGTGACCCTGTGGAACACCCTGCATTGCCGCTGAGAATACAACTAGGACGTCCAGTAGCAAAACTGAGTGCAGAGCGAGGTCTCGCCTCCTCGTTAACATAAGGCTGGGAGGCTTTTAAAGGACATCTCTGGGAAACCGCCTGGCAAAGTGAATATCTATCAAAAGCCTGTCTGTGTCTCTTTCTCTCCCTGGGGAAATGCCATTTGCTTTCTTGGATGCTTTCAATTGGACAGAATTGAAATAAGAATGACTTCCAATGAATTTTAACCCCAAATGCTGCTTGACACATTGGGCAAGACACACAGATAAATTATTTAAAGCAAAGAAAAAAATGCTGGAAAAGAGACAGTACTGATCTAATGTAGTTAAAGTACTTAGATCAGTCAGTAAGGCAACGTTAGCAAAGACCTGGCAATATACTTTACAGCATAATTAAATAAGAGCATATGGAGCATTGTGGGGATGTCATGATGGCACCAGAATGTGTGGCAACCCTTTTGGGCTACCCTCACCAAACCCTCAGGTGTGTCGGTCATCCACACAAATGACACACTTCACTGTATGTTTCCATGGACGTGGAACAAATAAACTTGAATCCTGAATTGGCAGGAATGTTGGGAGAATTAGGATAAATGGTTGATATGGACTTGGCAATCTATTACTGTGTTTTAAGACTCAACACTGTCCAGTAGAAGAGCAAACTCATAACCGAAGCAAAATTCAGAATTACTCAAGTCATACCTTAGTGTTTATTAGACTGCTAATATCCTTCTTGACAACATTGATGTGCTCTTTAATCTCCCAAAAATGGCCCTGGTCTGCAACCACGACGTTTAAGGACTTCTGGCTTAGCCTCACCTTTGAAAGAATATTTTCTATGTTTGTCCTGGAAAACAGACCATAAATTCATTAATATCAAGTGGTCAGACCTCAAGACACTTCTGTAGCAGGACAGCATCATTTAGGGCTTAGAATAGTTGCTCTTATTTGCAAAATGATTTAAGGGCTGGGAACAAGGATTCAAAGTGAATTCACATATTTGGAAACCATGCGATCCAACACCATTTCATATGGAAAGAGATCACAGAGGAAATGAATAACTTGTTTTGCACATTTTTATCTCTTCACTGTTTTGCATGATTTACATTTTGTATGTTCTCTGTACCTAATTGTCTGAGACACTGCAGCAAGGAAGTCTTTACGGTACTTCTGAAATGTGACAGTAACTTCAACTTGAATGTAGAAGTGCAAGATATTGTTTTAAAAGCAATCTGCCTGGTTACCTTGGGAAACCCCCACAAAGAAAATTCTGTTGCCGACTGGGAACTAAAGGGAACGCAGTGCATAGTTCATCGGTCATGACACCCACATCATGCACAGATACAGCGGCTTGGCTCTACTCCAGCGCCATCCTCTAGTTAGCGAAACAGCAGATGGTTTTGCTTTGCTTATTAAGTCCCTGCCGTGGCAATGTCCGCCGCAAGTGGGAAAAGACCTTCTCAGTTGTCACTATTAATGAGGAAGGGGATTAACAATTTAAACAAGTGAAATTTCAGAGTTAACATCTAAAACAGGTCTATTTTGGGGGTGCAATCTCCAAATTGGGCTCCATCTGCATTTCATTCCTTAGTAATACTGAGAACACTCATCAGAATCATCTGGGTTAATCTTCCAGGTCGCTGACCTTTCTGTGCTCACAGATGCTGCCTGGTCAGGCCAGTCTTTCCAGCATCATTTTTGTGCTTGTTCTGAGTCATTTCACACAAAAAAAAATTTTTTTTTAAATGGCTGGAGAAACTAGAAATTCTGTAACTCCAGAGCAATACACACAAAATGCTGGAGGAACTCAGCAGGTCAGGCAACATCGATGGAAAATAACTAAGGGCTGACTTTTCAGGCCAAGACCTTTCTTCAGGACTGGGAAGGAAGGGAGAAGATGCCAGAATAAGAAATGGGGGTAGGGGAAGGAGAGGAGGATGAGCTGGAAGGTGATAGGTGAAAGCAGGTGGGTGGGAGAGAGGGATGAAGTAAGAAGCTGGGAAATGATAAGTGGAAAAGTTAAAGGGCTGAAGAAGGAATTCGATGGGAGAGGAGTGTGGACCATGGGATAAAGGGAAGGAGGAAGGACACCAGGAGGGGATGATAGGCAGATGAGGAGAAGAGGTAAGAGGTCAGAGTGGGATTGCATAAGAGGGAAGGGGGAGAGGTAAAAATTACCAACAGTTGGAGAAATCGATGTTAACATGCTGGAGAAATTCAGCGCATTACAACCAGCATCTACTGAGGCAAGAGGATGACTGAAATTCCACAAATGCTGTTTGGGTCACTGAGTTCCTCCAGTGGTCACTGGCTACTTGGAAAAAGACTGCAAGCCCGTTAGGTATTTTCCCCTTGTCTCTCCCCACTGATCTTTCGCCTGCTATTTATCCCTGCAAACATGACAAGTGCTATGACTTGCCCCTACATCTCCTCCCATTCTTCACAAACAGTCCTTCCAGATGAGGAAACACTTCACCTGTGAGTCTGTTGGGGGTTCTCTATAGTATCCAGAGCTCCCTCCTCTACATCAGTGAGACCTGACACAGCTTTGCCTCTTATCTTCACTCTGTCTGCCACAAAATTCAGGAGCTCCTAGTGGCAGCCCATTTCAACCTGACTTTCCATTCTCATTGACATGCAAGCTCAGACTCCTCCACTGCCACAATGAGGCCATACTCAGGCTGGAGAAGCATCACTTCATATTCCATCTGGCTAGCCTCCTACATGATGCATGAATATCAATTTATCTTACTTTCGATAATTAATAAACCTTTCTTCTCACGCTTTCCATTCCTCATTCTGGTTACCCTCTCACCTCTTCCCTTTTCCTCACCTGCCCATCCACCTTACTCTGGTTCCCTTCCTCTTCCCCTCTCTTCCATTGTCCACTGTCTTTTCCTATGAGATTCCTTCTTCTTCAGCCCTTCCTTGCTCTCACTTGGGTCTGAGAGTGAGGAACGACCTGCTGTTTCGCTGATTTAAATGCTGGGCCAGAGTGAAAAGTGTCAGGGTGTTGGGGTCAGAGAGACAGGCCAGTATTTGGCTCACTGCTCAGTGAGGTTTACTCATCTCTGCACTGAAATGAGGCTGCGGCTCCTGGACTGACTGTGACCGGCTTCGTGGCTGTGGACTCACCTCTGTGAACTTCAGTTCTGAATGTTATTTGCTCACTTTTATGGTTTGCAAGATTTGTTTTTTTTCTGCACATTGGGTGTTTGTCTTCTTTTTAATGGGTTCTATTGGGTTTCTTTGTTAAGGGGATGAATCACAAGGTTGTATAGAGTATACATAATTTGATAATAAATGAACTTTGAACTTACCACTTCCACCTATCACCTCCCAGCTTCTTTTGCCATCACTTCCTCCCCAAACACCCACCTTCCCCCTCACCTTATCTCCTCTTCCCCTCCTCCCAACCTCTTCATCTAGTTTCTGCCCCCTCCTTTCCAGTCCTGAAGATTCTCAGCATGAAATATTGACCGTTTTTTTTTGCTGTCTATAGATGCGGCCTGACCAGTGTCGACAGAATATATTGTGTATAAAAGTATTTACATAATTTGCATTTGTGTAGTGGAGCTCACAAAACTCTCTGGAATCAAATTAGAGACCGGGCAAGATCTTTCAACACAGCAAGATCCCCCAACATCATCAAACAAGAGTTACTTAGAGCAACGCAGACAAAATGCAGGAGCAGCGCAGCAGCCAGACAGCATTTATGGAGGAGAATAGCAGCTGACGTTTCGGGCTGAGACTTTCGAACCATCAATGTTGCCCGTCTTGCTGAATTCCTCCAGCATTTCTTTGTGCGCGTTATCGCTCAAGATTTCCAACATCTGCAGAACCTCTCGTGTGAGGTTGCAACTGAAAGCCTACGCTTGTGCAGTCAGAAGCTGAAACACACTCAAAGTAACCACAAAACAAAAATCCACATCCAAAAGCACTTTTAGAGCCTGAGGGAAGAGTTGGGGATAGGTCCCGACGCAATGTAGGGAACTTGTTTATGGGCAGCAGCCTACTACAGAGAACAGTGCAATAATGACAGCAAAACAGAAAATGCATGGGAAAGCAACTCAGCACAGGAGGGTGTATCCGCGGAAAGAGAAACAGTTTGGGGACCGTGACCCTTCATTGCGACCGGGAAAGAGAGAAGTGCAAGGCTTTCAGTATGGGGAAGGTGTGGGAGAAGGTGGAGAGAATGAACGGTGGGTCAAAATGGCACAGTGGGGGCAGTTATCAGAACATTCAGTCTGTGTAGTGAGTAGCTGATGTCATGGAAGTGGGACACGTCTGAATACTGAACAGAAGCAGAATCAGAATCAGGTTTAACATCACTGGAATATGTCGTGAAATTTGTTAACTTTGCGGCAGCAGTACAATGCAATATATAAGAATAGAGAAAAAAAGAACATAGATTACAGTAAATATATATTTAAATAGTTAAATTAAATAAGTACTGCAAAAATAGAAATAAAAATGTAGTGAGGTAGTATTCATACGTTTGATGTCCATTCAGAAATTGGATGGCAGAGGGGAAAAAGCTGTTCGTGAATCATTGAGCGTGTGCCTTCAGGCTCCTGTACCTCCTCCCTGATGGCAGCAACGTGAACAAGGTATGACCTGGGTGACAGGCGTCCTTAATGATGAATGCTGCCTTTTTGAGGCATTGCTACTTGAAGATGTCCTGGATACTATGCATTTTTCTATGCGTAAAATGAAAAATGCAGGAAAGCAAAGCATCGGAGAAAAAGTTAATGTTTTTAGATGAGGGGCACCATCATCTGACAAAGACAGAGAATTAAGCTGGTTTGGTGGGCTACGAGATATCAGTAGAACCGATGGGACCTCTCTGTTAGTGAAGAGCAGTAGCAGATTGGATACGGTATGACCCAATAATATGATTATCACGCAATAACCTGCTGACACAAGAGATTCTGCAGAAGCTAGAAATCCAGAGTAACACACACAAAATGCTGGTGGAACACTGCAAGTCAGGTAGCATCTATGGAGAGAAATAAACAGTCGATGTTTTGGGCCAAGACCCTTCATCAGGACTTACAACCTGCTTTAGTGATCATATTGAAGCCTTTGTCAAAGACCCATGGAGATCTCTCCCAAATTCTTCAAAATATGCCAGAGGTAGATATTTCCAAAGAAAACCAGAGATTGAATCCATCCCTAAATCCACAGATTTATTCAGCAAGATTGGAAAGTAAAGCAACAGGAATGGTCCAAAATTCCTTTCCTCAGCTTCCCCCCACTCTCCCCTTTGTTTCTTGTTTCTATATCACAAGTACTATTTCTTGCAGAGGCCACAAAACGAAGATCATTTTTTATAGCATCTTAGCTTATCCTTCTAGATACATCCAGGAGCTTTCCTCCTACACACCATCTGCCTCGCCGTTGGTTCAAAGTTTTTGCCTCCACCATCCTTCTAAGCATGTTATTCCTGTGACTACCCTCTCTTGTGAGGACAACATGGCATCTGTCTTAAGTTTAGCTGGCTATCAGTTTGAAGTTCTCTCATATGTGTTATCTGTCCAAACATACTCTCATAGAGAAAAGCCAAATTCTCTCTGATTTCCTCATGACCCAAGTCTTACATCACTTGAGATCAAAATTCAATTCAATTCAAGTTTGTCATTCAAATATATGTGAATACAGTCGGCCCTCCTTTTCCGTGAGGGATTGGTTCCGCGAACCCCCCCCCCCCCCCCCGCAGATACCAAAAAATGTGGATGTTCAATTCCCTTATATAAAATGGCATAGTATTTGCATATAGCCTACACACATCCTCCCGTATACGTTAAATCATCTCTAGATTATTTATAATACCTAATACGATATAAATGCTATGTAAATAGTTGTTAAACTGTATTGTTTAGGGAATAATGACAAGAAAAGAGGTCTGTACATGTTCAGTACTGACGCAACCATCGTAGCTCTTCTGGGAACACTGATGCCGTCTCGGCATCAGCCGATTCAGATTCTCCCGTGATCTTTACGTTCTTGAGGCTGTAGCGCTTTACATAGCTAGCCAGCCATCCCTTACTAGCCTTAAACTCCTTCCTCTCGCTCGCAACACAAGACGCGAGGCAAACAATGCTCAAACAACGAGTGCTGGAGAGAGAACTTCCGGGTTTTCCCGATCCACGGTTGGTTGAATCTGCGCATGCGGAATTCGCGGATAAGGAGGGCCGACTGTACTCACGAACACGGCCAAACGAGACAGGGTTACTCTGAGCCAGGGTGCAAAACACAGTTACCAACAGTCGCACATAGCACAAAGCCCACACAGCATGCCTAATGTAGACAGATACAGCCACACAATAAAGAGTCCAAACACAAGCCGTCCAGTGCCGACGACCACAATACAGCTTGTCTTCTGCCGAGGGAACACCGGGGGGTGGGACGAGCACCGACTCCAGCCTGGATGCCACGCCACACTGCCCCCAGTGCAGCGCACCGGATCAGACGCCTCTCCCCTGGCGGCTGTAAACCGACAACGCCACAGCTTGAGGCCTAGTTCTCACACACACAAGGTAGCAAGCACAAATAGTTTATCAATAAAACATAACTGCAATAAAAAAAATATATATATACATATAGTCCAGTCACTGAGTGCATTGAAATCTTCAGGCGACCACCATAGACCTTGTCTTCTACTGAACAAACACTGGTGGGGGGCGGGGCAGCTCCAACTCACCCCATATCCATAAAATGCACATACTGTACCTACACCATATGGTTACATTCTAGTATACCCCATTGTTGTTACATCAATGTATCTAACAGGATGGCATGGTAGCATTGTGGTTATCGTAACACTATTACTGTGCTAGCTGTAAGATTGTGGTTCAATTCCCACCACTGTCTGTGAAGAGTTTGTACATTCTCCCTGTAACCACACGGGCTTCCTGCGGGCGCTCTGGTTTCCTCCCACATCCCAAAGGTGTTACGGCTGGGGTTAGTGAGTTGTGAGCTTGCTATACTGGTGCCAGGAGCGTGGCAACGCTCGCAGGCTGTCCAGCACAATCCTAAGCAAGACACACAAAATTCTGGATGAACTTAACAGGTCAGGGAGTATCCAAGGAGAGGAAAATAGCGATCTGTTTTAGGCTGAGACTTCATCAGGATCTTTAAGTGGAACATGGGGTGGAGGGGGGGGGGGGGGGGGGGGAGAACAGAGATAAAGATAAGTTTGATAGAAGGATCCCATTGAGGATGGTGGAAGCTACGGAAAATGCATCCGGCATAATTCTCACTGATTTAATTTGAGGCAAACAATGCAATTGACTGTAAGTGCCGATGTACATGTGAAAATTAAAGCTAATCATTCATCTTCAGAAGCATTGCACAGCCTCCCCGGGTTACAAGTAACCTGACAGAAATCTGACTTTACGCAGATTCTCCCGTACACTGTTAAAGCGTTTTTCAAGCTAGAAATAATAATATACAGTATATCATAGTATTCACTAATGGCTGGATAGAGTACCAATACCATTGGTTTAATTATATACAAAGTTCAAAGTACATTTTATTGTCAAATTATGTAAAAATTTTACAACTTTGAAAATCATCCGCTTAACGGGCAGCCACAAAACAAGAAACCAAAAAACCAAAAAGAAAATTTAAAAAAACATATCCAATGAGCAAAGAGGAAAAAAAAAACAAATCAAATGATCCAAGCAATAAAGCAAGCATCAGCACATTCCGAATGAAATTGAGTCCATAAACCTGAAGCCAGAGCTGGAACAGCCAGAGCGGGCCCACAGTCTCAGCGTCAGTCCATCAGACAGAGGCCAATCACCGCGAAGCTCACAGGCACTAAGCCCAGACCAGCCGGGGTATGATACAACCTCGGTGCCGAGGAGTGCAGAGTAACACGTCACGGGGCAGAACCGGCTCCACCCTTGCCACCGGACCCGAAATCTTGCCTTTTCAGTCCATCTGGCCTGGCGTTTAACTTGTCCAAGCAACGGGTGGTTCCCCAGACTCCACTGCAGTGACACACTTTGGGCCGCTTCTGGCCCATACACGACCTTTCCAAATCGGCACGGCACTTACATGGATCAAAGCTCGCTCCTGGTTTAGGTGGACAGGCTCTGAAACAGCTCCGCTTCAGTTTTTCGCCACTTCTCTTGGTTCAACTATGTCTCCAATTCCAACTCCAACTGACTCCATCTTCTCCTGGAAAACGCCTTGACCTTGCTCCAGCTCTGTCTTGCACCAACACACCTCGACCTTTGGATCAGCCTTGCTTTTTCAGTGATCGTTGGCCAGAATTTTCCATATAAAAAGTGTTACTTACTCAAATTTCTTGCTTTGAGAACCACCAGTAAGCTGTCACCCACGTTCAGCAGCGCCATCTTAAACTGGAAGGTTCAGTGTTAAAGAATGAACATCCAATGAACTGAGAGAATTTGTATGTATGTGGAGTCATACAGCATGGAAACAGGCCTTTCAGCCCAACTGGACAATACTGACCATCTTCCCTGAGTGATGCAATATGGGCCACTACAGAAAACAGACGGAGAAATCAGATTACAGACTGTTCTCAGGAATGGATCCCAGGATCTGCCTGTATATCCTCTTCACTGCAAGTGCGTAGATGCCTTGAAAATGCACAGAGGCACTTAATACCGCCCACTTTATTCACAACTCCATCACTGAGTGAAGACTTCTTTCCTGGCATTAGGCAGCGTCTTTATAAGACTGCTTCGGGAATGATGTATACAATTCTGGTCCCTCCACATAAGTTTGCACTTGGAACAGAAAGAGTTCACGGGCACCCTAGATTGCAGAGATGCAATTTACTGTGCCTCAGGAGTTTATTCTCTGGAGTTTATAAGAATAAGACCTACCTCTACAAGCTACAAAATTTTTGGTTGACAGAAAAACAACTTTACACAGATTCTCCCGAACATTGTCAAAGCCACATCACACATGAAAAAAGTGGTCAACCATTCGGGACTGAGAGAAGTTTCTTCAACTACAGGGCAGAGTACACTCAGTAGTAACTTAATTAGGTACCCCTGTACATCTGCTCATTAACACATTACCCAATTAGCCAACAATGTGGCAGTAACTCAAAGCATAAAAGCACACATCCATGGTCGAGAGGTTCAGTTGTTCAGACCAAACATCAGAATGGAGAAGAAATGTGATCTAAGTGACTTTGACCATGGAATGATTGCTGGTGTCAGATGGGGTGTGTTGAGTATCTCAGAAACTGATGATTGCCTGAGATTTTCATACACAACAGTCTCTAGAGTATATGGTAAACAAATTTGATCCTTGATGCACTTCCCTGAAAATGCTGCTCGCTGTTTTAAACATTATCCACTGCCATTGTCTTGTTTATGCTTTCTTCACTGTCTTATGTAATTTATGTATAACTAATGTATAAGTTATGCTCTGTGTGTTGTCTGTGTCATCATGGATGTGATGCTGCTGCAGGTTTTTCACTGTACCTGTATCTCACCGTACTTGTGCACGTGACAATAAATTCCACTTTAATTTGGTCTAGAGATTCCCAAGAAATGCAACAGAAGAATGCAAGAATTTATGCCTAGCCAAGGTGAGCGGGCTTCAGCTGAATATTCAAGAGTAGTGTCAGGAAGTATTCCTTCACTCAAGCAATAGTAGGAATCTAGAACAAGTTGTTCATCAAATGATAAAGTACTACGTAACAGAAGCAGGCTATTCAGCCCATCTAGTCCATACTGAACTGTTATTCTGCTTCATCCCATTGACCATAGCTCTCCATAACCCTCCCATCCATGTACTTATTCAAACTTCTCTTAAATGTTGCAACTGAACCCACATCCACCACTTCTGTTGGCAGTCTGGTCCCCATGCTCACCACCCTCTAAGTGAAAAAGGTCTCCCTTAAATATTTCACCTCTTCATCCTTAATCTAGTCTCAATCTCAGTGGAAAAAAACATGCTTGAATTTACCCTATGTATACTGCTCATAATTTTGTCTACCTCTATCAAATCTCCCCCTCATTCTCCTACGCTTCAGGGAATAAAGTCCTAACCTATCCAATTTTTCCCTATAACTCAGGTCCCACTAACATCCTTGCAAGTTTTCTCTGATATTTTAAGGGATAATTTTATAAGGATAGTTAGGACTATGAAACCAGGATATGCCAATGAAATTGAGGAACAGAATCACGTACAATCTAACTGAGTGACAGAACAAGTTTAAGGGTAACTGGCCCACCTCAGCTGAGTTGTCAATAACCACATCCATTTCTTGGTGTCTCCTGTTGGTTATTTGTTTCTGCCTCAGTAACGATGTCAAGCTTTGAATCTCTCTCTTTGATTGCCATCAGATCAAGCAAAACACATTTGCATGCTGCAGTGCTTTCTTGGAAAGTGCATCTATTTGAAGGACACGCTTGTTGACACAGTCACCCTTCCACTCTACTGGACACAACGAGGCTGGAAGCATGAGGTCGCCGATGACGTCATAAGACAGGACCTTGAACATTATAAGCCCAGAGCAAAGAAACGTAATGTGATCTTGAGCACGGTGCTGTCGAGGACAGGAGGATGGCAGCTCCAGTTCAGCTGATCCTACAACAGACTGAAAACACTATGAACCTTCAGCCGAGAAAATAAATTAAGACTAATCTGATTATAAACTCAAGAGATTCTGCAGATGCTGGAAATCCAGCATAATACACACAAGATCTTAATGGAACTCAGCAGGTCAGAGAGCACCAATGGAGAGGCCAAGATCCTTCATCAGGATTCCGTTGTCTTGATTAAAGGTCTCGGCCCAAAACGTCATCACTTTATTAATCTCCATTGATGCTGCCTGACCTGCTGAGCTCCATTAATACCTTGTGTCTGTTACTCTGAATTTCCATCGTCTGCAGAATCTCTTGTGTTTATGGGTAAATGGGTTTAGCTGAGTTAGGCAACTAGGTCAGCACAGACCAGTTGGGCCGAATGGCCTGTTCCCATGCCATTTAGCTCTATGATTCGACGACCCTATGATCTGCTGCATCTTTGTCCTGCCCAACTTCCTTCGCAACTGGCTGAACTTCAAACTGCGCTACTGCGGTGTTTTCATCGCATGGAATTTGCCCACCTCCCCTCCCCACCTTCGCAGTGCTCCTCCATAGACAGGGTTCTAGACATATGTACTCCTCCATAGTACATTGTTCATCTCACCCAAAAGGGTGGCGGCTCAAGCCTTCACTGTTCCCTGAAATAAATTTCACGTGGTATTTAGTCTGACAAATCTAGGTCACAAATGGTCAAAACAAGCTGTCACAGTGAAAGCAAATCTGGCCTCAGTCCAAACGTCAGCTTCCTTCTGAGTTTATGTTTCGAACTAGGTTTCAGCCCCTGGATGGATTAGTATTGGTTTGCTTCGAACACGGGCAGAAGCAAAGTAATCTGCTCGAGGAGGCAATGCCACTCCTTTCCATGAATGTAACTCCACCCTACAGAAAGGAAACAAGCCCTGTAAAATGTCAGCCTTGTCACATTCCAGCCAGGTCTCATCACACATGAGGTGCCAGTAACATATGTATTGTTCACTTTTTCATTTGTGTTGCAAATGCACCTTATTGTTTTGTTTATGTAGAGTTAGTGTGAAACAGGCCCTTCCAGCCACCCACCTAGCCAAAGTGCAGGACAATTTACAACGACCAACTAACCTACTAACCACTCGAATTTCCTTAGCGCATAGCCCCCTATTTTTCTAAGCTCCATGTACCTATCTATGAGGTTCTTAAAAGACCCTAGCGTATCTGCTTCCACGGCCGTGCATTCCAAACAGCCACCACTCTCTGTGTGAAAAACTTACCCCTGACATCCTCACATACTATTTCCAAGCATCTTAAAACTATGCCCCCTCGTGTTAGCCATTTCAGCCCTGGGAAAAAGCCTCTGGCTATCTAAAATGATCAATGCCCCTCATCATTTTATACACCTCTGTCAGGTCACCTCTCATCCTCCGTTGCTCCAAGGAGAAAAGGCCAAGTACACTCAACCTATTCTCATAAGTTACATCCTCCAATTCAGGCACCATCCTTGTAGATCTCCTCTGCACTCTCTCTATAGTATCCACATCCTTCCTGTAATGAGGTGAACAGAACTGAACACAGTACTCCCAAGTGTGATCTAACTAAGGTCTTATTTAGCTGTAACATTACCTCATGGCTCTTGAACTCAATTCCACGGTTGATGAATGCCAACACACCATATGCCTTCTTAACAACACTCTCAATGTGTGCAACAGCTTCAAGTGCCCTATCGACACAGACCCCAAGATCTGTCAGATCCTCCACACTGCCAATAGTCTTACCATTTACATTATATTATACCTTCTGTGTTGTGTGACAGTTATATGTACTGTGTTGTGCACTTTGGTCCAGAGGAACATTGTTTTGTTTGCCAGTATAACCTATATGGCCGAATGACAATAAACTTGAACTTAATTAGAAGCAGCCCAAAGCACTTTACTGCTGTCATGTCTGGAAGGCCACTACACAGGTTGGATGCAGAATGAAAACAGTAATCTGCTCAAGAACATACAGTAGCAGCCAATATTACAGTGAAAATGTCCTTTCTATTCAAAGCAAACCATGCTTAAATTTACCAACTGATTACCAGTACAGTCAATTACAATGCATGTTAATCATCATAGCTTAATGTACATGCTTTGCTAACATGTATTAACAAATAACTACAGTCTGAGAGCCTTAACACGGTGGCCTATCAAGTCCATGTCAACCATCAAGCATCTACGCCAATGCCTCTCTTTCCTCAGCAGGCTGAGGAAATTTGGCATGACCCCAATGTCCCTCACTGATTTTTTATTGATGTACCATACAGAGCATCAATTCATATGCCCCACAGCTTGATATGCCCACTGCCAGACCGAGTAGGCAGGCTATGCTTGTGCCAGAATGGGAGCTGCTCCCTGCACATTTTTGGATGCATTGGTAGTTCACACAAACAGCACACTCGACTGTATGTTTCGATGTACTGTACATGTGATAATAAATCAGAACCTGAATCTGCCTTGTCCACGATGTTCATGATAGGACCACTTCCATTTTGGGGAATTCTGTATGGGTAGTGTCCAACATGGGCATCAATTCCTCTAACTTCCAGTAATTTTTCACCCTCCCACTTCCCTTTCTTCTGTTCCCCACTCTGACTCCCCCTTGCCTCCTCTTCTCCTTGCCGGCTTATTGCCTCCCCCCTGGTGCCCCTCCTCCTTTGCTTACTCCTCTCTGATCAGATCCCTTCTTCTCCAGTCCTTTTCTTTTTCCACCCATCACCTTCCAGCCTCTCACGTCACCTCCCCTCCCCCACCCACTTGGCTTCACCTATCGCCTTCCAGCTTGTACTCCTTCCCCTTCCCCCACCTTCTTTTTCTTTGCAGATCTTTTTATTATTATTATTCAAAAATAACACAGGTACATCGAAGTAACGACACTTACAATGTCTCAAAAAAAAAGTACTCCTTCCCCTTCCCCCATCTTGTTATTATGGCATCCCCTCCCTTGCTTGCCAGTCCTTGTAAAGGGTCTTGGCCCAATACACCAGCTGTTTATTCCTTTCCATAGAAACTGCCCGACTTCCTCCAGTATATTGTATGCTCTATTCTGCTCTGTCCAAGAGTGTAAGAAGCAGCAGTTGTGAATGCAGAGGAGTTCATCCCTCAAACCAACCTCCTCCTCCAATGACTTTGTCTTCACTTCCCACCGTCTCTGGAGAGTGCTCGGCATAATCAAGGAGCCTCTCTGGCACTTTAGTTCTTTCTTCTCCCTCTACCGATGGGCAGAAGATACAGTACAAAAGCTTGAGAGAACATACCACCAGGCTGCAGTACAGCCTCAAACCCACTGCCAGACTCTCAAGCAGATTAAAATGAAAAGTTAATCTCCCAGTCTGCCCTGACCTTTGCACTTTGTCTACCTGAACTGCACTTTCTCTGTAACTATAAAAGCTCATGCTACACTGCTTTCTCAGTGTACAAGATTATTTGGCATGTATACATCAAAACAGTCAGAGTAACGTGTTGTCCTGTTCGCAATTTACATATTGTTCTCATCGCTACCATCGGGAAGGAGGTACCGAAGCTGAAGGCACACACTCAGTGATTCAGAAACAGCTTCTTCCCTCTGCCATCTGATTTCTGAATGGACATTGAACCCATGAACACGACCTCATTACTTATTTACCGTAGATTCCGGACTACAGAGCGCACCTGATTAAAAGCCGCTGGCTCTAATTTTAGAAATAAAATCAATTTTTTAATTGTAAAGGCCGCACCGGATTTTAGGCCGCACCGGATTTTCGGCCGCAGGTGTCCCACGTTGTAATATGAGATATTTACACAGAAAGATATTACACGTGAGGATTTTTTAACTTTTAATTAAATCCATATGGTAACAAAAACAAATACATATTGCAAATGCTTTTTTTCGAACCGTGCCCGTAACGCGGCTACTTTTAAATATACGTTGCGTATACTTCTTTACTGAACAACATTCCAATATCTCCTAACGACTGGTAAAAAATATATATACTGCAGCCTACCAGAAAAAGTTATTGATCACCTTTAACTTAAAAGCAGCGTTCGCTCAGATCCAAAGCCGCTCGCGTAATGCGCTCCCTCCCTCCGTCCCGTTTCATCGCAAACCGGCATTTTCCCACAAGACACCGCGAAACCGGGTGTGACGTCATAGCATCCCGCGCTGTAGTACAGAAAACAAATATAGTTAAAACTCTTCTAACTTTAACTAGAAAACGAATTACTAAGCGAAAATATTATAAACTAAGTAACTGCCATAAGGCAGCACAATGCTTCGAGTGTTTTCCATGTTGATGAGGGTGAGTACAAATGACTGATTTACAATAATTTAATTGTGAAAGTGCGCTTGATTTATCGTACAATTTCATTGGACCTCTGTGAACTACTCATCAATTTTATTGGTCTACTGTTATGAGGCAAAATGTTTACGAGGCGGCATGAAAAAAATCATGTATTAGCCGCTTCGGATTAAAGGCCGCAGAGTTCAAAGCTGTTCAAAATGTGGGAAAAAAGTAGCGGCTTAAAATCCGGAATCTACGGTAACTATTTAATATATTGTGGTGAGCATTTGGGTCCACAATGACAGGCGAGGAAGCTCGTTAACTCAGCAACCGTCGTTGTCCACCTAGGCGGGGATGCTGGTCTGTGTTGGGGAGAACACCGGGACGGATGATAGTGATGGTTGACCCTGTGTCCACCAACGCATGGCATCTGACGCCCTCCTCCCCAACGCAGTCCACGTATAAACCTTGTTCTTCACCGAAATGGCGCTCCAGAGGGATTCTGCTGGAGGTTTCGGGTGGCGCAGCCTGATTGGCGATTCCCGAAGGTTGCTCTGAGCTGTGGTGCGGGGCAGTCCCAGGCCAAATGACCTGCCTCACTGCACCGGTAGCAAAGGTCATTTCGTGGCCACTGGCGGGGTCGGCGTGACGCTGGTCGGACCGGTCTCATTGGCTCCTCATCAGTTTCGTCCTCACCCTCAGTGACACAAGCCCGGGCTCGCGGTGTGCGGGGCGACACTGAAACACCTTGGGGGGCTGAAATTGCTTCTGCCCTCTCCACCTCGTCCAGCGACGATGGCGATGTCAAGCGAAGGTGCTGCCGAAGGCGTTCCAGCATCAGCGCCTTTACGAAGGCATGGAGGGCAAGTTCTTCCTGGGTCACGGGAGGGAACGGGGTGCAGCCATGCCAAGCATGGTGGCAAAGATCATCTGCCAATGCCCCAGACTTCCTCCCATACAACACTGTCTGCCTCACAGTACTTGCCCTCTGCTCGAAATGCAGTTCCATAGCCACTACGAGGGCCCTGTAGTCACACTGCTCTGCCGGTGTAAGGTCGAGGAGGGCCCACAGGGCATCTCCTTCCAGTGCCAGGGCAAAGGAAGTCTGACTCAATGGGGCTCCACCCGTTGTGCTATGCAGCAAGTTTGACTTGCGCCGGCTGGTACCATCGTATCTGGGGAGCTTCAGTGTGGACTTTGTGGCGCTAAATCGTTGAGGCCCAGTGATCTTCATGCTCCGGCTGCATCTGCCATGATGCCCATCCCCCATGGCTATGGCATCTTGGGTTCTCCAGTGCAGGTCACTACAGACACGAGTGATGCACTCCACTCCGTCCACCTGGTTGGACTCACTGGGTATGCTCACTCCGTCGGGGCTCCCTGGGAAGGCACAATGCTTGGTTCCCAGGTCCTCCCTCCGGGTCTCGTCTTCATGAGCCCTGCCCGTGGGTGCAGGGGAGGCATACTCCTCGGTCCCTCATCTTATCTCCCAGGTCTTAAGGCACTCTATCCAATATTGTAGGTCTTCAATCTCGTCGTCGATCTCGCATCCCTCTCCTGACACCAATGTGGCGAGCATTTGGTCCATAATGACAGACAAGGAAGCTTGTTAATTCAACAACGGTTTTATTGTGATAGACACGAAACAGACCAGGCACCGTGACCCACAGTGAACCCAACCAGTCTCACACCGACGGGGGTGGTGACCATCACACACCCCGGATACAGTTAGGGTGACCTATAAATACACAAGCAAATAACTGTATGACCCAAGCTAAAATGTAACAATAAATTAACTGGAACTTCCCACCATAGTCCCACAAAAGCATTTTAACGCAAGAACAATAAACAGTACTGGTCATTAGAAATGCAGGTGTGGGCTGTTGCCCCCCACCAGGGCATCACAATACCTATATACTCATAAGGTAACGTAAACGGTGGAAGCATAGAGAATTCACAACCACCGACATTGAGTTGGGGTTTCACTTTAAGAGGCTGGTCTGATGTCATGACGTGATTATGTAAAGGGTTTTTAGTGCACTTTGTGTTCAGTTGTTTGGTGTTCAATAAGTGGGTTGCCATGGCCTTTCTGAAACACCTCCGCCGTTTTATTTGCGAAAACCTACATACTGAGTGTAATTCACAATCTTTTCTATTAGTGTGTGTCGTAATGCTGCTGCAAAGCTAACAAATTTCATTATATATGCTGGTGATAGCAAACTTGAATCCAATTCTGATATTAATATTTTTATGATCTATGTTAATGGTACACAAAACACAAGCATCTCAGTACATGTGACAATGATAAACCAGTACCAATCCAAAACTAATCTCAACTGAATCACCCCATATTCACATCAACTCCTTCAAAGGCTACCCCTCAGCCACACATATCAAGGGAAATTAATAGTGACCAATTATTAATCAAATGTAAAGATCTAATCAATCACCTGCAACACCCCACCATTTCTGCATCAAGCACCCCACAGCTTCCTGCTAACCTTGGGGGCAGAGGTGGTGCCAATGTACTGTTCCTCCTCTGTGCTGGATGGCTGATTCATAGAGAGTGGTACAAAATGGTTCTTCACCCTATAGAACAAACAGACACTATCCAGAGATTCCTGTAGGCACCAATTCAACGATATTATTTCAAACAGTTATCAGGACAATGAACAATGACACTAATTCAGAGCTTTCCACAGTGACCAGGCAATACTTATCCCTCCATTAAGAACCTGAAAATAGATCATCTACTCCCATTTATAAACAGACAATTTAGGAACTGAAGTAGACCATTTGGCCCCTCTGACCTCATTCACCATGCCATAAATTCACAGTTGATCTGACTCAGTTCAACTCTGAATTCCCTGCAGCAACCTTTCATATTCACGCTTATTAAGAATCGTCCAAGAGGGCCACCACCTTGTTGTTGGGTTTGGAGGCTTGCGTGCCTCAGTGACCCGGTGAGCTATATCAGTAGGCTCTTGGTAGGGTCATCCATGCCAAACAGGTCAAAGAGTAATGAACAGGTTAAGAGTGGTCCACTGGTCCTCCAGGTTCGGGGGTTCAGCTCAGGGCTGACCAACCTGACTGGTAAAACAAAATTGCTACGGAAAAAGCAATGGAGAATCCTTCTACCTCTGAGTGTGCCAATATTCCTGAGTCTCCACCTGGGATTTGCACAACAGACAGTAGTGAAAACTGAGAGGAAGCTTTTGACATGATAAAGGAAGCCCTGGATGCTGCCAGAAAAGGAAGACTTTCATTTCTACCCTAAATGCCAGCAACTTGACAGGCAGTACGTAAGTAAGTTAAGAAGAATCTAAAATACTGAAGCCTTGGCTTCCGCCTGCCTTTGAGGGACAGAGTTTTGCATGACACATAGCCCTTGGAGAAAGAAAATATTTGCTTCATTGCTTTCTTATTAGCTTGGCAGCTTGGAACACGGCTTTACTAGAATGTGTGGAACTTATGTAATGCTCCCATTCACTCCCAAGCTGGTTATGCTTTGTTCTTTATAACAACAGCATTCGTGACACCACCCAAAGTGAACTCATCACACATTATTTACATTTCTATGGTTGAAATCATTTAGTGTTTAACTATTAAAATAATTTTTAAAAACTGAGGAATACTCTGCCCTGCCCACTAACCTTGAAGTTAAATCAGCAAATCCTGGGGCCGATGCCTGTGGATGTAATCTGTGATCAGTAAGTCCTGGGATTGACCCCAGAGATCAGCGAACCTCAGAGGGCAAAGCTGAAGGTCAAAGTCCAGAGCTCAGTGCGTTAGGAGGTAAAAGTCTAAAGGTCAAAGACCAGAGAACAGAGTCCAGAATTAGGAGCCCAAAGCCGAAGCCCCAAGCCAGCTTGTCCAAGGGTCAGAGTCCAAAGCCAGGGACAGGTGGCACGGAGGAAGCCCACCCTGCGGCTGGAGGCCTGTGCGTATGGTGTGGGCTGCTTTGCTGCTGCTCTGCTGACCACTGCGGTGCCGGAATGTGTGACAACACTTGCGGGCTGCCCCCAGCACACGGTTGTTAACGCGTGCAGTGCACGTGAGTCTGAATCTCCCTCACAGGTCTACGTAAGGCCATCACACCTGCTTCCAGCAGTTCCCCTCAGCAGCTTCTTCCAGGCACGTACCACTCTGTATAAAGAAATGAACCGTAGAGCACTAATTCCTTAAGTGGGGTCATGAGAAGTTGTCCCAGGCTATTCAATGACTTTGAGGTGAAGGTTGAGCATGGTAACATAGCAGTTAGTGTGATGCTATTACAACTGGGGTATCACAGTTCAGAGATCAATCCCGGCGCCCTCTGTAAGAAGTTTGTACGTCCTCCCCATGAACGTGTGGGTTTCCTCCGGGTGCTCTAGTTTCCTCCCACTGTCCAAAGATGTACCGGTTAGTAGGTTAATTGGTCATTGTAAATTGTCCTGTGATTAGGATAGGGTTAAATCGGTGGATGGTGCAGCTCATTAGTCTGTAAGGACCTGTCCACCATTGTACCTTTAAATAAATAAATAAATAAATAAATAAATAAATATTTCAAATAAAGAAACGCCTCCAGATTGGAGCTAAATCCTCAGGATATTCATGCTGCCCTGGAAGCCATGGTACAGCCTGCAATCCCCGACCCAGGCTCCATCTGACCACTTCGGAACCGATGCCTGCATTTGTGGCACATCACACCTCACGCCCACTTAACCCCCGGCCAAGGCTGGAACGGCGCTCCCTGAAGCGCACACACACACACACACTGAAGCCAAACTGATGCCTGGCTCTCGGTGTCCAAAATTGATAGTGAAGCCTGTGTTCGTCACTGCCCACAGAGCCCCCACACTCTCACTTTCTTTCTCCACATCGTCAAGCAGATCTCTGATGCATTCCATGAGGTGATGTGTGAGAGGATATTCAGAGAAACTGCAGTTGAGAGATAGGGAGAAATAAGAGCACATTTATCCATCTCTCTCTCTCTGTATATATACATACACATTTAGACACACACACATACAGTACATACATACACACACACACAGTATATATACTACACAAATAGACATGCACACTGTGTGTGTGTATACATATATATATACATACACACACACACACACACACACACACACACACACATATATACACATGCACTGTTGAGAGTGTGACTGTGAGTGCGAGTGTAAGAGAGTTAGAGTGAGTATAGGAGAGTGAGTGAGAGCCACAGCGAGTATAATTATATATTCTTGATAAAAATCTCTCCCATGAGTCTGTACCCCTGGTCATCTCTCATTTCCTTGATATATCCAGCGTTCCTACAAAACTTACTGCTGGACCCATTTCTATACCCTTTCAGGGACTGCAGAGTCGTACAGCAGGTAAACAGGTCCTTCAACCCATGTGCTTCAGGCCGATCAAGATAGCCGTCGAAGCTAGTCCCATATTCCTAAACCTTTCCTAACCGTGTATCTGTCAAGGCATATCACAATAAGTTGGTATACCAAATAAGCATCTCTTCAGCTGGGAAAAGAGCTCAGTAGGACTGTGTAGTAGTAATGGACACGATCCAAAGATACAAGCTCAAATCAATGTGTGTTTTTATTTTCTGTAGCAGAAATGATTGGAACATTTAAGAGGTATTTATATAGGCATGAGGGACATAGACCACACGTAGGCAAGTGTGCAGGTTAATTTGGCATCATTTGACAGCATAGACATTATAGACCCAATGGCCTTCTCCTGTGTTTTCCTGTTCTGTGATCTCTCCCTGCGGAATGAGGATTTCAATTCAAGTAATTGAATTTTTAAAAAGTCAAAAAGTTAGTCTCAATAACACCGACCATGAAATTCCACAATTTTAAGTAAGAATGCATTTGGCTCTCAAATGTCCACTGGGGAAAGAAATCTGCCGTTTAATCAATCTGGCCTGTGTGCAACTCCAGACCAACCAAACTGGCCGAGGCTCATTTTCTCTCCCAAGATGGATAAATCTGTTATTGCCAGCAATATCCACAACCTGTGAACAAATTTAAAAAGCGATTATTAAATCTGTGCCCTTTTGCTACTAATAGTACTTCTGAAATTACATCCAGGCTGATTAAAGGCATCAAATACCGCAGAAGCCTGAAATATAACACAAGGAAGTGTATCGGGTGCCGTACAAATCCAATAACACCAGGGATAAAGAGGAAGATGCGTCAGGGAGCCCAATTGAAGGAGAAAGGCATCAAATGTCCTATTCATTCTTTTGCTGTTCTGAGGATGACTAACTAGTTATGAATTTATTTAATATTAATATAATTAGAAAAGAACTCTAGAACAGAATTAAGGAAGCCAGGAGGGGCCATTAAGAAGTCCTTGGCAAGTAGGATTAAAGAGAATTCCAAGGCTTTCTATACATATTTTAGGAGTAAGAGGATAACTAGGCAACTGGGAGGACCAGTTTAGGATAATGAAAAAACAACGTGCTTGGAGGCAGAATACTTTGTGTCAGTTTTTACCAAGGAAGCCGTGGGGGATCAGTGTGGAAACTGCTAATATGCTAGGCCATTTTGCAGATTAAGGAAGAGACGCTGTTGGGTCTCTTAAAGAGAGAAGATCAGCTTTATGTGTCACACACGCATCAAAACATCCAGTGAACTGCATGGTTGACATCGAATCAGAACCAGCGAGGATGTGCTGGGGGCAGCCCACAAGAGTCGCCGCGCGTCTGGTGCCCACAACTCAGAGCGCACAGAGGAAAGCTACCCAGTCATGGGCAGAAGGTACAAACTCTCTGTACAGACAGCATAGGGAACAGAACCCCTTGCTAGTGCAGTAAAGCAAGAGCACCCCGCAACGCTACCAAGCCACCCGCTTAAAGGACATGAAGGTAGATAAGTCCCCAGTGCAGGTGGGATATATCCCAGGATATTGAGATACAGCTGAGGCCTTGACCAATAATTTTTTTGTGTGCCGTCTAGCGACATAGTAATTGATTTACTTGTTTATTAATTATTATTATTATATTTTATTTTATTTATTATTACTATTTTTCTCTCTGCTAGATTACGTAATACATTGAACTGCTACTGCTAAGTTAATAAATTTCACGTCACATGCCGGTGATAATAAACCTGATTCTGATTCAGGCAAGGTCCTGGAGTAGCTAATATTGTTCTGCTGCTTTAGGAGGCAAATAGAGATAACCCTGGAAACTATAGACTGGCGAGTCCCATGTCAGTGACAAAGAAGCTGTCGGAGAGGATTCTTAGGGGTAGAATTTGAGTTTTTGGAGAGTCATGGCCTAATTAGGGGTAGTCACCATGGCAAGTAATCTCTTACTAACTTAATTAAGCTTTCTGAGGGGGTGACCATGGTAACTGATGAAGACAGAGCTGTAGACATTGCCTGCATTGACTCAAGTAAGGTGACAAATACTGTGCATTTGTGGAAAATCAAAGTTTTGAGAAAGTAAGTCGGGTGTTAGACTTATTTGAAAACTATGGAGTTCTCTGAATTTGCAAGCTTTCTCAGCAGCTGTTGGCCACCTCCTGAATAAAAGGGGAAAGGAAGGCCTTGTAATGTACATCTCTGGTCAGTGAAAGAGATGGGAAGCTATTTTGTTTCTTGGTGAATTGTGTGAGTGTGGCCACAGAACGCAATGGGGTGTTTCAAATGGACTACATCTTGGCAAACAGATCAATAACCCACTGAGACCCACACAAGGAGATGAGTGAAAAACTAACTTGCAAATACAGTGCGTCTTTATAACATATAGGAGCCTGAAAACACACGCTCGGCATTTTCGCAACAGCTTCTTCCCCTCTGCCATCAAATTTCTGAACGGTCCATGAACCCATAAACACTATTTCACTATTTTAGTTCTCTCTTTGCACTACTTATTCAATTTTCTTATGTATATTAAGGTGGCACGGTATCGTAGTGGTTAGCGCAACGGTCCACAATACCGGCAAACCGGTTTCAATTCTCGCCGCTGCTTGTAAGCAGTTTGTACGTTCTCTCCGTGACCGTGTGGGTTTCCTCCAACAGTCCAAAAGACACACTGGTTGGTAGGTGAAGTGGTCATTGTAAATTGCCCCATGATTAGGCTAGGGTAAAATTGGGGGTTGCTGGACAGCACGACTCAAAGGGCCGGAAGGGTCTACTCTTCAGCGTACCTCAATCAATCAATCAATAAATAAACAAACACACCCACAATTATTTATTTATCATTGCAACTTATAGTATAGTTTATGTTTTGCATGGTACTACTGCCACAAAACAACAAATTTCATAACATGTGATTTGACATGAATCTGACTCCGACTAAGCGTAATACATTGTCTTTCGCCTCTCTCTTGGCTAGACGTGCATTTCTTCTTAGGTGGAGAGATGCTGTCCCACCCACCTGTGCTCAATGGCTCAGAGAAATTATGTCCTGCTTGGACCTTGAAAAGATTCATTATTCACTTCTTAATTCAAATATAAAGTTCCAAAAGGTGTGGGGACCTTTTTTTGAATATTTTCATAATTCCCATTTAGGGTGCATCCCTCCCTTCTTCCTTTTGCACTTAAATCCCTTACTTCCAGCTTCTTTTGATTAAGATTTATGATTTTTTTAAATGTGTAAACATATTATAGTTCAGGTAGTAGGCAGTATACCTTCTTTTTATAAATACAGCTCTGTGGTGATAAAAGTTCTGATTAACTTTTTTATATATTGGAAGGTTGGCTTGGAGTTGGGAAGTGGGAGGGTGGGGTGCTTTATGCGATTCTATTATGGGTGCTTTTTCTTAATTGTTATCAACTGTACATTTGATACGTTTGTTTTGCACTGTATAAACCTCTTTTTCACTGTTTTTTTTGTTTAGGCACATCGCAGAAACTCATAAAAAAATTAATTTAAAAAATTTCATAACATGTCAGTAATAATAAACCTGATACTGAACAATTCAGAGTTAACAATTACAGAGTTTACAATCAAATCTAATTTTGTTGAGCTGATTTACTTGTTATTTATAAAAATAATTTACTCTAACAAAACTAAAGTTAGCTCATATTGCGCAGAAGGGCCAGCAGATTTCTTGACGAATGGTGGTATGCTGGGATAATTTAGTTCACTTAATTATCAGATAATTATCACATATTTTGAACCCAGAGTTAACTGCCTGAAGACACACGGGATTGGCACTCGCAAGGTTTAATTCCATAACTGCAGATGATCATTAACCAGCAGGGAAGTCCATTCATAAAGTTGGGTGTTATTTTGAGCGTTCATCATAGATAAAAACCATCTGGCCCAGATCATCTCCACCAGATTTCCACAGGTTTGATACAAATTACTTCACCATATGGTTCCTAATTTCAGAACGCTTGGCTTTTAAGGTAACACACACACACACACACACACACACAGAACGTCGGAGGAAATCAGTAGGTCAGAAAGCTTCCATGGAAAAGAGCAGAGCCGAACGTTTGTGCCGAGACCCTTCATCGGAACTATAAAGAACGGGGAAGAAACCAGACCAAGATAGAGAGGTGGGGGAGGGGAAGGGGTACAAGCTGTAGGGTGAGAGGTGAAGCCACGTGAAGGAGGAGGTATGTGAGAGGGGTAAGGGTTAAAGTGAGAAGCTGGGAGGTGACGGGTGGAAAAGGATCTGATAGGAGAGGAGAGAGGACCGTGGGAGAAAGGGAAGGAGGAGGGCCACCAGAGGAAGGTGATAGGCAGGGGAGGAGAAGAGGTGAAAGGGGAAACAGAATAGGAAATTGAAGAAGAGGTAAGGAGAATGGGGGAGAAATTACTGTAAGTTAGAGAAATCAACATTCATGCCTGGTTGGTCTGGCTCAGAAATCAATGGACAGAAATGTAAAGAAGACCCAATTTGTTTTGTGACTCTGGAGCAGCAGGCTGGAATATTAGGATACGATGCCAACGAATCCAATTTGTGAAGATAATGGACATATTCTATAAATTTATGAATTATGAAGAGGCTGAGGCTTTAAAAGGCATTGGTCAGACCTCAGATAGTGAGCAGATTTGGGCCCCTTATCAATAGATAGATAGATACTTTATTGATCCCAAAGAAATTACAGTGTTGTAGCGATGTGCTACACACAGCGCTGAAATAACGACACGCAGTCGGTAAGTCGTTTCGAGACTAGTTTATTCAATCTTCGCGGCACTGGCATTTAAATCCCTAGCACCCGCCCTCTCCGGGCAGAAATGACGTCAGAGGTGCATTACCAAAGTCACCCCCCGCGCGCTGGCTATTTGTGAGCCGGTTCGCCTGTGCAGAAAGTGGGTCGCCACACAACCGCACCCCCCCCCAGAACCGGTAATACACCCCCCAATGTCCACAGTCTGGATCAGCCTCTGTTTGGGAGGTCTGGCTCTGCGCCGTAGTGCCTGAACCTCGACCGGCTGCGCCAAGTCCACATGGGCTGGTTTGAGTCGGTCCACCGTGAAAACCTCCTCTCTCCCCCCAATGTCCAGAATGTACGTGGACCCGTTGTTGTTGATCACCTTGAACGGCCCCTCGTACGGCCAATGTAGTGGTGCCCGGTGTTTGCCCCTTCGTACAAACACAAACTTACAGTTCTGCAGGTATCTGGGTACATGGGTCAGGGTCCGTCCGTGCTGTGAAGTTGGTATGGGGGCCAGGTTGCCGAGCCTTTCGCGTAGCCTGTCCAGGACTGCTGCGGGTTCTTCCTCTTGCCCCCTTAGGGCTGGTATGAACTCTCCCGGGACAGCCAGGGGCGCGCTGTACACCAACTCGGCCGACGAGGCGTACAGATCCTCTTTGGGCACTGTACGAATTCCAAGCAGGACCCAGGGAAGCTCGTCCACCCAGTTAGGTCCTCTCAGGCGGGCCATGAGAGCCGACTTCAAGTGACGGTGGAAGCGTTCCACCAGTCCGTTCGACTGTGGGTGGTGGGCAGTTGTGTGGTGCAGCTGCGTTCCCAACAGGCTGGCCACAGCTGACCACAGGCTGGAGGTGAACTGGGCGCCTCCGTTGGAGGTAATGTGGGCCGGTATTCCGAAGTGTGCTACCCAGGTTGCAATCAGTGCTCGGGCGCAGGAATCAGCAGATGTGTCAGTGAGTGGGACCGCCTCTGGCCACCTCATGAACCGGTCTACCATAGTTAGGAGGTACCGCGCTCCTCGGGACACTGGTAGGGGGCCCACGATATCCACATGAATGTGGTCGAACCTCCAGTGGGTGGGTTCGAACTGCTGCGGTGGGGCTTTAGTGTGCCACTGCACCTTGGCTGTTTGGCACTGCGCGCACGTTCTGGCCCATTCACTGACCTGCTTGCGAAGTCCGTGCCACGCGAACTTGCTGGAGACCAGCCGGACAGTTGTCCTGATAGATGGGTGCGCCAAATCGTGTATGGAGTCGAAAACTCGCCGCCTCTAGGCTGCCGGGACGATGGGGTGAGATTGGCCGGTAGCCACGTCGCACAGGAGGGTCCTATCACCTGGGCCTACAAGAAAGTCCCGCAGCTGCAAACCCGAGACTGCGGTCCCGTAGCTGGGCATCTTGTCGTCTGCCTGCTGCGCCTCCACCAGTGCTGCATAGTCCACTCCCAGGGACAGGGCCTGGAGAGTGCGTCCGCCATGACGTTGTCTGTTCCCGAGACATGCTGGATGTCCGTCGTGTACTCGGAGATGTAGGATAGATGTCGCTGCTGGCGAGCCGACCAGGGATCGGACACCTTCGTGAACGCGAAGGTCAGCAGTTTGTGGTCCGTGAATGTGGTGAACGGTCTGCCTTCTAAGAAGTACCTGAAATGCCGGATTGCCAGATACAGTGCCAACAGCTCCCGGTCAAAAGCACTGTACTTGAGTTCGGGTGGTCATAGGTACTTGCTGAAGAACGCCAGGGGTTGCCAGTGCCCCTCGATGAGCTGCTCCAGTACCCCTCCGACTGCTGTGTCGGATGCGTCCACCGTGAGGGCAGTCGGAACATCCGTTCTGGGGTGCACCAGCATCGCGGCATCTGCCAAGGCTTCCTTGGCTTTAACGAAAGCGGCCGCGGCCTCCTCGTCCCAAGTAATGTCCTTGCCTTTACCCAACATCAGGGTATACAAAGGGCGCATGATACGGGCTGCTGAGGGGAGGATACGGTGGTAGAAGTTCACCATACCAACAAACTCCTGCAGGCCTTTGACTGTGTTGGGCCGGGCAAAGTGGCGGATCACGTATACCTTGGCGGGCAGAGATGTTGCCCCGTCTTTGGTAATCCTGTGGCCCAGGAAGTCGATGGTATCGAGACCGAACTGGCATTTGGCCGGGTTGATCGTGAGGCCGAAATCACTCAGGTGGGAGTAGAGCTGGCGGAGGTGGGACAGATGCTCCTGGCGACTACTGCTGGCTATAAGGATGTCGTCCAAATAGATGAACACAAAGTCCAGGTCGCATCCCACCGCATCCATTAGCCGCTGGAACGTCTGTGCGGCATTCTTCGGGCCGAACAGCATTCGGAGGAACTCGAACAGGCCGAACGGGGTGATGAGTGCTGTTTTGGGGATGTCTTCAGGGTGCAGCGGGATTTGATGGTATCCCCGGACAAGGTCTACTTTGGAAAAGATTCTTGCCCCGTGCAGGTTTGCTGCAAAGTCCTGTATGTGCGGCATGGGGTAGCAGTCTGGAGTGGTAGCCTTGTTCAGTCTGCAGTAGTCGCCGCATGGTCTCCAACCCCCGGCTGCTTTGGGCACCATGTGCAGGGGGGAGGCCCATGGGCTGTCGGACCTCCGTATGATCCCCAATTCCTCCATCCTCTTGAACTCCTCCTTCGCCAGGCGGAGCTTTTCCGGGGGGAGCCTTTGTGTGCGGGCGTGGAGGGGTGGTCCCTGGGTCGGAATGTGGTGCTGTACCCCGTGCCTGGGCATGGCTGCCGTGAACTGAGGTGCCAGAATCGATGGAAAGTCCGCCAGTATTCTGGTGAATTCGTTGTCCGACAGCGTGATGGAGTCCAGGGTGTGGGGCCGGCAACTTGGCTTCACCCAGGGAGAACGTCTGGAAAGTCTCAGCATGTACCAGTCTTTTCCCTTGCAAGTCGACCAGCAGGCTGTGAGCTCGCAAGAAGTCCGCCCCCAGGAGTGGTTGGGCCACCACGGCCAGTGTAAAGTCCCATGTGAACCGGCTGGCGCCGAACTGCAGCTGCACTGTGCGGGTGCCGTAGGTCCGTATCGTGCTGCCGTTTGCGGGTCCTGGCTTCCTGTTGCGGGTGTCGTACCCCGTCGGGGGCAAGACGCTGATCTCCGCTCCAGTGTCGACCAAGAAGCGGCGTCCCGACTGTTTGTCCCAGATGTACAAGAGGCTGTCCTGGTGGCCAGCCGCCATAGTCATTAGCGGCAGCTGGCCCTGGCCCTGGCCCTTGCAGGGCGGGTGACAGCGGCAGGCTTTTGTGCCCCACCGCTGGTAGTAGAAACACCACTGTTCACTGGCCTCCTCACTCCTGCCTCTGTGTTGTTTGCGCCCCCCTGCCGAGCCTGGTCTGGTCTGCTGTTGGGCGCATGGCCTGGTAATCTGACCGACGGACGCCACGCTCTCCCTCTTGGCTTTCCACAGCACGTCTGCCCGGGCCGCCACCTTCCGGGGGTCGCTGAAATCTGTGTCGGCCAGCAGCAGATGTATGTCCTCAGGCAGTCGCTCTAGGAACGCTTGCTCAAACATGAGGCAGGGCTTGTGTCCATCAGCCAGGGACAGCATCTCGTTCATCAATGCTGACGGCAGTCTGTCTCCCAAACCGTCCAGGTGAAGCAGGCGGGCACCCCGCTCACGCCGTGAGAGGCCAAAGGTCCCAATGAGCAGCGCTTTGAATGCTTCATATTTGCCTTCTTCCGGGGGCGACTGTATGAAATCCGCAACCTGGGCGGCCGTCTCCTGGTCAAGGGCGCTCACCACGTGGTAGTAACGCGTGGAATCAGAGGATATCTGCCGAATCTGGAACTGGGCTTCTGCTTGGCTAAACCACATGCGTGGTCGCAACGTCCAGAAAGTTGGCAGTTATAGCGAAACTGCGTGAACAGATGAAGAGTCGGTCATCTTTGGTCCAAATCCCGTTTGGACCATCAGAGTCACCAATGTAGCGATGTGCTACACACAGCGCTGAAATAACAACACCCAGTCGGTAAGTTGTTTCGAGACTAGTTTATTCAAACTTCGTGGCGCTGGCATTTAAATCCCTAGCGCCCGCCCTCTCCGGGCAGAAATGACGTCACAGGTGCATTACCAAAGTCTCCCCCCGCGCGCTGGCTATTTGTGAGCCGGTTCGCCTGCGCAGAAAGTGGGTTGCCACAGTGTCATAGTAGCATTACCAGTGCACAGATATACAAATATTAGAAGAGAAGTAAGAAAGAATATAAAAATAAGTTACCTTAAAAATAAGATAAAAATAAGTTCACACTTATGAGATGGTAGTGCAAGAATGACCATAATATAGAGTAATGGGTCATATTCACACTGTCAAGATGAGAAGTGATTGGAGTATTGCACAGGGTGTCCACGATAGCAGGGTGTGGTAAACAGAACTCTGGTAAAACAGAAGTTAATAACAATCTAACAGGAGGGGGTCATCACTTCCCCAGCTATAGGTTGATTAATTATAGAGCCTAATAGCCGCAGGTGGGAATGACCTCATATAGCACTCTTTGCTGCAGCACAGTTGTCTCAGTCTATTACTAAAAGTGCTCCTCTGTTCAGCCAAGGTGGTGTGCAGAGGGTGTGAAACATTGTCCAGAATTACCAGGACTTTCTGGAGGGTCCTTTGTTCTACCAAAACCTCCAGTGTGTCCAGTTTGACTCCTATAACAGAGCCAGCCTTTCTAATCAGTTTATTGAGTCTGTTGGCATCACCTGTGTTGATGCCATTGCCCCAGCACACCACCACATAGAAGATTGTACTGGTGACAACAGACTAGTAGATCATGTGAAGGAGAGGTCTGCATACGCCAAAGGACCTCAGTCTCCTCAGGAAGTAGAGGCGACTCTGGCACTTGTACACGGCCTCTGTGTTGGTGCTCCCCTCAAGTCTGTTGTCCAGGTGCACCCCTAGGTACTTGCAGGTTCTCATCACATCCACATCATCAATAGTAACAGGCAATGGAGAGCGTCCAGAGGAAGTTCCTGAGTATGATCCCAGGACTGAAAGTGTTAAAGTACGAGGAGCATTTGATGGCCCAGGGCCTGTATTCACTGGTTTAGAAGAATGAGGGGGAGATCTCAATGAAACCTACGAAATATTGAAAGGCCTAGAGAGAATGTATCTGATGTTTCCTATAGTGGAGAGTCTAGGACCAGAGGTCACAGCCTCAGACTAGAAGGATGTTCCTTTACAGGACAGATGAGGGGGAATTTTAGCCAGAGGATGGTGAATCTGTGGAATTCATTGCCATGGACGACTGTGGAGGCCAAGTCATTGGATATATTTAAAGTGAAGTTGATAAGTTCTTGATTAGTAAAGGCATCCAAAGTTAAGGGGAGAAAGCAAGAAAACGGGCTGAGAGGAATAATAAATCAGCCATGATAGAATGGCAGAGCAGAACTGATGGGCCAAATGGCCTAATTCTACACCTATGACTTATGGTCTTGTGACCCTTCAACATCAAGTTGTAATTCTTGGATATGATCCCAGATGAACTGATTTGTGAAGATAACGGAATTCTTTTATAAGTTTATGAGTAATCAAGATCATGCAAATCCAGTGGCTGCAACCCCAAGTCTGTGAATCCCTGTGAGGCTGCTGGGGAAGTTGAAGGCCAAGACCAAGTCTGCTGGAGACTGTAGGCCAAGGCCAAGGCAGATGGCCTGGTCTGTGATTAGAGGACTGTGTATGTTTGTGGGTGAGATGGAGGAAAGGGGTATGTTTTTGCTGCTTTTGGTTTCTGCTCACTGTACACAAGCCTGATTAGGAATCATCAACATGGTTTTGTGAGAGGTAGGTTATGCCTCACGAGTCTGAGGTTAAAGAGACAGCACAGCAATTGTGGGCTGAAGGGCCTGTACTGTGCTATACTGTTCTATGTATATGTATGCACAGATGCGATGAAAAACTTACTTGCAGAAGCATCATAGGCACATAGCATTGACATCATATCCTCAAGGAAAACAAGAACAAAAATAGAAAAGTTTGTTGTAGTGCAAAATGATCAGAGTGCTGTGATATGGAGAAAGTGATTAGGATTGTGCAGAATGGTTCAAGAACCAAATGGCTGAAGGGAAGTAGCTGTTCTTGACCAAAACAAGATTAGTCTGAGTAACACACCAATGCGGCATGAGCAACGATTTCTTTTTTTTAACCTGCACACAGGATGTGATTGTTGCTTCGATACCCTGTAAAGACCCATGAACTCAACACCACTGCCAGATCTAAAGTCAGCTATTGGTCAGACTGGGTAAGAATGGCAAATTCCCTACCCTGAAGGGCCCACTGTCAATCAGCTGGATTTTCCAGCTATCTGGTAGTCTAAGAATCAAAGCTTTTTACTCCAGATTTAATTAAACTGAATTAAAGTGTCCCTGCTGCCAAAGTGGGATTTAAAATAAAACTCTGCATGAGGACGTTAAGCTTTTACATGCTTAGTTAGTGACTTAAACAGTGTGTTAACTTATCCACTTCAAGGTTCAAGATTGTTTATCATCATTCTTCAGTACATGAGAGTAGAGGAGAATGAAATAATTATTACTCTGGATTCAACGCAGCACAACAAAACACAATTAAAAAACATAATAAACAATATAAATGCAAATATAGAAGCAATCCTATAAAACTGAATGTACAAGTAACTTGTGTGTGGCCGTATATTCATAAGATCAGCTTATATACATAGACTGATTGTATGTACATAAAGTGACACTGGGTGCAGGAGAATGCAAACAGAAGGTGCCTCTGACAGGAAATGATAAAGTAACAAAGGGACCCTTGGCAAGACGATCTCTTCTAGGCAGCAAAAGGGCAGATGAAAACACGGTAGGACGGTGACTTTGTCAGTGTAGGGATGAGGTGAGGTGAGGTGTGGAGTAGAAATGTGAAGTGGCAGTGCATGGGGGGGATGTAGGGTGCTGAGGGGCTAATATGGGTGAGTGGTGGGGTGGGTTAATGGGTGGAGGTGTTGAATGGCCTGACAGCTTGGGGAAGTAACTGTTTTTGTGTTTGGTGGTGCTGGCATGGAGGCTGCATAGCCTCTTCCCTGATGGGAGTGGAACAAACTACTAAATTACCAACAAAAATTAAAAACAGTGGGTGCCCATTTGCACATTCCTTCAACCTCATCTGAAAAATTGGTTGAAGGAGCCCTTGTTCTTGCTTTAACAGTGTACATGACTTAAATAAGCATTATAGAATATTTTGAGAGAATACTTTAGGGTACTCAGGATAGTGACAAAGATTGCACACAACCCATGACCTCGTAAGCAAGTCAGGTAAGTGTGGTAACAAATAACCCAACTTCTAATCTTCTGTAAATCCAACATAGTCAAAGTAACTATATTATCATGTCCTCATGTACCACCATGAAATTCAGGGGACATACAGACACAGACTGAGAAATGACTAAGGTGCAAAAAATGACAAACTCTGCAAATAATAACAAAAAAAAATCTCAGCACATGCGTTGTAAAGAGTCCTTGAAAGTGAATCTGCAGGTCATGGAATTAGTTCAGATTTGGTAAGGTGAGTGAAGTTATCCACACTGTCAATCAATATGCCTGTTACGTTGTTCGTCTTTAGGGCAACAACGAAGGTCCTCCATCTCTGTTGCACACACATAATGATTTGTTGCTGTTTCCGTAACAATTTTTTTGACCAGTCAAGGTTGTTAGCCCTGAGCTGAACCCCCAAACCTGGAGGCCTGGTGGACCACTCTTAGTTTAGCCTCTACTTTTCGACCTGTTTGGCATGGGTGACCATACCAAGAGCCAAAGCACAAGGCCCTGACTCCAGCAAATATAACTCTCTGGGTCATTGAGGTGCACAAGCCTCCAAACCTACAACAAGGTTGTAGTCCTCTCGGAGGCTGATGGTTGTGGGGTCGTAACAATTCCTGAATCTGGTCGTGTGGGACCCAAGACTGCTGTACCTCCTCCCCAACGAGTTCCAACAAGAGGAACTCTACCAGAACAAATGAGTTTTGTTAGAATTCCTTGTTAAACGTGGAAACGTATTTATTTCCAGCAGGGATTAAAAAAACAGATACAAAAAGTAAGATACACAATTTTATGAAGTGAGGTTATAGTAACAGAACATATTAACAAAAGTTTTATAGGGACATAGATGACGACACAGGTAGAATGGTCTCCGTTTGAGCAAGAAACACTCAGATTTCTTCAGTAAAGTAATAACTTTGGAATAAAGTAATAACTCCGTTCATTTTCATAGATCACCTTGATCTGTAACGTAACACTCCTGTCCAAGAGAAATCCTGCCCCGTAAGGGCAGAGTTAAAACACAGATTCTAAATATGGATGTTCACATTAGATGTCGAAAATCTGATACAGTAAAGGTTTACACAGACAAATCCTGGATGGGAGGGTTCATCTACTAAGAACACAGACGTTGTAATCTGACACAATGAGATATTGGGGTGAGTTAGCACAACTATTTATAGTTGAGGACACAGGTTCAATATCAACACCAGAAAGAATATGGAGAATTGTTTTTAATGTAGGAAACAGAAGGCCAATCAGTCCATCAAGCTTGTACTAGTATACTTTCCAAGTACACTTTAGCTCATCAAAATAAGAAGAAAATTCAAGTAGTCTGGAATCTGCTCCAGTTACAATCCTAGTTCCGAGTGATTCCGTCCACAGATTCCACTGCACAATGGGCCAACTCTCTGGACCTCACACTACTCGTGTTTCTAGCCCCTGCTGATGCCAAAACTCTGCTTCTCAACCAATCCACCTTCTGGGCTCTGCTCCTAGTACACATCCAGCCCAGCTCCGCTGCAAATTCCTAACCCTAAATGACCTCACACCAGCTAGAACAGGGCAACACAGCAGCGTAGCAGTTAGCGTAGTGCTTTACAGCACCAGTGATCAGCGATGGGGACTCAATTCTCATGTTTATACATTCTCCCCATGACTGGGTAGTTTTGTAACTCCAAACATAAATCTAATCGAAAGGAAAACAAGAGACTCCAAAACGATGTGAGTCTTAGTTCAGTTTACTTTACGTGGTGGCATGATGATGTATAGAATTCACTTATTTTTACAAATAACCTGTAATGAATTACTTAAACGAACAATAATGCTTAATAAAACAAAATATTCACAGTATTACTCAAACATTACTGAAATATTAAATACACAACATATGGGTTTCTTTTGAGTGATTTGGTTTACTCCCACCTTCCAAAGATGTACAGGTTAGGGTTACTAAATTGTGGGCATGCTATGTTGGGACTGAAAACATGGCAACACTTGCGGGCTGCCCCCAGCACACCCTCAGACTGTGTTGGCTGTTGACACAAATGATGCATTTCACTCTACGTTTTAATGCTTCGATGTACACGTGACAAATAAAGCTAATCTTCATTTTAGTGATCACTTCGCTAATGCCAGCATAACACAGCAAAATGCAACCCATACCATGGCAAAGCAGGTCTCACCGGACACTGCAGGAGAAGGGTGTGCGCAGGACAGGGGTGGGAAGAACTGTGACACATTCCCAATACTCTCAGTAATGCACTGCCCACCTCAAAAGTCTGCAAGCGGCAATGAGGACTTAATGCATTCGCTGTTTAGCTTTTTAAAGTATTGTTGGGACAAGGAACAGTGATGAGATCTGTAAGGTGAGGTCATGATGAATGGGTTTGCATGAGAAAGCACGGCTATGGGGATAAATGCATTGGTTCCATTAAAGAGTGGCAGAGATATCTTACACAGGTATAGTTGAGGTTAACTCCTTTCGCCAGGCCCTGGTCCAAAACTGACAGACCACAGCTCAGCATTTGCTCACCTGGGTATTTTTTTTACTGTGCTGAGGTAACTTCTTCTCAGGCAGTGAATTCCCTCCCCTACCCCCAACCATTCATTAAGTATAAAGCACTAGGTATAAAGCCAAATAGTTCACCTAGGCCTCTGTACCTCCCTCTGTAATTGAATCCTCGACTTCCTAACTGGAAGGCCACAGTCTGTGCGGATTGGAGATAACATATCCTCCTTGCTGACGATCAACGCTGGTGCACCTCAGGGGTGTGTGCTTAGCCCACTGCTCTACTCTCTGTATACACATGACTGTGTGGCTAGGCACAGCTCAAGCACCATCTATAAATTTGCTGACAATACAACCATTGTTGGTAGAATCTCAGGAGGTGACGAGAGGGCGTACAGGAGTGAGATATGCCAACTAGTGGAGTGGTGCCGCAGCAACAACCTGGCACTCAATGTCAGTAAGACGAAAGAGCTGATTGTGGACTTCAGCAAGGGTAAGATGAAGGAACACAAACCAATACTCATAGAGGAATCAGAAGTGGAGAGAGTGAGCAGCTTCAAATTCCTGGGTGTCAAGATCTCTGAGAATCTAACCTGGTCCCAACATATTGATGTAGTTATAAAGACAAGACAGTGGCTCAAAGAAAGCACAGAGCAGGGTGCCTACACACAGAGCTAGTTTCATTTTTTGCCCCTTTTCCTGTATATTTAATACCCAGTTTCCTCATGTGGTTTGAATTCTTTGGCATAACCACTAGCATTATTGAATTTATTGATTGATGCTGAAGATGTATGATCAACAAAGACCAATGTTTATACTACTCCCTTAATCCAACGAGTTAAAATTAAATCCAGTTTTCAAGCAATGTGTATCTCAGAATATCAAATGTAATAAATAGGAGAAAATAACTGCAGAAGGTAGAAGATATATCAACCATAAAGATCATATTAATCCCTATTGCCCAAGTACAAAATGGTTTGGTTTAATTTTTATAGTTTCATGTTAGTTAAACAATTACAATTGGACTCTGAACAGCTGTCATATTTCATACCTGCATAACCCAAAACTATTTATATACTATTTTAAGCCTATGCAAATGTAGACTCAGATATTATCGAAATATTGCTATTAATTATACAACACACGATGTGGTTTGCTCAAATATACTGTCTTTAAACAGATTAAGCCTTTCCACACTTCAACAGATGTTCTCCCTTGATGTTATGCAGCGCAGAGCCGCAAGGCAAACAAATGTTCTATCATTTCTCAGAAGGTTAAGGAACTCAACATGTCCCAAATGACCCTCAACAGTTTTTACAGATGCACCATACCAAAAAAAAATCCTTTCCGGATGCATCACAGCTGGGTACAGCAACTGGTCTGCCCAAAACCTCAAGAAATTGTAGAGAATTGTGAACACAGCCCAGTCTATTGTAAAAACCAGCCTCCCCTTCACTGACTCTGTCTACATTTCCAAATGGGAGAGCTCCTTTATTATGTTGGCAGCTTTCCTCAACCTCCTTCCATCAGGCAGAAGATATAAAAGCTCAGCAACATGTACCACCAGGCTCAAAGACAGCTTCTGCGTCATTTCTGCAGGACTCTTGAACAGACGTCTTAACAACAGAGAACTTCTCACCTCTTTCTCTACCTCACATGGCCCTTGCACCTCACTTGACTACTGCATTTCCTCTGTATCTGTAACAACACATTCTGCATTCCATTACTGTTTTTCCTTTCAAAATTCCTCAATGTACTTATGTATGGAATGATCTCTCTGGAAGACACACAAGTGAAAGCTTTTCACTGCGTTGCAGTAGATGTAATAGTGATAAACAGAATTAACTCCCACTGAGTCATTGGCGACCATAGAGGGCACAGTAGTGTAGTGGTTAACACAACACTTTACAGTACCAGAGACCTGAATTCAATTTCTGCTGATGCCTATAAAGAGTTTGTACGCTTTCCCCGTGACCATGGGGTTATCATATGAGAAACGCTTGATGGCTCTGGGTCTGTACTTGTTGGAATTCAGAAGGATATGGGGGGAATCTCATTGAAACTTTTCAAATATTGAAAGGCCTAGACAGAGTAGATGTGGAAAGGATGTTTCCCATGGTGGGAGAGTCTAGGGCAAGAGGGCCCAGCCTTAGGATAGAGGGGCACCCTTTTAAAACAGAGATGCGGAGAATTTTTTTTAGCCAAAGGGAGGTGAATTTGTGGAATTTGTTGCCATATGCATCTGTGGAGGCCAGGTGTATTTAAGGCAAAGGTTGAAGGTTCTTGATTGGACATGACATCAAAGGTTACAGGGAGAAGGCCGGGAACTGGGGTTGAGAAGGAGAAAAAAAAAGGATCAACCATGATTGAATGGCGGGGCAGACTCAATGGGCAGATCGCCTAATTCTGCTCCTATGTCTGATGGTCTTATGTGGGTTTTCATCGGGTGATTTTAAGCTGTCCTGTAATTAGGCTAGGGTGGCTGGGCAGTGTGGCTCACAGTGCTGGAAGGGCCTACTCCATACTGTATCTCAATAAATAAATAAACACTACAGCATAATAGAGACGCAATGGCCCACAATGTTGTGCTGACCTTTTAACCTACTCTAAGATCAGTCTATACCTTTCCTCCAACATAGCCCTCCATTTTTCTTTTATCCATATGTCTGAGAGTTTCTTAAATGTCCCTAATGTACCTGCCTCTGCCACCAACCTTGGCAGTACGATCCATGAACTCATCACTCCCTGTGTAAAAAAACCTACCTCTGACACCCCCCATAAATTTTTCCCCAATCACCTTAAAATTATACCCCCCTCATCTCCACCCTGGTAAAAAGCCACTGGCTATCTGCTGATCTATGCCGCTTATCACCTTGTAAGGTCTACACCTCTACCAAGTACACACTCCTTTTCCTTCGCTTCAGAGAAAGGCCAAAGCACACTCAACCTATCCTCATGTATCAGACCAATCTGGAGGAATCCTGGCCAAAGTTCCCCTGACAGAGATGCAAAGGCCAGGTCAACAACTCCATTGCTGCTGAGATTGGCTAGCTCTTCATGGACACCTCTCAACCTGTCCTCCTTCTGCCAGTCCTTTCAAAGACCATGTGTCTTGTTAAACGCAGCTCCGGCAATGTGGCTTTAATGCTGTTAAGATAGTTTGTTCTCATGCTTTATTTCTGTTTAATCAGACAGACAGACATACTTTATTGATCCCGAGGGAAATTGGGTTTTGTTACAGCCGCACCAACCAAGAATAGTGAAGAAATATAGCAATATAAAACCATAAATAATTAAATAATAATAAGTTAATTATTCCAAGTGGAAATAAGTCCAGGACCAGCCTACTGGCTCAGGGTGCCTGACACTCCGAGGGAGGAGTTGTAAAGTTTGATGGCCACAGGCAGGAATGACTTCCTATGACGCTCAGTGTTGCATCTCTGTGGAATGAGTCTCTGGCTGAATGTACTCCTGTGCCTAACCAGTACATAATGGAGTGGATGGGAGTCATTGTCCAAGATGGCATGCAACTTGGACAGTATCCTCCTTTCAGACACCACCGTCAGAGAGTCCAGTTCCACCCCCACAACATCACTGGCCTTACGAATGAGTTTGTTGATTCTGTTGGTGAATCAGATCATCCTCAATGCTCCACGTTTCCCTTCAATGTACTTAACTTTCACGGCTTCCACAGCAGGTCTTCTCTACCTCAGGGAGATCCAGGAGCCCTGCCTCCAGAAACCCCCGATGGCCTTTTGGCAGATTGACACCAAAGGCCCTTTCATAAACAACAAAACCAGAGTCAGGAATAGAAGCAGAGGGGAAGGAGAGGGAATGTTTTTTTTAAACCGGAAGAAGAAATCGATATCCACGTCATCAGGTTGGAGGCTACCCAGATGGAGTGTAAGCAATTGCTCCTCCACTGAGGGTGGCTTCATCATGGCACAAGAGGAGGCCATGGACCAACATGTCAGAATGGGAATGGGAATCAGAATTTAAAAATGTTTGCCACTGGGAAGTTCTGATTTTGGCAGATGGAATGGAAGTGATTGATGAAGCGGTCCCCCAATTTACGATGGGTCTCACCACTGTAGAGAAGGCCCTTTCAGTTCATTTTTAACCTCTTTGTGAGAGATATCCACAAACAATTCAGATAGAACTTTCTAAAACATTATTAAAAAAACATTTCAAAATACCATAAACCATAAGCAAAAATTGTTTTCAAGAAAACATTTATAAACAATTAATTGCAAGAGGCGGGGAGTAAACAACTCACTTCTCTGCCCTCTCCTTGTCACTGAGGGTCAGTGAGTGCACGCATACAAATTAATTTGCTGTTCTGAAGGAACCTTGGATGAGACAAACCCGAGGGGCCGGATGTGTGGATCCAGTCCCACAGCACACTAGCGTTGTGTCAATGGGCTCACATGTCATGCTGAGGTCAGGTGCACTACAATATCACCTCAAGCTATTCCTTGGCTCCTACATTTCAATACGAGGAAAAGAAGCCCAGAGGTAACCTGATCCACACATGCTCCATGCAACTGTTGTCTAATTAGTTAGATAGATAGATAGATAGATACTTTATTCATCCCCATGGGGAAATTCAACTTTTTTTTCCAATGTCCCATACACTTGTTGTAGCAAAACTAATTACATACAATACTTAACTCAGTAAAAAAAATATGATATGCATCTAAATCACCATATATCACATATCGGTCCATCTTGTCTGCCAGGTATAAACAACACTAATCTCTCACTATAAGAGGAATGGATTTAGAACTGGAGGACAGAAGGAGATTTAATTGAAAATATTTGTTTGAAAATATAATTCAGGAGGTTGTTAGAATTCAGATGCCTCCACAGGAGAGGCAAAACAGCATGAGGTAAGTAGTTTTTCCAAGAAAATGCATAAATGAGTTATGTGGAAGGGATTTCAGATATCCTGCCGTGGACCAGTTCCCCTGGCAATGATTTCTGGAGTTTGTTTCACCTTTTGAACAGTAAATTTGCAGGTGGTTTCACCCAGTTGTGAAAAGCAAACTTTACTAAATGAAATAAAAACCGCACAATTGCAAATTGGAGGAAATTAAATCAGAGTTACACGGCACAGAAACAGGCCCATCCACCCAACTCAACCATGATAATCTATAGATAGTCCTAACAGGTCACCCCCTCATCCTCTTACACTCCAGTGTTAAAAGTCCCAGCTCATCCAGCCTCTCCTTATCATTCACACCCTCAGGTCCCAGTAACAACCTCATGAATCTTTCTGCTGGTGAAAATGTAGTCTTATCATCTGTACTGAGCTTCAACTAATACAGTCATAGAGCATTTAGTACAGAGACTGGCTGTGCGGCCCAGCAAGTCCACGGCGAACTGTTATTCTGCTTAGTCCCACCAACGTGTACCTGGGTTGTAGCCCTCCCGTACCCCTCCATTCAATGTACCTGTCCAAATTTCTCTTAAATACTGCAATTGATCCCATATCCACTTCTGCTAGCAGCTCGTTCTACTCTTGCAACACCCTCTGAGTGAAGAACCCCCTCAGACTCCCCTGAAATATTTTCACCATTTACTCTTAACCTATGACCTCTCATTCTAGTCCCATACAACCTCAGTGGGAAAAGACTACTTACATTTACCCTATCTACAACACTCATAATTTTTGTATACCTCTATCAAATCTCCCCTCATTCTATAAGACCATAAGATATAGGAGCAGAAGTTGGCCGTTCGGCCCATCGAGTCTGCTCCGACATTCAATCATGGGCTGAGCCAATTCTTCCAGTCACCCCCACTCCCCTGCCTTCTCCCCATACCCTTTGATACCCTGGCTAATCAAGGACCTATCTAATTCTGACTTAAATGCACCTTCACAGCCGCTCTTGGCAACAAATTCCACAGATTTACCACCCTCTGACTAAAATAATTTCTCCGCATTTCTGTTCTAAATGGACGTCCTTCAATCCTGAAGTCATGCCTTCTTGTCCTAGACTCCACTACCATGGGAAATAACTTTGTCATATCTAATCTGTTCAGACTTTTTAACATTTAGAATGTCTCTATGAGATCCCCCCTCATTCTCCTGAACTCCAGGGAACACAGCCCAAGAGCTGCCAGATGTTCCTCATTCTCTAACACTCCAGGAAATAAAGTCCTAACCTATTCAACCTTTCCCTATGACTCAGATCCTCAAGTCCTGGCAACATCCTTGTAATTTGTTTTTACTTTCTCTCTATCCTATTGATCCTCATCCTCTAAGTGGGTGACCAAAACTCCAAATTAGGCCTCACAAACATCTTGAACAACTTCAATCTAACATCCCATCTCCTGCACTCAATGTTTTGATTTACGAAGGTCAACGTGCTGAAAGATCTTTATACCAGCCTTATCTAAGATATGAGAGATCTTGCTGTTTTCAAGCAAATCCGAGTCATTAATTATTATAATAATAAAAAATAACAAATATATGGATAATGTGGTTACTTCATTCATGTAGGAATTTACTATTTTTCAACAATCATCTTGTGGGAATAAAAGAAATACATTTAATAAATGAGGAAGATCATTGAACTAATTCATGTTTGCAGCTTTTTACTCACTTTTTGTGCAAACTACAAAGGTCCGTGGAATTTTCCAAAGATTTTTCTCTCTCAGCATACCTGAATACCTCAGCTGAAATTCCAGAATATCATCTCTCTTCATGATAGTCAGTGTCCTACTCAACCATACCAGAGGCCACACAAAAAAATGGTAGTTACCCAATTTCTTGCACCTGCTGAACCACGTTCTTCTGACCATTTAGCACGTTCATCAAGCTTTCTGAGTTAACAGCATCCTACCAAAACAAAGGCACATGTCAGTCAAAGGCATTGGATGGAGACATTCTGCTGTTAGAGGAGACATTGAGAAGCAGAATCAGGTTTGTATATGTCAGAGATGGCATGAGAAGTGGTGCTTTGTGGCAGTAGTACAGTACAAACACATAAATTACTAACAATGGAATAATGAGGTGGAGTTCCTGGACCAGTCAGAAAGCAGAGGAGAAGCTGTTTCAGAATCATTGAGTCTGGATTGTCAGGCTCCTGTATCTCCTCTCCTGATGGGAGTAATGAGAAGATGCATGTCCGAGTCTCAAGATGGCGCTCATGGAGTAAACCGCATCTAGGCTTTGCTCCAAACCTTTTACGTTTTTTTTAACCTACAAACACCCCATAAACTTATTTTAAAGGGGTCTAAACATATAGAATTTTTTTAAAAACTATCTGAATTACTCTCAACTCGCTGAAATGTCTAAAGCAAAAGAACCGAAACAGACGAGAGAACCGTTAACTTTAGAAGTTGTTGTGAAGTTTATAGACGCTAGATTTGATGAATTGGAGAAAAAATTACTTGGAAGATTCTCACAGTATGACAATCGTTTGAGATCACTCGAAGATAAGTTCCTGACCCTTTCACGGGAATCAAATGAACAACATGCAAGCATTTTGGTTCTTGAAGAAGCTGCTCGTAAGAAGGATCGTATAATCGAAAAAATGCAAGAAGAGCAAACTTCGACGATCCAACAGATGGATCGCTATAAAGCTAAAATTACTGATTTGGAAAATCGTTCTCGAAGACAAAATCTTCGGTTAATTGGAATCCCGGAAAAATTTGAAAGCGGTGATCTGACCGTTTTCTTCTCCAAATTTCTAGTGGATGTCCTGGGCGAAGAAGTCCTGGATAACCCCCCGTTAATCGATCGGGCACACAGAGTATCCAGATATCGGGCAGATTCAAGTCTGAAACCACGGCACATAATTCTTAGGATCCATTATCCTCACATCAAAGAACGACTGATTCGTGCGGCTCGTAAAAAAGGTATGATAACCTATCAAAATTTTAATTTTCGCATTCTGGAGGACTATAGCCCCGAAGTACTACGGGCTAGGCTGGCTTTCAGATCGGTTATGTCGAATTTTCACCAGAAAGGCTACAAGCAAGCGTTGCTGTTTCCAGCACACCTGAGAGTCACCCTTCAAGATGGATCTTTTCGGCTGTTTAAATCGCCAGCGGATGCTCAAGGTTTCCTGGAACAATGACATTTGATCGGGCTGATCAATGTAATCTAGCCTATAGATTTGGATCTGTTATAGATTGACGTTTGGGTTCTTTTTTGATACGGTTCATATGTATTTCCTATATACGATTAAAGCTCTCTTTTTTCTACCGGGTTTATTCCGATTTCATATTTTTATATATTACTAACCGATTAATGTTGAAGATGACCTATTAGGGTTATTTTTTTTTCTTTTTTTTAATCGATATACGCTCTTTTTTTACATTTTTAGCATTTGAATATTAAGATTTGGAAGAATAAAATGGCGTTTCTTCTTCCCGACAGACTCCAGTGTCTGTAGCGTCATAACTGTTTTGATCTGTTCGAAAGTGTTAAACCTTCATTTATTGTTTTAATTTTTTTAACCCTTTTGATAATATACATTTATAACACTAATTTTATATTTTAATTTTTCCTATATCAACCCTTTTTTTATAATGTGGGTTGTTTGTATTTTTTTTAACTTTGTTACGTCTGAGTTGCCGTCTTGAGACAAGGGGGTAATTTTAGTATTAGATCGCTCGCTTGCCTCTGTTTGGCTTTTTTCCTGGGGTTTTGAGGGTGGTGGGAGGGAGATTTTTCTTTTTTTTCTTTTTTCTGCTTGCTTTTTGCTTAGTTTTACTTCATGGGCTTATATGAAACTACTAAAATGGCTGCGGTGCTGTGACTTCCGGCTTCCCTTTGAACTTACTTCCCCCTTCCGAGTTCATGAGTTCACTTTTCTTTTAAACCTATATGTTAACTGTAATATGTATTGTCAATATGGATAAGACTATTAACTTTGTTTCTTGGAATACTAATGGTTTAAATCATCCGATTAAACGGAAAAAAGTATTCAAAGTATTCCATAGAATGAATGCGAATGTTATTTTTGTACAAGAGACTCATGTTAGGAAGGTGGATAGTCAGAGGTTGTTTAGGTTTTGGAAGGGCCAACAGTATCACTCAAATTCGCAAGCCAAAGTGAGAGGTGTTTCTATTTTTATAGACTCATCAACTGCTTTTATACATTATGAAACAATTTCAGACCCGCAAGGTAGATTTTTGCTTATTACTGGGTTGCTTTTTAATCAAAAAGTTGTTTTAGTTAATGTTTATGCTCCAAATACTGACTGTCCTGAATTTTTTAAATGTTTATTTACATCCTTTCCTAATCTGAATCAACACAGATTGATAATGGGCGGGGATTTTAATTGTTGTTTAAACCCTTTGATGGATAGATCCAAACCCATTCAAACTTTTCCGAACAAATCGGCTTCTCTTATTAATTCTTTTATGATTGATTCAGCTATCTGTGAAATCTGGCGTTTTCTACACCCTAATGATAAAGAGTTCTCATACTTTTCCCATGTGCATCATAATTACTCAAGGATTGACTACTTTTTCATTGATCAGCACTTCCTTACAGATGTCATGGATTGCAAATACGACTCTATTGTTATATCTGATCATGCACCTTTGAAGTTATCTATTAAGGTGACAGATTCACATATTAGTACTAAAAGTTGGAGGTTTAATTCTGTTTTACTGCAGGACTCTGACTTTATTAACTTTATTAAACAGCAAATTGATTTGTTTTTCTCAATAAATTCCACAGCAGACATCTCTAGTGGAACTCTCTGGGATACTTTTAAGGCATATATTCGTGGACAGATTATTTCATATTCTGCCGGAGTTAGGAAACGAACTAATTCTAAAATATCAACATTAGTTGATAAAATTAAGGCAATTGATAAGATTTATGCATTGACCCCTAGTAAAGAACTTTATAAAGAAAGGGTGGAACTTCAAATGGAGCATAGTTTATTATTAACCTCTTCGATTGAAAGTCAGTTAATTAAATCGAAAGCTCAATTTTATACATATGGAGATAAGTCTGGTAAATTACTAGCTAACCAATTGAAAATTGTTTCGGATAAGCGACAAATTACTAAGATTCGTAAACAAGATGGTACTCTGACGATTGATCACAAAGAGATAAATACAGCCTTTCAAGATTTTTATAATTCTTTATATCAATCAGAATGTACCAAAGACTCTTCTATAATGAGTGAATTTTTAAGGAAATTGAATATTCCAAAAGTAACTGCTGAGGATAGTGTATTTTTGGATACACCTATTACGGAGTCTGAAATAGAAAAGGCCATTTTCTTAATGAACTCGGGTAAAGCTTCGGGCCCAGATGGTTTTTCTGCAGAATTTTTTAAATCCTTTTCTTCTATACTTTCTCCTTGGCTTTGTAAAATTTTTAAAGATGCATTAAGTATAGGTAAACTACCACAATCTTTTTATGAAGCTTCTATTTCTTTAATTCTTAAAAAAGATAAAGATCCCACTGAATGTGCATCTTATCGGCCTATATCTTTGCTGAATATGGATTTTAAGATTTTTAGTAAAATCTTGGCTATTAGATTAGAAAATATATTGCCTCGGATTATTTCTGAGGATCAGACTGGATTTATTAAAAATCGTTATTCATCTTTTAATATTAGAAAATTAATTAATATTGCTTATACTTCTTCATCTAAAATCCCAGAATGTGTCATCTCCTTAGATGCCGAAAAAGCATTTGATAGAGTCGAATGGTCATATTTATTTAATACTTTGCAACATTTTAATTTTAGTTCAAAATTTATATCATGGATTAAATTAATATATCAGAAACCTTTAGCTTCGGTTTTCACTAATAATCAAAGATCCCCTTTTTTTCAGCTATTTCGGGGTACAAGGCAAGGTTGTCCTTTAAGCCCTTTATTATTTGACATTGCTTTGGAACCCTTGGCTATAGCTATTCGTGAATCACCCAATATTTTAGGTATTACCCGTGGGGAGACGATGTATAAGGTATCATTATATGCAGATGATTTGTTATTATATATATCTGATCCTGAAAGATCTATTCCTGCTATTTCTTCTTTGCTTGCTCAATTTAGTAACTTCTCTGGGTATAAATTGAATTTTAATAAGAGTGAACTTTTTCCATTAAATATGCATACTCCAATTTATAATCGGGTACCATATAGAATTGTTACAGACTATTTTACTTATTTAGGTATTAAAATTACTAAAAAACATAAAGATTTATTTAAAACTAATTTTTTGCCTTTAATAGATCAAATTAAGCAACTTGCTAATAGGTGGTCTCCACTATCTATGTCTTTGGTAGGTAGAATTAATGCCATTAAGATGATGATATTACCTAAATTTTTATACCTATTTCAAGCATTACCAATTTTTATTCCTAAATCTTTTTTTGATACAGTTGATTCTAAAATATCGTCGTATTTGTGGCAGAACAAAAATCCTAGGTTAGCTAAAAAATATTTACAGAAGCCTAAGAAGGAGGGCGGTTTGGCTCTACCAAACTTAAGATTTTACTATTGGGCAGTTAATATACGGTATTTGATATTTTGGACACAAGAATCGACTACAGTTGCTGGCCCACAATGGGTAAATTTGGAATGTAAATCTGTGCAAGATTTCTCATTGATTTCAATCTTAGGATCTTCACTTCCCTTTTCGTTATTTAAAATGAATAAACAGATAACTAATCCTATAGTCAAGTATACATTACGAATCTGGTTTCAATTTCGTAAATTTTTTGGTTTGAATAAGTTTATACTGTCAAGTCCTATAACAGCTAATTACTTTTTTCGACCATCTTCCATAGATCAAGCCTTTTATTTATGGAAAACAAAAGGTATAACATGTTTTCGTGATCTGTTCTTGGATGATAACATTATGTCCTTCGAACAATTATCTAACAAATATAATTTATCTAAAACCCATTTTTTTAGATATCTACAAGTTAGAAATTTTTTATATAATGAACTAAAGTCTTTTTCGAAAGAATGTCCATTGGACATTACAGAAAGAATTTTAGCTCTTAATCCTTGTCAAAAGGGTCTTGTTGCTATCATTTATAATATGATTATGAATCTACAACCAGATATATCTGAAAAAATTAAGAAGGAATGGCAGGAAGAACTACATTGCCCTATTTCTACTGAGCAATGGGAAAAAATTTTATTATTGGTAAACTCATCCTCTATATGTGCTAAACATACTCTAATACAATTTAAGGTCGTACACAGAGCTCATATGTCTAAAGATAAACTTGCTCGATTTTACTCGTATGTTAATCCAACCTGTGATAGATGTCATTCTGATATAGCTTCGTTGACTCATATGTTTTGGTCCTGTCCTTGCTTACAAAACTATTGGAAAGATATTTTTAATATTATTTCAAGAGTTTTAAATATTAATCTCCAACCACATCCTTTTACTGCAATTTTTGGCCTACCAATGATAGATAATAAGTGCTTATCCGCTTCATTCCAACGAATGATTGCATTTATTACACTAATGGCTAGAAGATCCATTTTACTGAATTGGAAAGAAGCCAATCCTCCAACAGTATTTCAGTGGTTTTCCCAAACTATTTCCTGTTTAAGTTTAGAAAAAATTAGAAGTGTGGTTTTCGATTCTTCAGTTAAATTTGAGGAAACTTGGAGACCATTTATTCAGCATTTTCATATGAATTAAACGGTCTGATCCTGAACCTTATTGTCACTATCCTGAATTGTGTGGATGGAGGTTGGGAGTCATAGGCACTACTGTATATATATAACATTATGCGATTGCCCATTTTGGTTAGTTTTTTTCTATTTAGTTGTTGTTTTTTTTTTGGGGGGGGTTTCTCTTAATCATTTATATTATTATATGAGTTTGAGAGATTCTATGTATGGATCAATATATATTTGAATGTTTATCAATCTATTATGTACTCTCAAATGTCTTGTAACAATATTTTTCTTCTGTTTTTTTTTAAAAAACTAATAAAAAGATTTGAAAAGAAAGAAAAAGAAAGATGCATGTCCTGGGTGGTGGTGGCCCTTAATGAGGCAACGCCTTTCGAAGATGTGCTTGACACTGGGGAGGCTAATGCCCATGATAGAGCTGGATGAGTCTGCAAGCCTCTGTACCTTTTTCCAAACCTCCACACCAGAGAGTGTTGTATCCAATCAGTACACTCTCCCTATTACATCTGTAGACAGTTGCTAGAGTTTTGATGCATTATTAAATTTCCCATTATTTTAGGGGGGTGTACTTGTAAAACAATTTCTCTACATCACGTTCTACTCCCTCAGAGCTACATAGGAATGTCAGCCTTTTTTGGGTTTTTTTGCCCATTTGTCATTGTGAAAGTAATTGAACCAGCAGACTAACTTCACTTAGTAACTTTCATCTAATGGTAGAACATAATCTTGATTACATAAAGCCAGGCTAGATGGGCGTTCACAACGTAGAGGGGATATGTTCCATACCACTGCTATTATGTAAAATAAAACAATGGGAACTTGTTGCAAAGTATTTCATGCAACAAGTGGGTACTTGTCTGAGCAACTGAACCAACAGATGTCAACATACGTGAACTCCTCTAAGTCTTTAAACACAAATATTTAACACCGACTGTGCAACAAGACCACCATGTCTATTTTGTGCTCCATAAATTTGAACTCCTCAGAGGAAGTCAGATTTGTACAGCGCAAAGCAGCCCTGTACGACGATCAAGTTGCACGGCAACCAGCACATTTCATGTGTGTTGTCTCTTAACACAAATGACATATTTCACTGTATATTTTGAGGTACATTTAACAAGAAAAGCTAATTTTTTTTTAAACTGTCCAGTATCTATTTAACAACACCAATTCCATCTTTTGTTTACCCTATATTCCCCTTCTCTCTCTCCTCAGCTCTACTCTACAGCTACGGACTAAGCGTAACTTACATTGTCCAATTAGCCTTCACTGTGATGTAGAAGGAAGTCCACACAGTCACAGGAAGAACATGCAAACTCCACACAGAGAGCACTGGAGGTCAGGTTGAACCCAAATGTCTGGTGCTGTCAGGCCACTCTACTAGTTGTGCCAACTTAAATATTAAACTTCTCGCCATATAAGAGATGATAACTTTAATAAAAGATCATATTTCAAAGAATTGCAACCCAGTGTTCAAGATCACAGGTACTGGATAACCTTCAGCATCAACCCCAAACTTGTCAGCTCACAGGACCCTGTACATTATACCACCACACCAGTGTTAGAAGCCAGGGCATCCAAGAAGATCTAACAAACCTGTCTTAAAAATCAAAATGTTTAGACCCAAACAATTTTTGCAGAGAGCCAAATGGACAACTTCATTCACCATCAGTCTGAACTGATTCTATGACTACAGGCATACTTCAAAGGATTCTTTACAACTTGTGTCCTCAGTATTATTTGCACAGTTTGCCTTCTTTTGCACACTGGTTGTAGAAGAACACTAAATATTAAATTGACTCCACAACCTATAGATTCTTTTCCAAGGACTGAAGCACAGCAGTGCCTCTACTTTCTTGGAAGTTTGCAAAGGTTCAGCATGTCATTAAAACATTTACAAACCTCTATAGATGTGTGGTAGAGAGTATATTCACCAGTTGCATTACAGCCTGGTATAGAGATACCCTTGAATGGAAAATCCTACAAAAAGTAGTGGATGTGGCCCAGTCCATCATGGGTAAAGCCTGCCCCACCACTGAGCACATCTACATATAGCACTGTCGCAGGAAAGTAGCAACCATCATCAAGGACCCCCACCATCCAGGCCATGCTCTCTTCTCTACCTTCTTCCTGATGGCAGCAATGAGAAGCCTCGGGACCCACAACTCCTGGTTCAGGAACAGTTATTAACCCACAACCCTCAGGCTCTTGAACCAGAGGGGATAATTTAACTCAAATTCACTCACCCCAGTATTGAACTGTTCCCACCCTATGGACTCGATTTGAAGGGCTCTTCATCTCAATATTTATTGCTTATTTATTTATTAATCTCAGGTTTGTATATGATGTCATATACGTACTTTGATAATAAATTTACTTTGTACCACCATCCTTGATACTTGTAAAAACATCACTGGATACAAGAACAGGAAAAACAAAGATAGGTTTGATGAAAATAACAATGAATTAGAAGAGCTAATCAACAACAAAAGGAAAGCTGGCAGAAGGACATCAACTGCAAGGTGAAAAGAGAAGCCCACTCCAAAGCTAAGGTCATAGTCCAGCATAGAGTAACGGAAATAAAGAATCGGTGGTGGACTGAGAGGGCCCTAGAAATACAGCAGCTTGCTGACTCTGGTGGTATCAGGGGTTTCTTTATTGCCACCAAGGCAGTGTATGGCCCAAACCATCATGGCCTAAACCCCCTTTGCTCCAAAGATGGACGAAGGCAACAAACAGATAATGATGTCATCAACTCTCAATGTAAGGAACACTTCCAGGAGCTACTTAATCGTAATGCCACTGCTAACATTGAAGTCATCAACCAGCTCCCACAATGATCCGTAAGGGGGACATGAGTAAGCCTCCTAGTGTCAAAGAAGTGCAGAGAGCTTGCAAGAAATTGCAGAACAACAAGGCCACCAGGCCTGATGGAATTCCAGCAGCAATCCTCAAGGAAGGTGGCAGAGAACCTTTAAATCATATCCATTAACTACTTGTCAAGATCTGGGACCAAAAGATTCCAGCTGAACTCAGAGACTCAGATTGCCACACTCTTCAAAAAGGTGACAAGGCTGACTGCGGAAACTATAGAAGCATCTCCCTCCTCTCTGTGACAGGAAAGATGCTCGCCTGAGTTTTATGTGATCGGCTTTCACCTCTGGCAGAATATCTCCTGCCGGAATGCCACAGTGGCTTCTGTCCAGCCAGAGGAACATCTGACATGATTTTTACTGCATGTCAATTGCAGGAGAGAGCCCAGGAACAAAATCTCCCACCTTATATGGCCTTCATAGACCTTGTAAAAGCATTTGACTCTGTAAATCGTCCTGTCCTTTGGCAGGTACTGTCCAAAATCAGACGCCCAAAGAAATACCTCAAGCACTTACGCAATGATATGAGTGCAACAGTGGCTCTGAAACAGCACCCTTTAAGGTTGAGACCAGGGTCAAATGGGTGCATCATTGCCCCAACTCTGTTTGTTGGTTTCATTGCAAACATTCTTCATCTCACAGGCCAAGACCTCCCACAAAGAGTCCAGATTCTCTGCAGGACAGACAAGGGGCTCTTTAACCTTAACAGGTTCAAAGCAGAGAGCAAAGTGTCAACTACTTCCATCATGGAGCTCCAATATGCAAATGACAACACCATTGTAGCTCACTCTGAGGAGGATCTGCAGTGTATAATGGATGCTTTTGCCAGAGCATACAAGCTCCTGGGACTTGACCTAAACATCAAGAAGACGTCAATCATCATATCAGTCCTGACGAAGGGTCTCAGCCCGAAACGCTGACTGCTCATTTCAACGGATGCTGCCCGACCTGCTGAGTTCATCCAGCTTGTTTGTACGTCTTGAAGAAGACCCAAGTCCTGCTCCAGATCAAGCTCCTAAACCTCTAACCATCCAAGTTGACAACATCCCTCTGGAGAACACTGATCGTTTCCCACAGCTTGGCAGCCTTCTTTCTTCAAGAGCCAACATTGACCTTGAAATAAATCACAGAGTAGGCTGTGCGAGTGGAGCCTTTTGCCAGGCTGAGAAAGAGGGTTTTTGATGATCGGGATATCAAGACCAACACTAAGCTTCTGGTCTATAAAGCTATAGTCCTCTCCTCTTTGCTATACAGAGCAGAGTCATGGACAATATACAGCAGACACATAAAAACCCTAGAAACTTACCATCAAAGATGACCCCAAAAGATTCTGAGAGTTAACTGGAAAAACAGGTGTACTCTCTCCAGCTAAGGAAGCTATTATTAACTCCATATCCACAATCGTGACTCAACACCAGTTGCGATGGGTCGGCCACATCATCCATATGCCCGACTCCCACCTCCCTATAGAACTTCTGTTCGGCCAACTCAAGGATGCAAAGTGCACTCCTGGAGGGCAGAAAAAGTGTTTGAAGACCAATATCAAGACCCACCTGAGGAAGTGCCACATCAGCCTGAATGGATGGGAGAAATTAGCACAGGACAGGAAAAGCTGGAGAAGGACTGTCTACAAGGGGACTGCACAGCTAGAAGAATACCTCCACCATGCCGTTGAGACTAAGTGGCTTCAACATAAGGAGAGACTGGGAAAGACCCATCTAACTACATCCACCATCATTTCAATGACCGACACCTGCCTACACTGCAACAGGACTCGTGGATCATGGATCAGCCTCTTCAGTCATCTGAAGACCCACAAGTGACCAGATTAACCATCAGGAGAAGAATCGTACTCGATTACAAGTGATTGCTGATGATGATGATGATGATTTGTACTTTGGTAATGAAATTATTTTGAGCTTTGAACAATATTATTTATTTACATTTTTATTATTTGCACAACTTGTATTTTTCATTTTGGTTGTTTTTCCAGACTTTGTGTGTAGTTTTGCACAAATTCTATTGTACTTCCTTATTTTCCTATGAATGCCTGCAAGGAAATAAATCTCAGGATAGCATATGGTGACATAAACGTACTTTGATAATAACTTTATACTTGAAGGCTTGTGAACAGGGAGGGGTAACATAATCAAGCTTCTTCCAGGATTTATCACAATTTTATTAAATGTGAACTTTGTGTGTAGCAGGTTATGTGGTGCTCATTCGCTTGAATCATAATTATAATCCCAATAATCTCCTAGTCAAAGCCTCTTAGCAGACGGCCTATAGAGATATTCAAATAAGATCGAGTACTCAGGATTATCTCAGTATTAAAAAAAATTATGAAGCAAAGAAATAAAGGCTGGTGGGTTATAAACAAAAAGATTTAAAACCATTCTCCAGTGCACTAAAGACCTTTAAACAATGCAGTAATTTATGCAGTAAGCTGGGGTATTTAATTCTCTGACTATTTAGTTAATATGGGTGCACTGAAATCAACCCAGAGGGTTTACAAGCATATGGTCAAAGTGGTAATGAGCTGCGGCCGCCGACAAAGTCGCAGCTTGGACTCAGTTGTTTTATAGTGTTTTTTAAGTTTGTAGGGATGGTTTGGGGAACAGAGAGAGAAGTTAGGGTTCAGGGACAGGGGAGTGGGGAAATTAGAGTTCAAGCCAGATTCCAAGCCTCCACACTGTGTTTGAAGGCCAGCAACGTGAACATGGTCGGACTTCAGGCCAGCAGACCAGCTAGTGTTTGGGCTCCTGTCATCAGCAAGTCCGGAGCTCGGGGCTTAGAGTTTGGGCCATTATCCAGGGTCCTCTATCGTCGTCATCAGTGAGTCCTGGTCAAAGGTTGAATGGAAGTCCAGAAAGGAAGGTCTAATGCCGGAGCCCATACCTGTGAATCTCTGTAAGTCCATCGGGAAAGTCAAAGGTCCAATGTCCACAAACCCACTGCAGACTGGAGGCCAAAGACAACCTATCCTAGGGTTAGAGGTCTTTGTATGTCCATGAAGGGGGGGGGGGGGGGGCGTGTGGGAGAAACTGGGCTTGATTTGTTGTTCTTCTTTGTTGTCCTGCCAAGCATTGTGGGCAAGCTATGTTGGCGCCCAAATGTATGACAATGTATGCCTGCCCCAGGCAATCCTTGGGTGTGTTGGTTTTGAAAGCAAACGGCATATTTCACTCTATGTTTCTATGTATTGTACATGCAATAAATAAATCTAAACGGTTAGTGTTTCAAGGTACAGTGGAGTTCTACATTTCATTTCCAGCCATTTAACATTCTGCTCCTTCGCTGCTTCATTTGGAAAATGTTATATTGGGATTCAATCCACCAGACGCAACCTAAGCTACAAAAAAGTGTGGTGCTACCTTCAAATTCCTGATCTATAGACAGTTTGTAAGAACAGCATTCCTAACATAACTTCAGGGGAATTTCCAGATTAAATCTCTCAGCCTCTCCTTTGTTTTTCAAAACCCATGTACAGTATTTGATCAAACAAGTGAAAATCTGCAGACGCTGCAAGTCCAAGCAATACACAAAATGCTGGAGGAACTCAGCAGGCCAGGCAGCATCTATAGAAAAGAATACAGTCAACGTTTCAGCTGGGACCTTTCATCAGGATGTCCTTTCAGGACGACCTTCCTTTCCTGTCGTATTCCATCTGCAACCCTATGTTGCCTCCACCTATCATCTCTTAACTTCTGTCGCTATGTCCACTCATCCCTCCTCCATCTGCCAATCACCTATACCCACCTATCTCCTGCCAGTTCTTGTTCCACCCCTTCCCCTCACTTCTTTATTCTGGCTATCTCCCTCTATCTTTCAGTTCAGATGAAGGATCTCAACCCAAAAAGTAGATTGTCTATTTCTCTCCACAGAACAGTCTTGGCCAAACCCTGAGAGGAGCGAATGAATAAACAGCTTGGGTCTGTATCCCTGGAAGATTAGAAGAATGAGAGGTGATCTTATTGAACTACATAAGGTTCTATGAGAGCAAATCAGAATGTGTTTCAGGATACTTATCACCTCATTATAGGAAGGACTTGGAAGCATTAAAGAAGGCGCAGAGGAGATTTACCAGAACGCTTCCTGCATTGGAGAGTATGTCTTATGAAGGCAGCGAGCTAGGGATTTTCTCTTTGGAGTGAAGGAGGACGAGAGGCAACTTGAGAGTGTACAAGATGATAAGAGGAATAGATACAGTGGACAACCAGAGATTTTTTCCCCAGGACTTGGAAATGGCTATTACATAGGGGTATAATTTTAAGATGATTGGAGGGAAGTGTAGGGGAAATGTCAGAGGCAAGTGGTGAGTGTATGCAATACCTGCCAGGGGTGGTGGTAGAGGCAGTAACATTAGGGGCATTTAAGAGGATCTCAGATAGGCACACAGATGGTTGAAAAATGGTGGGCTATGTAGGATCTTAGTTAAAAGATTGTCACCACATCGTGGGTCGAAGGGCCTGTTTTGTGGTGTATGGATCTATGTTTCCGCTAGTGGAAGGGTCACAAATGAGCCTTAATCTCCCTTAAAAGAGTTAAAGGACTGGCCATTTAAAGCTGAGATATGAAGAAAATTGGTCTCACATAGGACAATGAACCTCTGGACTCCTCTGCCTCAGAGAGTGGTGGAGGCTAGTCTATTAAGTATTAAGAGTCATAGAGCACTATAACGCAGAAACAGGCCCTTTGTCCTTTTCCCTCTGTTACTCTGCTTAGTCTCATTGACCCACACCTGGACCAGAGCCCTCCATACCCCTCCCATCCACGTACTTATCCAAACACCTCCTAAATGTTGTAATTGATCCACCATGTTCGCCGGCAGCTCACTCTCTTATTCTACACTTGCATCATTTCCTGAGCGAAGTTTCCCCTCAGTCCCCCCTGAAACATTTCACCTTTCACCCTTAACCTATGACCTCTAGTTCTGGTCTCAACCGACCTCAGCGGAAAAAAGTCTGTTTGCACTAACTCTGTCAACATCCTTCACAATTTTGAAATGGAGCTAGGTACATTTTTGGAAGATCAAGAAACTGAGAACATCGAGGAACTGGCATAGGAGAGGGCATCCTGGGGAGATCAGCCACAATCATACTGAATAGTGGGATGGGCTAGAGGAGCTGAGTGGCTTTCTCTTACTCCCATTTCCTTGAGGATGCACTCAATGGGTTGAAAGGCTTCCTCCATTGTTGTAACAATTCTACACTTCTATTGAACACTGGTTTAATCATTGAACTTTCAACCTCTGAAATAATTCACAGCCTTCACAGAAAGAAAGTCATTCTCACCCGTTTTCTAAACAGTCATCCCCCTCACCCTGATGCTGTGCAGGAGCAAACAGATTTACAGCACTACCCAGTCTCTCCCATACAGAATCTTGCCCATTTAACTCAGCCCTCTGTGTAAACTTCCAATGAGTATGGACTAATCTTCTTCAAATCCCCCTTCAGAAAACAAGTTCTTTATCCCAGGATTCAATCCAATTGCACAAACTACAAAGTAAGCATGTCCTTCAGGTACAGAAACTTTTCACCCATTGACTCAGTCTACACTTTCACTGCCTGGGGAAAGCAGCCAGCGTAATTAAAGACCATTCCTACTCCGATCATTCTCCCTTCTCCTATGGGGCAGAGGATATAAAACATGAAACAGGCTCACGGTCAGATTCTAACCCACTATTACAAGATTCTTAAATAGACTTCATATGATAAAGATGAAATCTCGATCTCTCAATCTACCTTATCACGGGATTGTACCTTATCGACCATCTGCACTGCACTTTCTCTGTAACACCACATTCTACATTTGTTATTGTTTTTAAGTTTGCACTACCTCAATCTACTTCAGTTTGGAAATGATCTGTTTGGGTGCTATGCATCTCGGCACAAGGTAATAATTAACCAATTACAAAATACCCCAAGGTCACACATGTCCCAATGCAATCTACTATCTCAGAAAGGCTTCCATTATTTCTATTCCCACCTTTGAACATTGTTTAACAGCACAGCAGCTCAAAGACAATTGGGGACTATAAATTCTGGCATGGTCAGAACAATGCATGTCATGAACAAACATATACTTTAATAAAACTCCTGTGAGATAGATTCATTGGTTAAGTTGTGTTACAACAACAACCTTGCACTCAATGTCAGGAACAGCAAAGAATTGTTTGTGGACTTCTGGAATGGGAAGTTAGGAGAACCCACATCAGTCCTCATTCAGGGATCAGCAGTGGAAAGGGTGAGCAGTTTCACGTTCCTGGGCATCAACATCTCCAAGGATCTATCTTGGGCCCAATACGCTGACACAATCACAGATACGGCACACCAGTGCTTCATTATAAGCTTGAAGTGATTTGCTTCATCACTAAAGCAAATTTCCACAGATTCACGATGAACAGCATTGTGACTGTTTGCATCATTGCCTAGTATAGAGGCTGCATTGCACTAGATCGAAAGAGGCTAGCTCCATCACGGGCAGGAGGCTCTCATAATCAAGAACATCTTCAAAAGGTGTTGCTTCAAGAAGGCAACATCATTAATTGACTCCCACCATCTGGGGCATGTCCTCTTCTCACTACTACCATCAGGGAAGAGGAATGGGAGCCTGAAGACCCACACTCAAAGTGTGTAGGAACAGCTTCTTCCCCCGTTACATCAGATTTCTGAACAGTCCATGAACCCATGAACACTCTCACGATTACTCTTTCTCACTGTTTACTTATTTTAATTTTTTTTTGTAATTATAGAATTGTTTTGCCTTGCTCTGCTGCCACAATACAACGAATCCATAGCATACATCAGCAATAATAAACCTGATTCTTACATATATAAACACCACTTGTAATAACTGTGCCTGAATCTGCTATTCAAATAGAAATATATTTTCACTCCCAACCAAACCTGTTTTGGAGACACCAACTTGCCTGACGTCCGCTTCCTCTGGCTGCAGTGCTTGTATGTCGATCCTTGCTCAGTTTACTGAAGTTCTCCGTATGTTGCTTGTGCTCGTCAAACGCGTCCGCCAACCTTTCCCTAAGTTTTGTCAGCTCCTCCTGAATTATGGACTGCCCACTGATAACCATTTGCATCTCCCGCTGGCTCTGCGTCTCAAACGCTTCTTCATCTAAGAACGTCAGAGTGAGAGAGGAATTGGGAGCGTGAGAACTTCCGCAGAATGGGAAAAGAACAACTATCAAGTCAAGTCGGGTAGAGTTCATTATCATATGTACAAGTTCAGTAAGGCAGAGGCACAATGCAGCATCACAGGCATGTAGATTTGTCACTAGGCTCCCTCAACAGCGGTCAGGACTCCAACAGTTATATAGTAAAATTGGTTACAAAATGGCCAACATACCGCAGCAAATTCCTAATACATATAGATGTACATAGCAAGTAAGATTGACCGTTACAGTTGACAATGCCAGCTAGATAACTCTGAGGAAGCTGAGAGATGATTCTTCCAGCTATTATATCGAAGGGACTCAGAATCTGAGGAGGAGCAAAGGTTACATCCCCTGAGTGGTGGACCTGACAAATCTTCTAGATTTCTGTCCGCATGGAACCTTACGGTAACTGTCATGCAAAACTCTCTTCTCCCAAAGGGCAACTTACTTCTGGGCAGGAGGTAAACTGAGTGAGACAAACATGTTTACTGGGAAATGCTTTACAGTTATTAGGGAGCAAAGTAGATATTTAATTCAATTCAATTTAGAGATAACAGGCCCTTCCAGCCCAACGAGCCCGCACAACCCAATTGCACCCACGCGACCAAGATGAGCTGACGTTAAAAGAGACGATGAGAAGCAGTGGGCAAGTGCTATACGTCTCCCGTCTGGCACATCACCGTAAGTGGGCCATGTGCCAAAGTGGGAAGCGTTTAACAGGGTTGACAAAGATAACGAAGGAATAGTCCGACTCTTCGATAGGACAGCAGGGTAGTGTAGAGGTTTGCGCAATACTATTACAGCACCAGCTGTAAAATCAAGGTTCGATTCCTGCCGCTGTCTGTGAAGACTTTGTGTGTACATTCTCCCTGTGAACACACGGGTTGCCTCCAGGTAGTCCAGACTCCCCACACATTCCAAAGTTGTACGATTATGGTTAGTGAGCTGGAACCAGAAGCATGGAGACACTTGCAGGCTGCCCACACAACACTTGCCGATTTGATTTGACATGTTATGTACTCGTGACACGTTACTGTGGTACCCTTGTCACGTGACTGGGATTGAAGCTATACTGGACTTGAGGTAATGGTCTTGTGATGGTGGAGTGACGTCATTTTCCCGCCAGTAGAGGTCATGTGACAGGTTTTTTTTACAGGGTATAAAAGGAGGACCCCTCCCTGTGAGGAGGGGCAGTTCGTGACTGGATTTGCCATGTTGACTTCATGCCACTGCGTGATTTAATGTTATGACACAGTTTAGTTGAAAGAGGAAGTTTTATCTAATGCCTAAAGTTAAAAAGTCATTGCCAGCAGTTTCTTTATAATACTGCTAGTTGAGAATCAGTGGAGAGTGAAGATCGGAGTTCGGGAGTTAAAGATCGAGGAGAATCGATTTCGACGGTAAAACAGGTTCGACCTTGTTTGATCCTTATTCGGAAGGAATTCGTTGACTGTTCTCGTGTTAATCCCTGCGAAATAGCAGAAAGGATTGGGAATAGTTCTGTAAAGGAAAGGTCAGTGCCTTTAAGCCGTTTCATTTTGTAAATTCTTCGTGGGAAAAAGTTCGATCTTGGGAACCGAAACAAGACGACGGAAAAGAGAATTTAAATCGTCTTAAAAAGTCTCTCCCTTAAATGGACTGTGAGCATTTTGAACTTTTGGCAATACTACTTTGAAGAACTGTTTTTGCAACATCGCTTTAAGAACTGTTTAAGCTTCAATGCTTTAAGAACTGTTCAAGTTGCCACACAGCAGCTGACTTCCGGTTACGTCAGTGATTTGTTTACTTTTGGGGGGTTTGTTTTCAGTGTTTAATAAATGTGTTATTTGTTATATAAGCCCCTGCCTAACTCATATATTTATTGTTGCCTGAATCCATAACATAAATATGGGGGCTGCATCCAGATTGGATCATTTAAGTTTAAATGCTTGTTAAATTTTGAGTCGGTGTTTTGGAAACAGGGAATGCTCGATTCTTTTGTTTGATTGGCTTGTGAGTGGTATTCGGCAACAATGAATATTGATGAGTTTCTGGCTTCGCCAGATGCAGAGTTATTAGCGAGGGCGAAAAAAACTGAAGTATCTGAGATAGCTAGTAGATTGCAACTTAAAGGTATTTTGAAGACTACATCAAAGGCTGTAATACAGAGAAAAATCGCGTCACACTATGTGGATTTGGGTGTTTTTGATTAATCGACTTTAGAGTCGTTTCCAATAAGTAATCTGGAGATGCAGTTGCAAATCGAGCAAATGAAGTTGGAGCGTTGTAGTTTAGAAGCTGATCGGAAAAAAAGGGAATTTGAATATGCAATGACGGAATTAAGGTCTGGGAATCAGTCTTCTGGTTCTAAAAAGCCGTTTGTTGCTAGTCAAGAAATTAAATTGGTCCCTCCATTTAGTGAAACAGAAGTGGAAAGATATTTCCAACATTTTGAAACTATTGCTCGGATGTCAGAGTGGCCGAAAGATAAATGGTCAGTGTTGTTACAGAGTGTAATTAAAGGCAAAGCACAACAAGTTTATACAGCTTTAACTGCTGCGCAAGCACTTGATTATGATATTGTGAAAATGCATATTCTAAAATCATACGAATTAGTCCCAGAAGCGTATAGAGAAAGATTCAGAAGTTTGAATAAGTCTGTGGAAAAGACTTACGTGGAATTTGCCTATGATAAAGCTGTGTGTTTTGAGAGATGGGTTTCTTCTAAAAATGTAAATGAGGACTATGATACACTGAAAGAGCTGATTTTAATGGAGGAATTTAAAAGAAGCATTCCTGTTGAAGTAAGGACCTACTTAAATGAGAGAGATACTGATAAATTGCAGGACTGTGCTAGATTAGCTGATGAGTATGTTTTAATCCATAAGAATAAATTTCCTCAGGGCAGAATTTTTAAGAAGAAAAATAACATGGAGACTCAAGGTAAATCAGAAATTAAATCAGAAGTTAATGAGAAAGGTAAGGACGAAGGAAAACCTGTGAAGGAAAGACAGTTTGGTCTTATTTGTAACTATTGTAAGAAAGCTGGCCATGTAATAGCTAACTGTTTCAGATTGAAAAAGAAAGAGAAGGAAGCAGTTCCAGATGTTTGTGTGCAACATACTGAAGCACCTGTAAAATTACAGGGTTTGATAAACACAAATGAGGTTTTGTTAGAGTCTGACCAAGTTAAAAAGGGATATGATCATTTTATAACTGAAGGGTTTGTATCCTTGAAAGAAGGATCTACTCTGGTGCCAATAAAAATCCTTAGGGATACTGGAGCTTCTCAATCACTGATGTTAGACAGTGTATTGAAGTTTAATGAAGAGTCTGATACTGGTGAGGTAAATTACATAAGAGGTGTTGGGAGTGATTTTATGCCTGTACATTTACATAAAGTAAATTTAAAGTCAGGGTTAGTTACAGGATTTGTTAAAGTAGGATTACAGCATAGCTTACCTGTGAAGGGTATTTCTTTATTGTTAGGTAATGACTTGGCAGGTGGACAAGTTTTTCCTGAAGTGCATTTGACAATGGAGTCTAAGGAATCAGAGATTAATTCTAACACAGATTCTTCCTGTGTTGTGACTAGAGCTATGGCTAAAAAGATTGATGCGCGGAATGAGGTTGTTACTCATGACTGTTCAACTCAGGATTCGAGTTTTGAGAATGTGTCAGACTTTCTTACCTTCATTGTTTGAACAAGATTCTGGGAGTAAGTCTGACTATGAAGATTTATCTCTGTCTCGGAAGGAGATGATAGCAGAGCAGAATAGAGATCCTGAGATTATAAAATTAAGAGTACAGGCTCTATCAGATAGTGAAATTGAGAAGGTGCCAGTAGGATATTACTTGAAAAAAGGAGTGCTGATGAGGAAGTGGAGGTCACCTACAATTCCTGCAAGTGAGGAATGGAATGTTGTTTATCAGGTAGTTGTCCCTAAAGTTTATTGAAATGAGATTTTGACTTTAGCTCATAGTGTGCCTTTAGGTGGACACCAAGGGGTAAGGAAAACTGTGGACAAGATTTTGAAACATTTTTACTGGCCTGGTCTAAGAAAAGATGTGGCAATGTTTTGTAAAACGTGCCATACTTGTCAAATTGTGGGTAAACCAAATCAAGTTACACCAGTGGCTCCATTACAACCTATTCCAGCATTTGGTGAACCGTTTTCTAAAGTTATTGTAGATTGTGTTGGTCCATTACCAAAGACAAAAACTGGTTATCAGTATTTGTTGACTATCATGTGTACTTCATCTAGGTTTCCAGAGGCAGTACCACTTAGGAATATAAAAGCTAAAACTGTGACAAAGGCCCTTATAAAATTCTTTACTTATTTTGGATTACCTAAGGAAATACAAACTGATCAAGGCAGTAATTTTATGTCTGGATTGTTTCAACAGATAGTTTATAAATTGGGAGCTAAGCAAATCACTTCATCTGCATACCATCCAGACTCGCAAGGTGCCTTGGAGAGGTTTCATTCTACCCTCAAGAATATGATTAGGACATATTGTGTGGAAAATGAGAATGATTGGGATGAGGGTATAAACTTTCTTTTATTTGCAGTAAGGGAATCGGTACAGGAATCTTTAGGTTTTAGTCCATTTGAACTTGTGTTTGGGCATAGAGTTAGAGGAGTTAGAGGACCTTTAGCTTTATTAAAAGCACAGTGGATTAGTAAGGAAATACACACTAATTTGTTGGACTATGTTTTGAAATTTAAGGACAGGTTACATAAAGCTTGTAGCTTAGCCAAGGAAAATTTAAAATTGGCTCAGGAGAAAATGAAAACTTGGTATGATAAAGAGGCTAGGATGAGGATGTTTAAGCCTGGAGATAAGGTGTTAGTTCTTTTCCCAGTGCAAACGAATCCTTTACAAGCTAGATTTCATGGTCCTTATGAAATTGTGTCTAAAATCAATGATGTGGATTACGTGATAAACACTCCAGATCATAGAAGGTCAACACAACTTTGCCATATAAATATGATTAAACCAGATTTTGAGAAACAATCTGATACTGTGACTATTGTGGTTAGTGAGAATGAGTTTGATGTAACTAGGAATATGATAGATGATTCATCTGAATTTCATTCTAAATCCAACATTGTTTCTGTTAGGTTACCAAATTCAACCATTCTGGAAAATATTGATGAGAAATTAGCACATTTACAGCTAGAGCAGAAACAACAGATGAAGGAATTAATTTTTAAATATAAGGATTTGTTTCCAGATGTTCCGAGAAGGACTACTATAGCTTCACATGATGTAGATGTTGGAGATGCCAAACCTATCAAACAACACCTATATAGGATGAACATAGAAAAATGTGAACTTGCTGAGAAAGAAATTAAATATATGTTAGAGAATAATATTATTAGGCATTCTAACTCGAATTGGAGTTCACCATGTGTTATGGTGCCAAAACCAGATGGTAGTATTAGGTTTTGTACGGACTATAGGAAGGTGAATGCTGTAACGAAAACAGATGCATATCCAATTCCTAGAGTAGATAATTGTGTAGATAAAGTTGGAAAAGCAAAGTTCCTTACAAAGATTGATTTATTGAAAGGGTATTGGTGTGTTCCATTAACGGACAGAGGTAGAGAGATTTCTGCATTTGTAACTCCATCTGGGTTATATGAATATAATGTTCTTCCATTTGGGATGAAGAATGCCCCAGGTACTTTCCAGAGGATGATTAACTCTGTGATTCAGGGATTGAAAGATACTGATGCTTATATTGATGATTTAGTGACAGGAAGTGATACTTGGGAAGTTGTAGAGAAACGGTGGAGAAATTGTTTGAAAGGCTTTCAAAAGCTAACTTAACTATTAATTTAGCTAAGAGTGAATTTGGACATGCCACTGTGACTTACCTTGGTTATGTTGTGGGTCAAGGTAAGGTAGCTCCTGTTCAGGCAAAAGTTTGGGCAATTTTAGAGATTCCCACTCCAACGGGGAAAAAAACTCTCAGAAGATTCTTGGGAATGGTAGGATATTATCGAAAATTTTGTAAGAATTTTGCTAATGTTGCCCTTCCATTAACTAACCTTTTGCAGAAGAATGTGAAGTTTGTGTGGACAGTGCCTTGTCAAGAAGCATTTGAAAAATTGAAAACAATGATAAGTCAACAACCTGTGCTTAAGGCACCTGACTTTGAAAAACCTTTTTCATTAGCTGTAGATGCTAGTGATGAGGCTGCGGGAGCAGTATTGATGCAAAGGAATGAGGGTGATGAGGTTGATCATCCAGTAGCTTACTTTTCTAAGAAATTTAATAAGCATCAAAGGAACTATTCGATAATAGAGAAGGAATTGTTATCTCTTGTTTTAGCTTTAGAATATTTTGAGGTATATGTTGGTACAACTCAAAAACCACTTATTGTTTACACTGATCATAATCCGTTAGTTTTTCTGAGTAAGATGAAAAACAAAAACAGAAGATTATTAAATTGGAGTTTGATGTTACAAGAGTACAATATTGTGATAACTCATATTAAAGGTAAAGATAATGTGGTTGCTGATTGTCTATCTCGATGTTGAATGTACATGTAATTTTTTTTATAGAGTGTTTTTTTTAATTGTAACACTCCTACTGTATTGTGAGTTGTAAGATGTTATATGATGGTATTGTATATTGTGTATGTTATAAAATTTATACATTTGTTTTTCTTGTAAATAATTTTTGAAATTTTTGTTCTTGTCAGACCAAAATGTTTTTTTTGGAGGGAGGTGTTACGTACTCGTGCCACGTGACAGTGGTACCCTTGTCACGTGACTGGGATTGAAGCTATACTGGACTTGAGGTAATAGTCTTGTGATGGTGGAGTGACGTCATTTTCCCGCCAGTAGAGGTCATGTGACAGGTTTTTTTTACAGGGTATAAAAGGAGGACCCCTCCCTGTGAGGAGGGGCAGTTCGTGACTGGATTTGCCATGTTGACTTCATGCCACTGCGTGATTTAATGTTATGACGCAGTTTAGTTGAAAGATGAAGTTTTATCTAATGCCTAAAGTTAAAAGGTCATTGCCAGCAGTTTCTTTATAATACTGCTAGTTGAGAATCAGTGGAGAGTGAAGATCAGAGTTCGGGAGTTAAAGATCGAGGAGAATCGATTTCGACGGTGAAACAGGTTCGACCTTGTTTGATCCTTATTCGGAAGGAATTCGTTGACTGTTCTCGTGTTAATCCCTGCGAAATAGCAGAAAGGATTGGGAATAGTTCTGTAAAGGAAAGGTCAGTGCCTTTAAGCCGTTTCGTTTCGTAAATTCTTCGTGGGAAAAAGTTCGATCTTGGGAACCGAAGCAACACGACGGAAAAGAGAATTTAAATCCTCTTAAAAAGTTTCTCCCTTAAATGGACTGTGAGCATTTTGAACTTTTGGCAATACTACTTTGAAGAACTGTTTTTGCAACATCGCTTTAAGAACTGTTTAAGCTTCAATGCTTTAAGAACTGTTCAAGTTGCCGCACAGCAGCTGACTTCCGGTTACGTCAGTGATTTGTTTACTTTTGGGGGGTTTGTTTTCAGTGTTTAATAAACGTGTTATTTGTTATATAAACCCCTGCCTAACTCATATATTTATTGTTGCCTGAATCCGTAACAGACACAAATGGCGCATTTCACTGTACGTTTCAAAGTAAATGAGACAAATACAGCTCATCTTTCTTTCTTTCCATACCTGGAGTGTCCAGCTCGGGGTGCTGCTTCCGGAAGTCATCCTTGCGCTTCTCCAAGTCCTTCTCAAAGCGCTCGTATTCCCTCTGGTACTCATCTTCCTCTTGCTCCTTCTGGGCCTGAGCCGACGCATTCTGCTTACGACAGGAAAGGCAGAATACAAGTTAGATCCTTGCATCAAACATCCGTGGCTTTACCCAAAGTCTATGTAATGGACACACACACACACAAGGCGACGGTGTTCACTTGTCACTTCCGACACCGCCTCACAACAAGCGAGGGAACTCAGTGTCTGGAACTTGCCTAACACCCTCCGTTTGCTGGCCCTCAGTATAAATAGCTCCTGCCACCCAGTGACTGCAATGCCATCAAGATCATGAACAGAACAGAATCAGAACAGGGTTTTTATCACTGCCATACTATATGTCATGAAATCTATTGTCTTCTGGTGGCAGTGCAGTGCAATACATAAAATGTAGTATAAATTACAAGACATACATATATCTGGTGCGAAAAAAGAGCAAACATAGTGTGGCAGCATTCCTAGATTCACACAAAATGCTGGTGGAACGCAGCAGGCCAGGCAGCATCTATAGGGAGAAGCACTGTCGACGTTTCGGGCCAAGACCCTTCGTCAGAACCAACTGAAAGGAAAGATAGTAAGAGATTTGAAAGTAGGAGGGGGAGGGGGAAATGCGAAATGATAGGAGAAGACCGGAGGGGGTGGAGTGAAGCTGAGAGCTGGAAAGGTGATTGGCAAAAAGGGATGCAGAGCTGAAGAAGGGAAAGGATCATGGGACGGGAGGCCTAGGGAGAAAGAAAGGGGGAGGAGAGCACCAGAGGGAGATGGAGAACAGGCAAAAAGTGATGGGCAAAGAGAGAGGAAAAAAAGAGGAGGGGGAAAAAGAACTAAATATATCAGGGATGACGTCAACATTGCTTCTTCCTATAGATGCTGCCTGGCCTGCTGCATTCCACCAGCATTTTGTGTGTGTTGCTTGAATTTCCAGCATCTGCAGATTTCCTCGTGATTCCTAGATTCATGGACCGTTCCGAAATCTGATGGTGGAGGGGAAGAAGCTGTTCCCAAAACATTGAGTGTGTGTCTTCAGGCTCCTGTACCTGCTCCCTGATGGTAGTAATGAGAAGAGGGGATATTCCAGGTGGTGGGAATCCTTAAAGATAGAGGCTGCATTTTTGAGGAAATGCCTTTTGAAGATGTCCTCGATGGCAGGGAGGCTAGTTCCCATGATGGAGCTAGCTGAGTTTGTAACCCTCTGCAGCTTTCTCTAATCCCGTGCAGTGGCTTCACCATACCAGACGATCATGCAACCAGTAAAAATGCTCTCCACAGTACATCTGCAGAAATTTGCTAGATTAAACATTCCCAAGTGGACAAGTTCTGCCAAAGTGTCTCAGCCTGAAACATGGACTGTACTTTTTTCCATAGATGCTGCCTGGCCTGCTGAGTTCCTCCAGCATTTTGTGAGTGTTGCTTGGAATTCCAGCATCTGCAGATTTTCTCTTGTTCCCAAGTGGATGGTAAAGTTTTGGAACGACTACATTTAAAACACAGTACCCAGCCTTAAAGATGGGAGCACAGAGAAAGGCCAAAGGAAATTAAGTATCATTTTTAAAAAAATATTTCACAATTTCAAAAGTTCTGTGGTGGGATAAACATCAATAAGTTAATTTGCATGCAGTGCTGCTTCAAAGCAGCACCCATCATCAAGGACGCCCAACATCCAGGGCATGCTCTCCTCCCACTAATACCATTGGGCAAGTGGTTCAAGAACCTTAGGACTCACATCACCAGTTTCAGGAATAGTTATTAACTTACAACCATCAGGCTCCTAAACCAGATTGGATAATCTCACTGAATACATCTCCAAACTGATTCTAAAACCTGCCAACTCACTTTCAAAGACTTTTTACAACTCATTTTTCCAGTAAATGTTTCCAAGAAAATGAATCTCAAGGTAGTATATGGTAACATACACATACCTTGCTAGCAAAATTACCTTGAAATTTGAACTGGCAGGAACCTCCTGGTAAGACAATTAGACCATACGACATAGCAGGAGAATGAGGCCATTCAGCCCATCGAGTCTGCTCTGTCATTCCATCATGGCTGATTTGTTATCCCCCAACCCTGTTCTCCTGCCTTCTCCCCATAACCTTTGACACCCTTACTAATGCAAAACCTATATATACCCTTTCTCTTTTGGGGTGTCATGGTAGTGCATGTGGTGATATCACGTGTCAGAATATGATTGGACAGAGTTATGAGCATGTGCAGAAATGATAGAATGATCTAGAAACATCGAGAAGCATGGCACTGTAAGACACATGTGTAGTTCTATTCTTCCAGAATATGGTTTGTTCTTAGTAACCCATGGTACGTATAAAGAACACAACAGTGTAGTGCTTAGCAAATGCTATTACAGTTTAGGCATTAGAGTTTGGAATTCAATTCCGATGTCATCTGTAAGAAGTTTATATGTTCTCCAATGGGTTTGCTCCAGTTTCCTCCCATTATCCAAAGACTTACTGGTTAGTAGATTACATGGTCATTGCAAATTGTCCTGTGATAATGCGGGGTTAAGTGGGTGGGTTACTGGGTTGTGCAGCCCAGTAGGCTGGAAGGGCCTGTTCCAAGCTGTATCTCTAAATAGATAAACAATATCCAACGATTTGGCCTCCATAGCCATCTGTGGCAATAAATTCCACAGATTCACCACTCTTAACCTAAAGAAACTCCTCATCTCTGTTCTAAAGGGATGTCCTTATCTTCTGAGGATGTGTCCACTGGTCTTAGGCTTCCCCTCTATGGAAAACATCCTCTCCACATCCACTCTATCTAAGCCTTGGAGTATTTGATAGGTTCCCTCCCCCCTCCACATTCTTCTCAACTCTAGTGAGTACGGGCCCAGACTACTCTTCTGACATTAATCCTTTCGTTCCAGGGATCATTCTTGTGAACGTCCACTGGACCCACTCCAATGCCAGCACATCCTTTCTTAGATACAGGGCCCAAAACTGTCCAAGAGTGGTTTCACCAATGCCTTAAAAAGCCTCCTCGCATAAAAGCATCCTCACTTTTATATTCTAGTCCTCTCAAAATCCTTTCACGTTCACAGAGCAATTTCTGTACAAATGCAAACTCCAGACTCTCCACCAGGGCAGAGTCTAAAGCTGCATCATTGGCAAACCTTGTAATTACTCACCCTTCCATCCCCCCTCCCAAAAGGCACTAGGGCCACACCCACATCCTGTGCGACCGGAGTCACAAGGAGTAGACAGAACAAAACAGTCAGCTTCCATTCACCTGAGGAAAACAAAAGGTGCATTAAGCCGAATTTGGCAGCTGCCTCCATTTTACAGGGGCAGGTTGGCATGTAGGCAGGGAAAACTCTTTCATTTTGTTTTTGTTCTTTGAAAAGGATTAAACCATGCAGTTGCTCAACTGAGCCCACAGAGCAGATGGGTGGAACAGCAAAAGCAATATCTCACAGCTCCCACAATTTGTGTTCAGTCCTGGTGTCTGCAGGCTGCCCCTGTGACCACAAGGGTTTCCTCCCACATCCCAAAGACCTATGGGCTGGTGGGTTAATTGGCCACTGTGAGTGCGTAGGAGAGTGGTAGAATCTGAGGACAGTTGATGCAAATGTGGGGAGAATATAACGTGGTCAGTAGAAATAGGGACTTGAGTGTCATCATGATGTCAGTAGGCCAAATGTCCTAGTTCCATGTCGTATGACACTGTCACAAGACATTTCCTCTTCCAAATGAATAAGGAAGAAAAGACAGTCGAAATCATACTCACCTCAAACACTTCCTCTAGCAACTCATTCTAGGTGTTCACTACCCTCTGTGCAAAGAAGTTACCTGTCAGCTTTCTTTTAAACCACTCCCTTCTTAACTTGCATCTGTGCCATCTAGTTTTGGACTCTCCAACGTTGGGGTAAAGACAATGATGGTCTATTTTATTCATACTGCTCATGATTTTATAAACTTCTGTGAGGTCACCTCTCATTCACTTATGCTCTAAAGAAAAAAGATACAACATGGCCAACCTCGCCCTATAACTCAGACCCTCTGGTCCAGGCAACATCCTCATAAAGCTCTTCTGTACCCTCTCCAACCTGACAAATTCTTTCTGTAATAGGGCAGCCAAAACTGTATACAATTTTCCAAGTGCAGCATCATCAAAGATTTATGTAACTGCAACGTAATGTTCCTACTCTTAAACATGACGCCCTGATGAAGATAACCATGCTAAATGCCCCCTCCACCAGCCTGTCTACTTAGAGTGAACTTTGCACCTGTAACTCTTGGCCTCTTTCCTCAGGCCCTCTCTGCTCCACAACACTCACCTGTGCCCTAGCATCCACTGTATGGTTTGAATGTCCAAAATGCATCTAGCAACCTTTCCCTCAAAGTCAACAAAACAAAGTAGCTGGCCACTGACTTCGGAAAGGGGCGCAGTGCACATGATCCTGTCTACGTCAACAGTGCTGAGGTTGAGAGCTTCAGGTTGCTCAGTGTGAACATCACCAGTAGCCTGTCCTGGTCCAACCACATAGATACCGTGGCCAAGAAAGCGCACCAATGCTGCTATTTCCTCAGGGAGCTGAAGACCCTTCCCAATTGTTATTAACGTGCCATAGGAAGCACCCTACCTGGAGGCCTAACTGTTTGGTTCGGCAGCTGCTCCACTCATGATTGCAAGAAACGGCAAAATGTGGACATTTCTTGGTGCATCTTGGAAACCAGCCTCCCTTCTATGGACTTGGTCTATACTTCTTGCTGCATAAGTAGACATAATCAAAAATCCCAGCCACCTAGGACCTTCTCTCTTCTACCTTCTCCCATTGAGCAGAAGATACAAAAGCCTGAAAGCACGTACGACTAGTCTCAAAGACGGCTTTGATCCCGCTGTTAATGAGACTACTAGTAAGTTGAACTCTTGATGTCACAATCTACCCCACTGTAATCCTCCACTTGATTGTCTACCTGCATTGTACTTTCTCTAGTAGCTGTTATATTTTATTCTGTATTCTGTCATTGTTTTACTTTGTCTACCTCAATGCACTGTGGAATGTCCTAATCTACATGAACATATGCAAGACAATCATTTCACAACATTAACAAGAGAAAATCTGCAGATACCAGAAATCCAAGCAATACACACAAAATGCTGGAGGAACTCAGCAGGCCAGGCAGTATCTATGGAAAAAAAGTACAGTTGGCATTTCGGGCCGAGACGCTTCAGCAGTCACTAAACCAATTCCAATTCCATCCTCCCACTTACCTAAATTGTTCAGTTGCCTTTCCTCAGCCCCTCTCCCTTATCCCAGAGAGCTGTTGAGGCTACTGCATGGGAGGTACCTTTTTTTTTATTATTGGTTTACTGAGATACAACACAGAACACGTCTTTCTTTCCCTTTGAGCCACACCGCCCGGCAAACCTGTCGATAAATCCGAGCCCAATTATGGGACAATTTACAATGACCAATTAACCTGCCAACCAGTACATCTTTGGACTGTGGGAGGAAACCCCAACCATCTTGAGGTGAACGTACAGACTCCTTATAGGCAGTGGTGGGAATTGAATCTACGTCACTGGTGCTGTATTGTGCTAACCACCACACTACTGTGCCACCCCAGAAGGAAGACGTAGGTACATTCCTGAAAAATTAGGGAATTGAAGATTATGAAGAACTGGCCTAGAAGAGAAGTTGAGGCCTGGGGTTGATCAACCACTTTTTTTTAAATTTAGAGATGTAGCATGGTACAGGACCTTCTGGTCCATCGTGCCTGCACCACCCTGTTATACCATGTGACCAATTAACTTACTAACCCCCAAGTCTTTAGAAAGTGAGAGGAAACTGGAGAATCTGATGTAAACCTATCGAGTTTCTTGGGGAGTCTAAGAACACTAGAGTGGAGATGAGGAGGAATTTCTTTCGCCAGAGAGTGGTGAATCTGTGGAATTTGTTACCACAGGTGGCCGTGTATATTTAAGGCAGCAATTGAGGCTAAGATGGACAATGGATCGGCCATGCTGAAATGGCGGAGCAGACTCGATGGGCCAAATGGCCTTGTTCAGCTCCTATATCTTATAGTCTTAAGGTAACAGGACCTTCTGGCCCAATATGCCTGTACCACATGACCAAATAATCCACTAACCCGTAGGTCTTTGGAACGTTAGAGGGAACAAAAACACCTGGAGGAAACCCTCAGGTCATGGGGAGAATGTTCAACCTCCTTACAAACAGCGGCCAGAATTGAACCCGGGCTGCTGACACTATAATAATGTTACACTCACTGCTACACTTTCATGCTTCCTGGGCTACGTTCATAGGTTTGAGGGGTGAAGTGGCTCCCAATCCCATTTTCTTTGGAAAGCCCCATTTCACTTGGTTTCCACCACATAAAAGAATCGAGAGATCCTGATTATAATAGCCCTCGTTGGCAACATACTTCTCCACATATCCTTTCTGCATCTCATGTCCTTGAAGCTTCTTCAGTGATATTCACCATTTCGCTGCAAGCACTCGTCCCCGAGTCACAAACTAAATCAGGGAATTGATTAGTGCTGAACTTCCATATAATTACATGCCATCTGTGCAGTTACACACAAGCCTGGTCATGCCTCCTCACACAGACAAGGGTGGTGACATTGCTTAGTGACGTGCAGGAATGACAGATGACATTTGCAGCACAAAGCTTGTTCTCAGAGTTTACATCTCTCAACTTACCGGTGTCACAGGATCGCTCAAGCTGAACGTGACAAATGACAGCACATCGTGGTCATCTGGAAAATATGCACAAGATATTTCAAGCAACTTCCTTGTTCTGTCCAACAAGTAGGCAAATTTTACTTTGGAAATAGCAGCCGCACACTTGCCAGCCTCATGTTTAAAAATGTCTTAAAGCCTTTCCTTACTCAAAATATCCCTTTCTCCTACTTTGGAGAGACCAACCAGAGACTGGGTGACTGCTCTGAGGACACATAGATTCAGTCCACAAGGGTGACGCCAAGCCAACAGGCACATTCAATCCCTATTCCACTCTGACCTTGGCCTCTTTCACTGTTCCAATGAAGTTTAAGAGCATGAGGAATCATCCTCCTGGGAACATTAAGACTATAAAACTTCAAACCACAAAGGCCCGGATGAGGGTTACGGCAGAAGCTGGGCTGGAGACGAGCAACTTTGAGAAGTTATTTTGTTTCAGAACTAAGACAGTCAGAATTGTCACCACAAGGTTAGCAGGATACAAACCTGCAGGGTGCTGCCGATGACATATTTGGCAAAAGGCACCAATTTTGTAGAAGAAATTTTGTTTTAAAATTCTGAAAAAGTCCTTATGAAGTGTCTCAGCCCAAAACGTTGACTGTTTATTTTCATCCATAGATGCTGCCTGACCTGCTGAGCTCCTCCAGCACATTGCGTGCATTGCTTTAAAAGATCATCGATGTTGGAAATCTGAAATAGAATCAGTCTCAGAAACATTCAACACAAGAATGGGAACTCACAACTCAGCTCATCTATGCTGACTAGAGGAGAGCTTTAACAGGAACCTGAAGGGCCCAGCGGGTGGTCTGAATATGGATCAAGCTGCCAGAGGAAGTGGTAGAAATAGGTATGCTAATATTTAAAAGACATTTGGACAGGTACACAAATAGGAAAGGTTTAGAGCAAGGTACACAAATAGGAAAGGTTAGAGCAAGGTACACGAATAGGAAAGGTTTCAGGGGTGTCAAACTCATTTTAGGTCACGGGCCGGATTGAGCAAAATGCAGCTTCATGTGGGCCGGATCAGTCGGATGCGTGCGAACGCAGCTTTCGTTGCCTCCGTTTTTTCAGCCTGCTCTCATGAGTCTCAGTCTCTGCTATAACTACAAAGTGTTTCACTTTACAAATTCCGTTTCTTATGAAGAAGACTGCCGAGCAAGACTGCCGAATAAACACTAAAAACCCTGAAAACCTGGTACCTGAATAAACTCAGCATTAGCCATATCATACGCCATAGGCGCTTCGATTACTGGGGCCAACTTTAATAGTAATTACCGTAGATTCCGGATTTTAAGCCGCTACTTTTTTCCCACATTTTGAACAGCTTTGAACTTTGCGGCCAATAATCCAGAGCGGCTAATACATTATTTTTTTCATGCCGCCTCGTAAACATTTTGCCTCGTAACAGTAGACCAATAAAATTGATGAGTAGTTCACAGAGGTCCAATGAAATTGTACGATAAATCAAGCGCACTTTCACAATTAAATTATTGTAAATCAGTCATTTGTACTCACCCTCATCAACATGGAAAACACTCGAAGCATTGTGCTACCTACCCTACTTAGTTTAAACTATATTTGTTTTCTGTACTACATCGCGGGATGCTATGACGACACACCCGGTTTCGCGGTGTCTTGTGGGAAAATGCCGGTTTGCGATAAAACGGAAAGGAGGGGGGAGCGGATTACGCGAGCGGCTTTGGATCCGAGCGAACTCTGCTTTTAAATGCCGTTTGCGATGAAACGGAAAGGAGGGGGGAGCGGATTACGCAAGCGGCTTTGGATCCGAGCGAACTCTGCTTTTAAATGCCGTTTGCGATGAAACGGAAAGGAGGGGGGAGCGGATTACGCAAGCGGCTTTGGATCCGAGCGAACGCTGCTTTTAAGTTAAAGGTATCAATAACTTTTCCTGGTAGGCTGCAGTATATATATTTTTTACCAGTCGTTAGGAGATATTGGAATGTTGTTCAGTAAAGAAGTATACGCAACGTATATTTAAAAGTAGCCGCGTACGGGCACGGTTCGAAAAAAAGCATTTGCAATATGTATTTGTTTTTGTTACCATATGGATTTAATTAAAAGTTAAAAAAATCCTCACGTGTAATATCTTTCTGTGTAAATATCTCATATTACAACGTGGGACACCTGCGGCCGAAAATCCGGTGCGGCCTAAAATCCGGTGCGGCCTTTACATTTAAAAAAATGATTTTATTTCTAAAATTAGTGCCAGCGGCTTAAAATCAGGTGCGCTCTGTAGTCCGGAATCTACGGTAGATATTATCTCGCGGGCCAAAGATAATTCCACCGCGGGCCGGATTTGGCCCGCGGGCCTTGAGTTTGACATATATGGTTTAGAGCAAGGTACACGAATAGGAAAGGTTTAGAGCAAGGTACACGAATAGGAAAGGTTTAGAGCAAGGTACACAAATAGGAAAGGTTTAGAGCAAGGTACACAAATAGGAAAGGTTTAGAGCAAGGTACACGAATAGGAAAGGTTTAGAGCAAGGTACATGAATAGGAAAGGTTTAGAGCAGGGGTTCCCAACCTATTTACGCCATGGACCAATACCCTCATGCAAGGGGTATGTGGACCCCAGATTGGGAACCCCCTGGTTTAGAGGGATATGGGACAAAGGTGGGCAAATGTGACTTAGTTGAATGGGAATCAGGCTTGGACCAGTCGTGCAGAAAGCCAGTTCACATGCTGTATGACTATGACTGTGATGCCTACCTTTGCCAATCCCAATGGCCTACGTTAGGCCGTATCCCTCTACACTTGTCCTTTCAAGTACCTGCCAAAATGTCTTTTAAATGCCCTAATGATGTTTGCGTCTACCCCCTCCTCTGGCAGCTTACAAATATTCAGCAACTTGTGTGTGAAGAAATGTCCCCTCAGATCTCCTTTTATATGTCTCTCCCCTCAGATTAAATCTATGGCCACTAGTTTTAGACACCCCTGGCCTGGGGCAGGAGTGGAAGAATCTAGCTATCCTATCCTCTATAATGTAACCATAAGTTCCAGTGGGAATAAACACAGCCTTGCCTTGTTAACCACAGTTCTCCTTTCTGGGCAACATCCTGCAGAAATACTGCAAATGTTATTAGTAAATGCTGGAAACTCTCAGCAGGCCAGGCAGGAGGAACAACTAAGAATTCAGGCGTGGGAATGGTTTCGAAACAGAAGTGCTAACTTACTCTTTCCACAGACAGCACCACTGAGCAGTTTACCCTCATTCTCCAAACAGTGGCCCAGAAGCATACAGCCCTACTTAAATCTGCTTACAAGTCCCTTGATTTTCCGACTTCTTGGAGGAACTAATTTGTTTAGAAGTACAGCATGGTAGCAGGACCTTCGGGCCAATAAGTCCCTACCACCCAATTATACCCAATCTAACCCATATGTCTTGGGAATGTGGGAGGAAACCAGAGCACCTGGAGGAAACCCCTGCAGTCATGGGGAGAATGTACAAACTCTTTACACACTATAGACAACTACAGAATTGAACCCGGATCGCTGGCGGTGTAATGGTGTTGCACTAACTGCTATGCTGCCCAATGCACTGTGCGAACATCTGGACCTGTTCAAGTGTAGTAAACAGAACTCTTGTATGATAAAAGTTGGACCCTTGACCTCACTGTTTACCTCGTCGTGACCCTTGCACCACACTGTCCACTTGCACTGCACTTTCTCTGTATAACACTCTATTCTGCATTCTGTTGTTGTTTTCCTCCTTGTACTACCTCAGTGTGACTATGTTTATAATGCTCTGTATGGATGGCCTGCATGTTCACTGCACCTCGATTCATGTGACATCAATAAACCAGCTACCAGTTATTTCAGGGACAATTGTAGGCAACTCAATGACTAACCAACTCCAGCCTTATTCCTGCCACTAGATGGAACCACATTCACACCAAAAACAACATAAACACAAGCAATTCTGCAGATACTGAAAATCCAGAGTAACACACACAAAATGCTGGAGCAAGGCAGCAGGTCAGGCAGTATCCACGATGATGTCCTGATGAAGGGTCTCGGCTAAAAATGTCAGCTTCTTATTCCTCTCTGATGCTGCCTAACATGCTGAATTCCTCCAGCATTTTGTGAGTGTTACCCCATTCACCAAGCTTTTTTGCTATGTCAGAGCTGCGCATTTCTGCCTGAAGTTATCTACCTGCGTACTGGCTCAGTTACCCCCCTCCCTTCCCCATCCCCACCTTTCACATACACACCTCCAAACCCTCTAACTGCCCCATTAACAACTCACCTCCACCCTGGCCCCAACTTACCATTGATGACTATTTAGTCCAATTTTTCCATCCCTACCCCAATCTTCTCTGCAATTAGACCTAACATCTTTCTCTTTCAAAGTTCTGACACAGGGTGTTTGGCCTGTTTACCCCTCCACAGGTGCTGTTTGACCTCCTGAGTGTTTTTAAAACCTTTTTTGCTTTTTTTCTGGGTCCCCACATCTGCAGGTTCTTCTGATTATCAGAACCACACCAGAAGCTTTACCATGGACCGCACTACACGACAGCACTCATTTTATCCTGCCACTTTGAATAAATTACTTCCCCCTAGCTGAGGATGTTCAAAATTCCCTAAATTTGCTTTGAAGTGGTGATGAAGGCTGACCCCCCCACAACCTCATCTCTCCTCAGCAGCAACTGTTCATCAGGCACACGGGAATGGAACACTGTTGTAACCCAGGGACAACTTGCGCCTAACTTTACATTTAAAAAATGGGAATCTGATCATACAACTTATCAGATGTCAGATACAGATATGACAATAACAGAAACTGTATGAAGCTCACACGGGAGGTTGATCAAGAAGGTTCAGTCGCTCAGCATTGAAGATTCGGTAGAAAATTAGAGTAGACATTGGCTCCGCTAGAAAAGCCAGAGAAGCGTTGTAGATGTTTGCCTCTCTACCTGAAGGCCTGTGACTAGCGGCGTGCCGCAGGGATCGGTGCTGGGTCTGCTGTTGCTTGCCACCTATGTCAACAATATGGGTGATAATGTGGTAAACTGGATTAGAACATGTGAGGATGACACCAAGATTGGGGGTGCAGTGCACAACGAGGAAGGCTATCATGGCTTGCAGAGTGATCTGGATCAGCTGGAAAAATGGGCTGAAAATGGAAGGTGGAATTTAACACAGACAAGTGTGAGGTATTGCACTTCGGTAGGACCAACAAGGGCAGGTCTCACACGGTGAACAGTAGGTTATTTTGATAAACGAACAGAGGAAAAATATATTAAAATATAGTATAAGCTGCTGGCAATCAAAGTTCAAGTTCAAGTTTATTGTCATTTAACCATATATACTGCCAAACACAACAATGCTCCTCCAGTCCAAGTCGCAGTACATATAAATCACTCACAACAAATGCAACCAATATGGAATAATTGAAGCTTAATGTTACATAGCACAGAAACAGGGTTTGTTGCCTACAGAGCCCATACTAGCTATAAAATACCTACTATAAGACCATAAGATAGAGGATTGGAACTGGGCCATTCAACCTGTAAGCTTTGATTGTACTGACTGTGGATGATCAGCCGTGATCACATCGAATGGCGGTGCTGGCTCAAAGGGCTGAATGGCCTATTCCTGCACCTATTGTCTATTGTCTTTGATGCCTGACTACAGCCTACTAACCTCTGTCTTAAATATACCCAAATCCCATTTCACTCTTCCCACATTCCATCAGCTTCTCTGCTCCCACCACCCCACATTCTATCACACATCTCCACACAAGGGAGTATTTACAGTGGTCAATTAAACTACTAATCCATTCGTCTTTGGAATATGGAAGAAAACTAAAACACCTGGAAGAAACCTACATGATTACGAAGAGGATGTGCCCACTCCACAATCAGAAGCAATTTAAATCCAAAGGAAATGCAAACATTGGTAAGGTAGCATTCAGAGTTTATACAAGATGCAAGTGAGGTCATGTTTGGAAGACTGGGTTCAGTTTTTGGCCGATCTGCTATAGGAAAGACGTCCTTAAGCTAGAAAGAGTGCAGGAGGATTAACAAGGATTTTCCAGGACACGAAGGACTGAGATGTAGAGAGAGAGCCTGGGCAGATTACCACTCGATCCATTGCAATAAAGCCAGAGAGAGACTGAGAGGTGATCTTACAGAGCTAAAGAAAATCATGAAGGGCATCATTAGGGTGAATGCATGCAGTCTTCATCCCAAGCTTTGGGAGTCAAGAACTAAAGGGCACAGGTTTAAGGTGAGAGGGAAAAGATTTAATAGGAAACTGAAGAGCACACAGCGATCGGTGCGTATATGAGACAAGCTTCCAAAGGAGGTGGTTGAGACCAGTACATCAAACTTGGCCGGTGCGTGGATAAGAACATGGTCAAATGAGACTAGCTTAAATGGGCATATTGTTCAGCATGTCTAGATGGGCTGAATGGCCCATTCCCCTGTTGTATGACTCTATGGCAATCACCATAAACATAACCAACCAGTGGCCACTGACACTCACCAGCAACTGCCCCTGTGGCTGCGGATACTCCAAAGTGCCCATTCAGAGGCAGGTACACGTCCGTGACTTCAGTGCATAACTCATAGTTGTCAGAGATATCAGTTCTCCCCAAATTCAGATAAACCTGCAGAGGAGGAGGAGGACGGAAATAAAGCATTGACTACATTTTCCAAAACAACTCAGTAAAGAGTAACGCACTGTACTCCTGTGCCAGAACAGAGTTAGTGTAACACTTTACAGCACTGGCAACCTGTGTTCATTATCCGCCACTGTCTCTACGTAGTTTGTACGTTCTCCCCATGCGTTTCCCCTGGGTGCTCGTTTCCTCCCACAGTCCAAAGACACACAAGTTAGGGTTAGTGAGTTGTGGGCATACTATGTTGACACCAAAAAGAATGGTGGCACTCGGGGGCTGCCCCCAGCACATCCTCAGACGCCATTTCACTGTATATTTCAATGTACACGTGACAAGTTAAGCTAAAATTTTCTTTGAAAGAACAGGGTCCCTCGAGAAGGTGGGAGCTGCTGTTGACATCTAATGTCCTGGACAAGTCTCAACCGCTGAGTGGAAAATTGGACAGGAATTCCTCATGTCTTTTTCTACCATTCAGAATTAACTCCAGCTTTAAAAATCACCTTCATGCGGCTCCAGAAGATCACACATTTCCGGACGAGATACAGGACTTCAAAGGGTGAACAGGACGGATTAGAGCATTCGCTCAGTATTTTTATATACGCTTTTAGGCAGACAGAATAAACAACTTTAAAAGAAGTGACTTTGGCTAACTATATCTTTGGGTAAAGTCCTTCATTTCTGTGATTACACTGATATATGCTGAAGTCCTGAAATAATGAGAAATGATTACTTTGGATCATTTGGGTAAGGATGGGGTGGAGATGAAGCTGATTCGGCACATCACTAAAGACTGGAGCACATTTCTACAAATATACTGTGGAGGGCATCCTGACTGGTTACACCACTGCCTGGTGTGCAGGATCCGATCCACAGGATCAAAAGAGGCTGCAGAGGGTTGTAGACTCTCCGCCACCTCCATCACGGGCACATGCTCCCCACCGATGTCTTCAAAAGTGAAACCTCAAAAAAGGCAACATCCATCTCTCAGGACCCTCACCATCGTCTCATGACTATCATCTGGGAGGAGGTGCAGAAGATCCACATTCAAACTCTTAAGAATATCTGCTTCCCCTCTGCCATCAAATTAATGATTCATAAACCCCTGAACATTACTCACTACTTTGCTCTCTTTTTGAACTATTTGTTCTTTATCTATGTCTCTCTTACTGCAATTTAAGTACTGCACTTTACTGCTTGTCAAAAACAACAAATTTCCCGACGTATGTACTGTGCGTCAGTAATAATATACTGTCCCAATTCTGATTCTGATTCTGGAGTTAGTTCAGGGAAGTGATGCTGAGGTAAAGCTTCTGCTGTTGGATCTTGACACTTTCGTGATGCAAACACGAGGAAATCTGCAGATGCTGTAAATTCAAGCAACACACACAAAATGCTGGAGGAATGCAGTAGGCCAGGCAGCATCAGCCTGGCTTGCTGCGTTCTGCCAGCACTTTGTACGTGTGACTTTTGTGATGCAAAGGTCCTTTACAAGTCAAGAATGAGGCACAAAACCTGTTGCTTATGGCTGTTTTATTCAGCATTACAAGAATGAAGAACGAACAAAAGAGAGAGACGAGCGAACAAAGAAAAGACAAAGGAAAAAGCAGCTGTGGCCATTTCATACTCTGACCAGAGGTAGCAAAATTCCCATTAACCTATAAAGTAGCCAGATTCAGGTGGCATGACACTGCTGCTGAAAACTACGATGCTTCTAGAAAAATGCAGAAGCAACTGTACCATAATTTCTGAAACATTCACTGAACAATTACACATATGATTATATGAGAATATAAGAAAGCAAAGGAAATCTAAACTACAAGAAAAATAACAATTCTACACCCTAATTCAACACTGCTCTGATATTAGCAGGTATGAGGGGCATGAGGAATAGAAAGGGTAGGCCATTTGGCCCCTTGAGCTTGCTCTGTCATTCAAATCAACAGTGCATGATAGACAACAGTAATTTAATTTTGATTCTCTGGTCCAGCCAAGGGCAACTCTGAACCCTACTCGAACAAACAGACATGAACACTTGATGGACCAGTGGGCGGGTGAGAACCCTCCAGTGTGTGATGCACCATCAATAACTCTCGGAGACAGGAGGCGAACAATAGCAAGAGACCACGATTAGTAGCAAGAGACCACCACACCACATCCTGGAGACTGAGGGAGGAGTAGTGCCTCCAATTGCCTTTATACAGGGGTCTGTGGGAGGAGCCACAGGAGCAGTCAGCAGAGGGGCATGTCCAGACAGGTATATGTAGTTCACCACAGTGTGGTCATCCAGAACATGACATGAACATTCAACATCTCTGTGATGGAGCTACTACGAAAGCCATGGCAGTCACTTTGTAAAACTGTACCACTTCATCACTTCAATATCAAACCATACCTCTGCCATCTGCATGAAAGAACAAGGCTCTGAAGAAAGAGAGAGAGAAAGGAAGAGATATAGGCTCTAAGGAAGCCAAGTGGAAGCAGGAAACATGTCAAAACACAGAACTGTCAATTAATAGACAAGCACAGACATTGAAAGACAAGTCAAAATTAATTACCATTGTAGAGTTGCCTACCTGCAGCGTCTTCTGGTAATAGCGTATCTTGGCTCGGACAGCGTGATAACTGTTGCGATAATCCCGCACACACATACCCAAAGCCTGTCCGGCACCATCACTGTCAGGTCGGATTGAAAGGCAAACATGTTGGACAGTTTTATTCATTGTAACCGAAGTGGATGAGCTGGTTCATGAAGCAAAAGTGCTCGTTTCAAAGCTACTTCAACGTACAATAATAATGATTTCACCCAGTAATGGAAACATGACAGAAAAAAAAAACACTTGGCCCACAGAGCCCATGCTAGCTGAAAATGGAGGCACTTCCATTTTAGCATCCAGAATGCTAATTGGATTGGGAAATTAAGTTTGGGATTAAAAAGATGACATCAATGAGCCAGGTTTAATCGACATGGATTGTAGATTTGAACTCCAATTCAGATTTATGACAAGTTCTATTTCTTTGTTCGGGTAGGGCTCAGAGTTGCTCTGGCTGTACCAGAGAATCAAAATTAAAGTCCTGCTGAAGGGTTTCGGCTTGAAATGTCGACTGTACCCTTCTCCACAGATGCTGCCTGGCCTGCTGAGTTTCCACAGCATTTTGCATGTGTCGTTTAAATTACTGTTGTCTAGTTCTGGTAGCTCTTGTTTTTGTTACCACTATTTGGCAATTTTTGAATTGGGCGGCCCGTAGATAATGAACTCTGAGCTGAACTGAACTGAACTGAAACATGCATTTTGTGTTTTATATTCTGTGTTTTCAATCTTTTTTTTGTTTCCATTTGTGCGATTTCTTTGTGCGTGGGGGGGAGGGGGTTTGACATTTGATGTGTTTTTTTTTAAATGGGTTGGTTCCATGGTTCTTTGTTTCGTGACTGTCTGTGGGGAAGACAAATTTCAGGGTTGTATACTGTATACATACTTTAATAATAAATGTACTTTGAACTTCAGAATGTGTATGGAATCACAGATTTCCTTTAGGGAAGGTAGACTGCTGCCATAACCAGTCTGACCTATGTACAACTCCTGTACTCGAGCGATGTGGACCCAGTGGGCCACTCAGATCAATGCATTGTCAAGAATTGGTAATAAATCCTTGACTTCTCGGGGAAAAAATGTCGAGAACCAAAAGAAAATTCAAATCTCCACAAAATATCGATATACAGATTGGATGTTCAAAGGAGATGCAAGAGATTGCAGCAAATTGTGCACACAAAAGATTCTGCAGATGATGGAATTTCAGAGTAACACACTGAAAATGCTGGATGAACTCAGCAGGTCAGGCAGCATCCGTGGAGAGGAATAAAGATCCGACATTTCTGGCCAAGACCCGCTTCAGGACAGGAAAGAAAGGGGGAAGAAGGCAGAATAAGAAGGTGGGCAGAGGGGGAAGCAGAACAAGCTAGAAGTTAATAAAGTCAAGTGAGGGGCAGCGGTTGAAGTGAGAAGTTGGGAGATGATTGGTGGAAAAGGTAAAGGGGGTGATGCTGGAATCTGGAGCGACACACAATCTGCTAGAGGAACTCAGTGGGTCAGGCATCATCATCTGAGGGAGGAGAGGAAAGGAAAGGTTGACGTGTCGTGTCCTGTTAGTAGGTTTTGACCTAATATATTGACCTTGTCATGACCTTGCACCTTATTGTCTGTCTGCACTGTACCTTCTCTGCAAGACTTTAGTCTGCATTCTGTCCTTGTTTTCCCTTGTACCACCTCAATCCACAGACGTAATTAAATAATTTCTATGGATGCTCCACGACCGCTGGACTAAGTGTCCACATGTAGGAGGGGACTATGTTGAAAAATAAAAGTGCTAGGTTTTCTAAAATGGACTCCTTCTACCTTAGGCCACAAACTTATGAATCACCCCTTGTAGGTCCCATAGAAAGTTGTTCTCAAATGGCAGGGCAAGGCAACCGTGGCTGACAAGGGAAATGAAGGACTGCATTAAAGCCAAGGAAAAGACATAAAAGGTAGCAAAAGTGAGTGGGAAGTGGATAATTGGGAAGTTTTTAAAATCCAACAAAAGGCAACTTAGAAAGCTATAAGAAGGGAAAAGAAGAAATATGAGGGCAAACCAGTCAATAATATAAAGCAGGATACTAAAAGTTTTTTCAGTTATATAAAGCGTAAAAGGGAGGTGAGAGTTGATATTGAACCACTGGAAAATGATGCTGGTGAGGTAGTAATGGGGGACAAAGAAGTGGCAGATGAGCTAAATGGGTACTTTGCATCTGCCTTCACTGTGGAAGACACTAGCGGTGTGCCAGAGTGTCAGGGAGCAGGAGTGAGTACCATTGCTATCGCAAAGGAAGAAGTGCTGAAAGGTCTTAAGGTGGATAAGTCACCTGGACCAGATGGACTACATCCCAGAGTCCTGGACAGAGGTTGTTGAAGAGAGAACAGATGCATTGGTCATGACCGTTCAAGAATTACTTGATTCTGGCATGGTCCTGGAAGACTGGAAGATTGCAAATGTCACTCCACTCTTTAAGAAGGGAGAAAGGCAAAAGGAGGAAATTACAGAGCAGTCAGTAGTTGGAAAGTGTCTATTATTAAGGATGTGGTTTTGGGATACTTGCAGACTAATGATAAAGTGAGTAAAATAAGTCAAAGTCAGCATGGTTTCTGTAAAGGGAAATCTTGCCTGATAAATCTGTTAGAATTGTTTAAGGAAGTAACAAGTGGGTGGACAAAGGAGAGGCAGAGGATGCCATTTACTTGGACTTTTGGAAGGTGTTTGATGAGCTGCCTCACGTGACACTGATTAACAAGAAAAATCATATGGTGTTACAGGAAATATACTGGCACGGATAGAGGAATGGGTGACAGGCAGGAGGCAGCAAGTGGGAGTAAAGGGGGCCTTTACTAGTTAGCTGCCGGTGTCCCTCAGGGGTCAGTATTGGTACTGCTACTTTTCACACTGTTTGTCAATGACTTAGATAGTGGAATTGTCGGCTTTGTAGCAAAGTTTGTGGATGATACAAACATAGGTGGAGGAGTAGGCAATGCTGAGGAAGCAATGTGATTGCAGCAAGACTTAGACAAATTGGAAGAATGGCCAAAAAAGTGGCAGATGGAATACAGTGTTGGGAAATGCATGATAATGCATTCTGGTAAAAGGAACAATAGTGCAGACTATTTTCTAAATGGGGAGAAAATTCAAACATCAGAGGCACAGAGGACTTGGGAGTCCTTGTGCAAGACTCCCAGAAGGTTAATTCAAAGGTTGAGTCTGTGGTAAATTAGGCAAATGCAACGCTGGCATTTATTTCAAGGGGAGAATAGAATATAAAACCAAGGAGTTATTACTGAAGCTTTATAAGACACTAGTCAGGCCACACTTGGAGTACTGTCAACAGTTTTGAGCCTCTTATCTCAGAATGGATGTATTATCATTGGAGAGAATCCAGAGGAGGTTCATGAGGATAATTCCAGGAAAGAAGGGGTTAACATACAAAGAGTGTCTGGCAACTTTGGGCCTGAATTTAGAAAAATGCGTGAGGATCTCATTGAAACCTACTGAATGTTGAAAGGACTAGATAAGGTGGATGTGGAGAGGATGTCTCATCTGGTGGGGGTATCCAGAAATTGAGGGCACAGCCTCAAAGTTGAGAGCCAAACTTTTAGAATGGAAGTAAGAAGGATTTTTTTAGCCAAAGAATGGTGAATCTGTGGAATGCTCTGCGGACTGCTGGGGAAGCCAAGTTCGTGGGGATATTTAGAGCGGAAGTTGATAAGATTCCTGATTGGTCAGGGCACCAAGGTATATGGTGAGAGGGCAGGTGTATGGAGTTGAATAGGATCTAGGATCAGCCATGATTAAATGGCAGAGCAGATTTGATGGGCTGAATGGCCTAATACTGCTCCTATGTCTTATGGAAACCAGGAAATTGGGGACCTCTTGCAATGTACTCAAATCGCTGGTGATACTCAGCAGGGCAGACAGCATCTACGAAGGAGAATAAACAATTGACGATTTGCACCGAGACACTTCGTCAGCACTGGATTGGTGCGAAGAGAGTGGGGGGGAGAGGAGATGGGCATTCCAGAGGGAATGAGGTTCAAATAGGAGAGTGAAGTGGTAAAATCAAGACTGTTGACGTCTCGTTGGCAATTAGAGACGAAGAGATCCAGGGCGGGGTGTACAAGAAGAGGAGAATGGTTGAAGAAGGAAGAAGGGGTCATCAATGAGGAGTGGTGAATCCTTGCCAAAGGGGAACTCTGGACCAGTGACCATATCTCTGCTGCTGCACAGCTCCAACTGATAACGTTAAGGTTATGAAGGTAAGTGAACACTTTGCCATGAGTGGCACCATGCTCAGTGTATTAATATTGAACATTATAGGCATGCTATGGTAACGTTCTATGTGTGGTGACAATCGTGGGCTACCCCCCAGTACATCCTTAGGTTGTGTTGGTTGTTAACACAAATGACGCCTTTCACTGTATGTTTCAATATGCACAAGATAAATAAATTAATCTGAATGTGGTTAATTATTGTCATGTAAAATGCTTGTCTTGCATACTGTTCATTCAGATCAAATCACTACACAGTGCATTGAGCTAGAATAAGGCAAAACAATAACAATGCAGAATAAAATGTAATAGCTACTCAAAAAGTGCAGTGCAAGTATACAGGACTGTGCAAAATTCTTTAGGCACAAATATACTGCTAAGGTGCCTAAGATTTTTGCATAGCACTGAAGTAATTTTATGTATAGGACTGCACTGCTGCCACAAAAAAACTGAATTTCATGACACGTGTGAGTGATGATAAACCTGATTATGATATGGGTCTGTATTGTGGATTGAGAGATCAGGTGTCGTGGAAGGGGTCAGGGAGAGAGGAATCATGGTTAGGAAAAGGGGAAGGGTGAGAGAAACACCAGAGACACATTCTGTAATGATCAATAAACCAATTGTTTGGAATCAAATTACATTACCTGGTGCCTCAGGGTGTATAATATATCTATAAATATTCACACACACATACCCAAAACTTTTGCACAGTACTGCGTGATGAAGTGCAAGATCATAATAAGGTGGATTGGGCCAAGAGTCCATTTTATTATACAAGAGGATCATTCCCGAGTCTGATAGAGTGGGAAAGAAGGTTAACTCCAGCTGCTCTCTGAGTTGACCAAACGGTTGCTTGGTAACAGCTCAAAATATGAGCAACAAAAAAACTTGACACACATCCAGCTATCAGTAAACTGAGAACTCTTCTTTGGAAATTATGATCCAAAAGCTTTAAAGGTTAATGTTAAGAGTGGCTGTCCATATTTTCGCTATAAGGTTTTTCGCGGACGTTTAGGACTCGCAGAGCATTTGACAGACAGCTAAGTTATAACTGCAATGCATGAAGCTCAGCAAACAGTAACAGCACACTGAAGTGCCCACGTTATTAGTTTTAGTGAATGGAAACCAAAATTAAAAGTACAGATGAGATATGAAAAACAAATTTAATGTTGGAAACATTCAGGAGATCAGAAAACATATGGAGGAGAAAGGGGATTAACATTAATACCCATCAGCCCGAAAGTATTTCTCTTGTCACAGATGCTGCCTGACCATCTGTGTACTTTGTTTTTAAAACAATTTTAGAAAATGATTAATTAAATAACAGAAAAACAGATTTTTTTTAAAAAAAACATGCTGCTGGGGGTGATGTTAGAGGCAGATGCATTAGGGGCATTTAAGAAACTCTTAGATAGGCACAAAGATGACAGAAAATGGAGGGCTATGTAGGAGGAAAGGGTTAGAATGGCCATAGAAAGTCTGGGCAACACTGTGGAAGTAAAGTTGAAGGAAGACCAACAAGCCTCAGGTGGGTAAAGGAAATGCTTCAAAGCTAAGATCAAAATCAGCCTGAAGAAATCCAACATTACAGCTAAAATCTGGGAAGACATTGCACTCAGTAGATACACCTGGAGGAAATGTGCTCAGGAGGGAGCTGCGCTACATAAGATCGATCTCTGATGTGCCACAGAGAACAAGCTTCAGCTGCGAAAGGAGACTGAACAACCAAAAGACCCACCCAGTAACTTACTCTTGCCCACACTGCGCCAGGTTATGCGGATCCCAGACTGGACCGAGGGCCCACCGATAGGTAAACCCTTGGGAGAACATCATACTCGACTCGAGAGATTACTCTACTACTACCACTACATTGTGGGCTGAAGGGCCTGCAGTGTGCTCTGGTGTTCTACGCCCTGAAATCTGGGGATATTTCCACTCCTCAGAGGTAGTGTACCATGGGATCTTCGGCATCCATTCCAACCGAGCAAAAGGGAACTCATTCACATCAGAACGCGGCACCTCCAACACTGCAGCCCTCTCTCAGTGAAGCTCAGGGGTTCCTGCCGTGACGGTAATGCTCCAGTCTCAAGACTGGCGTTCGAATCCACAGACACCCAGCACAGGAGCTGAGAGCATTACTGACCCAGTTTCGAATCAAAACATGGAAAACCTTCCTCTCAAGTCTAACAGCCTCAGGTACAAAATGCAGATGTAATTGGAGTCCACCCTCCTTGAAAGGGAAAACTATGAAAAAATAGAATACGCGAGGAAATCTGCAGATGCTGGAAATTCAAGCAACACACACAAAATGCTGGTGGAACGCAGCAGGCCAGGCAGCATCTATAGGAAGAAGCACTGTCGACGTTTCAGGCTGAGACCCTTCGTCAGGACCAACTGAAAGAAGAGATAGTAAGAGATTTGAAAGTAGGAGGGGGAGGGGGAAATCTGAAATGATAGGAGAAGACTGGAGGGGGTGGGGTGAAGCTAAGAGTTGGAAAGGTGATTGGCAAAAGGGATACAGAGCTGGAGAAGGGAAAGGATCATGGGACGGGAGGCCTAGGGAGAAAGAAAGCGGGGGAGCACCTGAGGGAGATGGAGAACAGGCAAAGAGAGATGGGCAGAGAGAGAGAAGGGTCTCGGCCCGAAACGTCGACATTGCTTCTTCCTATAGATGCTGCCTGGCCTGCTGCGTTCCACCAGCATTTTGTGTGTGGAAAAAAAAGAATGATGGCTAAATACCCATCCAGGGACAAACCTTAGAAGACCATAAGACCATGAGACATTGGAGCAGAATTAGGCCATTCAGCCCATCGAGTCTGCTCTGCCATTCCAGCATGGCTGATCCCTGATCTCACTCAACCCCACACACCTGCCTTCTCCCCATATCCTTTGGTGCCCTGACCGATCAGGAAACAAATCAACTCCTGACTTAAATACACCCACGGACTTGGCCTCCAAGTCTGTGGCAGAGAATTCTACAGATTCAGAAATGTAAGGCAGCATGGTGGCAGAGTGTTTCGCGTAACGCTGTTGCAGCGCCAGCGACCCAGGTTCAAATCCCATTGTCTGAAGGAGTTTTTACATTCTCCCCGAGATCACATGGGCTTCTTCCAGATTCCTCCCACATACCAAAGATGTTGTGGGCTATATTGACACTGGAAACATGGCAACACTTGTGGGCTGCCCAGCACAATCCTCACTGATTTGATTTGACACAAACGGCACATTTCACTGTATGTTTTGATGTACACGTGACAAATAAGACTAATCTTTTTCTTTATTTCTCTGTCTAATCTCTATATATTAAAACAAATTTAAGGGAAATTTGTAAAGATCTGCCTTTGATTTCCTACAAGTTTCAGCGGAGAGATAATTACTTTTCAAAACAATCAATTCACAATTTAATACCAAAGATAAAATAACAACTTACTTCAAGTGATCATATGTGAGCTTCCCGTCATTTCCCACCACGAGTACAATTGGATTGTTTTTCTAGAAGGCATAGAGAGAAGGCAGAGTTAAGGAAACTTTCAGCTTATGGTTCCAGTTCAACACTGAACTGATTCCATAACTCATGGACTCACTTTCAAGGACTCTATTAACTCATCTTCTCAGTATTATTTATTTATTATTGTTTGGGGTTTTTTTGTATTTGCGCAGTTTGACTTCTTTTGCACATTGGTTGCTTGTCAGTTTGTGCGTAGTTTTTCATTGATACTATTGAATTTTCCTTGTTCTACTGTGAATGCCCACAAGAAAATGGATCTCAGTGTAGAATACAGTGACGTATATGTTCTTTGATAATGAATTTACCCTGACCTTTGAGACAGCAAAGATCAGCGATCAACATGCAACAAAATCCCAGCATTCTAAAGGCGATACTCCATCCAAAACAAGGACTTCATCACCCGCCCCCCGGTAGTGTCACCTCACACAATGAGAAGCCCTGGGCTCAGTGTTCCCAATGGATACAGGATTACAGTTCTTGGCATCAGCTTCCTGCAGCCCCAGAACTAGGAATATGCTCCTACAAACTATAGTACAAGAGGCCCGGCTTTATTCTTCTGATACCTTATGTCTAATCATCGACCTTCATCATTACCCGCACTGGCATTTGAACCTAGCCCCAAAATCTTCGTTTTCTAAATCTTTAGTAATGGTATTGCAACTTCACTGCATTTTCCATACCTGCCCCTTAAACAAAATGTGTATTCTCCTACTCTGAATTTGAGAGGGTCTACTTATTCACATAATCTCACTCTTCAATGTTATTTTACTGGAATACACGTGATTACTTCTCCCTCATTCAAACCATTTCACACCACTCTTCTGGGATTCCAGTTCACAATTGTTGTTCCAAAGTGGATAATATTACTTTTCTCCTTCAATATTCACCACCCTCTTCCTTACAAGTGCCCAATTTCATTCACTATTCTTTAATTACACACAAAGCACTTCAGTCGCCATCTCCCCAAACAATCTCTTATCTTTCCAGTTAGCTGCCTGCCTTCCTGAACTCCACAAACCACCTCACAGTACGGGGGATACTCACTTGACCCATATTCACAGTACCCCGCTCCCAAAGAAATCCTCTGCAATTACATTTTTCTATTTCCCCATCTTGGTTGAAGTACGTTTTCCCAAGCAGGTGGTCAAAGTATCTCACCTTCCCAGCTGACCTACAGCTCAGTCCAGTCATAGAGTGCAGAAGCAATTCCTATGATCCGTGCTGTTTCCATATCAACCACAAGCACCTACCTACACTAATCCTCTTTACCAGCACTTGGACCATAGCCCTATATTCCTTGGCAATTCAAGTGCTCGTCCGGATATTTCGATTCTGAGGTAATTAAAACCGCCTGTATTTAAATCTTAATGCTCATCTCTGTGCTATGCCTCAATCTCTTTTCCATTTTATATCACCGCTGTCAGGCAGACAAAGAATATCTTATGCAACACTAATCTCAAAAGTTCTCGGTATCTCTTAAAAAAAATCCTTCCAATAGACTTTCATTAGAAGCCAGACAGCAGCAATTGTTTGGTGTTGACTGTCACTGTCAGCCTATATATTCCTGCAACAACACATTTGGTCCAGATTCCAGCATTTACATACATTACAATGACTGTCTGATGTGCAGTATCACAGAACACAGGCGCTCAGATAATTGCTTCTCAGTGCAAACCTCTGTCTGAAGATCAAGATTTGATACTTGTTCTAACGGGCCACACAAATATTTCGTATTTTTTGTTTTATTTCCAAAATAAACTTTGTTCATAATAAAAAGTATATAGACCATTAGACCATAAGATATAGGAGCAGAATTAGGCCATTCAGCCCATCAAGTCTGCTCCACCATTTCACCATGGCCGATCCATTTTCTCTCTCAGCCCCAATCTCCTGCCTTCTCACCACATCCCTTCAGGCCCTGACTAATCAAGTATCTATCAGCCTCTGCTTTAAATATACACAATGATTGTGTCTGTTCCATTTGACTATGGCTGATTTATTTTCCCTATCAACACCATTCACCTGCCTTCTCTCTGTAATCTTTGATGCCCTTACTAATCAATAAACTATTCAACCTCTGCTTTAAATATACACAATGACTTGGCCTCTACAGCCATCTGTGGCAATGAATTCCACAGATTCAATATCCTCTGGCTAAAGAAATTCCTCCTAATCTCTGTTCTAAAGGGACACCCTTGTATACTCAGGTTGCACCCTCTGGTCCTAAACTCCTCCATTTTAGCAAACATACACTCAATGACTCCCCCCCCCCCCATTCTTTTAAATTCCAGCAAGTACAGGCTCAGAGCCATCAAATGTTCAACATACAACGTTAACCCTTTCATTCTCTGGATCATTCTCGTGAACCTCCTCTGGACCATCTCTAATGCAAGCATACCATTTCTCATAAGAGGCCCAAAATTGCTCACAATACTCCAAGTGCAGATTGACCGATGCCTTATAAAACCTCAGTATTATGTCCTCACGTTTATAAACAAACAAATAAATAAATATTTTAATCATCTGAAAAAGAATGCTAACATTTTATTTGCCTTCCTTACTACCAACTCAGTCTGCAAGTTAACCTTCAGAGAATCCTGCCTTTGCACCTCCGATTTCTAAATTCCATCCCCAATTAGATAATAGTCTACACCTCTATTCCCTCTAGCAAAGTTCATGACCATACACGTCCCTACACTGTAATCCATCTGCCTCTTCTTTGTCCATTATCATAAACCGTTGAAGACCTTCTGCACACTCCCCGCTTCCTCAACATTGCCTGCCCCTCTACCTATCCTTGCACCATCCACTAACCTGTCAACCAGATTGCTTTGCTGACCTCTGCCAAGGGAAATAGGTCACCATATATCCCCACCTACTACACACACACACACACTCTCTCTCTCTCTCTCTCTCTCTCTCTCTCTCTCTCTCTCTTAACCACCCTCTATTACTTCACAGAAACTAAGTCAACAAAAATTCATGCCCTGGACAGTTGTAGTTGTACTTACACTGTCGTCGTTGTCAAAAGTATCAAAGAAAATGCCCACGCCGTGCCAGTGGTCAGCTGCTCCAAAGACCGGTCCACTTGGCCCTGTCTCGCTGGTGTACCAAATGGCCTGAAATGGTAGCAGCAGTTACAAGCTCATAGATTACTACAGCACAGAAACAGGGCTCTCTGTCCGCCTGGTCCATGCCAAACTATTAACTGTAACGTGTCTCAGTTCTGAGACAGATTCTTAGGTCCACAAGCCAGGCGGAACACTCACTGTGGATCTGCAGCAACGCACCACCCCACTACACTCCCCACCACCACGTTTCCTGTTAAGAGTCACCTCACGTACAGATGCTCCTGTACTTGGCATCACTTATGCACAGATTTATGTCAGCCTATGTTTATAAACCAATCTTATGCATTTATATTTATTGCGTTCTTTATGCAGAGTAATAATCATTCAGCTCTCCTCAAACTTGTGCACTGAAGGGTGACAATGAACAATCTTGAATTGGGTGCTTGTGATTATCCGCACAGCAGTTCACCAACCCAAGCTTTACGGCATCAGAAGATAAACCACCTGAAATGCTCACTCTCTCCCATAGTCACGATATAATTTACTGTCAATAAAATGCATTGATAATTGGTTTATTGTTGTCACATGTACCAAGCTACAGTGAAAGGCTTTGTTCCATCCAGACAGATCATTCCAAACATAAGTACATCGAGATGCTAGAAAAAGCAATGACTGAATATAGTGAGAGAACATTTCATTTGTCGACAGAAAACAGTTACTGGAAACTGCAGTTCAGCTAGACAAGGGTCATAGCCAGGTAAAGACAGAGACTTCATCTATATCATTAAAGAGGCCCGTTCAGAATTCCGATAAAAAGCCAGAGAGAAGCTGTCCTGACCCTGATGGTACATGTTCTCAAACTTTTGAATCTTCTGCTAGAAGGGGGAAGAAGAAGGATTGACTAGGGTGGGAGGGGAATTTGATGACATCCGCTGCTTTCCAGAAGCAGCATGGAGTGTGGATGGAGTCAGTGGAGGGGCGGGGGGGGGTTAAGATGCTGCACTCGCAATCTGCAATTTCTTGCATCTCATTCATGTCGCTCTCAAATCCACAACCTCTACCATCAAGGAGGATGTGGTCAGCAAGGGCAGCTGAACACCAGCACATGCAGTCAGCTCCAAGTCCACACTATGCTGACTTGGAAATATATAGTCAGTCCTTCATCGCTGGCTCTGACCTTGGAAGCCCCTTCCCCAGCAGCACGATGCAAGCATGTTCACCATAAGATCTGCAGTGACTGAAGGCTCACTACCACCTTTCTCAAGGTCACTATGGATGGGCAGTTATTGCCGAAGCTTGCTAGCTACTCTCAGATCCTTAAAGTGAAGGAAAAGATGTGCAATTGGGCCACCATCTTCCAGCATTTGCCTGAGATTAGCAGATAGTAGGCAAACTTAATCTCAAGGTTCTATCACTTGGGAATGAAGAGAGATTTAACACTAAGCAACACACACAAAATGCTGGTGGAACGCAGCAGGCCAGGCAGCATCTATAGGAAGAAGTACATTTTGGGCCGAGACCCTTCGTCAGGGCTAACTGAAAGAAAAGATAGAAAGAGATTTGAAAGTGGGAGGGGGAGGGGGAGATCTGAAATGATAGGAGAAGACAGGTGGGGGAGGGACGAAGCTAAGAGCTGGAAAGTTGAATGGCAAAAGGTATACAGAGCTGGAGAAGGGAAAGGATCATGGGACGGTGTATCCAGAGAGCTGTACCTGTCATGTGACAGCACTGCCCTCACCTGGTCGGAAGGCACACCACATGCCAGTCAACATTTCACCCCTCCCAACTAATTAATGCACACTTAACCATTGGCCACCTTAATTGGATTAACCCGTCTAGCACCAAGCCATTGGCCCCCCCAGTGAATCACCTGGGCTGGACCCTCCAGTCCCCTGACCTATAAAGGGTGCTACATGTGTTTGGCTCGCTCTCTTTTTGCCATCCTCGAGGGACCACCCTGCTTCGCTCCAGGCTGAAGACTGCAATACGATGCTGGAGACACGTGGTGAACTGTGCATTGAATAAGCGTTTATTGTTGTCCCTGCAGCAGAGAGCCATGCCTGCCCTTAGTCAAGGGGTGGCAGGTATCGTAGTTACTTTCCCCTTGCTTGTATGTGTACCTGTACTCTGTCCCCACACCGTTTTCCCATGTATTGTACTGCCGACCCGACTTTTCCCACACTCGTCTATTCTAAGCGCGTTTGTGTGAATATTGTAGCCACTTGTGTTGTCCCCAAGCTGTACTCCCCTTGTAAATAAACTCCTTATTGTTAAAACTGTGTGTCCAGAATCTTTGCCTTTGAGACCCAAAGAATCTATCTCATTTCCACCACAACAGACGGGAAGCCTAGGGAGAAAGAAAGTGGGAGGGGAGCACCAGAGGGAGATGGAAAACAGGCAAGGAGTGATTGTGAGAGGGACAGAGAGAGAAAAAAAAGAGAGAAAAGAAAAAAAGGCAGGGGGAGAATAATAAATAAATAGATAGATAGATAGATAGATAAATAAGGGATGAGGTAAGAAGGGGAGGAGGGGCATTAACAGAAGTTAAAGAAATCAATGTTCATGCCATCAGGTTGGAAGCTACCCAAAAGGAATATAAGGTGTTGTTCCTCCAACCTGAGTGTGGCTTCATTTTGACAGTAGAGGAGGCCATGGATAGACATATCAGAATGGGAATGGGACGTGGAATTAAAATGTGTGGCCACTGGGAGATCCTGCTTTCTCTGCTGGACAGAGCGTAGATGTCAGCGAAACGGTCTCCCTGTCTGTGTCGAGTCCCGAAGGTATATTGGGTACACGCGTGGCAATATACAGTGAAAAGCTTGAATTACAGGCTGTTTATACAGACCAAATCATTACACAATATATTGAGCTAGAACAAAGTAAAACAATAACAATGCAGAATAAAGTGTAAAAGCCACCAATAGAGCGCAGCGCAGGTAAACCGACAAAATGCAAGATTACAATGAGGCCAAAATTCCATTTTATCACACAAGAGGTCTGTTGAAGAGTCTGATAGCAATGGAATAGAATCTGGTAGTACATACTCTCAGGCTTTTGCATCTTCTGGCCGATGTGCGACAGGAGAAGAGAGAATGTCTGAGGTGGATAGTGTCTTTGCTTATCCGGGCTCCTTTTACTGAGGCAGTGAGAAGTGCGGCGTGCATAAAGGGGAGGCTGGTTTCTGCGATGTGCTGAGCTGTGTCCACAACTCTCTGCAGTTTCTTGCAATCACGCACAAAGTAGTTACCGGACAATTTCAGTCAAAGGAGAATCGGTTGATATTGTGTGCTTGGATTTTCAGAAGGCCTTTGACAAAAGGTACCACACACAAGGCTGTGAGCCCATGGTATTACAGGAAAGATTCTAACATGGATAAAGCAGTGGCTGATTGGCAGGAGGCAAAGAATGGGAATAAAGGGAGCTTTTTCCGGCTGGCTGCCAGTCACCAGTGGTGCTCGACAGGGGTCTGTGTTGGAACCGATTCTGTTTACATTATGTCAATGATTTGGATGATGGAATTGATGGCTTTGTTGCAAAGTTTGCAGCCAATATGAAGATAGGTGGAGGGCAGGTAGTTGTGAGGAACTACAGAGGCTACAGAAGGGCTTAAGACTGATTAGAAGAACAGGGAAAGAAATGGCAGAAGGAATACAGTGTTGGGAAGTGTATGGTCATGCACTTTGGTAGAAAAAATAAAAGAGTTGACTAGTTACTAAGTGGAGTGAAAATACAAAAAAATGAGGTGCAAAGGGACTTGGGAGTATTTGTGCAAGGTTCTCTATGGGTTAAATTGCAGGTGGAGTCTATGGTGAGAAAGACAAATGCAATGTTAGTGTTCATTTCAAGAGGACTAGAATATAAAAGCAAGGAACAAATGCCGAAATGTTATAAAGCACTGGTAAGGCCTCACTTAAGAGTATTGTGAGCAGGTTTGGGCCTCTTATCTTAGAACGAATGTGCTGAAACTGGAGGTTCACGAAAATTATTCCAGGATTGAAAGGCTTGTCATATGAAAAGGGTTTGATGGCTCTGGGACTGTATTCACTGGAACTCAGAAGAATGAGAGGTGACCTCATTAAAACCTATCGAGATGTGGAGAGAATGTTTCCTTTGGTGAGAGAGTCTAAGACCAGAGGACACATCCTCAGAATAGAGGGGCGTCCTTTTAGAACAGAGATGAGGAGGAAGTTTTTAAGCCATAGTGAATCTGAGAAATTCTTTGCCACAGGCAGCTGTGGAGGCCAAGTCTTTATGCATATTTAAGGCAGAGGTTGATAGATTCTTCATTGGTCAGGGCATGAAGAGATACAGGGCAGAGACAGGAGATTGGGGCTGAGAGGAAAATTCGATCAGCCATGATGAAATGGCAGAGCAGAGTTGATGGGCCAAATGGACTAATTCTGCTCCTGTGGTCTTAGTGAGAGATGTCAGAGGAAAATGGCCAGACTGGTTCAAGCTGACGGGAAGGTGACAGTAACTCAAATAACCACACGTTACATCAGTGGTGTGCAGAAGAACATCTCTAAATGCACAACACATTGAACTTTGGATGGGCTACAACAGCAGAAGGCCACAAACACACACTCAGTGGTCTCTTTATTAAGTACAGCAGGTATCCAATAAAGACACCACTGAGTGTATATTAAGTATGTTGTTAAAAACAACTAAGTATTTCACTGTATCTCTGTGACAATAATAAACCAATATGGAAACAACAATTACAATTTTAAAACTATCATAGATTCTACCCCATAAGTCACAAACTTGTAACGGATTCCGGAAAGCAGTAAACACTAAGGATGGAGGTCAACATGGAAACGCACCAGCCCATCAGCACCAATTCGATTTCTGCCAATGATCCGAAAAGCAATCTCCACTTCCCAGTTTTCAAAAGCTACGTTATTTTTGGTCCAAACAGATCCACTTTGGCTTCGTATCGAAGGCACAATTCGGACTTGGTCTAAACTTGGAAGGGCACCTGAAAAATAATGGAATGGAAATGGTTACAGTTGTTGGTTGTGCAACAGGGTGAGCGTGATCAATGAGAATATCAGAATCACGTTTATCACTATTGAAATATTGTCATAGCTGTAGTTAATTTGTAGCAGCAGTACAGTGCAAAATGGAGAAAAAAATCACCATGAATTACATCAAAAATTTAAAAATACATCAATAGTGCAAAAGAGGAATAGTGAGGTGGTGTTCACGGGCCATCTAGGAATCTGATGGCAAACGGGAAGAAGTTATTGCTAAAACACTGACTGTGTGCCTTCAGGCTCCTGGATCTCCTTCCTGATGGCAGCAATGAGAAGAGGGAATGCCCTAGATGGTGAGGGTACAAAAATATGAGGAACTTTCTACCTTTATGTTGTTAGTTTAATGCACCAAATATCAGGGTATGGAGGGCTATGTGACTGTATGTCGATGGAACGAGACTGAATAATAGCTCCGCACAGACTAGATAGATGGAAGGGCCTGTTTCTGTGCTCTACTATTCTATGACTCTAAATATGAGAGAAACTCCTATTTTAATCCTGGATAAGGTTTGTTACAGCATGTTGTACTAAAGTACGTAACACTTAGATGTAGTCATAGCAACATTTATTGGATTAGACAGACCTGGCAGCTTTTATTATGACAGGCTATAATCGTATTACAGGTCCCAATCTGAAATCAGTAATCACACTACCCAGCACAGAAGGAACCACTACATAAACACCACTTTGTAGAATAAAAAACCTTCCATTTTGTATTCCATCTTTGTGGGGTGGATTTCTAAACAGAAGCCTACCTTGAAAGGAAATCAGAGGATGCGGAGAAGACTTGTGAAGCTGGTCCATTGACGGGAGGGTTCACATAGGTTACACCAGATAATGCAATGAAATATTTGGCAAAAAAATTTCCTTAGTCAAAATATTTCCATTTTAGAATAATCCATGGGACATAGTTGACAATAAAGTAGGCAAAATGCAATGTTAGCATTTATTTTGACAAAGCTAGAATATAAAATGACGTACGACTGAGGCTTTATAAGGTATTGGTCAGACAACATTTGGAATATTGTGAGCAATTTTGTGCCCCTTTTCTGATGAAAAGTCCTCGGAGTGGGTCCAAAGGAGGTGCATAAGAATAATTTTAAGAACGAACAGCTTAATGTTTGGGGAGAATTTAATGTCTCTGGCGTTCAGAGAGATGAATGGGGTGGGGGCAGGGATCCTATTAAAACCTACTGCATACTGAAAGAGTTGGAGAGAATGGATGCATGGAGAGGATTTTGAAAGGGATAGATAAGATAGGAGTAGGAAAGTTGTTTCCATTGATAGGTGAGACTAGAACTAAGGGACATTGCCTCAAGATTCAGGGGAGATGATTTAGGACGGAGATGAGGAGAAACTGCTTTTTCCCAGAGAGTGGTGAATCTGTGGAATTCTCTGCCCAGGGAAGCAGTTGAGGCTTCTTCACTAAATATATTTAAGAAACAGTTAGATAGATTTTTATATAGTAAGGGGAATTAAGGGTTATGGGGAAAAGGCAGGTAGATGGAGCTGAGTTTATGGACAGATCAGCCATGATCTTATTGAATGACAGGGCAGGCTCGATGGGCCAGATGGCCTACTCCTGATCCTATTTCTTATGTTTCTTATTAATAGGAGAGTCTATGATCAGAGGGCACAGCCTCAGAATAAAGGGACAGCTGTGAAATTCATTGTCACAGAGGAAGTGGGCAAGATTTTGGCAGAGGCTGATAGATTCTTGACTGAGCACAAGACATAGGTGCAGAATTAGGCCACCAGCTCATCCAGTCCACACAGCCATTTGATCATGTCTGATTTATCTTCCCTCTCAATCCCATTTTCCTGCCTTTGTCTCATAACCTGGGACATCTTAGTAATCAAGAACCTATCAACCTCCACTTTAAATATACCCAATGACTTGGCCTCCACAGCCGCCTGAATGAATTCCACTGACTAACCACCCTCTGGCTAAAGAAATTCCTTCTCATCTCTGTTCTAAAGGGAACATCCTTGAATTCTAAAGCTGTGCCCTCTGGTCCTAGACTCTGCAAGCTTTGGAAATATCCTTTTCACACACAAACTGATGGTTAAGTGTTGCAGGAGATGGCAGGAGGTAGGGGTTAAAAAACTGTGGCATACTTTGTTAGCGCCAAGAGCACAAGCAACACTTGTGGGCTGCCCCCAGCACATCCTTGTAATGTGTTGGTCACTGACACAAATGATGGATTTCACTGCATGTACTGTACATGCAGCAGATCTTTAAAAATATTTATCTTTAAAATTTACCCACGTCCAAAGAAATAGATGGATATGGGATTAGTGCAGGAAGATGGTACTGAGGCAAAAGATATTTTGTGAATTCATCATTGTTTAATGTCATTTCCTATACACAAGTATAAAGAAGAGTATACACAAGTATAATTGTTACTCTGGATCTGATGCAGCACAAGGAAAACACAAAGGATAAAGAACACAATAATAATAGGTAACCTAGAAACATAGAAAACCTACAGCGTAATATAGACCCTTTGGCCCACAATGCTATGCCGAATGTGTCCTTACCTTAGAAATTATCTAGAGTTACCCATAGCCCTCCATTTTTCCATGCTCCATGTACATATCCAGGAGTCTCTTAAAAGACCCTATTGTATCTGCCTCCACCACCATCACCAGCAGACCATTCCACACACTCACCACTCTCTGCGTAAAAAACTTACCCCTGATATCTCCTCTGTACCTACTTCCAAACACCTTAAAACTGTGCCCTCTCGTGTTAGCCATTAACTTATAACTTACAGAAATCAGTAAGTGAAAAACACCAGATATATGCTTAATTAAAAGAGGAATTGAAAGACTTTGGAACATGAACAGGGTATACATTGTCCCAATAGTAATAGCTACAGCTGGTATCATCACAAAGGCACTGCACAATAGCATTAAACAATTAGGGCTACACAGTAATACCTACGTAAGTCTCCCGAAAGCCACAATACTAAACACTACTAGAGTACTCCTAAGTTCCTAACAATTGTGAAAAGAGTGTGCCTGGCTATGCACGTAGCTTAGGTTTTACCAGAGTGAGCTGAGAGAAAAATAAATAAATAATAATAAACACAATAAATATAGATAGATAAAACAGCTTAAATACACACATAGATTGATTACATGAACATAAAGAGACGTTAAGCACAGGAGTGTGTGTACATAGGTGACTGACAGCCAATAATAAAAAAAAAGTGGTGGTGTTGTGTTAGTCAGCCTTACAGCTTGGGAAAAGTAACTGTTTTTGAGCCTAGTGGTCCTGGCATGGATACTACATCACCCCCTCCCTGATGGGAGAGGGACAAACAGTCCATGAGCAGGGCAGGTGGGATCCCTCATAATATTACTGTCTCCTTTCCAGCACCGTCCTGTATAGATACCCTTGATGGCAGGTATGGCCTGATGCCTGTGATGCATTGGGCAATTTTGACTACCCATTGTGGAATCTCCTGGTCTGGTGCAATGCAGCTTCTGAATCAAGCAGTAATGCAGATTTTAGTATCTTCTCTACTGTGCACTTGTAGAATGACATGAGTATGGATGTGCATAGTCCAGCTACCCTCAGCCCATTCAGAAAGTAGAGATGTTGGTGAACTTTCCTGACTATGTGTTCTGGAACCATGAGAGGTTGTGTGAGAGGTGTGCTCCCAGGAGTTTGAGATTGTTCGCAGTTGCCACTGCTGTGCCCTGTATCTGCAGGATCTCTTTTATTTTAAACATGAACTTTAGGCTTGGAATCCAAACAAGCTTCTGCATCATGCAACAAAACTACAAAGATCAGAAATTGCTTTCACAACTGAAATACAATTAGTACTACAGAAATGCAATGGGCATTGAAGTGTGTCAATCAATCTAGATTACACTGGACAACAATAATTTTGCTTCGTGAATATTTTTGGGTGCAGATTATGAATTTAGGTCTGCTGATCATGAAACTCACTGTGAAAATTCCCTATCACATACCATATCTTTGAAATTGCCTATATTTGTAATTTCAGTTCATAATTCACGAGAAAATAATGGATGCTAAGATTAAGGAAAGCACTTTTGGTGGTCCACAAATCAAACAGTTAGCAATAAGACATAAGAGCAGAATTAGGCCATTCAGCCCGTCAAGTCTGCTCCACCATTCCATCATGGCTGTTCCCAGATCCCACTCAAGCCCATACACTTGCCTTCTCGCCAAACCTTTGATGCCCTGACCAATCAGGAAACTATCAACTTCCAACTTAAAGATACACAGCTGTCTGTGGCAGAGCATTCCACAGATTCACTACTCTCCGGCTAAAAAAAAATTCCTCCTTAGCTCTGTTCTAAAAGGTTGCCCTCAATTCTGAGGCTGTGCCGTCTAGTTCCGGATACCCCCACCAAAGGACGCAACCTCTCCACATCCACCTTATCAATTCATTTCAACATTTGGTAGGTTTCAAAGAGATCACCACACATTCTTCTGAGGCAATTTGAGAAAGACAGCCGTCAATTTGCAAAAGAGCAACACAACAAAATCTTTACAAACACAAAGGTGGATTCTAAATGGGGAAAAAGGCCAGTTTTGATGGTATGGGAAATGATCTGGCAAGTGTGTATTGGGACAGGCTGTTTTCTGGCCAAGGTGTACTTGGAAAGTGGGAGGCATCCAGAAGTGAAATTTTGAGAGCACAAAGCTTGTATATGCCCGTCAAAATAAAAGGTAAAGATAACAGGTTTAGGGAACCTCGGTTTTCAAGAGATGTTAAGCCCTGGTTAAGAAAAAAAGGTGACTTGCATTTTAGGTATAGGCAGTTGGGATCAAATGAGGTACTTATGAAGTATAAGAAATGCAAGACAACACTTAGGAAAGAAATGAAGACGGCTAAAAGAAGACTTGAGGTTGCCTAACAGACAGGATGAAGGAGAATCCGAAAGATCAGAATGTTAATCTACGCTTGAGCCAAAAGTGATGGGGGGGCGGAGATCTTAAATGGATCTCCATTTTTTTGCATCTGTATTTACTCAGGAGATGCACATAGACTCTACAGAAGTGAGGCAAAGCAGCAGTGTGGTCATGGATCACATACAGATTACAGAGGAGGAGGTGTTTACAGTCTTGAGGCAAACTAAAGTGGATAAATCCCCAGGACATTACACCCTGCAGAAGGCAGGAGCAGCGGCCTGAGCAGAGATATTTAAATCATCCTTAGCAACAGGAGAAATATTGGAGCATTGGAAGATAGCTTATAGTGTTTTAAAAAAAGACTCTAAAAACAAACCAGGAAATCATAGGTTGGTGAGCTTGACATCAGTGGTGGGAAAGTTATTGGAAGGTATTCTAGGGGACCAGATATTTAAGTATTTGGACTGACATGGACTGATTAGGGATAGTCAGCATGGCTTTGTGCATGGTAGGTTGTGTCTAACCAATCTTATAGTGCTTTTTGAGGCAGTTACCAGTAAAGTTGATGAAGGCAAGGCAGTGGATGTTGTCTACATGGACTTTAGCAAGGCATTTAACAAGGTCCCGCATGGGAGGTTCGTCAAGGTGGTTCAGCTGCTCAGCATTCAGGGTGAGGTAGTAAATTGGATTAGATATTAACTTTGCGGGAGATGCCAGAGAGCGGTGGAAGAGAGTTACCCCTCTGACTGGAGGCCTGTGACTACTCAGGGATCAGTGCTCAGTCCATTGTTGTTTCTCATCTGTATCAATGATCTGGATGATAATATAGTTAACTGGATAAGCAAACTTGCGGATGACACCAAGATTGGAGGTGTGGTGGACAGCAAAGAAGACCATCAGGACTTGCAGAGGGATCTGGACCAGCAGGAAAAATGGGCTGAAAAATGGAAGATGGAATTTAATGCCGACAAGTGTGAGGTGTTATATTTCGGTAGGACCGACCAGGGTAGGTCTTACACAGTGAGCGGTACTGCAGTAGAACAAGGGGATTTGCAGGGCCATTATTCATTGAAAATTGTGTCACAGGTAGAGCAAGCTTTTGGCATATTCGGCTTCATAAATCAATGTATCGAGTACAGGGACGTTACAGTGAAGATGTACAAGACATTGGTGAGGCCTAATTTGGAGTATTGTGTGCAGTTCTGGTCACCCATCTACATGAAAGATGTGAACAAATTTGAAAGAATAGAGAGAAAATTTACAAGGATGTTGCCTGGACTAGAGGACCCGAGTTATAAGGGAAGAATGAATAGGTTAGCACTTTATTACCTAGAATGTAGAAGATTGAGAGTTGATAGAGGTGCCAGAGAGGGTGGTTTGAGATTCTCAAAAACTGCTGATCTCCTGGGATTTTCACACACAACAGTCACTAGAGTTTATAGATAATGGTGTGAAAACAAAAAAGATCCAGTGAAGGGCAGTTCTGTGGGTGAAAATTGCATGTTAATCAGAGATAACTGACTTGACAAACACAGACCAAATGCTGGCAAGTCAGGCAGCATCTATGGAAGGAAGGAAACAGTTAATTTTTCAGGCTGAGATACTTCATAAGGACCCAACTGGGGTCCTGATGAAGGGTGGGTGCATGAAATTTTGACCCTGTATTACTAATTTGTAAATGACCAGGTAATCTATTCAAACACAGGCAAGAGAAAATAAAAATGGAACTTCCTTCACACAGCTCCTCTCTTTTCTTTAAAATTAGTGCAAAGGGACCTGTTCCATTTACCTATACGAGCAGACGGGTCTCTACTTAGCAGCTAAAGCACAGTACCACTAGCATTAGTACAAAAACAAACAACTTTTATCAACCATATTTAAATATTAAATATGGTATATCAAAAAAGAAATGCCCCAAAAAGCAATACAGTACTGATAACAACACACACAAAATGTGGGAGGAACTCATCAGGTTGAGCAGCATCTATGGAGGATAATGAACAGTTGACATTTCATCAGGACTGGAGAGGAAAGAGGAAGGCCAGAATAAGGAGGTGTTGGGGAACAGGGAAGGAGGGTAAGGAGTAAAAGCTGGCAGATGATAGGTGAAACCAGGTGAGGGGAAGGTAAGCAGGTAAGGCAGAACATAATTCTTGCATCCATCATCTTCATAGACACTTCTTCCAAAATGCTGGGACGTGCAGTGACCTTTCTATAATGTTGAAGCCTTCAACTATTGTCAGTGATTTAGACAGTGGAATTGATGGCTTTGTGGCGAAGTTTGCGGATGATACAAATATAGGTGGAGGGGTAGGTAGTGCTGAGGAAGCAATGCAATTGCAGCAGGACTTAGACAAATTGGAAGAATGGGCAAAAAAGTGGTAGATGGAATACAGAGTTGGGAAATTTATGATAATGCATTTTGGTAAAAGGAACAATAGTGCAATATTACCTAAATGGGGAGAAAATTCGAACAGCAGAGGTACAAAGGGACTGAGGAGTCCTCATGCAAGATTCCTAGAAGGTTAGTTCACAGGTAGAGTATGTGGTAAAGAAGGTAAATGCAATGTTGGCATTTACTTCAAGTGGAATAGAATATAAAAACAAGGAGATAACACTGAAGCTTCCAATCAGGCCGCACTTGGAGTATTGTCAACAGTTTTGGGTCCCTTATCTCAGAAAGGATGTGTTGTCATTAGAGAGAGTCCAGAGGAGGTTCACAAGAATGATTGCGAGAATGAAGGGGTTAACATATGAGGAGCATTTGGCTGCTTTGGGCCTGTACTCACTGGAATTTGGAAGAATGTGGGGCGATGGGGTGGGGATAGTCTCACTGAAACCTACCGAATGTTGAAAGGACTAGAGAGGTGGAAGTGGAGAGCATGTTTCCTCTGGTGGAGGTATCCAGAACTAGATTGCACAGCCTCAAAATTCTGTTCTTTTAGAACAGAAGGAAGGAGAACATTTCTTATAGCCAATGAGTGGTGAATCTGTGGAATGCTTTGCCACAGACTGCGATGGAGGCCAAGACCATGGGTACATTTAAAGCAAAAGTTGATAGATTCCTGACTGGTCAGGACCTCCAGGGATGTGGCGGGAGAGCAGGTGTATGGGGTTAAATGGGATGTGGGATCAGCCATGATAAAATGGTGGAGTAGACTCCACGGGTCGAATGACTTAATTCTGCTCCTAGGTCTTATGGGTCTAACTATAAATACGCAGGTTTTCAAAGATTCCTCCGAGTCCCCGTGTAGGCCTCAGCAGTTTGTTCAGCTAGATTCTGAAGCCATTTACAATTGTGGGTCACACACAAAATGCTGGAGGAACTCAGTAGGTCAGGCAGCATCTATGAAGGGGAATGAACAGTCTACCTACGAACAGTCAACACTTCAAGCCCCTCATCAGGACTGGAACGGAAGGGAACAGAAGCCAGAATAATAAGGTCGTCTGGGAGGGGGGATGAGAGAGGAAGGCACACAAGCTGGCAATCGATATGTGAGATTAGGTGAGGGGGACAGTGGGCGAGGTCATAATTCATCCTGGAATTCCTAAAGGGAAGATCATAGAGGTGGCTGGCCTCTGTAAGTTGAGTGCTAAAGTCACACAGCAGACAAGAGAGCACAAAAGTCAAGGTCAAAAGTCCACTGCAGTACTGTGGGGCAGTGACAACGTTAAAATTGTAATCTTTCAGATGAGGTACTAAACCAAAATCTCATCCCATTTTAAGATGGAGGTGAAAATTCTTTGACAAAAGCCACAGGGTTCCAGGTTGCGGGATCAAATGCATCCCTCAAATCATCAGATAGCAGGGCTCGGGCCCATGTGCAAGTAGATAGGACAAGCAAGATAATGAGGTCATCACAGACTGTGTTGTAGTTCTCTAAAATAATTCTAAGGGCTGTTCTGACAAAGGGTCTTTGATCTGAAACCTTTACTTCTCTTTCCACAGTTGCTTCCTGACGAGAGGTGTTTCAAGCACTTTCATCTCATATGGGTGAAAAACGCTTTGGGATATAAAGGTAATGTAGGGAACTACAGAAATTCAAGACCCTTGTGTACTGGGAGGAAAAAGTTACTCAGTTATTGCTTGTTCATGAGAAATGACATTGTGTTACAAGAAAAAAAGCTACACAATATCTGCAGCAGAAACCTTCATACATGAGTACATCAAATTCCCATTATCGTTAATTTTTTTCATTTATGTAGGCTGTGTAAACTGTTTTAAAATACTTTTGCAGAGGAAACATTTGTGTTATTTGATTTTCTAAAGCTGGGATTGCCACACAGTAAACAAAAACTGTTGATGTCAGACCACAAGACAAGGGAGCAGAATTAGGCCATTCAGCCCATTAACTCTGCTCTGCCGTTCCATCATGGCTGATTTATTTCCCCTCTCAAACCCATTCTGCTGCCTTCTCCCTGTAAGCTTTGGCACCCTTACTAATCAAGAACCTATTGGCCGGCCTCTGCTTTAAATTTACCAGTGACTTGGCCTCCACAGCCTATCTGCAGAAATGAATTCCACAGATTCACCAAACTCTGGTTAAAGGAATTCCTCCTCGTCTGTACTGAAGAGACATCTTTCCATTCTGAGGCTATGCCCTCTGGTTCTAGACTGCCTCACTATAGCAAACATGCTCTCCAGGGTCGATAAGGTTTCAATCAGATCCCCTCCTCATTCTTCTGAACTTCAGGGCCAGAGCCATGAAACAGTCCTCAAATGTTAACCCTTTCATCCCTGGGACCCTGGGATCATATTTCAGAACCCCCCTCTGGACCCTCTCTGAAAGCACAGCGGTGCAGCAGTTAATGCTGCTGCCCCTCCACTCTATTCCAATCCCGACCTCAGGTGCTGCCTGTGTAGATTTTCCACGTGGATTTCCTCCAGGTGCCCTTGTTTCCTCTGGTAGCCTCACTACGGAGGCTCCGGTGCCCAGGATTGAAAGCGACTGCAGAGGGCTGTAGACTCAGCCAACTCGACCACGGGCACAACCCTCCCCACCATCCAGAGGTCAAGCCTCAAGAAGGCTGCTTTCATCATTAAAGACTCTCACCATCCAGGCCACCCCGCTTATCATTGCTACCATCAGAATCAGGTTTAATATGACAGGCATATGTCGTGAAATTGGTTGTTTTGTGGCAGCAGTAGAATGAAGTACATAGTATTAAAAAATATAAATTACAGTAAAAAAAGTATATATATATATAAATATTTTATATGCATAATATTTAAATAGGAAGTGCAAAAAGGGAGGGGAAATACTGAGCAAATGTTCATGGGTTCACCGTTCATTCGGAAATCTGATGGCAGAGGGGAAGGAGCTGCTCCTGAAACGTTGAGCGTGTGTCTTCAAGCTCCTGTATCAGGGAGGAGGTACAGGAGCCTGAAGACCCACACTCAGCATTTTAGGAACAGCTTCTTCTCCCCCACCATCAGATTTCTGAATGATTAGTGAATTCATGAAAACTACCTCTCCGCTCCTTTGCACTGATTATCTAATTGTAATTTATAGTAATTTGTTATGCTTGTTTATTTATTATTGAGATACACTGTGCAATAGTCCCCTTTCGATCCCAGTCTAATCACAGGACCATTTACAATGACCAACTGGCCTACCGACGGTACGTTTTTGGACTGCGAGAGGAAACCCATGCAGACCACGAGGGGAATGTAGGAACTCCTTACAGGCAGTGGTGGGAAATGAACACGGTTCACTGGTACTGTGAAGTGTAGTGCTAACCACTGCGCTCGCTACCTGTTGTGCCTACTCAAGTACTGCTGCAAAACAACTAATTTTTCAATTCTGGCCCATATTCTTAGCCCTAGATCTGGAAAAATGCACTGGCAGGTTAATTAGTTGCTCTAGACCTGCTTTCATATAGCCAGTTAATCTGTTTTCCACTCCAAGCTAATCCTATCTACCTGTACATGGGTCAGTTTTCCCCATTTCCTGCCAACTCATGAACCTGTCTCCTGGCTCCTTCTGTCCGTCACCTTTCACCCCGCCTCAGTCCACAATTCGCTGACTACTTTATAGAGATACAGCTTTCCTCTCTGTAGGTGTATTGTCTTTAGGCAAAAGACGGTGGGAGTCAATGGGCCTGCACGGGAGAGATTAAATTACAGCGGTACAGATAATTAAAGCAGCGTAAGAGTGGGACTGCTCCCGTGGGAGCTACATAGACGGGGTGGGGGGGGGGGGGGGGGATTAATAGCCTCCTTTTATCATTACAAGGATTAACTGGTTCAGAATCTCAAGCACACGAATCGGAAAGGGGATTGGGGTGGAAAACAAGACCACGTGCAGGCAGATGGGATTAGTTCGGACTGGCACTGACACAGTGGGCCGAAAGGCCTGCTCCTGTGCTGTACCACGCATCAGTGTTTTCTCTCTACACGTGTTGTGAATCCTCACGGGGAAGTGGAAACACTGCGGTCACAAGCGATCGCTGCAAAGGCCGGTAAGAACGAGAAGTTTTACAGCAGCGCAGCAAACAAGTGTAAATTGTAGAGGCTTTAAGTTCATCTTTCTCCCGTCCATCTTTTGGGTTGTGTTATTTTCCCATCAACTTTTACCGAACTATTCAAATACGGGAGGAAAGTTTATTTAAATATCTCGGGGGGAAAAAGACGCACTATATTTCTGAATAACCTGAATTTAACAACGTAGTAATGCTGTAACAACCGTGGTATCGTCAATCGCGATTAGCAAACAGTCAGTTCAGAAGCAGACAAGCTAGAGGACGGGGAAATGGGTTCGGGGGGGTTTACCGAGTTTGGAGAAAGTAGAACTTACTGCCATGGTGCGTCCAGAAAGGAATTGAATCATCCCGGAACACTAAGTGCGGTCCTTTGAAGCTGTACTTATATTCGAACCTGCGGCGCGGCCCCTCCGCTTTCTGGCTGGAGGCAGGAGCGGCGATCATGCAGAGTAGGGGCGCGATTAGCACGACACAGCCCACCATCGCTCGCCCTTCACCGAGCCGGCGTCAAGCCCTGGTCGATAGAGCCACCAGGCAGCCACCCATTGGCTGTCGCCGCTTGGGTCAAGAGCTTCGAACTTGGGTCAACGTGGTATTCATACAGTTACAGGCAATAGTATCTCAAAGTACAGTCAGGTTATTAAAGTACATAGATGTCACCAAACTCTACTCCGAGATTCATTTTCTTGCAGGGATTTACAGTGGAATAAAGAAGTGCAATAGAATCAATGAAAAGCTACATACAAAGACCCACAATTTGAGCAAATACAGAAAGAAACAAGTAAAAATAATAAATAAATAAAATCAAGCAGAGAACATAAGTTGTATAGTCTTGAAAATTGTGAACTTGACAGTGAGTCTATAGGCTGTGTTCAATGATCAGTTCAGTGTTGTGGTGAGTGAAAATGTCCACGTTGGTTCAGGAGCCTGTTTGTTGAAGGGTAATAACTGTTCATTCACCCCAAACTCCACCATCCTGTGAAGTCTCAAATAAAAAATTTCGTGGCTCACTGAAAATATATTTTCCAAAGAAATTGATGTTAGTATCTGCAAACGGAATTAAAATCTTAGATATAACTCCTACTTCAGAATAAAAAGCTGCAGATACTGGAACTATGAAATAAAAACAAAAAATGCTGGATACACTCAAAAGGCCAGATGGCAACTTAGTGTTTCCAGTATATTGTGCAAAATCTATCTGGGTACTATTTAAATAAATGTTTATGCATGTAATCGTTTCTGGATGGCATTCAAACTCAAAATTTTCACAATATCTCAGTATTCAGATAATAATAAGTCTGATTAGTTATTAATTATAAGTGTAATTAAACTAATTATTTATTAGTTTTAAATAGGGCTTCTCACTTAGCCAAATGTCCCAAGGAACTTTATAGGAATGGGAAGAAATTGTTCCTAAACACAAAATACACTGCAGATGCTGGGGTCAAAGCAACACGTACAACAAGCTGGAGGAACTCAGCAGGTCGGGCAGCATCCGTGGAATCAGGACGAAGGGTCTCAGCCCGAAATGTTGACTGCTCGTTTCCATGGATGCTGCCCAACCTTCTGAGTTCCCCCAGCATGTTGTAAGAAATTATTCCTGATGCATAATAGATTTTAGGGACAGTAATTAAAAATGAAATGGGTTTTAAATGGAAGTGTTAATGGGTTCCAGAGATAAGGAGGTTTCAGATTATGAATTTACAAGGGGTTTGGAAGTTGAAGACAACTCAAATGTTTATAAGCATGGGCTCACCCCAGGGCTGTATTCTGCCACCCCTTCACCTACTTCACTCAGAGTAGGGTTTCACCCACTTTATACAAATGACTGTACCGCCACATTAAAATCCTAAAGTTCACAGATGACATGATGGTGGCTGGTCTCATCTCTAATCATGTGACCTGCTATCAAAGAGAAGTAGACAGTCTTGCAGCATGGTGGTCTCATAACAACTTGGAGCTTAATGCTAACAATTCAGTGGAAATAAGGAATGACCTCTGCTGACAACCCCCTACCCATACCCCCCCCCCTTTGGAAATTAATGGTCATGCTGTGTCATTCAAATTCCTGGGGACTACCATTACCATGAAGTGGGACATGCGCATTACGCTCATCACTAGGAAAACCCTACAAGGATTGTTCTTAATTTGTCAGAGTTGGAAACTTAACATCTCAGGGTGTGTCCTGGTGAATTTTCAGTCAACTATCATTGAGAGTGTTATGACCACCTCTATCACTGTTTGATGTCCCACTGCCTCCTCCCTCTCCAAGTCTAGCTTGCAAGTGGTCCACAGCTACCTACATTAAGAGACCTGTTCATCGTCAGAGCAAAGGAAAGAGCTGAAAAAGTTACTGCTGACTCCACCCATCCTAGCAATCACTTATTCACCAAATTGCCATCAGGAAGATGCTACAAGTCCATCACCACCAGGACTACACACCATCTCTGGAGCTTCTTTCCTGTAGCTATCCAACTTCTCAACAAAACTCATTCAGGTGTAATACTCTGTGTCCCTGCACAACATCCATTAAATGGTCTTTCCTGCTCTTCTTGTTCCATGGATAATTATTGAGTTGGTTCACATTTGTTTATAAGTTTGATTATTGATGTTTGCGCATGTTTGCAATCTGCTGATTGTCGAATGCTCATGACTGTTTGCATTATTGTCTTGTAAATTGTTGGTTGCTTTTGTCTTTATCTGCTGTCCTGTGTTTTATGCTTGGCACTGAACCACAATCAATTCTGGTATGTTTCACTCAAGTGAGTAAACCATGGATTAAGCAAGAACTGGAAGTTGGAGATGGTCAAAACTTATTGGAAGTTGGAAACAGCATTTTGGGAGGCCCGAAAGCAAGGATGAGAATTTTAAATGTGAGTACAGAACTTGCATGTGAAAGAGGCAAAGTTGGCAAACATGAACTTTGATTACGAAGCATTTACAGAGTAGAACTAGGATATTGATCATGGTGACACTTTGAGACAAGGATGATGGTTGCAGTAGATTATAGTCAATCATGTTACAGAGGTGGTTGTGAGCAGCCTTGTGAGACCATGAACAGGAAGGTCTACAGCTCAAATCCACACACCATACCAAAGGGTACATACAATATGGAAATATTAACACCATTCAAATCTTGGGAAATAAATTGTGGAATAATCTGCCAAGTAATTAGAGGCAGAAAGTATATTGTAAATTACTTGGTGCATGGTGCTAAGTAATAAACCAAAAAATATTGATGGTTTATTTCCTTCCATAGATGCTGCCTGACCTGATGAGTTCCTCAACCATTTTGTGTGTTGCTCAACATTTCCAGCATCCGAAGAAACTCTTGTGAAACCGTTTTAACAGGCTTGAGTATTTTCCCCATGTTACTTGCTATTTACTCAAAGAAAGTGCACAATTGAGGATTAAGTAGACAGTCCATTTGGGACCTGTATAGAGTGCATTCATGTGATACTCCACGACTGGCTGGCCTGATACGGGTGTCAGCAGAGCAGATAGTATGACTTGGCAAATAATTCAGAGGCCTCAAGTAACAGTCTATTTACCAGAGTTGAAATCTCACTGAGGCAGCTGCAGGGTTTAAATTAATGCTGATAGTGAAACTTTTTTTTTATATAGCAAGTTTCATGAGTGTCCTTCAGGAAGGAGATCTGCCATCATCACCCCATTAGATTTATGTGCAACTCTATACCTGCAATATGGTCAACCCTAAACTAATCAGGCAGGTTCATAAGGCATAGGAGCAGAACTATGCCATTTGTCCAATTGAGTCCACTCTACCATCCCATCACTGCTGATATATTATCCTGTTCAATCCCATTGTCCCATAACCTTTGTGTCCCTTACAATCAAGAAACTATCAACCTCTGCTTGAATTATATACAATGACTTGGCTTCCACAGACATCTGTGGCTTTGATTTCCACAAAGTCACCTCCCTCTGGCTAAAGAAATTTCTCCTCATCTCTGTTCTAAAGTGATATCCTTCTAGGAGTTGTATCCTCTAGTCCTGGACTCCCCACAATAGTAAACATAAGGCCATAAGATACAGAAGCAGAACTAGGCTATCCTTGTTAAGGTAGCAGGAAGATTGGGTGAGCATGGATGTCAGGAAAAGGAGGAGATGTGGCTGAGGGCAGCATCAATGGTGCAGGAAAGGAAACCCCGTTCATTGAAGTAGGAGGACATCTCTTATGTTCCGGAAAGAAAATCCACATCCTGAGATCTGATGTGGCAGAGATGAAGGAAATGAGAAAATGGAATAGCGATTTCACAGGAGGCAGGGTGGGAAGAGGAATAGTCAAGATAGCTATGGGAGTTGGTCCATTTATAAAAGATATCAGGAGGCAGTTTGTTTCCAGAGATGGAGAGCAAAAGATTGAGAAACAGGAGAGAGATGTTGGAAATGGACCAAGTGAATGAAAGGGAAGGGTGGAAGTTGGAGCTGAAGATGATGAAATTGACAATCTCAGCATGGATGCATGAAGTAACACCAATGCAGACATCAATGTAGCACAGGAAGAGTTAGGAGCATTAACCAGGGAAGGCTTGGAATGTGGTCTGTTCTATGTAGTTAACAAAAATCCATAAATGCCAGGTATAGTTGGGGCCCATGGTTTCCGCTTGAGTTTGGAGAAAAGTGGGAGGAGCTGAAGGAGAAGTTGTTGAGGGTGAGGACCAGTTCTGCCAGACAAAGGAGAGTGGTGGTGGAAAGGAACTGGTTGGATCTTTTGTTGAGAAAGAAGTGGAGAACTTTAAAGCCTTCTTGATGGTTAAGGACTGGATATACATAGTGAAAATGAGGCAGTCAGGGCCAGGGAATTGAAAGTTGTTGAGCAGATGGAGAGCATTTGAAATGTCATGAATGTAGGTGAGAAGGGACAGAACCAAGAGGAGTTGAAGTGTGAAGACACAAGTTCAGTGGGCCAGGAGCAGGCAGATTTAATGGGTCTACCTGGAACGTCAGGTTTGTGGATCTTGGGTAGGAGGTAGAAACGAGCAGTGTGGGGTAAGGGAACTCAGAGCTTGGGAGCAGTGAATGGGAGGTCCCATTCCATCACTGCCTGCTCATTCCATACACTGACCTCTCTTTGGATGAAAAGGTTACCCCTCAGATTCCTAGTGAGCTCTTTCCCTTCTCACCTTAAATCTATGCCTTCTATGCTCACTTGAATCTACAACCCTGGGAAAGACAGTGTGCATTCACCCTATCTACACCACTCATAATTTTGTACAGCTGTATACAACCACCTCTCATTCTCCTAAGCTCTAATGAATAAGGTCTTAGGTAGCCTATCCTCTCTGTACATCGAACCCTCAAGTCCTGGCAACGTCCTTGTAATTTTTTTCTGCAATCTTTCCAGCTTAATTACATTGTTCTTGGAGCATGGTGACCAAACGGAACAATATTGCAAAACTGGCTTTATCAATGCCTTGTATAAATGCAACTTCTAGACTCAGTGAAAAAAACTATCTTGCCAAAAGTGTAATACTTTGCACTGTCTATCTGGAGCATCACTTTCAGGGAACCATGTATATGTAACTCCTAGGTTCCTCTATGAACCACATTAAAAGAATAAAGGACTTGTGAACTACAAACATTTACAAAAGGGGGATATAGCAAAGTAAACACTGCAAATGCTGGGATTGGAAGCAGAAAATGAGCTGTGCCTCCAGTTGATGTATGGGGTGAGACCTTTCATCCAGACTGAAAGAAGAGGGAAGATAACTAGTATAAAGAGGTGAGGGGAAAGGGTGGCACAGGAACTATCACGTGACAGGCGGATGACATAAGATAGATAGATAGATAGATAGATAGATAGATAGATAGATACTTTATTCATCCCCATGGGGAAATTCAACATTTTTTCCAATGTCCCATACACTTGTTGTAGCAAAAACTCATTACATACAATACTTAACTCAGTAATAATATGATATGCATCTAAATCACTAACTCAAAAAGCATTAATAATAGCTTTAAAAAAAGTTCTTAAGTCCTGGCAGTTGAATTGTAAAGCCTAATGGCATTGGGGAGTATTGACCTCTTCATCCTGTCTGAGGAGCATTGCATCGACAGTAACCTGTCGCTGAAACTGCTTCTCTGTCTCTGGATGGTGCTATGTAGAGGATGTTCAGGGTTTTCCATAATTGACCGTAGCCTACTCAGCGCCCTTCGCTCAGCTACCGATGTTAAACTCTCCAGTACTTTGCCCACGACAGAGCCCGCCTTCCTTATCAGCTTATTAAGACGTGAGGCGTCCTTCTTCTTAATGCTTCCTCCCCAACACGCCACCACAAAGAAGAGGGCGCTCTCAACAACTGACCTATAGAACATCTTCAGCATCTCACTGCAGACATTGAATGACGCCAACCTTCTAAGGAAGTACAGTCGACTCTGTGCCTTCCTGCACAAGGCATCTGTGTTGGCAGTCCAGTCTAGCTTCTCGTCCAACTGTACTCCCAGATACTTGTAGGTCTTAACCTGCTCCACACATTCTCCATTAATGATCACTGGCTCCATATGAGGCCTAGATCTCCTAAAGTCCACCACCATCTCCTTGGTCTTGGTGACATTGAGACGCAGGTAGTTTGAGTTGCACCATATCACAAAGTCCTGTATCAGTTTCCTATACTCCTCCTCCTGTCCATTCCTGACACACCCCACTATGGCCGTGTCATCAGCGAACTTCTGCACATGGCAGGACTCCGAGTTATATTGGAAGTCAGATGTGTACAGGGTGAACAGGACCGGAGAGAGTACGGTTCCCTGTGGCGCTCCTGTGCTGCTGACCACTGTGTCAGACCTACAGTCTCCCAACCGCACATACTGAGGTCTATCTGTCAAGTAGTCCACTATCCAAGATGTTGATTGGGTGGAAATACATTAAGAGGGTGGGAGGTGCTGACGTAAGAGAAGGCACAGGGTGGAACCTTGGGCAACGAACAAGCTGAAGGTACTCAAGTAGACCAGGCAGCATCTGTGGAGGGAAATGGACAGTCAATGTTTCAGTATGGACTAGAGGTGGTAGGTGGAGGCAAAGGGCTGAAGGCAGTAGAATGCAATCAGGAAAGTGAAGGGCAACAAATAAGGGAGATACAGTGGGCCAGTGGGCAAACGGGACACAGTAGGAAGAGTGGGTGATGGGCAGGTGGAGTATAGATAAAAACTAGGAGATTGATGGGGTTGTGCTAGGAGTGTGGGGTTTGGAAATAATGTGGACACATTGCTCTTGTTCCATCTAGACTACAGAAAGTTATGAATGGATCAAAAAGATGGCAAATGCAACTCAATCTAGTTTTAATACAAGGGCCAACTAAAAAGAGAATGCCTAACAGCAGGATGCCAAATAGTGCAGGAAAAATGGTGTGTTGGATTTCTAGATCATAAATGTCTAAAGGCAGGTCTGTTCAATTAAGGGAGAGAGTAACTTCGTGGGATAGTTACCTTTATTTTCCAAAGATGCTTGAACTGCCAAATAATTGGGTCAGTGACAGCTGGAGTACTGTGAGAGATTCTAGTCAGAGGGAGGGCTTAAAGGGAATATGAGGACTAGAGAATTAAAGATAGATTAGGAAATGTTTCTCATTGAAATGGAGAATGCCGCAGGGAGATTTGACTGCAATGTATAAAATTAAGAAGCCTAAACAGTGAATAACATTGAACAATTTCTGCCATAAAGATGTGAATGATAAGAAGAGGGAGGGGCCATAGATTGGAGTGTCTCTGTCTCACTCCAATCTGTTTGTAGCCTCCTGTGCTGTTACAGTGAAACAGTGGAAGTCCCAGGAACACTTAATCCTTCGATCAGGCACATTGCAGCCCTTTGGATTCAGTACTGAATTTTGCAACTTAAGGCAATTTAATTTTTCTGTCTTTATCAACCCTATGTCTGTTAGAATCAGTTTGTTTCTTCCCCTTCTTCCTGGAAGTGGGAGGATGTAACTAGCCAGGCACCACTTCCTGCTCTATATTTTGCAAACTTCTTTTGTCTATGGTCTCAATCTCGAAATGCTTCTATTCACTTACTGTTCAATTAACACTATTTGCAGCTTATCTCAGGTCACCTTATCAGAGACATCACCCTCCTCCACCCTCACTGAAGCTGAATAAGCGTGCTTCGTCTCTCTCCTGGTTGGGATGAAGATTTTTCAGCTGGTTTCTCAACAGTTGCAGCCTAGCCTGCCGAGTATTCTCAGTATTTTGCTTTTAATTTTAGATTTCTAGCATTTGCAGTTCGTTATTTTTATAGACTTGTTAATGAATAAAATGGGAGTTAAATCACTTCCCCAATGAGTGGAGGCAGTCTGGAACTCTAGTGACTCATTCACAGGACTGGATGTCACGGGGATTGCTGACATTTGCTGTTTAATTACAAAAAGTGGTGCATACAGCCCAGTCCATCACAAGGAAAGCATTCCCCACCGTGGAGCTACTGTCCTAATGACCAGACCTTGGTGGTGGCAGGGTTTTCATTAGTCTAGCAGCCCTGATGTTTCTGTACCTTCTTTCTGAGGTAAGGGTCCAATCTCGTTGCCCCAGCAACCCAAAAAAAAACCAATTAACCCCAACCTAATCACGGAACAATTAACCCTAACCTAATCACGGAACAATTAACCTACCCAGTAGCCTTTGGACTGTGGACGGAAGCCAGAGCACTTGGGAAACCCATGCATTCCAGGAGGATGATGCACAGAGACTCCTTTCAGAACAATAGCATCGTGCTCACCACTACCCAATGTAGCGCCCAACCAGCTTGCGGGATGGGTGCTAGGGATCCTCAACAATGCTTCACGCCCTTTGTCTACAACGCTCCCGGTAAATATCATAAACAGGGAGGAGGGAGATCCCAGTGATCTTCCGGGTAGTTTTTACTATCCTCTTTACCGTCTTGTCTTCGGTATCACGCAATGAGGCAGCCAGACAGGACACGCTCGATCGAGATCTGGTAGAAAGTTGTTAGAATGGGGGCGGGGGCAATGCACACCTCACTCTCCTCATAAAGTGTAGAAGCTACTGTACCTTCTTGACTAATGAGGAGGGCTTGTGAGTCTGGGTTAGATCGAACGGTATGTGCACACGAAGGAACTTGTGCTCTTCACTCTCTCCTCAGCAGAACCACTGATGTGCAACGGAGACTGGTGGACCTGTGCCCTCCTGAAGTCCATAATCATCTCGTTTGTCTTGTGCATGGCGAGGATCTGGTTGTTGTTCTCGCACCATTTGACTACCTCCCCTGTGTATGTCGACTAATCATTGTTGCTGATGAGACCGACCACTGTTGTACCATCTGCGCATTTGCGGTTTGAACCGAGCGCAGAGGTGAGTCCGCAGCGGGCTGAACTCAGGGCCCTGGGAGGGGGGCGGGGGTCCCTGACCAGTATGCAGTGTGAGACGTGACTGACTGGGGCCTTTCAGTCAAGAAGTTCAGGATCCAGCTACAGAGAGCGCTGTCGAGCCCCAACACGGACAGTTCACCCTCATCGTTTTCTAGGTGGGACAGGAGGGATGAGTTATGTTTTCACCAGTGGACCGGTCTGAGTGATAGACGGACTGAAAAGGATGCAATGTAGCTGGAAGACGGGAGTTTATACTATCCATTACCAGCCGCTCAAAACACACTTCATCATTACTGAAGTCAGTGCCACTGGGCAGTAATCGTTCAAACCAGTTACTATCCCTCTCGGGCATCGGAATGACGGTGACTGCCTTGATATAGGACAGTGGACTGTTTCAAGAAGATATTAAAGTTGTTTGTTAAGACCTCTGTAAGCTACGCTACCCAGTCCCTCAGCGCCTGACCAGGTATATTGTCCGGCCCCACAGCCTTGAGAGGGTTTTCTCTGGTTAGGATCTTCCTCACCTCGGCTGCGGCCTCAGGGGGAAGAGGGACTTTCCTATCACATTGTTCAATGCGCCAAATCGCGCATACAAAACACTTAGCCTATCAGGAAAGGAGGCGTCGCTATCATTGACGCGCAAGGTGGATTTTAATCGGTTACGGATTAGTGTATATCTTGCCACATACGCTACATGTCCCTAGTCACAAAGGAGTCTGTGAATTTTCTGAGTACTCCTGCTTTGCCTTGCTGAGGGGCATGTGAGAGCGCGGCTCTTGCTGACCAGAGTCATCCGGTCCCCTGATGTGAACGCAGCGTCCCGGTCCGTAAGCAGCACACGAACCTCTGCCGTTAGTTTCCGATTTGCCTTGGCGGAATAGTGTTTAATAACGGTAACATCCTCAATGAATTTTCCCATGTAGTTAGTCACAGATCCTTCATATTTGTCAATGTTGATGCGATAATCGTAGATAGCCGTCGCCCTGAATATTCACCAGTGCGTGCTTTCGAAGCAGTCCTACAGCGCCTTTTAGAGTCGTAGAGAAGTACAGCACAGAAATAGGCCTTCAGCTCAACTCAATGTCGAAAACCATTTAAACTGCCCATGTCCATCGAGCTCACACGCACCACTTGTGCTGGCAGCTCATTCCACACTCTGACGACCCTTCGAGTGAAGAAGTTTCCCCTCCTGTTACCCTCAAACCTTTCACCATTAACCCGTGATCTCTGGTTACAGTCCCACCCAAACACAATAGAAAAAGCCTATTTGCACTTACCCTATACCCCTTCATAGTTTTGTATACCTCTATCAAATCTCCTCCCAATCTTCTACGTTCTGAAGAATACATCCTAACCTGTTCAATCTTTTGTAACAAGGTCTCCAGCCCCAGTAACATCCTTTTAGATTTTATCTCCACTTTTTAACCTTGTCTACATCTTTCCTGTGTCATATATGTCAAACTCAAGGCCCGCGGTGGAATTATCTTTGGCCCGCGAGATAATATCTAATTACTATTAAAGCTGGCCCCAGTCATCGAAGCGCCTATGGCGTATGATATGGCTAATGCTGAGTTTATTCAGGTACCAGGTTTTCAGGGTTTTTAGTGTTTATTCGGCAGTCTTCTTCATAAGAAACGGAATTTGTAAAGTGAAACACTTTGTAGTTATAGCAGAGACTGAGACACATGAGAGCAGGCTGAAAAAACGGAGGCAACGAAAGCTGCGTTCGCACGCGTCCGACTGATCCGGCCCGCATGAAGCTGCATTTTGCTCAATCCGGCCCGTTACCTAAAATGAGTTTGACACCCGATAGGTGAGCAAAACTGCACACAATACTCTCAATTAGGTCTCACCAATGTCTTGTACAACTTCAACAGTGTATCTTCTGCACTCAATACATTGATTTAAGACCAATGTGCCAAAAGCTTTCTTTACAGCCATATCTACCTACAATGTCATTTTCAATGAATTATGGACCTGTATTCCCAGATCCCTTTGTTCTAGCACACTCATCAGTGCCCTACTGTTTTCTGTGGCTGGTCCTATCAAAGTGCAAAACCTCACACTTATCTGCATTAAATTCCATCTGCAATTTTTCAGAGCTGATGTAGATGCTTCTGCAAGGCCAGTCTTCACCACCTGTCCACTACACCACCAATTTTGGTGTCATCCACAAATTTGCTAATCCAGTTAACCACATTGTCATCTATATCACTGATCTGGATGATAAGCAACACTGATCCCTTTGGCACACCACTAGCCACAGGCCTCAAGAGAGGCAACCCTCCACTACCACTCTCTGGCTTCTTATTTACTATCTCATCCTGAATGCCAAGCGACTGATCCTTCTTGACCAGGCTCCCATATGGGACCTTGTCAAATACCTTACCAAAATCAGATAGACAACATCCACTGCCCTGCCTTCATCCACTTTCCTGGTAACATCCTCGAAAAACTCCAAGATTGGTTAGATGTGACCTACCATACACAAATGCATGCTGACTTTCCTTAATTGATCCATATCTATCCAAACACAATATCCAATCCCTTAGAAAACTTCCAGTAACTTTCCCACAACTTATGTCAGACTCAAAAGACTATAAATTTCCTGGTTTCTGTTTAGTGCCTTTTTAAAACAGCGGAACAACATCGGCTAACCTCCAATCCTCTGGTGCTTCTCCTGTCGCTAAGGATGTTTTGAGTATCTCTGCTAGGGCCATGGCAATTTCTGCACTTCCCTCCCAAAGGGTCCTTGTCAGGCCCTGGAAATTTATTTTCCCTGATTTGCCTCAGGATAGCAAACACCACCTCCTCTGTAATCTGTACAGGGTACATGAAGTTGATCTCGCTTTCCCTCATTTCTATAGACTCTGTACCTGTTTGCTGAGTAAATGCTGATGCAAAGAATGCATTAAAGATTTCCCTATCTGTTTTGGCTCCACACATGGATTACCATTCTGTTCTTCCAGAACCAATTTTGTCCTTTGCAATCCTTTTGCTCTTAACATACCTGTGGAATCCCTTGGGATTCTCATTCACTTTGTCTGCTGGAGCAACTTAATGCCTTCTTTTAGCCTTCCTGATTTCTTTCTTAAGCTTTCTTTTGCATTTCTTGTACTCCATAAGTACCTCATTTGTTCCTACTTGCCTATACCTGCTATGCATCTCTCTGCTCCCCCCCCCCCCCAACCCTTAACCAGCCCTCAATAACTCTTGAAAACTAAGGTTCCCTACACTTGTCATCATTACCTTTTATACTAACAGGCACATACAAACTTTGTATTCAAAAAAATTTTGTTTTTGAAGGCCTCTCACTTTCCAAGTACATCTTCACCAGAAAACAGCCCGTCTCAATCCACTCTTGCCAGGGTTATTTCTGATACCATCAAAATCGGTCTTTCTCCAATTTAGAATCTCATCCTGCAGACCAAGCCTATTTCATTGCATCACTTTTTGGTCAGGTCTGATCTCTTTGTAAACTGGCTTAACTTGTTTAACCAGTCATCTTGTATGTAAGCGATTAGCAAAATGAATACATGGTCTGAGTATCTGAGGTGAGGGCAGGGACGGTCTTGAAGGTTCCACAAATGTTGATGTGAACTAGGTCTAATATATTCTCTCCTTTGGTTGCAAATTCAACATGCTGGTTAACTTTAGCAGGACTGTTTTTAAATTTGGCATGATTGAAGTCATCAGCAACAATGAACATTCAGGTGAGTGGCATCAAAAAATCCCACCCCATCCCGACCATGCTCTCTTCTTGCTGCTGCCCCCCAAAAAATACAGGCAACTTGGGTCCCACACCACCACGTTCAGGAAGTCATTTCTCTTCAACCATCAGGCTCCTGAACCAGCGTGGATAACTTGACTCACCTCAGTGCTGAACTGATTCATGGACTCACCTTCAAGGACTTGGCATCACTTATTTAATTACCACGAGCAAGTCTACAGAGGCTGTAGATCAAAAGCAACACAGACACATACAATGCTGGTGGAACTCAGCAGTTAAGTTGCACCTATGGAAAGGGTTGACATTTCAGCCCCCTTTCCTTTCCTGGAGGAGGATCTCGGCCCAAGACATTGGCCATCTATTCATTTCCATAGATGCTGCCTGACCTGCTGAGTTTCCACAAGCATTTTGTGTATGTCTAATATTTATTTATTTTTGTATTTGTACAGATAGCCTTCTATTGCCTATTGGCTGTTTGTCTTTGTAGATGATCATTGATTGTGTTGTATTTCTTCGTCTACTGTGAATGCCTGCAAGAAAATGAATCTCAGGGTAGTACTTGGTGACATACATGTACTTTGATACATGTCTTCCCCCATACGAGGCAGCACACTGGTAAGGCTATCATCAGGAAAGGCAAGGATGATTGATTTTCTTCCTTGAACATTAGTGAATCAGACAGGTTTGCAGCAATCTGATACATCCGTGATTATTGTCCAAAGGAAAATCAAAATACTTGTTTGCTTCTATTCACTTGAAAAGCCATAGTTAAAAACCTGCCAACCCCCAAGAGCCAGGAAGTACAATCAGTTCATAATGGTCAGCATGGAAATGGACCAAATTACTCTCGTGTTACTGACATGTTTTGTAAATGTCAGACCCAGTTTTACCCAGTACATCTTACCAAGGTTTCCAGTAAAAAAATTGCTTTGCTACTAGTCAAGTTTCAAAGATTGGAAATGCTTTCTCCCCCAATTTTAAAATGGCAAGATTAACTTTGTCACATAATACAATGATACATACAGTGTCAGCAATCCATTTCTAGTGACACAATGACATCTTCAGAATGTGGGAGTTAACAGGAGCACCCACAGGGTCACAGGGAGTACATACAAACGACCAAGGACATCAAACCCCAATAGATGATCACTGGTGCTGTAATGCCATTGCACTAACCATTACAATACCCTGTAACCAACTGAGAAAGAATGAATGACCTAGTTTATAATCAATTTAAAGTTTTAATGCACTAAATTGCCAGAGGGTGGTGAATCTGTGGAATTCATTGCCACAGACCACTGTGGTAGCCAAGTCATGGGGGTATCTAAAGAATAGGTTGATAGGTTCTTGATTAGTGAGTGCATCAAAGATTAGAGGGAGAAGGCAGAAAAATGGGGTTGAGAGCTAATAGAACAGCCATGATGGAATGACTGAATAGACTCAATAGGCCAAATGGCCTAATTCTGCTCTTGTGTCTTATGGCCGTATAATAATAGAATCAAAGCAGAACAATTTGCATTTAAAAATTCCCAGTTATGATGACTACCAAACAAACTTCATTGTGGCAGATAATAGAAAAGCTCAAGCAGAATATAAGAATGAACTTGCAGAGGGTTAAATTTAGCCTGGGAATTCAGTGCTTGGCTTGCTCATTGTAGGCTATAAAGGTGGGCTGATCAGGAATGATGTAGGAAGAGGGAAATCAAGATACTTGGCCAGAACAATGAGAATTTCACTAAAACTGATGGTATCTTATGACGTGCTGCTTAGCTTCCTGTAATCAGCTGGCTCCAGCGGACACAAGCAAGGTCATAAAGATCTATTGGGGTGATAGACCTCTTGTGGTCAGGGTATGGGAGGAAGGCAAACTGATCACAGACAGCAAGAGCTTATAAAATTGCAAGTGAAACACTGTAAAACCTGAAGCCATTAAAGATTTCTCTGTTCCAGTTTAAGGCAATAAAGGGATTTTTCCCCTTCATATTATTTCAAACATGAACACCAACAATAACCCAAAGATCTGTGGATGCTTTGGGGGATGGTATAATTTTAAGATGATTGAAGGAAGTTATTGGGGGTTGTCAGAGGTAATTTTTTTTTTAAGCACACACACATAGTAGTGGATGTATGGAACGTACTGCCAGGGGTGGATGGTAGTTGAGTGGCTCCTTTATTAGATAACTTGCTCATTAATGCAAATCAACCATGTGGCAGCAACTCAATACACAAATGCATGCAGACGTGGTCAAGAGATTCAGTTGTTACTCAGGCCAAACAGCAGAATGAGGAAGCAATGTGATCTAAGTGTCTTTGACCACGGAATGATTGCTGGTGCCAAATGGGTGTAAGAGCATCTCAAAAACTGCTGATTCCCAGGGATTTTCATGTAAGTCTCCAGAGTTTACAGAGAATGATGCACAAAACAAAAATAACATCCAGTGAATGGCATTGTTAATGAGAGAGGCCAGTGGAGAATGGCTAGAGTGGTTCAAGCTGAAAGGAAGGTGACTAACTCAAATAACCATGCAGAGGTGTGCAGAACAGCATCTCTGAACACACATCAGACTCGGAAGTGGATGAGCTACAGCAGCAGAAGATTATGAACATACACTCAGTGACCACTTTATTAGGTTTAGGTGGTATCTAACAAGGCGCCCATTGACTATACATTAGAGATTTAAGAAACTCTTAGGTAGGCACATAGATGATTAAAAAAATGGAGGGCTGTGTGGGAAGGAAGGGTTTGATTGATCAGCCCATCATTGGCCAGAGTCTGTACTAGGCTATGCCTTTCTGGAAACTGTTTTAGAACCCATCACCCAATAAATGCAAATTCTTCCCACATGTGCATAATTTGTGTCCACTTTATTCTAGTGAATCAAATACATTAGGCTTCGTATATGAAAGGTCAGAGAAAGATAAAGATTTTTGACAGTGTTAACCAGGATTTACAATAATCTGTCACATGACAACTGGGCAGTAACACTAAGTTGATGACTCGTGTTACGCATTATTCTCAGCTACTACAGAAACATACTACAGTAGATTCGGTTAATTGGGCTATCAGTTAATTGGGGAGCCACTTATTTAGGACAACTTTTAAACAACTAAAACCAATCAAAACAAATAGCTGGGATTCCCTTCATTTATTTGGGATATTATGCCTCTTAATTGGGGCAAGAGGCTATTGTCGAACAGTTTCTAACTAGTGTCCATCACATGCACTTGTATGGCCATTAGACAAAACATTACTTCAAACAAAATTTTTTCAAACAGCAGCATCTGCATGTGTTTGTTCCAAATGCAGCAATTTGTGTCACTGATAGTGGTGAGAAATAAGACAATTTAGAACTGTTTTGCTCACTGTAGTTTCAAGCATTCAGATATGGCCAAGAAAACGATTTCACTACTTCAAGTTAGAAAATATGAAGAACTTGAAGGTAGATAATAATCTTGAATGTTACAATGAAAATGAAGATTTGGAGTCATCAACAGCATTGTACGAAGGCAGTTCATGTTCTGCACTAAGTGTCTGTGCTGATTTTGTTCATTTACAGTCATTCATCGCGACACAAATTAATTCCTCTGGCAATGAGCATTGGGAACTAATACAGTTTTTTATTACTGCAACAGTATTGGTAGTTTTCCAATTTGTTTTGTACTTCATTTAAATATGTCATCTGGTTGTCTGTTTATACCTTTTTAAACTATTTCCATGAAACTTCAGGCTAATTGGGGCAGCTGTTTAATTGGGCCAAAATATAATGGTCCTAATGTGTCCAAATTAACTGGAAGTCACTGTCTTAATTTTGTTCCAAAACATAATAACATGCTTTGTCTGCACGGTTACTCCTTTTCCACAAAAAAATTGCGAGGAGAAACTTTTTTTTGTTATGAATCTGGGACATTTCCTTGTGGATCTGAACATTAAATTTCAGTATTGCTGCAATGAATTTAAGGTTAGATGACTTCACACTTTTAATTAACTGATGTTACCACTAGGCTTGTGGGTATTATACAAGTACCAAAGTGAATAATCAGAGACTTGATTCTAATTATGGTGAAACCCATTTGAAGCATGTAATCCAACATTAAACCAGAACAACACACAATCCATTTGATAGGGAGCATCCCTATAAAATGGGATCTGGGGAACTTTGTAAATGACCCAAATCACAACTAATTTGTACAAAACTTTCCTGCATGTCTGGAAAGTTACTGTTGGGAAATGCTTCAAACTTGACACTCACATAGGCAGGGGGGAAAAAAATAGCCCATGACTGGTGTGAGCAAAATAGAAAACCCCTTAGTTCTCAGTCTCATGATAAATGCAGACACCCATTTTTACTTCTGCAACTGCACTCTTTGTTGAGCCAGCCAAGTTTGTTTAACAATTTGCTGATGCAAAAACCAGGTGATATTTGTACTGTTTTTCAAATTGTTAGGCCTCTGCAGCTCCTCCTATGTACATTAAGTTCTGCAAAAGAGATGAATATACATGTTACATTTATTGTACATCAAAACATACAGTGAAATGTGTCACTTGTGTCCATGACCAACACAGTCCTAGGTTTGTGTTGGGGGCAGCCCGCAAGTGTTGCCATGCTTCTGGTGACACCATAGTAGAGCCACAACAGCAGCAAGAATTGAACCCTGATTTTAGTGAACAAGATGAAACATCAGTACACTTCCTTAGCTAGTGATAAATTGATTTAATTCTCTAATGGAAGAACAGGCTTCTGCAATATCACCAGCAGTTAGATTGATGCTGGTTTTAAATTCCAGATCCATTTAAGTTATTTTGAATTCCCTCACTGCAGTGGTGGGATTTGAAAACCTCAGGATTTCTAATTTTGTATACCAGCATGATGTCTGTTAGTTTGTGTATGTTGAAAATTTATTTTTTCTGACTGCGGAAATGAACTATTTTTAAATTTTTTTAATTACGTTGTGAAATAGTTCTACTCCTACACACCTAGATTAGTCGACCCAGGCATAAAAATTCTCATTCCATTGCAAGCTGGGAAGACATTACATTAGGAATGTCTTCTTTATTCCTTTATGCACTCTTTCCAGGGTGCAAGCATTCAACCTTGATTCAGATGATGAGTCTTTGCATTAATTGTTCCTCGCTCCACAGATGCGGTCATACCAGCTGAGTGTTTCCAACTTTGTTTTTATTTTAGCATCCACGATTCCCCAACCCCCACCCTCTTATTTTCCTTATGACGACACTGGCTGCTGGACCAGATTTAACCTAGGATTGGGCAGCAGGGGCTGGTTGTCAAGATGCATTGGAACCTATCCCAGTAGTGGTGAGTTCAAGAAAGCCCTGTGAATCTACACTAACAAATCAACAGGGTAGGCAGGTGCCTTTCCTGCTCAATTTGGGGTTTCTATGGCAATCAGTTTTTGCAGTCTGTCATTTTCCTGGCAGAAGGTTGCAAATCAACTCCACTGGTGTCAGCAATGTTTCTCACCCAACATGGGTTATTTAGAGGGCAATTAAAACACAGCACTAGTTACTCAGTTTAATAACCACAATCAGCACCCTTTTAACTACAATAAATCCAACCGACCATCACTACTGGTTACCATTGTAACAAACTGAATAGGCAGGATATTAAGTACTGTTACCTTTTACAGAACAAGACCTCCATGGGATTCTCACAGTAGAGCTTATAAGCAAGAGAGGTTGATCTAATCTGCATAACATATGTCGCATGCAGCTTGCCAGCACCTTATGCCTTATGCCATTATCCAGCAAGAAATCGTTCAAGTGAAATGCTTATTTACAGGAAAACCTAGATATCAGGGGAATTCAGGTACTTTATTTGTTTTGCTCCAGATTTCAGCATCTGTAGTGTTTCTCTCTGGAATTCAGGAGAACAAATGGTCAGATACTATTTTGCAAAAAATCAAGGCCAAATATCTATACAGAAACCATTTCACATTTTTTGTACAGTTTGCTCTTAGGGTACAGATTAGCAAGGAAGCATGAATGATACCTTCCCACATACTCTCAAGTAATTACAAATCACAATTCAGAACATGACAGGAGGGCCAGATTATACATTTCCCTCCTCTGGTGGTGCACTGTTATCTATAGAATCCACACTTAAATACAGATCCACAATGTGGATTTTGATGGGATGTGTTTTAAAATTTCGTTTGCTATTCAGGATCACTAAGATAATGTTCTCAGAATTAAAGTAAGAGTCCCATTTCAGCAGACTAAGATTCCTTTCAACTAGGTTTGCTGTCTTGCCAAACGCAAATACAATTTAAAAATATTGCCCAAGATAAACACATCTTGTAACATTACTCCCGTATAACAAAGGATCTACGATGTATGGATTTCATTTCTACATTTGTTATTTTTAAATTCCATTATTGCCTTACTATGAATTCCTTAATTCACCTACGATTGTCAAATTAAGTTAAATTTTGGTTTGTTTTGCTGTGAGACACTTGAGACAGACAGAATGGGCTTGACGGGCTGAATGTCGCACACACTTTAGGTGCATAATATTGTTGACCTGAGTGACTAGCAGATACCAGGTAATATTTATGTTATGCTTGGTGTAGTCTGTACTTAAACAAAAACCCATTTATGAAGTGCTGGGAGGACAAACTCTTGGCCACTCTTCAGCTCTTCTAGTCTGCGGCTGCTTGTAGAGAATTTTTATGTGGGAAATTTCACAGCCAATTCAAATACTTCTGCCAATTAACACAAACATTTTTAATAAGTTATCTATAAAGTAATAAAGAGTGGGAAACCTATTGAGTTCAAGCTCACCCAGCCAGATCATGCATCACAATTAATTACCAAGAACAACCAAGCTCAGCTTGGATCCAAATAACCTGGCGGTTTCAATGCGCAAATATAGCATTTAGAAAATTGAGATCTAACTGTTCACCAGGATCTGAAAGCCACTGACTGAATCAAGCATCCAAGTTACCTCGTGTACAGGCTGATCCAGTGACTGTATGTAAAGATTCTATAATAAACATGGGGTAGTGTATTGCACTGGTTATATGGTTGGCCTTGAAATACAGAAAGCTGCAATAATAAAATAAGCTCAAAAAGGTAGCCTGAGAAATTGAAAATACTTATTTAAAAATAATAGTAACAAAGGTCACAGTGTTATTGCATTAAAACAATACAAGAAATAAGATTAGCTTTCATTAGTTTCATTTAAAAAATGTTAATGAAGTCAAAACATTTGACAGGGTAGTTACACTTAAGGGCATGATTTCAAAAAAAAAGCTCAGATAGCAGAGTTGTTTAAAATAGAACACCATGATAAATTTTTAGATACTAGAAATGAAAACATAGCCACTGACAGAACTAACAACCATTACCAGTGTTGTGATGACTGCAGCTTTACAAACAGTAAGAATTTGATATTCCCATTCCAGACACTCCACCAAATTCCAAAGCTCACGAAGTGAAAGTTGCACAGTTAAAAAAATACAGCGAGTTTTAACCAAGTGACAAGAGAAAGGAATTCTGATTAAAGGCTGCAAACATGGATTGTGGAATTCTAAGGATCACATCGTTTATTCTGATTCACTGACATGCAGGCCATAAAACTTAACTGTTCAATCTCTTGATAGCTTGAGCTTGGACTTCGGACTAAGCAATTATTTACCCTCTGATTGCCCTCCAAATTACCCAATTTGGAGCTTATTTTAGTCAAGACAGCAAAATTAGTTCTAGTTACCATGCAGCTTTACTTTCAGCCACTTCTTTTTACAATCCAGAATACAAGTAGGAATTGCTGTACCTCATTCCAGAATCCACTTTTTCCTGTGACTCGTACGCATAGCAGAAGGCTATCACAAACATGAGAAAATCTGCAGATGCCTCTCACCTGACCTTCACTACTTCTCGCCTGCCTACTGCTTGCCCCTGGGTCCCCTCATCCTTCCCTTTCTCTTATTGTCCACTCTCATTGCCTCTCAGATTTCTTTCTTCTCCAGCCCTCGACGTTTGCACCCACCTGGCTTCACCTATCATCTTCCAACTAGCCTCTTTTCCCTTCCATCTTCTTATTCAGGCATCTCTCCCTTTCCCTCTCAGTCTTGATGAAGGGACTCGGCCTGAAATGTCGACAGTTTACTCTTTTCCATAGATGCTGCCTGACCTGCTGAGTTCCTCCAGCATTCTCTGTGTGTAGCAAAAGGCTATGTCGTCTTCAAGTGTAGGATTTGATTTTACTCTCATTCTTTGCCAGAAAAAAGACAGCTTGTACGATAACCACTAGAACCAGCAGCACTTCAATAGTCCCTTTAGATACTTTGGTAAATGTCAAGCCAAATTATTCAAAAACACCTTTGAACATGTGTTTTTTGAATTTTGTTCTCAGAAATGTTACTTATCATTTCTCTCTGCTGGGGACTGGAATAAAATAATCATAATCATTGCATCCGAGTTGTACAGAGAAAACATCTTGCAGATCCCCACAGATCAATGAGACATTGATAAGAGTATCAGCACAGCCAAATCTGCCATGTTCACCTGATGTGGGAAGAGACAAATTGCCACCCTTATCTCAAATAATCATGTGAAAATAAAATTCCCTTCAAAACCATTGCCTCAAAGCTTGACTTTTCCTTCAAATATATTAAAATATTGTTGGTCCAATCATCAAGTGAACTGATGCCACAAAATACACTTTCATCATCCAAATTAACATTATCCAGTTGCTTTATCTTCCCCCACAACTTGTGCTTTACTTAACAAATAAACATAAATCACTTGTGACATCTCCAATGCAGCTGTGCAATTAACTACCTTTATTTCACATCTCATGTTGCAAATGTACCTTTGTCAGCCACAAGCACCGCTGACTTTGTCTACTGGTGAAGAATCAGAAATTTGTAATTCTGCCATATACAAACAAGCCTGGAGTAAAATACTTGGAATAAAACATGAATTCAATTTCTGGTTATATTTTAGCTCCTGTTAACAGCCATCTGCAACAACAGAGAAAAGTCGAGAGTCCAATCAAGCCACTCCAGTACCTCTCAGTTGATGTCCAATGAGGAGGCTACATTGGATTAAGACAAATACAGCAGGAATATTTATTATTCCAAATTTATAAATCTAAATTAAAACGTAACAGCCATTTAGAAATGGTCATGTGGAATGGTTTATTTCATTATTTTAATCTCAGTCTTGGCAGCTAAAATGAGTGTAACGCACTGACAGAAATGAATACTTCCCACACTACATGCAATGAGTTTACTTCAAATCAGTGGAGCGTTACGGAACATAAAACTGAAAATCTGTTTTTCTTTATAAAAACTACAAGTATTTAAAAAAAATCTGGCTAAGCAAATTTAGATGGGAAAGCGAAAAAAAACCCCACAGAACTGTGTTATGTTGGTTAAGAGATAACTCATCACTAGATCTCATTTTGACTCAAATTTTGGTCGAACAAATGTCACAGAGTATAGATAAGCAAATAAGCACCGTCTTTTGGCTGGAGGCACTTGGCACAAAACAAAGACCACAACAACTGAAGAGTCCTGACAAAGATGAGTAAGCATGCTTTTTAAAATGGGGATAAGGGGATACTGTGCTGCCGCAGTACACAACTCAGGGATAGAGAGGGAGGATGAAACACAAGGCCATGATATGAGGAGTTCAATTTTTTTTAAAGGTTGCTTTGTAAAAGTCTCAGCACTCTCGGTTCAATATTGAGCAGTTTTTTTCCCAAAAAAAAGTTCCATGGCATTCTGGACTGTCACAGGCGCATTTCCTTAGTTCTGATTTCCTGCAACTTAGCTCTCAACTGCTTGAAGGTAGGTCTTCGACCAGGGTCCAGTTCCCAGCACAGTTTCATCAACTCGTAAACAGAAGGTGAACACCCATCAGGCGGATCCATTTTGTAACCCTTCTCGACACGAGGAACCACGTCTTTCAGAGGCTAATGGATTAAAAAAAATCATTATGGATCAGACTGTAAATTTTCATCAGCAGACTTCTCCACTTCAAAGGACGTCTATAGTCTGGATTTCAAAATACTATTCCAAAACCAGCTGTCACACACCATATCAGCTTTATCATTCTACCCTTATTTCTCACCACAAACTGAGAGCATTTCTACATAAAATAACAAAGCACAAAGAACCAAGGGGGGAAAAAAACAAATTTAGTTTGAAGTTCAATCAGAAAACAATTTTACACTAACCAGTTCTTTGTGACATTGAACATCAAACGGTTACATTTTAATGTGGATAAAACAAAAGTTTATCCATCCATAAATGGAATCTACTTCAAATTTAAGATCAAATAGAATTAAATGGGAGGCAATAATAGAGCCGCAAGTTTTAAGTGATTGTAACCAATATAGTTCATTTAAAATCAGTGAAAAATTAAATAAATTTTAAACAATTTATGCTCTGTGTAAAGCAACAGCAGGGTGGAAGTCAGCTCTGCCCATACAACTGATCACAAGGCAGTTCAAATTACTCACCAATAATGACCTTCCACTAATTGACTTAATTTTCAGCCTTTGAAAATTAAACTGCTTTTCTTTTGCATGAATATTTTAAATAATCTTCAAAATTTATATAACATCCATTGTGGTAATATCACAGGAAGATCAATCTGTACATATATTTTAATGCAATTTTAAGTTCTTAAATATTGCAGAATTTGAAGTGGATTAATAACCTGATTATAACTATTCATTTTTATCAGTCTATTAAACTCCACTCAACACAAAGGAACAATTGGTTTGTAAAGGTAAGTTGTAACATGCTGGATTAAGTTATGCACTTAGAAGTTATGAAAGCAGTTTGAATGAAAAATTATCTTAGAATAGGTGCAAATTCTTTCTTTGTCGTTTGACCACTTTCCTCTATAGCCCTGCATTCACCTCCATTCTTTCCAGAATTTAGCTCAGCTTTTCTACTCAATTCCACTATACCCTACATTATTTTAAAAATACAAGCTATCAATGCCAACACAAGGTGTGAATAAACAGCATGTGCGACACATTCAGTAACAGTTTGCCTGATAAATGAAAACATAACAGCAGTGTTATGAAATACTACATGATAATTAACAAAATTATAAATTGCTAATTTGAAATACACATTGTGCCAAGCTATTAACTATTAAGGCAGATACACATTTCAAGGTTACAGAGAATATTGATTTTTCCCTTCTCAGCAGAAAGCACGCTACCACCATCCTCCAACAATCATAGAACCACAATCTTGTCCTTCAGGTGACCTGATCTGGTTTCAAAACCAATCAATTGTCCTTGGGGACAGTAGAGTTTTATGCAGAATGGAATGGTTCAAACAATAGTTTATTTGACCTTTCCAAGGGCAATTTTGGTAGAACCCTCCCTTTCAATTATTGCAAGCTAATCATGTCAGACAGAGAATCTAAGCAGGGAAGGTGGGTGGAGAGAGACTGGTGGCACCAACAGTTGCTCCCTCACAGCTCCTGACCTGTTTCAATCCTGCTCTCCCATGTCGTGTTAGATTTGCAACTTTCTCCCTATGGCCATGTGGGTTTCCACCTGTTCCAACTGAAGCTAGAGCGGGGCTGATAGTTAAATTGGCTAATGTAAATTGCCTTTAGTGTCTAGACAAGTGGTAGAATTGTTGGAAAGGTGGGGAAAATAAAAATCGGATTAATGTAAATAGATCATTAGCTGGTGTAGACTTGGTGGCCCCAAAGACCTGCTTCCTTGCTGTAGCGCACAAAAACTGGCAAGATAAAACAAAAACTCATCTAGCAAGGGCACTCCACGACTTGTTAATAAATGATTCACAAGCAAAAATAAATATCCATTGCAAATTATGAGATGTTTCCACAACTCATGCACATCAAAACAAGGCAAATTGTTTCACGGAATCACAACATTCAGAAAAAGGAGAGTAAAGAACCAGGGTGCAAATCTCAAGGGCTTGGTATTTAGGAATTTGTTAAGGAGAAAACTTTTTCATTCAATAGGTTTAGATTTCTCTACTCCTGTCTGAGATGTCAAGTCATCGAGTTCATTCAGCCAATATTCAGAAATTTATTATCACAAAGGAAATGGCCTTAGCTGTGATTTTATAAATGGTGGAATGAACTTACTGGACTCTTTACCCAATCCAACTGTTCTTTTGGTAAATATATGTAAAGGCATCAATGCCAGCTTTTTGTGCATAAAGCTAAATTTAACATTTCAGATAGCATGATGGATTTCTGTATAAAAACAAAACTATCTCCCATTTAGGAAATGCTTAAAAAGTAATTTGATTAGCTTTTCAAATGCTATGTGCTTGCGTAAATACAAATATTTCACCAGAATCAATACTCTAAATGACAAGGAATATGGCACTTCAGCTACCCCTTTGATATATTAACTTAGCTATCATAATTTTAATAGTGATTCAATGAAGCTTTAGCAATAGGTTCCAATATCTAAAACTTACATTATCTCACCCAGGAGTGACTTTCGAATACTAAAACAGCTCCAGAACAGTAAATGGCACACAGAACAGTGACGTCTGATTGTAACTACAGGAATTTGGATTCAGGTGATCACAGGGCTAGACTTGCAGTCATCTCCTACCAAGCTAGTTGGAGACGCATTCTCCTCTTCACAAAGTCACAAGTCAGGAATGTAACATGCGGCTTTACTCTTGCTGACAGCCAATCAGCTATGTAACAGTGACCATTATAAAAGCAGTCAATTATGATAGGACCCCAGAAGCAAAAAAAACACTGCACAAGAGGAAGTCGGGAAAGTGCTACATGCATAATACTTAGTCACTTTTGTGTCATGTGGTATTTCTGCAGAGGAACTTAAATATACTCAAAATGGAGTATGCAAACAAGTGCTATAAATATGTTAATTTCCCCCTTGCATCTGATGCAAGACAGTAAATTGCTGCTTCCTCTTATATCAGTGACATCCTTCCACCCTTCCCAGAATAATTTAAATATTATGGTTACCAACAGCAAGGCGTGGCCGACATGGGGTCCTTGGAATGTCAACGATGTGTTTCACAAGAGACGGGGGAAGGGGGAGGAAAGAAGGTGCACTAACTCACGCACTGATTGAAACACCAACAAACACCTCTTCCTTCACAACCAAGAGAAAATCTGCAGATGTTGGAAATCCAAGCAACACAAAACATGCTGGAGGAACTCAGCACGCCAAGCAGCATTTATGGAAGAAAGAATAAAGCAAGGGGTGGGGGTGCACCAGAGGGAGGCAACACGGTCTCCCAATCTACATCAAGTTTCACCGATATACAGGAGGCCACACTGGGAGCACCGGATTAGGAGACCGCTTCGCCTCCCTCTGGTGCACCCCCACCTTTATTCTTTCTTCCATGGTCTTCTGTCTCTTTCACCAATCAACTTCCCAGCTCTTTGCTTCATCCCTCCCCCTCCAAGTTTCACCTATTGCCAGGTGTTTCTCTCTCCCCTCCCCCCATCTTTCAAATCTACTCCTCAACTTTTCTTCTCCAGCCCTGCCGAAGAGTTTCAGCCCGAATCGTCAACTGTGCTTTTCTCCCCACAGATGCTGTCTGGACTGCTGAGTTCCTCCAGCATTTTGTGTGTGTTGCTCACATCTATTTGATTTAAAATATAAACATTTTTGATTAGTAAGGGTACTACAAGTTATGGGGGGGGGGGGAAGGCAAGAGAATAGGGCTGAGAGGGAAAATAAATCAGCGATGATCAATCAGCAGAGCAGACTTGATGGGCTGAAAAGACGAATTCTGCTCCTGTGCCTTATGGTCTTTTACTATGTGCATCATACACTGAAGAGCCAGAGGAAGGAGGCCGATAAGAAACACAAAATGCAAATAGGATTATACTTTGATCAGTTTTGAAAGGTCTGGCAAAACCTTCTCACTATTAAATTCTGTTATTTAGCTCGCCCATACATCCCAAATACAACAAAGGGCACAAGTTCAAGCAGCATTACGATAAAAGTTTCATCTGGTGGAATGAACCCTGACTGGCCCAATTTATCACCAGAGCTACACGTGCCAGACACACAGCAAAGGAGTGCAAGACCGAATGCTGATTTCAGCTGTTGCCACCTTCTGCAGCATCAGATCTGATCACTCAAACAGACAATAGTTGAACTCAGCCGGAATAAATCCTCGACTCATCGGGCTTAGAGAGAAAAAAATTACAGACCAGTGCCCAAGCAGGATTTCTGGATCATGCATATGGCAAGCTGTTTTAATCAACTTAATACTTTGACATTATATATTTTACCTTCAAAAATAATTAATGGCACAAAAGAATTTTACAATTAGATGACTTATGAATTATAACTAATTACAAATATTTATATTGATAGATGTGGTTATAACTATTAATGCACAAATCTATTTGTTTTTTCTGCTTCCCAGAGTCCACTTTTTTAAAAAAGTACACACATGCATACCTTTGTCTTTAAATAGAAAAGTAGTAAATTTTTACCTACCATCCTGGGATAAGGCACTCGCCCAAAAGAGTAAATTTCCCATAGAAGAATCCCAAAACTCCAAACATCTGATTTAGTAGAAAAATTCTGCAAGAAAAATAAAATGTGTCATTCTCATACATTTTAAATTTCACTATCTGTTCATCTGGCTCATGAACTCTCGAAATAACAGGCTTGAGTGCACAACGGCAGAGTTGCTCTTAGTGGGGGGCTCGGGTTCAGTGAGGGTTCTTCGGTGCTGCTTGTGTAGAGTTTGAAGAAACCATGTGGGTCTTCTCCCACATTTAACACACAGGTCAATGAGCCACTACAGCTGGGGGAAGTTGGTGCGAAATAAAATGGGATTAAAGTAGAGTCAGTGTGAATGGATTCTTAATGGGCAGCATGGAATCAGTGGGCTGAAAGGTGTGTTTTCATGCTGCATCACTCTATATAAAAGGAAGCACATCTGTCAATATTTTGCAGTTTTGTTATTTCATAAATATTAGGATCTGTACAGAAACAAAATTATGTTGGGTCCATCCATCTCGGTAGGTGCCATGGTGGCACAGCAGTAACCACGACGGTATTATAGCTTGTGGGGGTCAAAGTCCAGAGTCCAATCCCAGTGGCCTGTGTCGGGAGTTTATATTTCCTACCCATGGAATGTGTGGGTTTTCTCTAGATACTCCAGTCTCCTCCCGCATTCTGAAGTAATACTGGCTAGGTTGATTAGTCATTGCAACTTGTCAATACCAAATTGATTGTCCATGTTCACCCTGCCCATTCATACCAACATTTGCAGTTCCTGAATTTGACAATCCCCCTCACGCAAAAATTTAGCCCCACTGGCATTCATACTACAGCTCCAAATTTCTCTAAGGCCTCCCAATTTCCTCCTTCTTCCAAGATGCCCCCCGATGAAGCTTTTAGTCAAATGGTCATTATATCATGCAGCTTCGTTTCATATTGCTTGGGAACATCCCTGCTGAGAATAAGGTGCTGCACTCCACAAAAGCCAGTTTTCTCAGTTCAACATTGGTCTGGCATTTCAGCCAAAAACAAATAATTGCACACAAGCCCAAACTTCCAAGTGATTACCTCAGAGACAACTCCCTGTTTAGAAATAAAATTATATTGCTATTATTTTGCAAAAATACTTTAAAATTACAGGCTCTCCAATGCTGAATAATGAAAAAACCAGAATTGAATAGAACAAATCCAGTATCACGGCTTCAGACCAAATGGAATTAAATACCAAATATTTTTTCTTTAGGTCACTACATTATCTCATTTATGACGCATTATAAAGGAGAGGGGGAGAGTGTGTGTGGCATTATTTTATCATCAGCAGCAGCTATACTTATTTAAGGCCAGCAAACATGAAGCCAAGCCTTTTCTCCACACAAAAAAGCATACCTTGATGAAGTTGTTCCCTAGATGTCTTGATAAAGTTGTTCCCTAGATGTCTTGATAAAGTTGATGACTAGCTTCCTCTTATGCACCAATGCATTACACTGTTTTTATTTCTAAGAAATTTATAGCTGTTGAACAAAGTTGAAAACTACTCCTTTCCAAGTAACACTGCTCAAGTGATTCAGGAATTGAAGCTCATCTCCCAGCACAATTACATCATTTTGGCCATATGTAAATCCTTTTCTGGAGGGTATAATTTTATGTTTCAAGGACTAGTATGCAAGTACCTTCACAAAGGTGGCTTGATAACGCCTCTACTACAAGTTTTCATAGGTTTGGCGTGTCACCATAAAGCTTGAGCAATTTCTCTTTTATGCACAGTAAAGAGTATCTTAATTAGTTGCATTATGGGCTGGTATGGAAACATCAATTCGCAGGGATAGAAGCATCTACAAAGAGTGGTGGATACAGTTCAGTCCATCTCAGGTAAAGCTCTCCCCACCATTGAGCTCACTTACACAAAAGAAAGCAGCATCCACCATCCAGGCTATGCTCTTTTCTTGCCACTACCATCAGACAGAAGTTAGAGAAGCCTCAGGTTCCACACCACCAGGTTCAGATACAGTTATAACCTTACAACATCATCAGGTTCCTAAGTCGGTGTCGATAACTCCACTCACAACTCAACCATTTTAAAAACTCTTTACAACTCGTATTTCAAGTGCTTTTTGCCTTCTTTTGCACATTAGTTTGCCAGTCTTTATGTATGGTTTTTCACAAATTCTATTTAGCTTCCTGTAAACCTTTAAGACAATGACTCTTAAGGTAAGATATGGTAACATGTACGCATTTCGATAATAACCTTTACTTTGACTACGTTGACGTTGAGGAAGGATATGAATAAAGAAATCTATAAACTACGATCATACATTTTTATTTTACCTTTTCTTTAAGAGCTTCAGGCGCAGTCCATTTTACTGGCAGCTTCCCGGTGTCTTGCGTAGATGAAGCTTCTTTTGTAAGACCAAAATCACTAACTTTAGCTATGTTATCCTCAGAGACCAAAACATTACGAGCGGCTAAATCCCTATGTACAAAATTATTTGCTTCCAGGTATTCCATTGCTTCACAGACATTACTAAAAAAGACCAAAAAAAAGTCGATATTTAACATGGTATTAATATTGGAAATTTTAGTTTTGAAAGGCAAAATATTTTGTGACTTTTGTTGACAAGATATGGGCATCACTGGCAAAATGCACATTATGATTGGCCCCCAAACCCAGGAGCTTGCTAAGCCAGGGGTCAGTTAAGTCAACCACAGAGGCATATCGCAGCAGATCGGCAAGAATAACAAACTTGTTTTCCCAAAGGATATGAACTAACAAGGTGCATTTTAATTAAAGTCTGCACTTTCATGGTAATAGTACTATTTTTATTTCCCCAATTGTTTTGCATTTACCAGTTGCTTTTGTTTCTCTCTGCATTAACTCCAAAGGATTTAGTTTTTTTTTTTAAAAACCACTGTTCATGTCTAAGTGTATTCACCTGGTAGTGAAAAACATGCTTAATAATCTACTTATCAGTACTATTCAGTTCCCCCTATATTGACTGCACATAAGGAAATTTGAGGCTTATTAGTAAACTTCATAACTGAGGTCTGTTGGTTTGAGATGTACAGGCAATCTCTCATTGCTCCAGGTGGAATTCTGTATGTAACACTGAGCTGTTAACATTTGCAGTTACAAAGTTGTAAATATTTCTATTTCAGCAGAAGATCGAGCACACATTGTCATCCAAGACAAATAATTCCAAATATTGATTCGAGTAGTGTAGCTCCAATCATCACTCATTGAGCTACTAAAAAAAAGAGTAAGTTATTGAGACAGACTAGCAATGCTCGGCATCCTGATATTAAAGAACCCAATTATACAACATTAAAGAAGATACTTAAAAGTCTACCACAGAAATTAAGTTTATTTTGGTGCCAGCTTGCTAATCTGCTGTTTCGAGTCCAACAGCACAAGAGAAGAGCATTATACAGACAGGACATATCCCATGTCCACAAGTGCAATGGAAAAAGAAAGCTGCATTTAATTTTAATTACAGTTGCATTAAAATGAAATACCTTTAAGAGCTGAAAATCTATTGAAAATTTGAAACAGCTGCATCAGCTGTCAGATGCCTCAGCTCTTTACTTTGCCCTTTTTCAGTTACTGCTTGGCGTGTTGTAGCATTTCTACAACTTTACTTTCATCCCTATTATTTAAAATGCAAACTAGACCACCTGATTCACAATACTCACATGGAAAACTTTAGTAAACAATCTCCACCAAGAACAGATCTTCCTCGTGATCTTAGGTAGTCCACCAAACTTCCCTGAGTAATGAAGAAATTCCATTAAATTTAAGCGCAAGTGCATTTATTTTGGGGGAAAAAAAATCCATGAACCATTAGACAAAAGGGCAGAATTAGGCCATTCGGCCCATTGAGGCTACTCTGCCTTCCATCATGGCTAATACATTATCCTTCTCAACCTCATTCTCCTGCCTTCACCCTGTAAACGTTGATGCCCTTACTAATCAAGAATCTATTAATCTCCACTTTAAATATACCATAATTATACCATATAAATATTCCATACAACACGCACAAAATGCTGGTAGAACGCAGCAGGCCAGGCAGCATCTATAGGGAGAAGCTGCCTGTAGCAATGAATTCCACAGATTCCTACCACCCTGGCTAAAGAAATTACTCATCTCTGTTGTAAAGAGACATTCCTCTTTTCTAGGGCACCACGATAGCATAATGGTTAGCGTGACATTATTACAGCTCAGGGGCGTCAGAGTTCAGAGTTCAATCCAGTGTCCTCTGTAAGCAAGATTGAACGTTCCTTCTATGTGCATGTAGGTTTCCTTTGGGTGCACTTCTTTCCTCCCACAGTCTAAAGTAGTAGTTAGTAGGATAATTGGTCACTGTAAATCATCCTGTGTTTAGGCTAAGGAGGGGTGGGAAGAAAAACGGTGGGTTGCTGGGCTTGGCAGGCCAGAACAGCCTGTTCCATGCTGATATTCTGGGGGTGTGCCCTCTGGTTCTGGACTCTCCCACAGCAGGGAACATCCTCTAAACATCTGCTCTATCTTTGAATGGATGCTGCTTTGAACAACCCGAAATAACAATTGTCTGAGGAGAAAGTAGAGAGAACGAGAGTTGTGTGTCAGGAGTCACATATAAACTTATTGTCTTTCCAGTGAAGGAAAATCTTTCAGTTAACCACATATTTAAAGACAACTTGACAGGCTGGTCACTATCGCTCAGTATTTAGTTAATTGTTTGAATTTAATCAACTCATCTGCTATGGTGGGATTCAAATCAAGGACTCTGGATAAAAGTCTGAACCCCTACATAAATGTCTTGCTACTTAACTTGCAACCAATGAATGCTATGTCTCGAGAGTTAATATTTAGTGTACAAATTATTTTGGTGTACAAACAATAAGCCTTTTCAGCATCTGAAATGCTGAAGTTGGTAAATATTTGTAAGTCCAAAATGTTACTGACGTCATAAAATACAGTTCCTTCAACTGAATTAGTAATCGTTTTAGCATCATGGAAAAAGGGTGCATCAACACCAAAGGCTGATCATTCAAAAATAGAGTTACCATGAAGAGAAAAGTGCTTTGACTTGGTATCACAACAGGGGAAACAAAGTACTTCTCCATCGCACAAAAGCAGAACCTCAGTAAATATACATTTGTTTAACTACCGGTACTTCTGAAAATTTTTCACAAGTTTTGAAACTTTGTATACAACTGTGCAGATACTGGGGAATAAAAAGTAAATCCAGTAACTTTAAGGGGAGAATGCAAGGGGGAAAAAAACCCTACAATTTGTATGGTAACTAACTCATTTCAACCACATAAATTAACAACTATATCATGTGCCACAAGTGCTTTGGTATCAAGTATTTGTTAGAAACCTCAACAGATCACTGTCTAATAATTTTTTGGAAACAAATTCATAGACAAGAGGATTGCTTTTAAATTTATATCCAGTTTTGATCTTCAGCTCGAAAAAATAGCCCTACCTTTATCAATCTTGTACTCAACTTTCCAACCCCACCCTGTTTTGCTCAGCTTCCCAATCTAAAATTGAACACTGATACACTTACCTTGCCACTAACCTAAATCAGTAAAAGTTCATTCCATGCACATTAATAGCCTTGCAGAATACAAGGAAATCTTGGATTCTGAAATCACAAACTACACGTCTACTGCAGTGATCAGTACCAGTCCTTCGTACATCCAGTAATTAAATACTTACTTTTGCCATGTACTCTGTTACAATGTACAGTGAGCCACTTTCTTCCACGATGACACCCAGTAGTTGAACTAAGTTTTTGTGGCGAAGTTGCCTGTGTTAACAAGAAAGTTAGTCTGGTACTTGGCTTTACATTAGAAAACTCAAAGTTTGAGCGACAACGATCAAGATTTCATTTTTTAAAAATTGACTCTTCTATGATGAAATACCCACTTATATTTTTATTGTTTAATATAAGAGACATTCAAAGTGCTGCTGTTACTGGAAGAAAAGTCTAAACACAATTTGAACTACTAGCCTACAGGATATCTCACTCTATTCCCACCATAAACTAGCCATTCATGTTTTGGTACTGAGCATTTGTTTAGAATATTTCAGAAGATAATTAGATATTCTATAGAAGTGTTAAACAATAACTCCTAATATTGAACTAAATTAGCAGAGTGAACTAGGAAGTAAACATGCCAGTTGAGTGAAAATGAGTGGATTCTAAGTCAGTTAACCAAAAAAAAAGAGAATTTATCCTCCCATACTTTCACTTCCCATAACAATGCTAGCTGAAATGTGTGTGCTATTCTCTGCACACAATCTAATATATTGCTAGCTCTAAGAACATTAAGATAGGAGTGCAAATTGGCTGTCTGGCCTGTCAAGCCTGGTCTGCCATTTCATAAAATCATGGCTGATCTGACCGCAGTCTCAGCTCCACGCAGCTGCCTTTTCCCCATAACCCTTAATTCCCCGAATATGCAAAATTCTGTCCATCTTAAACATACTTAATGAAGCAACTCTGCTGCTTCTCTGTACAGAGTATTCCAGATTCACCACTCTCTGGTAAGAACAGTTTGTACTCATCTCTGTCCTAAATCATTGAATCTTGAGGCTGTGCCCCCTAGTTCTAGTCTCACCTACCAGTGGGAATAACATTCTGCCTCTGTCTTATAAAATTACAAAAGGAATAGATACTTTCCTTAACATCATACCCATAAGATTATGGTGAATATATAGCTCAGAATTTAATGCTAAAATTTACTATTTAAAAATCAGACATCAAGGCTTTAACTTCTGAAGTTTAAAACCATAAACTACTTAAATGCAGCCAGACTGCACAGGATTAATAATAAAACTTACGTCATCACAGATGCCTCAGCAACAAATGCTTGCGCAGTTGCATCATGTTTAATGCATTTGACTGCAACTTTGTTTCCTCTATATTCACCCAACATCACATCTATAGATAAACAAAGTTTAGTTAAAGGAGCAATCTAGTGAACAAGCAGAGTTGACCATTTCAAAACGTAGCACTATGGTGGGTGGAGAGTCTTACAAAAACAGGAAAAGAAACAAGCAGCACAGACAGTGAAGTCTGGCAAGGACACTGTGTGTCCTTGAGAGATTTGGAACAGTGGATGGCCAACAATGAATATTAGCCATGCTTGTATCATTAGTGGAGGGTGGAGGCAAGTTGTCAAGCTCTGGCACTGCTCCAAGGTAGCAGAGCACGTAGGAGGCAGTGGTCTTTGGTTTGTTCTTTTAAACCGAAGTTTCATCTGTCTTGTCCAGTGGTCAAGAGATCTCAAGATTACATCCGAAGAGCAGTGAAGGGGAAGTATTTCTGAATGTTCAGGCTGATAAACACTTCTTTGATAACCAAGCACCACCCATTTTCTTGGTGCTTCAGAGAGATACAAAATAGAGGGGAGTCACATTCTCTGAAGACACTTAAACCTCCCATTTTGAGAATGGCTTACATATGCAAGATATTGATGTATATGCTAAGCAACATCTATCTGAATTCTGGCCTTGTTACTGGCTAAGAACATCATGAAATACTAATTGGCAAGGGCAGTCTTTACGTGGCCATCTTTCAACAGAAAGAAAAAATATAGCAGTCATCAATACAATGCAAACTTTCAAAGTATACAGCATTTACAAATGAAACACCAACATAGCAGGATACAATTATACATCAGAAATTATTAATGGGCAATACTTGCCTCCAAATTCTCCTTTTCCTATTGTCTGTAATAATTTGAGCTCTCGCATATTTAATGACCACCCACCTACAAAACAGAAGTTACATTTAAAATAAGAACCCAAGGCAATCACTAATAATAATAATAAGGCAGCCATTTACAGACATCAATTTTTTGCAGGTTTGCTATTAATTCATTTATTTAAAGCAAGTTGCCAACTCTTCAATCCAAAATAGCAGGAGGATTCTGATGAAAAACATTTTTTGAACATTTTTGTTACAGATTCCAAACAAAACCACCCAAGCTCAAACTTTTCCACTCACTTCGAGAGAATTCATCCTGTGCTGCCACTGTTCCTTCCATGAGTTTGGGAGTGATGAGACGTGTACACAACCCATCTGCATCCAAGGTATAATGCTAAGAATAGAAGGAAACAAACAGTAAACAGGTTAACATAAAGCTGTTAGCACTGCTTGGGGCACGGAACCCTGCAGCTAACCTGCTGCACAGGCTGGACTTGTCCCTCAGCTAGTAACATGCAATGAATACTTGCTTTGTCCTGGGCCCAGCATTAAGATGCAACCACAAGAAAGGTGTGCCAGTCTTTACTTCCCTTGGAGTTTAAGGTGGTTCAGCACATCATCAAACACTCAAACTTCTACAGAAGTACTGTAGAAATGATCCTGACTGGATACCGTATTACAGTCTGGTATGGCAGCTCCAAAGAGCACAAACATGGGAAGCTGCAGAGTAGTGGAGTTGGACTAAATCATCACAGGCTCAACCCTCCCCACATGTGGCAGCAACATGCTAAGATCCCCACGTCTGGGCTATGCCATCTCACAGCTACCATCGGCCAGAGGTATAAGCACCTGGCTCTCAAACCGAATGGCACAACCTTAATACTACAGTTTAGCAACACTATGACCACTTTGATCACTATTTTTCCTGCGAATGCTGCTCAAATGATGCTATGTGGCTGTGATGCTAGATGCAAGTTTTTCCAAGCTATGATTTAAAGCCACGTTATTCAATATTCACACTGCAACTTCCATTCTAAAGCTCTGTTTTTATCAGCACTACAATCATTGCACAACCTTCAAAGTTTGAAATTTCAAAGTAAAATTTGAAAAACTACTCAAATATATTTGTTTTTACAGTATCAAGTAAAACCAAGACATCTGTAGACAGAGCAATGACACAGAACCTTCAGTATTAATCATCACCACTGACAACCTGAATTACTATAAGGCAGTGAAGTATCTAGAATAGGTAGAAAAGGTCAAAGTAGTGACACATTTCACAGAGAGGGCAGGTTAGATTGAACTTCCAAAGGCAATTCTCACAAATGCCAAAATCCAGGATATCCTGAGGCTCTTGTCTCACTGCTTCAACACTGGACCCCGAAGTTCTATGCCATAAAATTTCCCTTACTGAATGTTAGTTCGACTGAGCAAATGTTCAACACCGCCACTTCAACAAAGAGAAATGGAGACAGATTATTAAGTAATCTACATATTTTACAATCAAGTTAAAATACATTCTGGTAAAAAATGGGTAGCACAGTAATATAGCAGCTAGCATAACACTATTATAGCACCAGTGATTATCGACTGGGGTACAAATCTTACTGCCATCTGTAAGGAGTTTGTACAGTCTTCTATATAACCATATAACAATTACAGCACAGAAACAGGCCATCTCGGCCCTTCTAGTCCGTGACGAACGCTTACTCTCACCTAGTCCCACCGACCTGCACTCAGCCCATAACCCTCCATTCCTTTCCTGTCCATATACCTATTCAATTTTTTTTTTGAAAAAGTGGGTTTCCTCCATTTTCTTCCCACATTCCAAAAAGCGTACAGTTAGGGTTAGTAAATTGTGGGCATGCTGTGTTGGTGCCAGAAGCATGGCAACACTTGTGGGTTGCCCCCAACAGAAACCTGATGACTGACACAAACTGGCACATTTTACTATACATGTCCATGTTTTAATACATTTGAGAAAAAAATCCTCTTCATATTTTTAGAATGCAATTTCAAGTGTTCCAATTTTAATTTGAATATACAGTATTTAATAATACAAAATATATTTTGTATGTTATATTATGAACATCAGTTACTCAAAAATTGCAAACTGCTTCACTGTTTAACAACCAGTTAAATTGTAGAGGGAGCTGTCTCCGGGCTAGGACTTGCCACTTTGAGGAGAGTTCAATATCACAGGGTGTTGCCCATCGAAAACCAGCTTTCAGAACTTGTTGTTCAAGTGAGGGCAAGGAGTACCTGATGCTCACTGTGCTTTTCACTGAAGGAGGCCAACAGCAACATCCCAATGGCCAGGTATGGCCCGTGGGCTTTACACGCATCACTAGCCAAAAGAAATCCTGCAATTTTATGAGAGTAATTCAACCACTTCGCTTTTTTAAAAATCTTACAACTGCCAGTATGTTGTTGACTGGATTTCTTTCAAGCTTATTACCAGAGTATGTATGCAGTATACAACCCCAAGGATTGTATTAAATCGATCAAAATCTCCAACAGCAGAAGCACATTTAAAAGAAAAAGATGTTAAAAAAAATTGAAAGAAGCAGCTTTGTGAACTGACTGCAGTATGTCCCCCTTGGTCATGCTGTTCACTGGCAGCATCTTCTTCTGGAAGAACAAATGCTAAGTTGTGTTTTAAGAAAGAGGGTTTTAAGGGAAGGAAATGGAGTGGCAAGATGAAAGTGTTATACCTCAAGGCATACAATTTGAGAAATTGCCCACCTTTACTTTTGTACATTTTACTTGCCCCTTTTGTAATATTGCTTCAGCAATGTCTTGTTACTGAAAGACACATTTATGAATGCAGACCTCTTTTATCCAGCAAAGGTGTCACTTGAAACCAGCCTCTACAAGTAGTCTTCAAAACTGGATAAATATTGGAGATATGCAGCAAAGATGGTGTTGGTTTACGGAATTTTTTTTGATCTACAGAAGAAATACTGCAGACCTGATAGTCTCATGTATTGGATTAGAGTTGTTCGATTCCACCTCCCCACTCTTAATATAAAGGCACACAGAAAATTGACTTTTCATCTTGACTAATTATACCTAAAGAGAACAATTCTTCTGGAATAAAAATAAAACTAACCTCCTGAATAACAAAGTTTAGTTCCCAGAGACTGCAATTGGTATATTACTAACAACTAACATAACCCAATTCAATTGAAGATCTAAATAGAGCTTGTTTGAATACTTTTGTAGCCATTTACCTGTTAATCAGACAGAACAAGTTTCACTCATCACTAAGTGGTTCCACACAAGGTTTTACTAGGTGTTATGTGAGATAACAAGGTTAAACAAAATGTTAGCTTTCAAACACAGAAAAATGTAGCTTTAACTGCAGATGCTCAAGATCCAAAAAATATTTCTACATGGATAATCAAGACTTGGAAAATGTTGGAAATACTAAGCAGGTCAAGCAGCATCTGTGCTTCAAGTATTTCCTGCTTTGTTTCAGATTTCAAGTTGAGCAGGGAATATTGGTTTTACTCATTTAGAGGATAAGCATCTTGTTGACAAGCCAAGCATTTACAGCCCATCTCTAAAAGATGGCATAACTATTATATCCCTCCAAACTGCTCTTCTGATTTAGAGCCAAACACAAAGGATTAGTCGTATTATTTCTGTGTGTAAAATGTATATGTGAATTATAAGTAGCGTAATTCCACCTGATGCTATTCTTCCTCAAAATTATGTAGCAGTATCTTTGGTGTGTAAATACAGTGCATTAGCTGGTATGCACTATAAGAACTACACACCAGCAATGGAAATTTGAGGCAGCAGTCATCCAGGAAAGGTCAGTCTATACCATCACACAACAGGCAGACGACTATACAAGGTGGAAATACTTTTCAGGAATCAGGTGGTGAGTTATCTACCACAGGATACACAGCTCATGACCACTCTTGGTGTCAGTGGTTAGAACTTAAATTTCTGATCAAAGGTGTTAATGTCACAGAAGAGAGAACTGGACTCTCAGTGCCACAATAGGAAAGACAGATGTTAGAACAGGCACAACAGGCAGTAACTACTATGCGACAGTGTCATTTGCTTCTCTCATCGGCTTATGTCTTAATGTCATCCAGAATCAGAATCAGGTTTGTTATCACTGACAAACATGAAATTTGTTGTTTTGCAGCAGCAGCAGCATAGTGCAACACAAAATATTAATACAATTTGAAAGAAGAAATATAATAAGTAAATTAGTGGAAAAGAGCAAAATTGTGAGGTAGTGTTCATGGACCATTCAGAAATCTGAAGGCAAAGGGAAAAAAAGCTGTTCCTAAAACATTGAGTATGTGCCTTCAGGCTCCTGCAACTCCTCCCTGATGGTAGTAATGAGAAGCGGGCATATCCAGGTCATGCAGGATGCAGATATGCATCGCTTCATTGAGCCATTGCAAATACAACTGAATATTACAGTGAGCATACTACTTACAAAATGACAGATAAAACAGCTGAAGCTTCCTGAGGAATTCCGTCAGCAATGAAGAGTTGAAAGAAACCACAAAGTTATTTTCTGACATTTAACAATGGTCATTGGAAGTTTTACTAAAGTAACAACACTGGAGAAAGTCAGTGGATCAGACACCACCAATGAAGGGAATTGGACAGTCAACATTTTGGGTTGAGAACCTACATCTAGACTAAAAGATAGAGGGGAGATGGCCTGTAGAAAAAGTGAAAGGAAAGGGCGGAGCAAGAGCTGGCAGATGATAATTGGATTGAGGATCCAGATTCTTGGGACAAAAAAAACAGGATGCTTTCTAAGTGGCAAAGCTCAGGCAAAATGTCAAAATCTTGAGACATTTTGTCCACCTGCATAACTATAAGACTTAGAACAAGACTTTAGGCATGGAATTCATATCCAAGCATTTCAGTTGAAGCTTCTTAAGAACTAACATATCAGATGATTGACTATCCATTTATAGTTGGACCAAGAATACCTGAAAGGCAGTTGGCACCAAAACTATAATTCATCGATCATCAGATGGTATGGAACAAATCCAAAGATGACCCACAGCTCCCAGTGACTCACTAAAACAATCTGGGATGCTACGATCAGCTACTTTTCATTAATTAACAAGAACTTTTTTTATTGTGTTCAATTCTGGTCACCTCATTATAGGAAGGATGTGGAAGCTATGGCGAGGGTGCAGAGGAGATTTACCAGGTTGTTGCCTGGTTTGGAGAACAAGTCATATGAAGCAAGGTTAGCAGAGCTGGGACTTTTCTCTTTGGAGCATAGAAGAACGAGAGGGGACTTGATAGAGGTCTACAAGATTATGAGAGGCATAGATAGGGTGGATAGTCAGTACCTGTTTCCCAGGGCACCAATAGCAAACACCAGAGGGCATATGTACAAAATTAAGGGAGGGAAGTTTAGGGGAGACATCAGGGGCAAGTTGTTTTTTTTTTAATATAACAAAGGGTTGTGAGTGCCTGGAATGACTTGCCAGGGATGGTGGTGGAGGCTAAAACATTAGGGGTATTTAAGAGCCTCTTGGACAGGGACATGGATGGATGAAAGAAAAATGGAGAGTTATGGGGTAGTGTGGGTTTAGTACTTTTTTTAAAGGATTATATAGGTCGGCACAACATGGAGGGCTGAAGGGCCTGTACTGTGCCGTAGTGTTCTATGGTTCTAACTTTACTGCTACATTGTTAGAGTAAATAGCTGAGGATTTTAAGTACCAAATTCATTAGATACTAAATTTTAAAATACTACTCATTATTTCTGCACCTCAGACAAAATAATGGCAAAATGGCAACATTTAAAAGTAACAATGAGAATCAGGTTTAACATCACTGGTATATGGTGTAAAATTTGTTGTTCTGCGACAGTGGTACACTGCAATGCAGAGAAATAAAACCTATAAATTACAATAAGTGTATAAAAATACATTAAACAAGTAGTGCAAAATGAGAGGAAAAAATTATCAAGTGTTCATGGGGCATAACCTGACTTTAGCCGCTTATAGAAACATCTCGCAGTTTTAACCTATCTGCACAATATACCTGTAACCTATAACCATATAACAATTACAGCATGGAAACAGGCCATCTCAGCCCTTCTAGTCCGTGCCGAACGCTTACTCTCACCTAGTCCCACTGGCCCGCACTCAGCCCATAACCCTCCATTCTTTTTCTGTTCATATACCTATCCAATTTTACTTTAAATGACAATACCGAACCTGCCTCTACCACTTCTACTGGAAGCTCGTTCCACACAATGCTGGACAATTTGACTGAGTAGTTAAATCTCAAATCTACAAGTATTATATAAACTAACTGGAATACCATTAACTTCGAACAAGAAAAATCTTTGCAATGTTGTCCTTATTCTATTTTAACATATCTATAAATTGAATATTTTGAATTAAATAAAACAGGATTTTAAAAGTTGCACAGGAAAATCAACACACCAATGAGGATTGAAAAAGATGCGTTATTATTTGAAACATCATATTAAGTTTCAAAATAGTCTTAATATAAACTATTAAAAGTTATTAAAATCCAACTAACCTCTACCAATTGCATCAGGTTGTCAAAATAGGCTTCTTCATCGATGCTGAGCTTGCTTTCCGAATAAATGATTCGGTAATGTTCCACCTTCCCACTACAGCTCACACACAGTGTGTAATCGCCAGGATAGTTCGTACTTTCCCGTACCAAATATAAACCGTCTACAGGTGGATACAGTAGCCTCTCAGCTTGCTCACGAGTAATTTTTCCATGAAACCAGCTACAATACACAAATCAAAAATACACTGTTAGGATACTGCAGGCAAAACAATCACCAGAAAAAAGTAAACACCAAGAGATTCTGCAGATGCTGGAAATCCACAGTAACACACACTGGGAGGAGCTACGTTGGCACTCAACTGCAACTCCTTCAAGCTCATCTGTGCAAACTGCTTAATTTCTACCTTATTGTCTGTTTTTCCCATTCAAGGTGAATAGGGTTCTTTTAAAGACCCTGCCCTAGAGCTACAGACAAACTTCAGCTCTCTGCAATGGTAGAACCTGCTCCTGGGGCTCATCGACCAGCCTAGAAGCCAAGCATGCCTTCAGTGTTCCAAGGGTCTGCAGCCCCAAGGATGGGCAGATTCTCTGTCATTGCCACCAACTGAAGTGCTGTGGGAGAAAACAGAACCTCAAGAAAGAATTTGTAGAATGTCTAAGGGATGGCTTTTTAGAACATCTTGTCGTTGAGCCCACTAGGGAATCTGCTGTGCTGGAATGGGTGTTATGCAATGATCTGGAGGTGGTAAGAGAGTTTAATGTTAAGGAACCCTTGGGAACAGTGATCACAATCTGATAGAGTTCACTTTGAAATTTGAAAAGGAGAAACTAAATTCCAACATGTAGCTATTTCAGTGGAATAAAGGAAATTACAATGGCATGAGAGGGTAACTGGTCAAGGTTGACCAGAAAGAGACACTAGCAGGGAGGACAGCAGAGCAGTAATGGCTGGAATTTCTGAAAAATGAGGGAAGTGCAAGACAGATATATTCTAAATAAGAAGAAATTTTCAAATGGAAGAACAACAACATTACCATGGCTGACAAGTGAAGTCAGAGCCAAAGTAAAAGCAAACGAGAGGGCATACAAGGAAGCCAAAGCTAGTGGGAAGATAGAGGATTGGGAAGCTTATAAAAACTTTCAGAAGGAAAAGCTTTATTCTAATTTTTTTAATGAGTTTTTACAATGCAACAAAAATAAGAGGTTTATACAGTGCTAAACAAACATATCAAAGTACAGTTCATAACAATTAAGCAAAGCACCCATATTAGAATCGTATAAAGATAGTTACCACCTCACCCTCTCACTACCCAACTCCAAGCCAACCTTACAATATACAAAAAAGTTAATCAGAACTATATCACCACAGAGCTGTATTTATAAAAAGGAATATTGCCTACTACCTAAACTATAATATGTTTACATATCAAAAAAAACCAAAGATCTTAACCATAAGAAGCTGGAAGTAAGGGATTTAAATGCAAAAGAAAAAAAAAAGGGAGGGATGCACCCTTAATCTAAACAGGCATTATAAAAATATTCAAGAAAAGGTCCCCACACCTTTTGGAACTTTATATCTGAATTAAGAAGTGAATAATGAATCTTTTCAAGGTCTGAGCAGGACATAGTGTCTCTGAGCCATTGAGCATGGGTGGGAGGGGCAGCATCTCTCCACCTAAAGGCTGATTTATACTTGTGTGTACGGGCTACGCCGCAGCCTATGCCACAACCCTGATTTTCATTTCTGTGTCGCTCTACGCTGTAGCATGTGCCAAAATGCTAGTTGGCAGTGGGGTTTCTATGCCACTGTGTTGAGTTTCTTCGTGAGAGACATGGATGAGGAAATGCACTTCAAATATTTTCGCATGTTGGCAGGTACATTTGACGATTTGGTTCATCTATTTCATATCGATGTACGCACAGCCTACAGACATGGTGGAGAACAAGCAACCGGAAATGCGTAGGAGGAAATGCGATGCTACCAGGCGGACCAATCACAGTTGTTGCAGTCTGCGTTGCTACGATGCGTGAATAACTTTTCTGGAGAGGTGCACATCACCCTACTGTGTAGGGTACAGCATAGGGTACGCGATACCTACGGTGTCGATGTGACGCACAAGTATAAATCAGCCTTAAGAAGGACTGCACGTCTGGCCAAAAGAGAGGCAAAAGACAATATACGATGCTTAGTCAGAGTTAAATGCATGTCAGCTTCTCTCAAAGTACCGACAAAAGCTGTTAGAAGTATATAAAGGGTAAAAGAGTTGATATAGGACCAATAGAAAATGATGCTGGAGATATTGTAATGAGAGACGCAGAGGAACTGAATGCATATTTTGCATCAGTCTTCACAGTGAAAGATATCTACAGTATACTGGACATTCAAGAGTGTCAGGGAAGTGAAGTACTTGCAGTGAAAATTACGACTGAGAAAGTGCTCAGGAAGCTGAGGTTGGATAAATCTCCTGGACCTGCAGGAATGCACGCTCAGGTTCTGAAGGAAGTAAATGGAGAGATTGTGGAGGAACTAACGATGATCTTTCAAGAATTGATAGATTCTGGCATTGTACTGGAGGACTGGAAAATTGAAAATGTTACTCCGCTATTAAAGAAGGGTGGGAGGCAGCAGAAAGGAAACTATAGATCTGTTAGCCTGACAGTGGTTGGGAAGTTGTTGGAATCAATAATTAGGGATGAAATTACAGAGTACCTGGAGGCACATGACAAGACAGGCCAAAGCCAGCATGCTTTCCTGAAAGGTAAATCCTGCCTGACTAACCCACTGCAATTTTTTGAGGAAATTACAAGCAGAGTAGACAAAGGAGATACAGTAGATGTGGTGTACTTGGATTTTCAAAAGGCCTTTGACAAAGAGGCTGCTTAGCAAGATAAGATCCCATAGAATTACAGGTAAATTACTAGCATGAGTGGAGCATTAATTGGTCGGCAGAAAACAGAGTGGGAAAAATTTCACTGTTCTAGCTGACTGCCGGTTACCAGTGGATTTCCACAGGGGTCGGTATTGGGACCGCTGCCTTTTACGATGTATGTCAATGATTTGGACTGTTATTAATGGATCTGTGGCTAAATTTGCCAATGATACAAAGATAGATGGAGGAGCGGGTAGTGTTGAGGAAACAGAGAGCCTGCAGAGAGACTTGGATAGTTTAGGGGAATGGGCAAAGAAGTGACAAATGAAGTACAATGTTGGAAAGTGTAGGGTCATGCACTCTGGTGGAAGAAATAAACGGACAGACTATTATTTAGATAGGAGAGAATTGAAAATACAGAGATGCAGGATACCTTAAAGGTTAACCTCCAGGTTGAGTTGGTGGTGAAGAAGGTGAATGCAATGTTGGCATTCATTTATATAAGTATAGAATATAAGAGCAGGGACATGATGTTGAGGCTCTATAAGGCACTCGTGAGACCATACAGAGTATTGTGTGCAGTTTTGGGATCTTTATTTTAGAAAGGATAACCTGACATTGGAGAGGGTTCAGAGAAGATTCACGAGAATGATTCCAGGAATGAAAAGGTTACCATATGAGGAATGTCTGGCAGCTCTTGGGCTGTATTCCCTGGAGTTCAAGAGAATGAGGGGAGGATATCATAGAAACATTCCGAATGTTAAAAGGCCTGAACAGATTAGATATGGCAAAGTTATTTCCCATGGTAGGGACAAGAGGGCCCAACTTCAGGATTGACGGACGTCCATTTAGAACAGAGATGTGGTGAAATTACTTTAGTCAGAGGGTGGTAAATCTGTGGAATTTGTTACCACAAGTGGCTATAGAGGCCAAGTCATTGGGTGCATTTACAGCAGAGATAGATAGGTTCTTGATTAGCTAGGGCATCAAAGGGTATGGGGAGAAGGCAGGGGAGTGGGGATGACTGGAAGAATTGGCTCAGCCTATGATTGAATGGCAGAACAGACTCGATGGGCTGAATGGCCTATTTCTGCTCCTATATCTTATGGTCTTATAGGAACACCCAATCAGCACTTGGCGAATTGCACACACTCCCTCTTTCTCTCGTTGGTGAGGGAGAGTTCGCCACTGACTGCCAAGTTGGAGAACTCGATGCAGCAGAATTTAACACCACAAATCAGTGAGTTGTTTGCCGTTACTGGTCCCCCCTCCTGCTGTGAAAATGGGACACCTCTCTGTCCCTTTGTTCAGGAGAGACAGCCTGTGGTATGTCGAATTGTCGGGGTGAACGATCATTTTTTTGTACTGGAGATCAGTCTTTCTTTGGGGCTTTGCTATTGCTTGCTTGGTGGGTGGAGGGTGCTGATGCTTTTTTTTTGCTGCTGCTTGTGTGTGGGAGATGGAGTGGGGGGGCTTTGGGGTTCTAACACTTGTACTGTCACTCATTCTTTGGGGCACTGTTGTTTTCGTGCATATCTGTGAAGAGGAAGAATTGTACACATTCTCTGATATTGAATGGAACTACTGATGTTGGAGAAACTCAGCAGGTCGTGCAGCATCCATGGAGAGAACTTAACAGCCAATATTTTGGGTCAAGACCCTTCATCAGGACTGGAAAGAAAGTGGGAAGAAGTCAGAATAAGGTGGTGTAGAGGTGGTCAGAATAAGGGGATGCAGTACAAGCCAGAAGGTGAAGGTCATAGTAGGAGAGAATTTTATTTGGTGGGCACAATCTAATCATCATACTGGGTTTTTTTGGGTCATTAAATTAGGAAATGATTCTGTAGCAGAGGGCAGGAGTAGTTTGGAACCTCTGCAAAAAGGAATTGATACTGTTGATGCAGGTCAATTGTTAGATAGATTGATCCCAAAGGGAATTACTGTGTCACAGTAGCATTACAAGTGCACAGATACAAATATTAGAAGAAAAGTAGAAAGAATAAAAAATAAGTTACTACAGTCTAACAGGAGGGGAACATCACTTCCCTGGCTATAGGTTGAATTATTACAGAGTCCAATGGCCGAGAGTCAGGATGACTCTCATATAGCGCTCTTTGGAACAGTGCAGTTGTCATAGTCTGTTACTGAATGTACTCCTCTGTTCGGCCAAGGTGGCATACAGAGGGCGAGAAACATTGTCCAGAGTTGCCGGGATTTTCCGTGGGGTCCCTTGTTCTACCACAGTCTCCAGTTTGTCTCCGATAACAGAGCAAGCCTTTCTAATCAGTTTATTGAGCCAGCTGGCATAACCCATGTTGATGCCATTGCCCCAGCACACCACCACATAGAAAACTGTACTGGTGACAAATGTTTGGTAGAACATGTGAAGTAGAGGAGTCTCTGGCCCTTCTTGTACACAGCCTCTGTGTTGGTGCTCCAATGTTGAAAGAAAATGGGGAGGAGGCGCGCAGAGGAGGTGGGGAATGGCACGTAAATAGAGTTGGGGCACAGATCAGCCATCTCATGGGACATTTGACCCATATCTGCCGGTATTATTTAAATTTCAACCACATTGTCCTTGTATGGACATATTCTTGAGAACTAAAGAAATATTCCCACCAAACTTCTTTGACTCACTTGGAACACAGTTTATAATAGTCACCCTACAACACACTTTACTATGAAGTTGCACCTTAAAGATGATGATTTGAATTGCTCCATTCTTAAAAAATCATCAAGACAAATCTATTTCAATCGCTGGTGAATTCAACAATCTTAGAGGACTTTTCATCTAGCTATATCAGAACTGTAGGTCATCCATCTGTAACTTTGGTTCTATTTTTCTTCTACTACATGAAGATATTTAACACTAGTTTTCATCAGTACGGCCACTAAATTCAGGAGTTAGGACACCATGTTGCAGTCGTACAAGACATTGTTGAGACTGCATTTGAAGTATTGTATGAAGTTTTAGTTGCCCTATTATAGGAAAAGTATTACTAAGCCAGAAAGAGGGCAGAGAATGCTTAAAAGCATTTGAGCGCATGAGTTATTAGGAGAGGTTGAAATTTAGAAGATTGAGGGGTGATCCAAAAGAGGTTTACAAATCATGAAGGTCATAGGCTGGGTCAATCATTGATTAAATCTAGATGAAATGATGCATGGATGAGTTGGGCCAAAGCATCTGCTTCTATACAACAGTACTCTGACTCTGAAGGCTGGACCATGTATTCCACAGCTGTGGATTTCACACTCTAACAGTTCTGATTAAACTAGATGACTTATCTACATCAGGGGCTCCCAACCTGGGGCCCACTGACCCCTTGCTCAATGGTATTGGTCCATGGCATAAAAAGATTGGGAACCCCTGATCTACATCTTATCCCCATAATAACTATGGCCTCATTTAATTATAATGATTCATTTCATCTTATCCCTTTTCTCCAGTACAATCTCTCAGTAAAACTAGTCATTTTTTCCTGAAAGGTCTTTGCACATCTTCACTTCTCCAGATGCTGTCTAACCTGCTTAGTATTTCGAGCATTTTTACTTTATCCCAATGCTTAAACTTCCTGTAATTCAAGTAGATTAACCAAATAACAATCTTTGATGGGTTTTTTTAATATACAAGATAGAGATAAAACATTATGTTTGATTTCATTAATGCAGTGTTTTGCTATCACAAACATGGCTACAGGTTGCCAGCACGTGGTGTTGAGGCATTCAGCATTGGACTTCGAGGTGAGTAGTCCCGGGCTGGAATCCGGCCAGCTCCTTGCACCTTTTCCATCCACACTGGGTTGCGCGTTGAGCTAGCAAATCAGCCTTGTAAAACAGAAAATACTAAAGAAACAGCAAGGATGCTGCTGATGTGCCACAAGGAGTGGAGAGGAGTTAGAAAAACACAACATACCTAGAGCTCAGTACAGTTTCTTCATTGTAGAAAAAGCCACATACAGATTGAGTGACCACATTGTTGAACACTTTAGACCATCAACCTGACTCTGAACTTGCTTCTTTCCACTTCCTTTCCAACCTTTGGTTTTGTAGCTACAATTGTCTATCACTTGCTCAAAGATGAAGATAATCCCCATACATTTAGCTCATTTGCAAGTGCCCTCCTCTTACCTGCATAATGGCAGCTAAAGAATTTAGATCATTGCTTTTCATACTTCTCTGCATTACTTTAGAAGTAAAAAATGATCTTATAGTACCTCTTCATCGATAATGCTCTTCAGCAATACTTTATTCTTGGGAGCAACCTTCACATGTTGTTAAGCCAAGATCTTGTCTCTCCACTATATTCTTCCACTAGAGCTTTTTTTTGTGTATTACAATGTACCACTGCCACAAAACAACAAATTTCATGCCATATGCAGTGGGCAACATGGTAGCGTAGCGGTTAGCACAATGCTTTATGGTACCAGTGACTCGGATTCAAATTCCCACTGTTGCCTACAAGGAGTTTGTATGTTACCCCATGATGGAATGGGTTTCCTCTGGGTGCTCCGGTTACCTCCCACAGTCCAAAGACATACTGGTCTGTACGCTAATTGGTCACTATAAATTGATTAAGTCAGGGATTGCTGGGCAGCATGGCTCGAATGGTCAGAAGGGCCTATTCTCAATAAAATTTAAAGAAAATTAAATCTGATTATGATTCTGCCCAGGTTCTGGGTTTGAATAGCTGTTCTCCTTAAGTGTCTTCTCCAAACCCAAGACATAACTGAACACCCGCCAAGAAGCTGGTGTAAGCGTTTGTCAAGTAGGCATTAATTCTGGATGAATTACATCAAAGTCCTGTTAATCAATAATAATGGCAGCTAAATCAGAAGTACAGGAAGAATGCTACAACAAAAAGCTGTCATCATAATTCCACTCAGTGGCCACTTAAGTATACCTACCTGTACAGTCGCTTGTTAAATCACATATCTAATCAGCCAATGTGGCAGTAACTCAGTGCATTAAAAGCATGCGAATATCAAGAGGTTCAGACCAAACATCAGAATGGGGAAGGAATGTGATCCAAGTGACATTGACCGTGGAATGATTGTTGGTGCCAGACAGGGTGATTTGAGTATCTTAAAAACTGCAGATCTCCTGGGATTTTCACAAACAACAGTCCAGAGTTTACAGAGAATGGTAGGAATACAAAAAGATCCCGTGAGTGGCAGTTCTGTGAGTGAAAATTCCTTGTTAATGAGAGAGGTCAGAGGAGAATGGACAACATGCTTCAAGCCAACAGGAAGGCAAAAGTAACTCAAATAACCGGGTGCTACAACAGTGGGGCGCAGAAGAGCATCTCTGAATGCACAACATGTGAAATCTTGACGTAGATCAGCAGAAGACACACTCCGGTACCTAATAGTGGCCAGAGCATATTTAAATTTATTTTTCATTTTTAAAAACTATGTTCAAGTTCCTTCCAGAAGCATTAAACTTCAGCAACTTCTGGCTGTGACTAACAAAACAAGGAAAACAACTAAATACTTTGTTAATCACACCTTTTCTGGCAAATGATCATCTCAAGTAATAATCTGTAACTTTCCTTTGGACTTGAAAGCAATTCAACATGGCAGAAGCGAGGTGAGGCAGAGTGGCATCCCGTTGCTGAGAACAAGGACCTGAGGTTCGATCGATTTAAGCGCTGGGCCAAATTGAAGCAGTGAGGTCTGGGCACCATAGTGTATTGATTCGAATGAACTCAATGTTTGGATGGAGACAGTGCTGTGCTGAATCAGAAAGTTCGGTTACTGGCCAAATCAACGAGGCAACGCCCAGACCTCAGAGTGCATCAAGGCAATTGAACCTGATGCTTGGACATCGTCAGGCTAGATTGAAAAGGCAAGGGACAGGCCAGTTCAGATCGTGGCTTCACAAGGTATACTTGGCTCTGTGCTGAACTATGAACTCTTATGGAATGCCAGTATGCCATTTGCTTGCATTATTTTTCCCCTCTGCATATTGGGTCTTTTTTTTAAATGTATAGGTTGTTCTGGGTATCTTGTTTTATGGCCAAGTCCTAAAAGTCAGCCACAAAACAAATAACCCAAAGAACCTACATAAAAAAGATCACTGAATCTCAAGGTTGTATAATGTATATATGCTTTGATAATAAATTTACTTTGAAACAGAAAGTAAGACAATTGCTAGAATTATGGGATCAGCAATCAGCAAAATACTAACTGATAAAAAAAGCTTATAGCTGTCTTAAAAAATAAATCTGAAGGCAAGATCTTTTCCATCCAAAGGATTAGCCTTTCCTTTGGTATCATTATATTTGTGCCTTCTGCAGTTATGACAACTTATTAGAATACTGGCAAAGTCAAGATGGAAGACAAAGTGGCAAACAGACCTGTTCAACCTCTAATGTACAAAATCTAGCTTCAGGAGGTTACATGTTGAAGAGCTTACAAATGCAGTACAGAGTCATTTTGGGAAAAGTATATCCATCATTATGCCTTTGTTATACTTCATTTTACTATTTCATAGGACTTTTGTTACATCAATTGACCAGATAGTGATTCTAGCCAGTAAGCACAAAGAAATTAAAGACAAGCAAGATTAGATAGAGGTCAGTGTATCGATTCACAGCAGCAGACTCCAAATGGATGTGAACCATATTAATTAAGCATTCCAAAGACGGTGCTGTTGGCTTCACACATAAAATGACCAATCTGTACTATCTGGACGCAAGACACCTGAATTAACAGCACTGGTTTAACCGTTTCTAAGAGTGACCATTCCTGTTAGCTTCTTTGCCTTGAATTTTGAAAGTATAGTACATATTGATCTTATTAGGGTCCATTCCATATTAACATTTGCATTCTACAGTCTGTTGATACAAGACCACACAAACCATCTACTTACGGCATAAGGCTAAGCTTGGCTCCAGATTTAACTCCTTCTCTCTTCTGGACATAGTTTGCAGGGATAATTCCTTCTTTACCTATTTTGCTTTTTGCTTTGTACCAGTTGGGATCCTTGAAAACAAAAATTACAAGTGACAATTTAAGCTGAGATTATTGGAGCATCGATACAAATGATAAGCAGAACACAGGGACAGAATGAATTTAATTTGTCACATATGCATAATATACACCAATACCTGAATAAAACTGTACAGATATTGACAATATAAATATTTGATCTTGATGCATTTGCCATATTTTAGAATATAGCACCAATTGTTTTGAAAAGACAAATCTATACTGGTCATTAAGATATCAATTCCCTTTTCAGGCTTCTCTTTTTTACATCAAGATTTACTCCAATTTCCTCTAAATGACACAAGTATTAATATTTAATGTTCAATTTGGTGACTATTCACTGCTCAATATAACCAACTTTTAACGATGTTCTTCCAAAAGAAACAAATTTTGAGCTCCAATTTGATGAACGAGTTTCTAAACATGCAGTTATCATTTCAAATTGGAGAATAGCCTTAATGTGGAAATTTAAATTTTTGACCATACCACACTTAACATTAATATCTAAAATTCTTATACCAGATCTTGCACTATTTCACTCAACACCTCTAAAATTAAAAGCATGGTTACTTCAGCATAATTTGAGGTCTTGCTTCAATTAATGCAACATACTGTGGACTCAAGCAAAAACAAATCCTAGTTGGGACCACAAACCGTCACAGATGGAACCACAACTCATTTAAACGATTACACTCAGACCTTGCTTAATGCTGAGGATGCGTTCCTCAGAGGTGAAGTGCAATGTAAATCAGCACTATTCAGAGTCATTATAATGTTATGCGAATGGACATGTACCCTGGTTTTTCAAAAAAAACAAACCAGAGATATAGACATACACACAATAATAGATGGGAGTCAAAAACATGCAAATAGGTCTAACTTGTACATCAGTGGAGCAGCAACATATTGCAGCAGCAGAAGAAGGAAGCAGGTGGTGGTTAATCTTAGAGCAGGGACTGGACTATAGGTCATCCTCTAACTTTGGCTTCTTCTTCAAGAAGGCATCGAGAATTGACGCCTTTTCTTAAGTTTTCTCTCATGAAGCAGTTCTCGGTAGCAGGAAATCATGTTGAGAACACCTCTCTTTGCCTAATTGCTTTGCTCCCTGTCAGGGTCTTTTCTGATGAACATTGCAAATTTCAAGGAGGAGCCAACAGCAACCTGACACTCACTAGCTTCTAAGCGCCATATCTCTTGCAGTTTTACATCCATACTAATGCTTTTCCCGGACATCTTAGATGTGCTATCCTCACTGGAAGTTGCAGGCAGTTTTCCAGACATTATAGGCGGGGGGAGAAAAAGGAATAAATTGGCAGGGGAGGCAGAGCGTGACCTAATACGCGATTGGCGGTGAATGGATCAGAACGCATGTAAAGTGTTCTCATTGACTGATTGAATGTTTATTGTAATGGCTGCCGCTCGAGAAGTTTTAAGTGTTGTTTAGAATGAATTTTTGTCATTTAAAAAAATTTCAATAAAGAATTGAATAACTGCATTGTAACGATCAGCGCTATTGTGTGGTAACGTCATGCGAGATCTGAGGGTATTCTTTCTCAGAATCACCACTGCACTTCACATGACCCAAAGAATCCAATCTAAAAGCTACTCTTCAACATCATATGAATTTGATTAAAAAAAGGACATTGCAAAACAATAAGGAAATGAAAGGGTACATTTGGCAAATTCTTAACTTTAACTTGACTCAAAATAGAGTATTACAAACCATTTTATTTTACGCAAAATAAACCGCTTAATCAAAAAATAGACTTGCATGATTAAACCTACATCCTGTACAATGTGAATTTTCCTTTCAACCACCAATTCATGTAGTGCCTTGAAGTGATAATAATTTGTTCACTATTGCAGTGGGAATTATACGCCACTGATTTCAATCACAACGAGGGCATGAATTGCTATTTGTTTTAAAAGCCACAATTTGAATTAATAAACAAAGTAAATCTTGAAAACCATTTTGGATATTAAATCATGCAACACCGATCAGCTCAATTTTAGTTTTCTTTATAGCTCATGACTTGTAGGGAGGTGGCCCACAGTGCAGCACAACTTTAAGAATGGCATGGAAGCAAATGTATCAATTGACAATCTCAAACATCAAAACCTGCAAAAAGGACTTTGTAGGTAGCAAACATTTTAGAGTAACCATTGAAGATTAATGACTCTCTGATTGGGATTGCACTGTTCCCATGGAAACAATAATGAATTCTATTACCTTGGTAACTGATATAATGGTGAGAACATCGCCTTTGCTAAATGGAAGGTCCTGCTCTGCGCTGCCACTGAAATTGTATTTGGCTATACACTCTGTGCCTGATGCCCATATTGTCTGCAAGAAAATAGGGTACAAAGTGATCATAAAGATAAGGATTTCAGCATCACATTTCCTTCAAAAGCACCTACTGAATTTATCCCGGCAAAGCATTTTTTTAAAAAAAAGTGTATCAAACAAAGTAACTGCATAAGCACTCTTTACGAAACCCAGCATTTCCACAATTATACAACAATGTGCTCTTACCCTGCCCATTTAGAAATGTACCTTGACACATTGCAATCCAAACATGCTGCAGGCAAGATGTATATACTAACTGCTAAGGGTTAATCACCAGACATGCTACAACAATAGAAGGCAAATGCCCATAACTTTATACTTAATGCAAAATTGACCAGAAATAAAACAGGTGGAACTCATTCTCTAACATCATGAACACTAGCATTTTACAGATGTTACTACGAAACATGTCACTACATGGCACATAAAACGTACTGTTGTACCCAGCAGCAAAAAAAACTAATAGCATCCTTAAAAAATTCTAATTACTTATGATATTTTACCAGATCAAATTATATTGGCTAATGAATGAAAATACTGTATGTGGTGATAGAGGAAGTAATGTTAGGCACCACTACAATTTAAGATAGAGCAGCAGCAGTTAGAGACATCCACTGCCTCAACTATTAAGGATGAAAGCTTTTAGTAGTAATTAACATACTGCTTCTGCTTTACACTACTTCCTTCCATCATGCAGTTACAAAAATTAATTTTGTTACAAGGCAGCTCATTTCTCATTAACAAAACAGACCTGCACCCTTGGCCTTCATTAACCTTGCGCACACATTCAATATCCACCATCCAAATCATTAACTGCAGAATATAGCTATTTAAAACAGTATAGTTTTACCTGTGACTGTGACATGTTGCACTTCTGCAATAGTTGCTGTGGGTCGGAAGCCTCACAACGGTTTAACGTTTGCTTGGTACCATCAGACCTGCACCAGAGAAAACAGGTTATGGAAATCTGTTTAAATTCCAGATGCATTTTTAACAATCTATAAAAACCAACAGTATAATACAAAGCTCAAGGGCAACCAGTAATAGAAACACCAGCCTCAACTGCTCTTAAAACAGGCATTTCTATACAAGAGATGAAAGTATGGACTGTCTTATAATTAAGACTGTCCCATTTTGATGAATTACATCCATATTTAATCAACTCTGAATTATAAGCCTATTTTCTCCTGTTGAATTAATTGTTGCAATTATTTTATATAGCACAGTGATAAAAGGGAAAAGTGGTTATTGAACTGGAAGCTGTAGGTGGGAAGTCAACTGATACAGAACCCAGTTTTGTAGTATGCATCAAGAACCAGTGCTTCCTGGACACTTACTTCCCACAGTAACTTGGAACAGCCATTTACCCTTTACAAACTTTTTTTAAAAAAAACAATTCGCAGTATTTTTTGTGTCCAACACAAGAAAGAACTTTTGTTCCTACTTCTGCTGGAAACTGCGGTAAAATGTGCAAGACTTCAAATTATTCAACCAGAAAAATTGGACAAGTGCCAAAATATGAATCACAAATGTGGATTCTGAAAGACCTGCTGCAGAAAAGAGACTATTAACTGCATTAAGTAGACAATGAAATCAGGTTTTAGCAGCGAGATATTAATGAGTTTTATTCTCACACGTACTGAGGTGCAGTAAAAACCATTTTGCATACCACCAATATTGGTTATTTCATTGAGGTCACACAAGGGAAATGCAAGATAGTAAAACACAGCAAAAAGAACAATCCCCTCCCGCCCAATGTGTCCAAGCACTATTCCAGCTTCCAGTCCTTGTTTATCAGAATAGCCCTCTACTTCCTCCTCTCATTTATCTCCAGTATGAAACTGCTCCACATGCACTCCAGTATTTGAGAAAGTTTCCTCTGAAATCCCCATTTGGCTTATACTGAGGTCTTTTTTTTTTGCTCTTCCCACAGGTGAACGCAGAAAGTGCTTTTACTTCAACTGTTGGTCAGTTATGAACACAGGAAGAAGCATGAAAATTCCAACTTGGTTAATATTAATTATTTTGCTCAATTAACACAGCGAAATGTAACAAGTGATTAATAATGCAACCTCCATATCAATCAGCCTTATAAAGTTGATCTTTCAACTCTCCATCTACCATTGTTACAAAACCAGTTATGACATTAAAGTAACTGTCATCACATAAAGAAACCAAAATAACTGGGACCAGAACTCTCACTCTTATAACTCGTGCATTCCTTTTACTTGACCTGTGCATAATGAGAATGGCACAAGCCCCTCTCACCCACACTGTTCTGAGGTCTGAAAAGAAAACTGCTATTTTTATACAGAATTGGCTTATCGGTTACAGACATTGATTACTGTAAACTGTATATGGTTGAATTGGATATGGAATGCTGCCCTCACCCCATCCTCCTGCCGCCAGACCAGATACAGGGTTCCTCTTGCCCTCACCTACCACCCACCAGCCTCTGGGTCCAGCACATAATTCTCTGCAACTTCCACCATCACTAACAGGATCCCACCATCAAGAACATCTTCCCTTTCCCCCACCAACTTTCCACAGGGCCCGCTCCCTAAGCAACTCCCTTGTCCATTCATCCCTTTCCACCGATCTCCCTTGTGGTACTTTTCCTTGCGAGGGGTAAAAGTCCCTCACCATCTCCCTAACTACCGCTCAGTGTCCCAAACAGTCCTTTATAGGCGAGGCAGCACTTCACTCGTAAGTCTGTTGGGGTCATCTACTATATCCGTTGCTCCCGGTGTGGCCTCCTGCACTTCCGTGAGACCTGACGTAGATTGGGAGACCATTTCGTTAAGCACCTTTGCTCGGTCTGCCACTAAATTGTGATTTTCCCAATGGCCACACATGTCAGTTCTACTTGCTATTTCCACTCTGACATGCCAGTCCATAGCCTACTCTACTACCATGATGAGGCCTCATTCTGATTGAAGGAGCAACCCCTTTTATTCCATCTAGGTAGCCTCCAACCTGCTGGCACGCACATAGATCTCTTGAACTTCTGGTAAATGCCACATTCCCCCCCCCCCTCCACTTCATCATTCCACATTCCTGTTTCTCCTCTCTCACCACATCTCCAAACCTGCCCATCACCTCCCACTGGTGCTTCTTCTCCTTCCCTTTCTTCCACGGTCTTCTGTGATCTCCTATCAGATACCCTCTTCTCCAGTCCTTTACTTCTCTCACCAATCAACTTCCCATCTCCTTACTTCACCCCCTCTCCCCTGGTTTCACCTATCACTTGCCACCTTGTACTTCTTCCTCCCCTCCTCCAACTTACTTAATATAAGTCTTTTTTAGTCCTGATGAAGGGTCTCAGCTCAAAATGTTGACTGTTTACTCTTCCATAGAATTTGCCTGTCCTGCTGAGTTCCTCCAGCATTTTGTATTGCTGTAAATTGTATACGTTTGACATTAATACCTCGATTCTGAATGGTGTTTGATCATGCAAGTAGGAATTCAATCAAATTTTCAAATGGATAGCCAATATTTTGAAGTTAGTAAAGATAACAGACTATCGAATAGAGCCTTAGTTGTTGGGTATGTTTCATATCTCTTTAAGAGATTAAGGGAGCTAGGGCTTTACTCTTTGGAAAGGAGGCTGATGAGAGGAGACAAGATATTAAGAGGAATAGATAGAGGGAACAGCCAGCACCTATTTCCCAGGGCACCACTGCTCAATACAAGAGGGCATGGCTTTAAGGTAAGAGGTGGAAAGTTCAAGGGGGATATTAGAGGAAGGTTTCTTACTCAGAGAGTGGTTGGTGCGTGGAATGCACTGCCTGAGTCTGTGGTGGAGGCAGAAACACTAGTAAAATTTAAGAGATTACTAGACAGGTATATGGAGGAATTTAAGGTGGGGGGGGGATATATGGGAGGTAGGGTTTAAGGGTCGGCACAACATTGTGGGCTGAAGGGCCTATACTGTGCTGTACTATTCTATATTCTATATAGCCTTCTGTTATCTCATCTGTCCCTCGCGCCCCCTATTGTGTAAAGGGAAGCTATGTTTTAGTGAGATCTTTCTAGGAAGGTCTCACTGCAGAGATCTCACACGTTTGGCTTGAGTACAAGCCATCTCATCTGTAGCAAACAGAGACATCTCCAGCGGTCTTGCTCGACTACACTGCCCTAGGTTATTCTTGCTTTACCATGACTCCCACAACATTCCCAATTATTAATGTCCACAAAAAGGCATGGATTCAAATCTGCAGTTCTTTTATCCCACTCCCACCACTTGTACATAATTTCCAAATGGAGTACTGAGATCTGAGTTGTGACAAACCCTCCAATAAACCATGGAATAAGCATTAGCAGCATTCAAATTGCCTTTGAGAAACTATACAAAAGTTCAGTGCTCTAAATCTGTTAGTATTTGGGGAAATTACCTTTCTACCAAATGTCACAAAGCTCCAACTGACTTTTGTTTCATTCATGTGATTTTAAACTGATGGTCTGATAATTTGCTTTTTTAGTAACATGTTGCTAGCAAATATAAACATACTTTATTTCTGAATATATTTTTCAGATTCTTTCACTGGGAACGTTGGCAATAATGGCATAAGCAGATTATTTCCACAAGGTTAAGAGACAGTTGGAAGACAAAGGGTGTTGAAAGTGTTGGCGTTAATTGCCAGTATTACTTTGTACAAGTGATATCAAGTCTGAGATTCCTGTTCATATCCCTAAATTGCTGATCAAACTTCACTGAATTTCCCAATCCTCTTCATGGGGTTCAATTCCAATTTGTGATGGAGCACAGGAACAACAAGTCTATTCAACTCATTGTGAGAACATCCTGTAACACATAGATCTACTGGAATGCAAGAGCCAAATGACATTTATTGGATTACCAGCTTCATTAAAATATTTTAATTACTTACGAGTGTTTTAATTAAGTTTTTGAAATTCAGAAACATTTTTGACAGCTAAGTTGACATCTGCTGGAAATCCTGAGTGAAGTGCTTGAAGAACTCATCAAGTGAGGCAGCATCCTTTAGGGGGTCTATTAGGAGTCCTGAGTAAGGTGCACAGCCCAAAATGTCAACCTTTCATTCTCCCCTATGGATGCTGCCTGACTTGCTGAGTTTCTTCAACATCTAGAAGCCGGGCTGATCTTAACATATTGACAATGAACCTAGAACAGTGAATACTACTTACTTGGGTTGGCAGCTGGCTTTCAAGCTCTGGTTTATTACATTAAATTTAACTCAATGGCTTTGGAAACCTAGCTTCACACATACTTCCAGTTAGACTTACAATTTAACTCCAGTACCAACACTTGCTTTTGCTGCTCTGTATTTCATTCCCCAGACTAAGGGGGGAGTGGGGAGGAACAATTGAAATCCAGGAGTTTATATATCTGACTTGTCCCAATTTATTCTCTCTCCATAACGTAAAATTCATAACAGCCTCACCCATGACACCATGCTTAAATATGCCATACCTGTTTGGAAAATGGAAAAGGGAAACTCAGCAATAGCTCCAAATTCCAAAGCCATCCATTAGTATTCAGCAAGAGAAAACACCACACAGTTCCAATCTCTTTGACCGTGCAGAGAAACTCTCATTACTAACAGTAGTCAACAGGTAGTTTCAGGAACCTTTAGCAATCATTAATAATGAAACGGTAACCATTTCATGCAGAAAAGGCAACTGACTACATTTAGAAAGTTCCAGGGCTGAGCCTTAACAACCAGCTTTTATAGGTGCCTGGGAATTGAAAACAATTTTTAAAAAACATTTAAATTAAGTATATGAGAATTAAACTTATAATTCCACACTTGTTCTAGTTGCAACTAGAGATGAGATGAATACTCGACCTTCAGGCCAGCTTATTTACACACATTGTGTGTGTTACTGTGTGCTGTAGGGTCCTTTGCCCAAGACGATTGCTCTACAGGACAAGAAATTTACCAGATTCCAGAGATGCTATGAGGAGAGATTATTCAACCAGGTTTGTGTCCACTAGAACATTCACGAACGAGGGAATATAACTGAAGTGTACAAAAATCTGGCAGGGCCAGACTGGCTGGATACTGGGAGGATAATGCTCTCTAGCTGTGTTGTCTGGAATATGGTTAGTTTCAAATAACAGGGTGAGATATTTAAGGATGAGGCAGAGAAATTTCTTCATCTACATGATGGTGAGCCTATGGGATTTGTCAGCACAGAGTTTTAGGAGCCAAATCATTAAATAATTTAGGTAAATATCTAGACAAAAAGCATCATGGGTTAAAGGGAGAGTACAGGAATATGATATGAAGATAGAGGATTGGTTCAATAGTATTGATTGGCACAACAGGCTCCAAGAGTCAAAAGTCTATTCCTACTTTGATATTATATTTCCACATGCTCAGACTATTTTAGCCTAGAAAATGATAGTAATATTTGTTTATAGAAAAAGTGTTAAAAGAAATTCTTGGTACAGATTAAGTATTTAAAGCTCATTAATCTAGGCGTGTTAAAACACTGAAGCGGCACCATCTGGTGTATATAGTACTTCTGTTTAGTACTGTTAAACCAGGAATGCTCCAAGCTTCAAAAGCTGAAGAGTTGATAGGAAGCGTTGAGGGAGAGGGAGAGAGGGAGAGAGGGAGGGAGGGGGGGAGGGGGGGAGGGAGAGGGAGAGGGAGAGGGAGAGGGAGAGGGAGAGGGAGAGGGAGAGGGAGAGGGAGAGGGAGAGGGAGAGGGAGAGGGAGAGGGAGAGGGAGAGGGAGAGGGAGAGGGAGAGGGAGAGGGAGAGGGAGAGGGAGAGGGAGAGGGAGAGGGAGAGGGAGAGGGAGAGGGAGAGGGAGAGGGAGAGGGAGAGGGAGAGGGAGAGGGAGAGGGAGAGGGAGAGGGAGAGGGAGAGGGAGAGGGAGAGAGAGAGAGAGAGAGAGGGAGAGAGAGAGAGGACATTTAGTTCAGAACATTTCACAATAAATTATCTATCGCCAGCTCCACAGGAATAGTTTGGGGGAGGGGGGGGGGAATGTTTCTTTTCATACTGTTTTAAATTTCCAGAGTTTTGCAGACAGTGAGCAAGTTAGAGAACAGGCTTCATAAAAAAAGGACCCAAATCAAAATGCCCAACTCCAGAAATACCCAGGCAGAAGATGAATGTAAATGCATTCATTTTCCCAATCTCCTTTTTGCATTTTCACTCTGACAAACCCAGAGCATCACAATTTCATGCAGAGAACAATTCTCACTCATATCAAATCACATCATAAAAATGAGCAAATGGAATTTGAAACAATTTTACTGCAATTTTGAAAACCTGCAGCTAGTTGAATGATGTAATTTGGGAATTTAATTGAACAATGAAGTGAGGGCATTAAATTTTTTTTAGTTATGTGCATAATGGGGTAAATACATAAACTACTGCTTCAGCATAACACACAAAATGATGGAGGAACTCAGGTCAGGCAGCATCTATGGAAATGGAATATACAGTCAATGTTTTGGGCCAAGGCCCTTCATCAGGACTACTGATTCACTTTTTTGTTGCTCATACAAAATAAGATTTTAATAAAAATCAATAGGCATTAATTCTGTTGAACACAAGGTAACAGTGCAGCATGCAACACAACAATGCATCTTGTGTTAGTAAGCACATTAACCTGGACCAGATATTCTGTACAGATAAACACACACAAAATTTTAAATCGATGTTTATATTTCTTTATTACATTTACCCAATTCTCCTGTAACACTCCCCACCCACTTTTCCCCCCCTAAAGCTTATGCTGCTTTACAAGACTGCACTTTCTCCCCATTTGTCACTTGCTCACATTCCCAACAACTTCACCCAGCCATCCCGTACCACCAAAAATCATTAAGTTTGGCCGTAAACATACCTCCCTCCTTTAAAGCAGTCTTGGAATAGGCTTTAGTTCACTCCATCTTTTCTCCTAAACCTTGGTAACAACTGTTGTATCTAATGTATACACCCATAAATATTCTACTATACAATATGTTCTGCAGAAGCTGGAAATACAGAGCAACACACACACACAAAAAAAATGCTGCAGGAACTCAGGTGGTCAGGCAGCACCCCGGGAAATTAATAAACAGTTGATTTTTCAGGCCGAGACCCTTCGTCGAATGTACTTCTTCCTATAGATGCTGCCTGGCCTGTTGCGTTCCACCAGCATTTTGCGTGTGCGGTTTATAAAAGACATTGGTAGAAAGGTTGCCTCCAGATAGAGAGACAGAGTGACAGAGAAAGGGGAGAGAGGCATCAGAAATAGACCAAGTGAGTTTAAGGGAAGTCGGAGGAAAGTTGATAAAATTGACGAGTTCAGCATGGGTGTATGAAACAGCACCAATGCAGCTATCAATGTAGCACAGGAAAGAGTTGGGGAGCATTATCAGCAAAGACTTGGATCATGGACTATTCTACATATCAGCATAAAGGCAGGCATAGCTGGGGCCCATGCAGGTGCTTGTGGTTACTCCTTGAGTTTAGAGAAAGTGTGAGGAGCTTAAGAAGAAATTGTTGAGAGTGGGAACCAGTTCTGCCAGACAGATGTAGTGCTGGCGGGGGGAGGGGGGGGGGAAATAGTTGGGTCTTTTGCTGAGAAAGAAATGGAGAGCTTTAAAGCCTTCATGATGGGAAAATAGAACTGTACAGGGATCGGACATCTATGATGACAGTGAGGTAGTTAGGGCCAGGGAATTGAAAGCTGAGGAAATTGAGAACGTTCTATTACTATGGTCTTCAATGGCAAAGTCTTCCGGTTGAATATCATACCTTCATTCTTGCTAACTGGGATTTCACTCAAGGAAAATTGTAGACATAGCACTGTTAAAAGAAACATTTGAGAAAAGCTTGCCTATATTAAAAAATACAGGAGATTCTACAGATGCTGGAAATCTTGAGCAAAATGCACAAAATGCTAAAGGAACTCAGCAGGCCAAGCAGTATCTATTTCTAGGAAATGAACAGTTGACATTTTGGGTTGAGACCCTTCATCAGGACTGGAAAGGATGGGAACAGAAAACAGAATAAGGAAGGTGAATAGTCAAGTTGGCAGGTGATGGGCAGGATCAGGTGAGAGGAAGGGGGTGGTGGGGATTGAGTAGGAAGCTGGGAGGCGGAAGAGGTGGCTGAAGCAGGAACCTGATAGGAGAGGACAGTGAATGAGAAGCAAAGGAAGAGGGGAACCAAAGGAAAGTGATAGACCATGGAAGAAAGGGAAGGAGTAATTAGCTTCCAGTAATTTCTCCTCCCTTATCTTTTTCCATTCCCCATCTGGTTATCCTCTCATTCTCTTGTCAACTGCCCATCACTTCCCACTGGCTCCCCTCCTCCTTTCCTTTCTTCTATGATCCACTGTCCTCTCCATTTAATTCTTCCACCTATGATATCCCAGCTTCTAACTGCATCACCCCACCCTTCCTCCAACATGACCTTCCACCTTACTTGGTCTCACCCATCACCTTCCAGCTTCTACTCCTGCCCGCCGCCTCTCTCTCCACCTTCTTATTCTGGTTTCTTTCCTTACAAATCCAGAAGGTTCTCAGCCCAAAATGGTGCCGATTCATTCCCCTCCAAAGATGCTGCCTGACTTGCCAAGATCTTGTATGTTGCACAAGATTAAAAAGCTGAGAGTACATTTAAACCTATGAAGTTTTGTGTTTAAGCAACTGCAGATCTCAAGATTATTATTATGACTCGAGTACTGCACTGCAGCAACTTGTTGGCCAGCAACCGAGCTAACATTTATTTCATTATGTACCACTTTATAATGTCATCACAAAAAGGGAGCAAAGGAAATTCAGACGTTTACAGCCCACACTATTTGCCCATTTGAGTTAAAGTTATATTGTTTAACACCCCTTTGGAACTAAATTTTCACTTACTAGAGTTTACTGACACAAGTAATTCACTTTACCAACATGGATTCTTCCATAATTACGATCCCCAGCTATTTTTAGTGTCCAGCCCTGCACACAAAATGAATCATGGTAATCAAGTACTTAATGCATATTATTAACAATGCCAGCTGCATTCTTGATACCACATTAAATATAAATCTTTATTCATTGTTGGAATTGGAATTGTACACATATCAAGAAAAACTTTCCCCCTCCAAACCAGGATAACCAAAAATCATACGAGCAGAATTGGGCTATTCAGCCCATTGAGTCTGCTCTGTTATACAATCTTGGTTGATATTCACTCTCAACCCTATTTCTCCTGCTTTCTCCACATGACTGTAGACAGAGTTTCTAATTAAGTAACTATCCAACTCCACTTTAAATATTCCTAATGACTTGGCCCCCACAGCAGTCTTCTAATTCCAGATTCTCCACCCGCTGGCTAAAGAAATTCCTCATCACTGTTCTGAACGGCATTCTTCTATTCTGAGGCTGTGTCCCCTGGTTCTAGACTCATCCAATATTGGAAACACTATTTCCATGTCCACTCCATCTAGCCTTTCTATATTCCGTAGGTTTCATTAATGAAGCAAACTAGGAAGCAAATTCTTTGACTTCAAGCACAGAAGTTCCCAAGTTTAAGAAAACTGAATTAACACAAATTTTACCCTACATTTTAAAAAGAATTTTTCATGACTGGTGCCTCAAGTTCCTCAGAAGGCTAAGGAAATTTGGTATGTCCTCCATGACATCACCAACTTTTACCAAAGAAAGCATCCCATCTGGATGTATCACAGCTTGGTGTGGCAACTGCTATCCCTGAGACGGCAAGAAATTTGCAGAGTTATGAATGTAATCAAATCCATTACGAAAGCATATGTTGTGAAATTTGTTAACTTTGTGGCAGCAGTACAATACATGATAATATAGGAAAAAACTGAATAAAGGAATATATACAGTTGCAAGTAAAAGTTTGTGAACCCTTGGCAATTACCTGGTTTTCTGCATTACTTACTCATAAAATGTGGTCTGATCTTCATCTAAGTCACAATAATAGACAAACACAATCTGCCTCAACTAAAAACACAAAAACAATTGTACTTCTTGTCAATACTGAGTACACCATTTAAACAATCGCAGTCTAGGTTTAAAAAAGTATGTGAACCTCTGGGGTAATGCCTTTTACAAAAGCTATTTGGAATCAGTGTTCCAATCAGAGATGAGAGATGTGGGTTGTAGAGATGCCCTGCCCTACAAAAATACACAGAGAGTCAGGTTACTGACAGAGCTGGCTCTTCTCGGGAACTGTATGTACACCACACCTTGATCAAAACAACTTTCAGAGGACCTTAGAAGAATTGTAGAGATGCATGAAGCTGGGAAAGGCTCCAAAAACATTTCTAAAGACCTGAGTGCTCATCAGTCCACAGTAAGAGAAATCGGAGGAAAAACAGTACTGTTGCTTCTCTCCCAAGGACTAGTCATCCTGGAAATACCACACCAAGAGCATAACGTGCAATGCTGAAGGAAATAAAAAAAAATCCAAGGGTAACAGCAAAAAACCTGCACAAAGAAATCTCTAGAACTTGCTATTGTCTCTGTTCATGTGTACACCATAAAACACTTAACAAGAATGGTATTCAGGGAAGAACACAATGGAGGAAACCACTGCTCTCCAAAATGAAACATTGCTGCATGTCTCAAGTTTGCAAAAGACCATCTGGATGTTCCACAATACTTCTGGGACAATGTTCTGTGGACAGTCCAGACAATGCTCTGTAGACATTTGAGATAGAAGTTGAATTTACCGGCAGAAATTCACACCACGATGTTTGGAAGAAAAAGTGCACTGCACACGAACACCTCACCCCAACTGTGAAGCATGGTGGAAGGAGCATCATGGCTTGGGGCTGCTTTGCTGCCTTGGGGCCTGGGCAGTTTGCAATTGTTGAGGGAACAATGAGTTCAAAATTGTATCAAGACATTTTACAGGAGAATGTCAGGGGAGCAGTTTGTCACCTGAAGCTTAATACAAGTTGGATGATGCAACAAGACAATGATCTGAAACACAACAGCATTTCAACAACATAACGGTTTAAAACATAATTAGTGTTTTGGAATGGCCAAGTCAAAGTCCAGACCTTAACCAACTGAGATGCTGTGACATGACCTGAAGAAGGCTGTTCATGCAAGATATCCCAGAAATAATGATGAATTGAAACAGTTTTGTATGGAGGAATGGTTGAAAATACCTCCTCACCATTGTCAAGTCTGATCAGCAGCTACAGGAAACGTTTGGTGGAGATTATTGCTGCTAAAGGAGGTTCTACCAGTTATTAACTGCAGGGGTTCACATACATTTCCAGCATGGTCTACAATTGATTAAAGAATGTGTTCAATAAAGACATGAAAAGTACAATTGTTTGTGTGTTATTAGTTGAGGCAGATTGTATTTGTCTATTTTTGTGACTTTGATGAAGATCAGACCAAATTTTATGAGTAATTAAGGTAGAAAACCAGGTAATTGCCAAGGGTTCACAAACTTTTTCTTGCAATTGTATGTATAATAGATAAATTAAATAAGGCACACAAAAATAGAAATAAAAAAGTAGTGAGGTAATGGTTCAATGTCCATTAGGAAATCGAATGGCAGAGGGGAAGAAGCCATTTCTGAATCATTGAGTGTGTGCCTTCAGGTTTCTGTACCTCCTTCACAATTTCAACAATGAGAGGAGAGCAAGTCTTGGATGGTGGTAGTCCCTAATGATGGACGTCACCTTTCTGAGGCTCCATTCCTAGGTGGTGCCTTGGATACTATGGAGTTTAGTACCCACGATGGTGCTGGGAGTTACAAAAACCAGTGCGCTTGAGAAAAGGAATAAGCTTGTCTTTATTGAAAAAATTGATAGGTTTTATTCAGCTGCACATTGAAGGGGTTTCCAGATGTTAACAGCCCTTAAATTGCTCAGAGGGCACTAGCTAAACATTAAGTTTAAAAGAGACCACTAAATGACTGCATTAATTAACATGCTTCTTCACTTTAGTTTATGGAAAACGTTGGCAAAAAATGGCTGTGGGTAACTAGTCACCAGGATGCTCAGAGCATCACTTTGAGGTTACTAGATACGAAAAGACAAGCCTTACAGTAAATTATATTTAAGTTGAAGGACGTCAGACACATAATGTAATCAACCATAAATCGAAACTGAAAGGTGGCATGTGTGCGTGCACAATAAAAACAAGCCAAATCCAGTTTGTACACTCTGATATGGTCAAGAACTAAGCGTTCTTGGTCAAAAAAATATGCTGCAAATGTATTTATGAATAAGGGAGGAGAAATACCTGAATTTCACCTTGTTAGGAGAATCTTACAATTTTGCAATTCCTTGTGTTCCTGTAGATTACTAGGTTACTAAATGGATGCTGAGGGAAGCTAGCTGGGGAGTAAATTCACACTCGAGTTCTTTTTTCCCCTGGGATAAATTGATTTATTGAAGTGCAACCTTTGAGGGATTTTTAGGCCTGATTTCTTTCTTTTGTATGGCTTGTTAGAGTAAAAGTGCTTTCCGTTAAAAAAAGTTACCCAATTCCAAGAGGAAAGCTTTAGTCTACTGGTCTTAAAAGTTTAGAGATTACGCACACTTTGTCAATAGTGTCATAGAACACATAGAACACTACAGCAAAAAAACAGGCCCTTCGGCTTATCTAATCTATGCCAAACTATTATTCTGTATAGCACATTGATCCACATCTAGACCAAAACCCTCCACACCCCCTTTCATCCGAGTATCCGACCAAATTTTTCTTAAATTACTCTATGGACAACAGGTTTGGCTAATCTTTTCACTTGGTAAGTAATTGCTTCAAATGCACTCAATTCAGGAAAAATATATTGTATTAGAATGGGCACAAATAACATATGAAACCCAGCCCCCTTTTCTTTGACGATTTGAGCCCAGGGTCTGTGTGTCCATTGTTGAAGTCAAAGGCTCAATGTCTCTGAATCTGAGAGTCCACTGGAGACTGGGATTTGGGGGGGGGGGGGGGGGGAGGGTGTAGGGAGGTGTGTGTGCGCATGCTGGTGGTTGGGAAGGAGACATGGGGCTTGTTTACTGTTGATGTTTTATTGCTTCTGTTCTGTGAAGATGATGGGCACACTATGTTAGTGCTGCAATGTATGGTGACACTTGCTATCTGCCCCCAGCATATCCGTGGTTGTTGATGCAAATGACGTATTTCACTGTATGTTGCGATGTAGACTTTAGATAAATAAAGGAATACAAATCTGAGATATTGACAATCTACTGACCTCAAACCGAGTTTCAGACATGTGCACATGCAATTCATATCAGCAAACTTCTTAATCTACAAAACTCTATGCCTATTTCCTAGCTGGGATTCAAGTCACATTCACCCAAAGCTTTCTGATCCCATGTTAAGAAAACTAACATCTCATTTCAATGTGCTTATCATCCCATAGGGTTATCACCCTTTCCTATCACTCCAGCATTATCGTCCAAACAGTTATCTGTGGATATCAGGAGGAAATATAAGCATACTGGTAGCCTTAAAGAGTGCAGAGGGACAGATAACCTGGAGTTTGTGTACATACATCACCTGGTCCCTCAACACCAGCTCCATAGCAAAGAAAGCCCAGCAGCATCTCTACTTTCTGCAAAGGCTGAGGAAAGTCCATCTCCCACCCCCCCATCCTCATCACATTCTACAGGGGTTGTATTGAGAGCATCCTGAGCAGCTGCATCACTGCCTGGTTCGGAAATTGCACCACCTCGGATCGCAAGACCCTGCAGTGGATCGTGAGGTCAGCTGAGATCATCGGGATCTCTCTTCCCGCCATTACAGACATTTACACTACACGTTGCATCCGCAAAGCAAACAACATTATGAAGGACCCCACACACCCCTCAAAACTCTTCTCCCTCCTGCCGTCAAGGAAAAGGCACCGAAGCATTCGGGCTCTCACAACCTGACTACGTAACAGTTTCTTCCCCCAAGCTATCAGACTCCTCAATACCCAGAGCCTGGACTGACACCTTGCCCTACTGTCCTGTTTATTATTTATTGTAATGCCTGCACTGATTTCGTGCACTTTATGCAGTCCTGGGTAGGTCCGTAGGCTAGTGTCGTTTTTTTTTCCTCTGTATTGTTTCTTACATAGTTCAGTCTAGTTTTTGTACTGTGTCATGTAATACCATGGTCCTGAAAAATATTGTCTCATTTTTATTATGTACTGTACCAGCAGTTATGGTCAAAATGACAATAAAAAATGACTTGACTTGATAGTAGTTATCTAATTATAAGGGATCTTAAGCTACAGTAAAAAGCATCAAGTACAAAGGGTAGGAAATAATGCTCAAACTTCATAGTTTTTTAGGTTACAGCCACTATACTGAATCCAATACAGGACACCAAACTTTACAAAGCACAAGATGGTACTTGAGAGAATGCAAAAATTTATCTAAATATTTTCATTAGACTTTAGATTCATAAATTAGACAAAGGAGGTAGGAATTGTTACCTTTCGAGCAATGGAAGTTAAAAAGGAGATCTGATATATGTGCAAAATTCTGACAGGTTAAGGTAAACAAAGGTGGCCATCCTTCCCAGCTGATTGTACAAGAATAAGCATGAACATGAATTAAGGTACTGAACAAGCAGAGGGAATGAGAATATTTCTTCTGAATGAAACTAGTCCATGGAACCCACTGACATCTAGGGTAGAAGCAGAGGGAAGGACTTCAAAAGGAAATTGGATAGACTGGAAGGAAATAATACAGGACTAAGGGGGTAGAATGAGAAAAGGAGACTTGACTGGATTGCTCTGTATAAATTGGCAGATATTTAGTGGACCAAACATTCTCTACTATAGTGACACTAACAAATCATGGTTCCCAAAAGCAACTCATACCCACTAAATTATCTTTGTCTTGTATTCGTTGCAGCATGCTAATTGCTGACTGCGATTGAAGGTACCTTCAGTATAACTATTCTTCCTGCCATTTTGTTTAGCAGAATTACACACTAGCACCTCCTGTCAATGTACAAGTGCCAGAATGCACATTTAGTCTTCAATAATCAATCCGCATTTAGAAATATTCATAGTAGCAAGCCCAACTGGTAACTCAGTGCTCTTAAAGTACATACGAGTAAATCTCTTGAACAGCCAAGCACCGCAATATAAACTGGGAGGGATGTTCAATTGCCGTATATTGTTCAAAGTCCCAAACCTCAAATTCACCACTGGGGAATGCTCTGCAAAAATTAGAACTGATCCCACACCAGGGGGTGGGTGGAGGTTAGAGAAACACACAACTCAAGCTTACAACTGAAAGGAGCTGGAGAGTATAACAGCTACATTTTGAAGAGTAGGGTTAGCAGGGTAGAATAAGCAGTTTGTAATGTTAGACTTTCAAAGAAAGGCAAGATTTCATACCTGTATTCTGAATCAACAACAGAAAAATAGTGCAAACTTTTCATCCACATTTAAAGCCCCTTGTCTCATAAAAAAACTATATCACAAGCCCATTTATTTGAATCTAGCGTTAGGCAGAATTAGAAACCATGCCTGCAGCACAGATATAACTGGTAAGAATACCATGCACAAAGAGCATTAACACAAAGCTGTTAATTTAGGCTTTGTTATTTGCAATATTAACCTTCAGGTAATAAATTTCTCACTTTAACAGCAGTGGCTTTCCAAACAGAGCAGGCCAATTAACAGTGCCACAATGAAATGTCAGTACAAAAAATGATAGGTGACCACAGAGCCTTCTTGAGTGCACAACTGTATTATTACCGTACAAACGCTGGGACTGGCCTATTCTGCAGACTGATGCAGCGCTGAGGGCATGCACCGACTCCTTCAGAGAGATAAGCAGCATTCTGCAGTCACAGCATTTAAACACTGGAGGGATTACTGCTTTGTACTCCAACAAAAAGCTTCTACTTTCTGCAATCTTGCACACAAGCGTTTCTCCGAGGCTCATTTCTGCAGTTTGGCTGTGAAAGGTTAATAAAGAAAGGGGTGCAACCTTGCCTCTCCCAATTAACACACATTTTGTCGTCCTCCTTTCAAACAATAGAACGGTGATTATCCGGACAGCCATGGGGCAATAACATTAAGCACTGTGCAGCGTAGTAAATGGCTAAAACCACTAAACAGGTCCACTTTCAACATCATTATCATCACTGAATCATTTATGAGAAACATCTTTCTTGATCATTTCAATACATTCTCAGCACTTAAATGTAAGCAGAATAAATAGTATTCCTCATTCAATCAAGTAAAAAAAAATGCAGTGCAAAGTAGGGGCTAAGAAAGCACACCTGACTGAGATGCTCCGAGCCAAGACTCGCCTGCAAATTCTTCTAGCTGGTCAGAGCACAGATGAGTCACCGTGTTTCAGCTGCCACAAAGGAACATCAAGAATGGACCAAATAGCAAAATCCCTGTTGATGTCACTTCAGCAAATCCACAGGGTTCCAGAATCGCGAATGCACTTTTCCCACTGGTGAATGCTCGAGGTATGCTGGTCAGTCTGATAGTTTCTGCAGCATAAGCACCATGAGCAAAATGCAATGCAGATTTTTCAGAGATCTGAGACAGATTCTGATGCAGCCACCCAGCACCCAGCTTTCCAGTCAAATTCTTACACCAATAGCAAGGCAGTCTCCCCCACAACTGATAACAGTTCAGCCAATGAGCAATATGCAACTGAAATTATTAGCATATTCTATCTGCAGCTCAATATACCAATAAATGTTTCACACATTATGAACTCAAATGTAGTAATTTTGGCTCGCAATTTTCTGCATCTTGAAAAAATTCCAAATGGAAGTTAAAGCAGCATGAACATTTAAAAAACAATTCTTAATCCCAAACTTTAAGATGGAGTTAATTAAATAACATGGGTGGGGCATGAAAACCGAACATACTTGACTCAAACTTTTAAGTCACAAGCAATTGTTGTCATTCCAGTTGGATGATTTAGAATGTTTAGCTTTATCAAAACTCTGGAAGGAAACATGCATAGTCACAACATAACATTACACCTGTTGTAGCTGCACAGGTCCAAAATATCCAAAAACCAAAACCACAAGGCATGGAATAGAACAAGGTCACTCAGCCCACTGAGTCTGCTCTGCCATGACTGATTTATTATCCCTTTCAATATTATTCAACTGCCTTTTTCTGTAACCTTTGACACCTAATCATGAACCCATCAACCTCCACCTCAAATATACCCAACGACTTGGGCCCCCACAATCATCTTGTGGCAATTAATTTCAGAGATCCACCACCCTCTGGCTAAAGAAAACTCCTCAACTCTGTTCTAAAAGGACCCTCTAGTCCAAAACTCCCCCAACAGAGGAAACACCCTCTTCACATTAACTGTATCTATAGCTTTCAATATTCAATAGGTTTCATCGAGACACCCCCCATTCTTCTAAACTCCAGCGAGTCCAAGCACAGCCAAACACTCCTCATACATTAACCCTTTCATCCCCAGGAACATTCTTATGAACCTCTGCTGGGCCCTTTCCAAGGCCAGCAGATCCTTTCTTTTAAATAGGGTCCAAAACTGCTCAATACTCCAAATGTGGTTTCACCAATACCTTATAGGCCCTAAGCATTACATGCTTGTTTTAAAATTCCAGTACTCTTGAAATGAATGCTAACATTGTAATTCCTTCCTTACTCCTAACTCAGCCTGCAAGCTAACCTTTAGGGAATCCTACGAGTTGCAAATCCTTTGGCATGTCTGATTTTTAAATTTGATCATTGTTCAGATTATGTCCAGATCATCAGATTAGGAGCAAGTTATTGCAACAAAGCAGCCAGATCTGTCTCAGCAGTGCATTAACTCTCCAGTAAGATTAACACTGCGATAATACACCTTAAACACCAGAAAGTTTGCAGATGCTGCAAATCCAAAGCAATACAAAATGCTGGAGAACTCAAAGTCAGGCAGCAACTAAGGAACTGAATAAGCAATCAATGTTTTGTGCTGAGACCCTTCTTCAGTACTGGAAAGGATGGGAGAAGACATCAGACTAATATGCGAGTTGGGGGGGGGTGGTGAAGAAATGAGGATAGCTAGAAGGTGATAGGTGAAGCTAAGTGGGTGGGAAAGATCAAGAGCTGGAGGAGGGGAAAATATGACAGAAGAGAGAGGACCATAGAAGAAAGTGAAGGGTGGGGTGGAGAAAGAGACCCAGGGAAAGTGACAGGCAAGTAAGTAGTAGTAGTAGTAAAGGCCAGTGTGGGGAATAGAATTGCCCTTTTTTGGAGGGGGAGGGAATTTATTTTTTAAAATGGAAGAAGAAATCGGTATTCATGCCATCAAGTTGAAGGCTACCCAGACGGAATACAAGGTGTTGTTTCCTCCACCCTGAGCATGGTCTCATCTTAGAACAAGAGGCGGCCATGGACCGACTTGTCAGAATGGGAATGAGAATTAGAATTAAAATGTTTGGCCACCAGGAAGCTTTGCTTTTGGCAGATGGACCAGAGGTGCTCAAAGTGTTCCCCAATTTAGGCTAGGTCTCACCAATGTCATAACATGAGAGCCTGACACAACAAACCTCACCAGCGTGGAAGAGGCCGCATCCATACACCTTGCTCCTTAATTATACAAAACAACAACAAATGAGATCAGCATAAGCAATAATCAGACAGGTATCTTAAAAATAACTGCAAGCTCAACCCTTCACATGGCAACTCGATTGAAAAAGCTGCCCTAAACTTCAGGTACAGAATGACATTAAGTAATTAACTAAATTATCCATTTTCCCTCACATACAAATTGTCAAGATTCTGCCATTTCAGCAACTACCTCTTTCGTGTCTGGCAATTTAAATTAACTTTAATTTGCACAATAGTGAAGAGTTGCAATAATATAGTGCTTTGTGATCTTCCAGACTGTATAGGACTGGGTGTGGGAGGGGGAAGCATTGTGTAACACAAGTTATGTACAGCAAGCTCCCACAATACTGAACAGATTACAGCTGAGGGATAAATATTGGCCTGGACACTAGGGATATTAATTTTAAAGGTTTTTCATTAAATAGTACCAGTAGCATCCATTTAAAAACCTGAGTGGCAAGACAGTACCTCTGTCAAAGAAGCATCCCTCGGTGAAGCATTAGACTAGCTTTCTATGCTCAGATTGGAATAGAACTTCTGTGACTAATTTCCATGTTTCATTAATACTCCCATATTACTTAATATAGCTCATTAAGTAATATCACGGGAGTATTAAAAAGTTAAATATCAAGCATCATTGGCGATATCAGCAAAGGTAGTTGGTCAAAGAGCTCCACTTTTTTTAAAAAAAGGAGCATAACAAACAGGTAAGGAGGTAAGGTTTCATTTGACATAATAGTTTGTGTTGTTTCTGGACTAGCACCACAACCTTAAATTCCTGCAATTTTTTAAATATAAGTTACTAGTTGCAAAACCACTTAACTAGTATGAGCAGGATCAGCAGAAATTGCTCAATTGCTACCACATGGCTCCAAAAGTAAAACCATACCTTCCATCCCCATTACCTTCTAGCTTGTAATCCTTCACCTCCCCCAATTTATTGTCATCTTCTTCTCTCTTCCTTTTCCATACCGATGAAAGGTTTTAGCCCAAAACATCAACTCCTTATTCCTTTCCACAGATGCTGCCTGACCTGCTGAGCTGCTTCAGCATTTTGTTTGTTATTCTGGATTTCCAGCATTGGTAGAATCTCATGTTTAATCTTTTATTCTATGGCATTTCTTTCACAGAACATTATCAAAAAAAAATCCAAGGATAAGATAAGATACTGGTAAATTCTTATTGCTTCAGTAACAAAGCTTACGTTGCAAAGGCACAGCCAAAATGCAAACATTTAATTTAGTGCAAGTCACCTTGCTCAAAAGACCTGTACTGAGCCTGTCCCATCATTTTATTAGATCAGCTCCATTTCCCCAATATTGATCAATCTGGCTTATCACCTTCTGTACAAGTCTCCTAATCAAATGTAGGGGTGTATTCTTACTATCCTTTGTGTAACAAAAATTGCCCCTAGATTTCACCCAATATCCTAGTAAGATAATTTATTAGGTTCTTATGTTAGATTCTGCAAGATTTCTTTCTACTTACTGCAAATATTCTTTGCATCATTTTAAACATACAGTCAGCCCTCCTTATCCACGAGGGATTGGTTCCGGTACCAAAACGCGGATACCAAAAATTCGCGGATGCTCAAGTCCCTTATTCAACCTGTCTCAATGTGGTGGATCTTAGGACCCAGCGCAACCCCAGACCTTATTTAACCTGTCTCAGCGCGGTGGACATTAGGACCCGGCGGCAGAACTCTGAATCCACAGTATTTCTGTTCACGAAAATAATCACGATTGGAAGTAATAAAGCGATCAGATAGAGGTGAAACGACATCGGTCATTGGAAAAGTGTTAGGCTATGTCGGTCATCGATTGGAACAATTTTAAAGGATAAAGTGAGAAAGGTTCTGCCCTGATGAAAGCTACAATTATTACTAAGCAACACAGTGGTTTAGTTATTGGGTTTTGGGTTTTTGATCTTCCACATCAACCCGGCACGGAGCAGAGCGCACTCGGGAGCAGTCTGTCACTGGATCGAACTCAGGAACTTCCGTTCCCGAGCCCGACGCTGAAACATATGTTCTTAAGTGTTTTATATGCATAGAAAGGTAAAATATACTAAGACAAACGTTTGACTGACACTAAATAGTACCGCATGTACCTGTTCCAACTTACTTAGTAAGAGCTTCCGATTTTTTTCAATCCCGATCCACGATAACCCACGAACATCCTCCCATATACTTTAAATCATCTCTAGATTACTTATAATACCTAATACAATGTAAATGCTACATAAAATAGTTGTTATACTGCATTGTTTAGGGAATAATGACAAGAAGAAAAAAAAATCTGTACATGCTCAAATAATAAGTGCTGGAAGAGCACTTCCGGGTTTTCGCGATTTGCGGATAAGGAGGGCTGACTGTAGCTCAATAACCTTCATAACATTAAGTTTTGTTAAGGGTGCTACACCAGCAGGCAAGAACTGACAGATAAACCAGAGGTTTTTGGTACTATGGTTATAAATTAGCACCATTTCCTGCATCAATATAATAAATTGATAATAATAAAGTAAGCACAGTATACCCAATGAAGAGAAATCCAAAGAAAAAGTTTAACAGAAACCTTTTTAATCTTTGCAACTTCATCGCCCTCTGTCACTTCCGAGGTACAGACGCCACTCTAGCTGTAACTAATGGTGTAATTTTTTGTTCTTTACGTTTGTGGTAATATTACTCTATGTTGTTAGATTGAGTTGTTCTCCAATCTAGGCAATTCACTTGCAAACGTTCTGTCATCATACGAGGAGACACATTCAGTGGCGTATACATGTATACCGTTGTAATGAATATGAATGAACTCTGACCTTACTATTATTATGCAGGCATAAGAGCTAAAAATGTTTCATAAAACTCACTGCTTCTGCTATCAGTATCCTTCCTCCTCCCATCTTCCTGGAAAGATGAACATGGCAACTCAGTTGAGAAAATTCCAGGACAACTTTGATAAAAATTTTACTGATAAGCACTTTCCAGGAAATATATTTGATATTATAACTCTACTACTATTTAAAACATGGTTTCTAAGGGACTGTCAGTGAAACTAATAAAAGAGACACCATCATTACAAGCCCTCAGATGAAGAGCACCCATTACAAAATGCTATTTCCATGCATCATGTGGAGGATGCACACTTGATAACTATTGTACTTTAAATTGCATTTGACAAGTTAATAACATCAAAACAACTGAAGCACAACATTGCTCAGGTGCAAAAATATTCCTTGTATCACACGAGATAAATTAAACAGATTATGTACTTATGACAAGAAACAATTATTCAGGCAATCATTTTTATTCGTACACTACTTTATTGCAATGCAGATTTCACTAAAGCCCTTGGCAAAAAAAAACAATCTAATCATCTGTTAGTGTTGGGGGGAGGAATGGGGTGGGGGTGTCAGGGATGAAATGTACCATTGCTAGCAGCTTGCAAGTAATGAGATGTCAATGTATTCAGCTTTGGCTGAAGAAATAAGCTTTCAATATTTAATTATACTAAAAATGCTTTCAATGACTTTTAATCTTTTAAGTTGGAAGCCTTCGATATCAAATTACCACTTAAATTCCATTACAAGAACAGTTTCTTTTGAATATTTGTACCCTTCTCTGCTCTCCTATAACTAAGCATTTACAGGCATCAAACACTGAGACAAGGCGGCACCTTGCTACTACATCAATATATCTAGTTTTCTTTTACACTTCAACCTTGGCTATGTCCTCAACTGATCTAGCCTCTTCATTTAAACTATGCTATAAATCCTGCTCTAATTTGCACCTGCATTATGAAACCCACTCACTCCCCAAGCAACAGCTTTATCCAATTATTGTGCTTCATTTATTAATCTTTTTGCAATTATTATTAGTCTAATTACAATTACTATCTTGTATAATTACAATAACAGTGCAGTCAATTGGAAACATCTAATTATCCATAAGACCATAAGACATAGGAGCAGAATTAGGCCATTTGGCCCATCAAGTCTGTTCTAACATTTTATCATGGTTGATCCATTCCCCCTTCAGCCCCAGTCTCCTGTCCCCATATCCTTTCATGCCCTGACTAATCAAGAATCTATCAACTTCTTCCTTAAATATATTCAATGTCTTAGCCTCCACAGCCAACTGTGGCTACAAATTCCACAGATTCAGCAATCTCTGGCTAAAGAAATTCCTCCTCATCTCTGTTCAATCTATATGGGAGATTTTGGAGGAGTCCTGTCTGTACTTAGTGGAAGATATGGTATGAAGTTTCATTTTTTATTTGAAAGACAACCAATCAGCATTAAAAACTCTGTAGGCTTACAATGAGAATTTCCCTCAGACTAACCAGCACCTTTTCTGAAGGAAAAATAATTTCATATTCAGTTAAATTTGAATTGAGCAAATTTCATTACAAAGCTGACTGCAGTAACATTTGAAAGGTCAACTTTCATAAAACCTTGAGCATCCTTGTTCTAGCATTCATAAGCTGCATATTTATCACCATGCATATTGATAGCCCCAAACAGTGTATGATGGCAAAACCATAAATCAATAAGGCATTAGGACTTCTAGTCAATAAAACAGTGTTCGAGCTTTTAGTCTCCCACAAATTTAGGCAAATTTAAGCAGCTGCTAATTGAATTAAAAACCATACTTGCCAATACAGCCCAACACATTTCAGGTGCCTCCACTGAAGTGATGCTCAATAGCATTTAATCCTTTTCTTTAAAAGATGAAATACTGTACATGTTTCTCTTTTATACCCTGATTGAGAAGTGACTTCAGAATCAAAACAACTAGAGTTATCCTATCCACATGACATTAGAGCAGGGATTCTCATCTTGGGGTCCACAGACTTCTTCCTTAATGGCATTGGTTCAGGCACCAGAGCATATCGATGGAACTGAACCCGGTGCTTGGGCGACAATTTAGGTGCTGTGCTGAATCAGAAAGGTCAGGTACAGGCTGAATGAAAGCGGTGAGGTCCAGGCCCCAGAGTGTATTGAGACTGAACCCAAAGTTTGGACGACGATTTAGGCTGCAGGCTAGATTGAAAAGGTCAGGGTGTCGGGGCCCCAAGGTGATTTAATAAATGAACTTTGATCCACAACATAAAAGGGTTGGGAACTCCTGCACTAGAGGAATCAGTGCACCTTGTCATTTGGCATACAGTTTAACACCAGACCACAAACTGATCTTCAAACAAAACATCTAGAGAATCTGTTTTCTCAAGAATTTTTAGACTACCTATGCACTGCAATTGCAACAATAATAGCTTAGAGACAGACAGATATTGAGACAGATATATATATGAGTAATGCCCCAAGATTTATAGAAGTTGATTTGAGCATTAAGTCATTCTATAATGAAATTTGTCAAATCCAAATTAGACTAAACCTGAAATTGTTTCTCCCAGAAAAGTTGGAGACAATTTCTATTGTCAAAGCAACATAGCACTGAAAACACTGATTACCTGCTTATGCTTTATGAATTAAATAAAAATACTGTTTTATGCCACCTCTTCCATTAATGATTGATAGCACACCTTAAAGCTCCACAGTTAAGAGTAAAATGCTACTTTCCAGTTGAATGAAGCATGATATTAATAGTAGATAAAACTCTAGCTTTAGTGTTGGGGAGGTAATCATAAGTTGCAGGACAAAAAAAAATTGCACCAGAAATTTCTTGGATAATGCTTTAAATGAAATCAATCTAACCATCTCCAACATGATAGCCAGCTACTTTCAAAAGGCAGCTAAAACACACACACTAAACAAATGAACACTACTTCAAGCCTAAATATATATTCAATTTCTATAATACAAAATATGAACCTTGCCTATGTCAGAGCTTAGTCTCCAATCATTTTGCTCTTCCTTGCAATTGGACCATTCTGTTAAATCTGTAGCTACAGCCAGCCGACATTAGAAGAACTCATGGACAACTACACTAAGTGGCCATTTTATTTGGTACACCTACTTGTTCAGGCAAATATCTAGGTACTTAGTCAATCATGTGGCAGCAATTCAATGCATAAAAGCATGCATACATGGTCAGAGGCTCAGTTGTTCAACCAAACATCAGAATGGTAAAGAAATGTGATTTAAATGACTTTGACGGTACTAGACGGAGAAGTTTGAGCATCTCAGAAACTGCTGATTTCCTGGAATTTTCACAACAGTCTGTAGAGTTTACAGACATAAGAAACAAAAATATCTAGTGAATAGCATCTCTGTGGGTGAAATGACTTGTTAAAGACAGAGGTCAAAGGAGAATGGTCAGACTGTTTGAAGCTGACCGATAGGCAACTCAAATAACCAGGACTTACAACAGTGGTGTGCAGAACAGCATCTCTGAATGCACATGTTGAAACGTGAAGTGGATGGGCTACAGCAGAAGACCACACTGGGTTCTGAATATACCTTCCACTCCTCAGAACCGGAGTTGATGAAAATTATCTTTGACTGAGGGACAAAAACAACACTAATCTAACTGCACACCAAAGCACATCATCTTATTGGGACCAAAACCTTAAAGATACATCTTAAACAATAATTAAAGCAGGAGTATTTACACAAACATAACCAGTAACTCATCTATTTGCCCAAGTCTAGAATTCCACACTCAGTATGTTCATTATAGATTTGATATCCACTACCTTCCCACCCCAAACCAATAGAGAGAGAGTATTTTTAAACTAGATGTGGAGGATGATTTGAAAACAAAACATGTTAAAAGCAGTTTAACCAACTATAGGGCACGAGAGGCAATTGATGCAGAAATGAGAACCACAAGATATATTCAAGATAGCTATCACTATCAAATTTTTGAAAAATAACTACCGGTACTATGGCATGCCAATGGTTTTTGGGACTGCCTGGTGAAGGAAACCATTGAAATAAGGCTAAAGAATAATAATTTCAAAGGCAAAGGTCTCACTCTAAGAAGTGGACTACAATTTTAAACAAGGTGAGACAGCATAAACCTGACTGGTTACTCCTCAACCAATTACGAGGAACAGACAACAGGAGTTAAGTATTTCACCAGGATAGTCCTAGGCATCATCCCTGATGAAGATGGCAGAGTCTGTCATTGAAACATCGGTTAAAATGAACACCTGGACCCAGCTGGAGGACCGAGACCAGCTTATACATCAAAAATAATTGTTAATCTAAAAATAAATTTGATGTTTATAGCTTTAAATTCAATTTAAACAACAATGTGCAGGGATAGTTGAGGGAGGGAAACATTGCATTGGTGTTTTCACATGGCACTGACGCAAGTCTATGAATTTCATCATGAATAGCAACTAAAATAGTTGTTTCTTCCTCGTGATTGGCATCAAAGTGCCTCATCCCTGCTTATCATCAGCACTTTCAATGGAAAGTGCAAATTAAATCCAAAGGGACTTTACAATTTTCACAAATACACTCAATATACAAACAGTATTTGATGCAGATTACGTTGGAAAATGAAGTGGAGCCTTATATTCCATCATTTAAGTGTGGTTTTAAAGTGACACTTAACTGTCACAAGTAACCCCAAAAAGGCAATCATGACTGACAAAGGCTCATCCATGCCTTTCAATTCAAACATTAAATAAAGAATGCAGCAGCTGAAAGATTTCAACTTAGGCAATTGACCAAAGTTACTTTAATTTTAATCAAACAGCTAAAAAAAAATCAAAACCAGGTTTATTATCACTGATATATTGTAAAATTTGTTGTCTTGCAGCAGTAGCACTGTGCAATACATGAAAAACACTACAAGCTACAATAAAAAATATGAAAATATAAATAACTAGTGCAAAAAGAGCCAAATGGCATGATGGTGCTCATGGACTGTTCAGAAATCTAACGGCAGATGGGAAGAAGATGCTCTTAAAACACCCAGTGTTCATCTTCAGACTCCTGTACATCTTCCCTGATGGTAGTAATGAGATGAGGGCATGGCATGGATGGTGAGGGTCTGCAATGATGGGTACAGGCTTCATAAGGCATCATCTTTTTAACAAGCCCTCGTTGGTGGGGAGGGTGGTGCCCATGATGGAGTTGGCTGGGTCTACAACCCTCTGCACTGGAGCCTCCATAACAAGCAGTGATGCAACCAATCAATGCTCTTCACAGCACATCTGCAGAAAACTGCTAGTCTTTGGAGACACATCAAATCTCCTCAAACTCCTGATAGAGCTTAGCCACATCAACATGTTGGGCCCAGAATGCATCCTCTCAGATGTTGGCCCCCAGGAGCTTGAAGCTGCTCACCCTTTCCTGTGTTGATCCCTTGATCTAATACACAAAGATGCATTAATATTAAACAAGGTTTACTAAGCACCAAGCTGCTTTTTTAAGGTCGACTCTGATACAGAGAAGGGTGTGAAGCTTGTCACAAAATACAACTTGCAGCTGTGCCCTTGCACTAAGAATGCACAATGAGGAAGGAACTGAAAACTGACAAGTAGAATGTGTTTCTTTTAAAAAAGTGAATTGTAATTTACATACTGTGGATCTATTAAAACCTGAAAAATTTGATAATCACAAAACTGCTTGGTCAATGCGATGCTTGATAGCTACAAATAGCAATTTTGTGTGTGAACAATTTTTGATCCCCTCTCATTCTAAAGCTTCAAGGAATTTTCCGTAATTCCATTTTGATTGAGATGTTTCGTTAACCTCAAATTCTCCACCCTCCAGCAGACAGCAAGTATCTTTTCTTCCCCAGGGTCGAAGTGTGTGGGTGGGTGGGTGGGTGCCTGGAATTTGCTGCTCGGGGTGGAGGTGCAGGTAGATACAAGAGGAGATTAATAGGCTTTTAGATATATAGGCTTTTAATAGGACTATGTAGAGAATGGAGTGATATGGACCGCATGCAGAAAGAAGGGATTGTGTGTCATTTGTTTGATTAGTTCCATGCAATATTGTGGGCCAAAAGGCCCGTTCTGGTATATTATTTCATGTTCCAAAATCTCAATTGAATAAGACTTTGCTGTTCTCCCAGTGCCACTGAGTTTAAAATTTGTCTCATACTTTTGACTCCTCTGCCAAAGGAAATAGATCTTTATTATTTAAACTCTTTCCAGGCCCTCGTGCTCTAAAGAAAACAATCCATGTTTCAGTCTTGCCTCAGAGCTACAGTTTTCTGGCTTTACATTTTTTACAATACAAACCAATGTTGACAGCACTCAGCAGGTCAGGCAGCATCTGTGGCTAAAGATACAGCATCAACATTCCAGGTCAAAAACCATGATCAGAAGACAATTGATTCTGATGCAAGATCTTCAATTGGTCCATAAATACCTCCTGACCTGCTGACTATTTCCAGCATTTTCTGATTTTCATTTCAGGTGCCCAGCATTTGCAGCTGTTCTGATTTTCAAGTTCCTCTAATGCAGTTCAGTGACATCATGCCTGCAGTGTTCAAACTGTGATTTAACATATCATCCCTTTCTTATATTAAATCGATTGGCCAAGAAACAAAAGCACTCCACCTTAATGCCTTGCTTGCTCTGCTACCTTTAAAGGACCCGTGGAGTTATATCATTCCACTACACCACTAACAGTTCAAAGTTCAAATTTCAAAGTAAAAGTACGTATGTCAATAGACACTAGGTGCAGGAGTGGGCCATTTGGCCCTTCTAGCCAGTACCACCATTCACTGCGTATGATCAGCCATGATCACAATCAGTACCCCGTTCCTGCCCTCTCCCCATATCCCTTGACCCCGCTATCTATAAGAGCTCTATCTAACTCTCTCCATCCTGAGATTAATTTTCTTGCAAGCATTCAGTCAAACAAAGAAATACACAGCAGCGTAGTGGCTAGCTCAACACAATTACAGCTCGGGGCATTCCAGAGTTCATTGTTCAATTCCAATCTGCAAGGAGGCTTTACATCCTCCCCATGAAAAGCACGAGTTTTTCCCAAGTGCTCCAGTTTACTGCCACAGTCTAAAGACGTACAAGGTAGGTTAACTGGTCATTGTTATTTGTCCCGTGATTAGGTTAGGGTTAATGTAGTGCTTAAGGCTCAAGGGACTGGATAGGCCTACTCTACACTATCACTAAAATAAAATAAAAAATCAATAAACAAAGAATCAATGAAAAACTGCGCACAAACAAATACTGACAATACCAATGTGGAAAAGAAACTGCAAATACACAAAAAACAAATCATAATAAATTACTAATACATCATACTGAGAACACAAGTTGTAAGTGTTTCCATAGGTTGTGGAATCAGTTCAAAGTTGAGGTGAGTGAAGTTCCCCACACTGGTTCAGGAGCATGATGGTTGTAGGATAATAACTGTTCCTGAATCTGGTGATGTGGGACCTAGGGCTCCTGTACCTCTTTCCCCAATGGCAGCAGCAAGAAGAGAGAATGGTGGGGGAACATTTGTCTGTTCTCTTTCGTCCTTGCAGCTTCTGAACTGCATTATTCCACGAGGAGATTAAAACTCCATTTGCCAAACTTCTCCCAAAATAACTAAACCATCAAAAACTAGGGAAATACCAAACAGTGAGCTTAACTAGCAAAAGGAAAAAAAAATGCCAGAAGCTAAAAAGTGCAATGGATCACTAAGAAAACAAATTGATGAGAAGAATCAAAATGATCAAATTTGAAAACAGATAGACAAATGCGCATTTGAGGTTGCAATTTGCAGAAAAGCAAATCAGCGATGGCATATTTGGACTTACAGAAGACCTTTGAAAAGATACCAAATAAGGATTAGGTTTCATGTTACAGGGTTAATACCCTGAGTTCAGGATTGGTTAACAGACAGTAGGAATAAACAAATTATTTTCGGACAAACTCCGATAATATTAAACTCCAAAGTCTGCATGCACATACATTTCTTCCTAGAACCAGCTGCCTCACTCCACTCTAACAGGCTGTATGTACACTGCAGTTACTCTTTGACTGCACTGATAGCACCACCCAGACTTATAACATCTACGACCTGGAACTACAGGTGCATGGAAAACACCAACACCTGCAATTTCTCCTCCACATCGGGCACCACCTCAGCTTGAAAATAAATCACTGGTTCCTTAATCACGGGATCTACAGTTTGGAAATCCTTTCCGAGGAGTACTGCAGTAAGACTTTCACGAGAAGAACCATGCAGTACAAGGTAGCAGCTCTATACATCAACGGCTTTTCAAAAAAAAAACCTAATTAAATGCCAGCCAGAAAAAGGATTTAAAAGGTTACTTTTGAATAGGCAAGAATAATGGTTCCAATTTTTTTTCTCATACCAGGTCTCTTGTATTCTTACAAATGAAACCTGGTACTTTCCAATGTTGCACAAGATTAGTGCCACAGTTGATTTGATTGAGCATCAACTTGAAAACAACCCGAAATTGACCCAAACATTTCATCAGGTTTTATTTGGCAATTCTTCTGTAAAGCAGCATGAAACCCTTCATTACCTTGAAGGCATTAAGTAGTCATATGATCTGTGCAATAAACCCTACAATGGACTTGAGTTGTTAAGGCTGTGCAGTGATTATAGCATTCCAGGCAATTTAACTTACAATTTCCAACTCCAGAAAATAACCATTCCTCATCTGTAGTCCTTCATGTTTAATGGTGTCTCATTAACTATACCTTATGGACAGCCTCCTGAACTCGAGCCTAGACCTGTTTTTATCATACCTGATTCCCCCAGTGCAAAAGCATCCAAAATGGAAAAATATTTTCAATAACTGCAATGCTCTGTCACAAATATGAGAAAATCTGCAGATGCTGGTAATCCAAATAACATACACAAAATGCTGGATGAACTCAAGATGACCAGGCAGCATTTATGGAAAAGAGTGGACAGTCAACATTTCACGCCAAGACCCTTCATTGGGACTTGAAAAAAGATGAGAATTCAGAGTAAGGAGGTGAGGGATTTTATTCATTTTATTTACCTGATACTGTCAGTTATGCTCAACGCTTGTGATCAACTGCTTAATTATACAATTCTTTACACAATATTGTTTGAAATGTGGCATGAGACCAGTCCCTTGCATATCTCTTCATTTTTAGGCCCGAGTGCACAGAACTGAAATCACCTCATCTCTCCATACACAAATACCAAGATCCAATTCAACCCTATCTTGACATGCCAACATCATATCCCACCCCCACATTCAAATCCATCAACTGGATCATCATAAGACCACAAGACATAGGAGCAGAATTAGGCCATTCAGCCTATTGAGTCCACTCCGCCATTTTTATCCTAGCTGATCCTAGCCTTTGAAGGTGAGTAGCATCCTCTGCGCTACCCACCTTTAAAGGTCTCTTTGTGATCAACTCCCACCCTAGTGTCATCGCACATGTTGATTAAAATATTAGAGCAAAGCTGATCTCCACAGTCAAGTGAACATGGCATCTTTTCATTTCTGAAATTATCAAGACCCAAGTCACAATACAAAACTGTCCCAATTTGAATGGTGTAGGCTCATGTACTCTGTACATTAAAAACATCTTCTAATATCTTGGCCAATATTTTAATTTTTTAGTGAAATATTTCTTATGGAGGTTCACAAAAAATGATTCCAGGATTGAAAGGCTTGTCAAATGAGGAATGTTTGATAGCTCCGGGCCTGTATTCACTGGAATACAGAAGAATTTGGCGGGGGGGAGGGTCTCACTGAAACCTATTGAATGTTGTTGAAAGGCCACGATAGAGTGGATGCCAAGAGGATGTTTCTGATGGTAGAGAAGTCCAAGACCATAGAACTGAGCCTCAGAATAAATGGATGTCCATTTACAGAAGAGATGAGGACAAACATCTTTAGCCAGAGTGGTGAATCTGTGGAATTCATTACCACAGGTGGCTATGGAGACAAAGCCATTGAGTATATTTAAAGCAGAGGTTGATTAATTTTTTGATTAGATGAGATATGAAAGGCAGGAGATCGGGGCTGAGAAGGGAAAAGGACCAGCCATGATGAAATGGCAGAGCAGACTCGATGGGCCAAATAGCCTAATTCTGCTCCTGTACCTTATGGTTTTTGTTTTGGGAAGCAATATGAAGCTTGGGATTTAAAAGCTGGCATTTGTGAATAAATGTCATCTTGATTTCAAACATACCATTTCCAGTATTTCCAACTGTTTTAAGAGATACTACACTAATTGCATCTTAAAAAATGTTGTTTTCCTCCTCATCCATAATTCTGGCCATCTTCAAAGTTACATCGACTGCAAGCTCTCCATTGCCCAGGACCTCAACTTCGGAATACTTCAGTATCAGAACTTTCCCAGCCCAGCTTGTAACATTGAAAGAAAAGAATCTGAGAAACTATGCGCATACAGTCATGATCCAAATTCACCTCAACTAACCACATGATAACTTCTTGTGTCCATGGTAGGCCCAAAGAAGTTTAACTTAAAGGTACTACAATTCACCCTAACTCGAAACCAAATTACTATTCCACTTCTTGTTTATAACATTAAAACTCTGATTAAGCATGAAGAAAAAGCCATTTATATTTTAGGGTATGGGTAAGAGACAGAGTGGAAGACTAAGAGTGAACAAGTGAGGATGGATTGCATGGTTACCAAGTGTACATGTGTTCAGAATTGCTCAATCTTTTACATAATTAAAAAGCATGACCTGAAAAATATGCTACATTTAGCAATTGCCATCTTTAAACACAGAACAGGAAGGTGCAGGCACAAACTAGTACCTACCAGCAGTAATAGAACCACAAAAATTCAAAGCATGTCTATATAAAGTAATTTTCTCAAACCTTAAATTAGGGGATGACAAAATACTACAAGAGCTAGAAACTTTTTCAAACCACAAAAGGAAGTGACTCTACCAAGATGCGTAATGTGAATCAGTTAAAACTGCAGCCCAATTCACCAGCCAACCATAAAACACCCGCTTCCATAAACCCCAGGATGATGATCAACTTCTCTGTACACCAAGTTATTTCACAACTGAATAGGAAAAGTTAAAACAATACATTTTTACCATATCAGAAACAAAGCCCTTTAGTAATCAAACCTGTTCCACCAAATAAGATAATGGCTGATCTTAAGTTCAGCCTTGTGTCCATACCTTGAATATCTATACAGTTGAGTGACAAAGCCATGCAGTGCTATTAAGATCCAAAATTGATTCCTACTCTTTTACATACAGAATTTACTAAATCATGACATCTAAATTACATTTTTACAGGCATGAGCAATGTTTCAGATTAAACATTTAAAATTAATAGAACAGTATTACACCTACACACTTAATGTCCTCAGTTTGACAACTAGTCTCAACATCCATGGGTTTCTTTTTGCAATATTGTATTATTAAAATAGGTCAGTTAAATTTGAAAAGAACAAGTGGTATATTCTGTTGTAAAACAACAGTACAACATATCAACAAGCCCTTCAGTCCACAATGCTGTGCTGAACTAATTCAACTAGCAATCAAACACCTAAACTAATCCATTCTGCCAACATCCATTTCCTCCATTCTTTGAACATTCATGTGCTTATCCAAGAGACTCTTAAACGTCAATTATATTTTCTCCACTACCACCCCATTGCATCACATTCCAAGGACCCACTACTCTAAAATACTTGCCCAGCACAGCTCCTTTGAACTTATCCCCTCTCACCTTAAATACATGCCCTCTAGTATTAGATATTTCAATTCTGGGAAAAGATACTATGCTGTCCATCAATGCCTCTCAACCTTATAAATTTCTGTCAGGTCTCCCCTCTGCCTCCACCATTTCAGGGAAAACAACTCAAGTTTCTCCAATCTTCCCAAAATATACATGCTCTATAAAACCAGGCAGCATCCTGGTAAATCAACATCCTTCCTATTCAAAGGGTTCAAAGTACATTTATTATCAAAATTAGTATATAACCCTGAGATTTGTCTTCTCCACCGCCAAAAAAACAAAGAAAACTATGGAAACCATTAAAAAAACATGACTCCCCCCCACATGCAAAAAACAAATTGTGCAAACGACAACAAAAAAGAACGAGCAAAAACAGAATATAAAGCACAAAGCTGAAAGAATCCATATTCAGTTCAGCTCAGTGTTCATTATCAGCAGGTTGCCGCGATCCACACGCCCAAAATAACAACAGAAAAAGAAATGACCAGGAATTGCAGTCTAATCCATAAACTACAGACCCAGAACTTCAGTGCCATCTTCCAACAGCATCGAGGAGAGAGAGGTCATCGAAAGCAGGGACCTTCCCTCAGGAGCAGCAAGAGGTAGAGGGGGACCGTCACTTGCAAACACCTTCCTCTAGCAGCAGCGAGCAAGAGGTGTGACCAGAACTCAATGCAAAGCTCCAGATGCACCCAACCACAGTTCTGTGAAAATTCTCATTTCTTGAATTGAATGTACTTCAGCTGAACATTTTCTACAATAAAGAAATAATTCAAATCTGAGGGAGAATTGTAGATAAAACAGACTTGACATTGGACTTAGTGAAACATACAAAACGTAAGTGAAGATTACAAAGATTTTAAAATCACTTTCAGAATCAGGTTTAATATCACTCACATATGCTGTGAAAATTATTTTTCTGCAGTACAGTGGAATACATAAAAATCAAATTATAAGAACAAAAAACGTAAGTAGTGCAAATAGAGAGCAAAAATAATGAGTAACATTCATGGGTTGGTTCATTGTCCATTCAGAAATCTGATGGCGGAGGGGAAGAAGTTGTTCCTAAAATTGAGTGTTTTCAATATGGAAGTGCTAATTTAGCTGAAAAAGCAAGCTAGAGTAAAACTCCATTAAACCAGCAAGCTCAGCTTTTTGGTGACGCCAGAAAAACAGATGTTATCCTATTAATACTCTACCACACTTTCAGAATCACTGTTACCCAGTAGTAATACATTTACCAGAGATCCTGGTGAGAGGAAGTGAATATGGGAACCGTAGTGCCAGTGAGCCAGATGCCAATTTATTGGAATCTCCGAAAAGACACAGTTGGTGCTCAGAATTTTGCTGCATTTCTTGGTTCTATCCAACTGGGGGGAAGAGGGTTATATCAGTAGTACTTGCAACCAGGAGCAGTTTTTAGCCATTGTTGTGATTAGGGTTACCTTCCAGATTTGGGTTCACTACTGTACACTTGATCATCTTCTGGTGGATCAGTTTTGTTTCCAAATATTGTGTGTAGCATCCGTTAGTCTCATGAGACCATGGATCTGCACCTGGAAAGTTTTGGAGTGTCCTCTCCAGGGCACAGGCCTGGGCAAAGTTGTATGGAAGACCGGCAGTTGCCCATGCAGTGAGTCTCCCCTCTCCACACCACTGATGTTGTCTAGGGGAAGGACAAGGGCTGATACAGCTTGGCACCAGTGTCGTCACAGGAGTTGCCAGAGCGAGGTTGAAGGCAACGTTGGACCGCCTTAGTGACTCCAGCTCCGGATTTGTCCTCGGGGTTTACTCCCAAAGCCTTTCCCATGAGTATTGTAGGTAATATTTTTCCAAATATTACCTACAATAAAAAGCTTAATTCTATGTGTATTTGGGTCTCAGTCTAGAACAAAACAGTTGTGCCTACTTGTATTGTATGCAACATTTAGTAGAAGCAAGGCATAGGTTGGAGAAGCTAACTTGGTCAATTAGTTCCCCACCACATAGGATACAGAACAGTACAACAGAGGAACAAGCCCTTAAACCCATAATATTGTGAACTAACTAAATTAATCAAATGTTCATAATCTCTTTTGCCAACACAATGTCCATATTCTTTCACTTCCAGGACATTCATGTACCTATCAAAGAGCCTCTATTATATTTGTCTCCACTACCACCCCACCCTTTGAACTACCCCTTCTCTCCTTAAGTGGAGAGGCAAATGATGCTGTCTGGCCTCTCAATCTTAAAAATGTCCTAAGCTCCCCTCAGCCACTCCAGAGAAAACAATCCTAGTTTGTCCAATCTCACTTTACAGCACGTGCCCCCTACGCCAAACTGCATCCCTGTAAACCTCTTCTGCACCTTTTACAAAGCCTCAACAGCTTTCTCTTAAGGGGATAACCAGAACTGAATGCAATATTCCAGATGCAGCACAATAAAGAGTTTTATCAAGCTGTAACATAACTTCCAATTCTTGGATTTAATTCCTCAATAAAGGCAAGCATGTCAAGATTGGGGGTTAGTGTAGTGGGTAGCGATGAAGACTATCAAAGCTGATAGTGGGATCTGGGCCAGCTAGAAAAATGAACTGAAAAATGGCAGATGGAATTTAATGCAGACAAGTATGAGGTGTTGCACTTGTGGAGGACCATGTAGGGTAGGGAGTTACAGAGTGAGCAGTAGGGCACTGAGGGGTGCAATAAAACAAAGGTATCTAGGAACACAGATCCATAATTTATTGAAAGTGGCATCAGAGGTAGTTAGGATCATAAAGAAAGCTTCTGGCACATTGAGCTTTACAAATCAAAGTATTAACTACAGGAGTTGAGATGTTATGTTGAAACTGTACGAGATATTGTGAGGCCTAATTTAGAGTATTGTGTGCAGTTTTTTTTTATTGGTTTTTTTTTAAATGCATTTTCTACAACACTACAGATAAGAAAAAACCCCAAACCAAAATAAAAAAATTAATACAGTGCAAAAATAAACATACAATATAATACAAAAAATATAATTGAGAAAGCACCCAAATTGAAGTCATGTAAAGTTAGTATCCTCCCCAAGCCCCACAACAACAAAAAACTCCAGACCAACCACAACACAATATAGAGAATATAAATCAGGACAATCAAACCCCCAAAACTGTAAATACACTTGAAAACAGAAAATAATGCCTACTACCGAAAAAAAACCTTAAGAGGAAGGTACTCAATAAAAGGTCCCCAGACCTTATGAAACTTTATTTCCGAATTAAGAATTGAATAATGAATTTTTTCAAGGTCTAAACAGGACATAATATCATTAAGCCATTGAGCATGCGTAGGCGGGGCAACATCTCTCCATCTGAGGAGGATTAAACATCTAGCCAGGAGAGAAACAAAAGATAATATTCGACACTTAGTCGAACTCAAACGTTTATCTGTCTCACCCAAAAAATCAAATAGAGCAATTAAAGGGTTAGGTTCTAAGTGGTGATTCAGAATACAGGATAAAGTTATAAAAACATCTTTCCAAAATTTCTCTAAGCTAGGACAGGACCAATACATATGATAAGAGAAGCCTCGCCCTTTTTGCATTTATCACAAAGAGGACTAATATTAGGGTAAAATCGAGATAATTTAGATTTAGACACATGGGCTCTATGAACAATCTTAAACTGTAAAAGGCAATGGCGAGCACAAAGAGAGGTTGAATTAACTGATTTGAGAATCAAGTCCCAAATCTCATCAGATAAAGAGATATTTAAATCATGCTCCCAAGCCATTCTAATTTTATCCACAGGGGCACGCCGTAAGAATGCTAATTTATCACGAATAAATGATATTAAACCTTTACCCAGTGGATTAATAGAAATAAATAAATCCATAACATTTTTCTCGGGCATTTCAGGGAAGTTAGGAATTAAAGGATTAATAAAGTGTCTAATTTGGAGATATCTAAAAAAATGGGCATTAGGCAGATTGAACTTAGCAGAGAGCTGTTGAAATGTGTGCAGTTTTGATCACATACCTACAGGAAAAGATGCAAGTTTTCTCTGTACTCTTTCAATCTTATTTACAAGGATGTTTCCGGGTCTGGAGGACCTGAGTTATAAGGAAAGATTGAATAGGTTAGGAGGTGTAGAAATTGCCAACGTGTGCTACTCAGAAGCTTACTTTTTGCACAGTAACAATAAAACTAATTCCCCTTTAAGACTGCAAGCCAACTTCAAGCATCGGAAGGATTTCTAGATTCCACGCCCTCACAAACAGCATGCAACCTCGAAACATTGCAATTAGCTTTGGCAGGTTCAAATTTAAAGGATGCCTGATCAACTTGAAAAAGTCAGACCTCCCACTGATGCCATCAGATTGGCACAGCAGTTGCCTTACAAGTTGCCCACCTGATGTACACTACATTTTGCTATCTCCTTTCATATCGTAACAGCCAGAACTACAGAATTTTAATCTCAAGGCATCTATTCAGCCCATTAATACACATCAGCTATGCAACAGGAACCAAGCTAGACATACTGAACAGAATCAGTCATCGAGAACATGATCTGACTGTGCAAATCTACACCTTCAGGAAGGCAGCACTGAGAATTCCACCTGCATCTTGTCGCAGCAGTACAAACCGATTGGTGTGTTGAAAGCATTTCAGCTAAAGACAAAACATTGAACCAGAAATTAACTGTATTCTTATAGCATTGTTCATGTGAGGCTTGGTACAATGTTCACAAAACAGAAATAATCCTCCAATGTGCTTGAAATAGAATAGCTCAAAGGATAACACAGGCAAATAGTTTGAATCACAGATCAGTGGATGCTCTTGCCCCACTCAGAAGATCAAGGGTTCCAGCTCTGAGTTAGAAATTGGAAAATATTGCCTGGATTGACTGAATTAATATATCTATGGCATTTAATAAGAAAACTGACATTTGGAACTATGGATGCTATTTATGATGAGCAATGCTCTAGTCTAAGGAGATCTTATAAAAGGTTGAGAGGAGGGGAAGGGGGAGTTAGGAAATAAATTTAAGAGTTTAGGGTCTTAAAGACTAAAGACCTGTCCACAATCACAGGAAATTTGGCATCATGTTCCCACAGCATGAAAATAGGCCTTTTGGCCCAATGAATCTGCACCGACCTTCAACCATTCATTTAAATTAATTTGGTTTTCTTCTCTACATTCCTAACTTGTCCCAGTCTCTACTGCTCACAGACACCGGGAGCAACATTTCAGTGATGAATTTGCTTATTTGCTTGTACATGTTTGGATAGGCAGGAACTTGGGAGGAAAATTAAGAACAGATCTTCTCAGAAATATACAGTAAAGTGGAGGCTGTTTCAAGAGCACTTGCATGAGGTTCTGGATAGGTTTGTCCACTGAGACAAGGAAAGGAAGGTAGTGCAAAGGAACCATGTGGAAAGATGTGAAACATTTAGTCAAGAGGAAGGAGAAAGAGTACTTAAAAGTTTAGGATGCAAAATGCAGGCAGGGCTTGAGAATTATAAGGTATCTAGTGAGGAGCTTAAGAAAGGACTTGAGAGAGCTAGAAAGGGATATGAGAAAGGTTTTGGTGAGCAGGATCAAGGAAAACCCTCAATGTATTCCATATACATGAAGAGCAGGAAGATGTCTAGATTAAGCTTAGGATCACTCAGTATTTAATTAATACTTTGCTTCAGTATTCACTACGGAAAAGGATCTTGGTGATTGTAGGGATGACTTACAGCAGACTGAAAAACTCAAAGAAAGAGGACGTGCTGGAGCTTTTGGAAATAATCAAGTTGGATAAGTCACTAGGACCAGACGAGATACACCTCAGGCTACTGTGGGAGGAGAGGGAGGAGATTGCTGAGCCTCTGGCAATGATCTTTGCATCAATGGGGACGGGAGAGGTTCGAGGATTGGAGGGTTGCAGATGTTGTTCCCTTATTCAAGGAAGGGAGTAGAAATAGGCCAGAAAACTATAGACCAGTGAGTTTTACTTCACTGGTTGGTAAGTTGATGGAAAAGATCCTGAGAAGCAGGATTTATGAATATTTAGTGAGGCATAATATGATTAGGAACAGTCCACGTGGCTTTGTCAAAGGCAGATTGTGGTTGAATTTTTTGAGGATGTGACTAAACACATTGATGAAGGTAGAGCCATAGATGTAGTGTACATGGGTTTCAGCAAGGCATTTGACAAGGTACCCCATGCAAGGCTTATTGAGAAAATAAGGAGGCATGAGAACCAAGAGGACATTGCTTTGTGGATCCAGAAGTGGCTTGCCCACAGAAGGCAAAGAGTGGTTGTAGACATGTCATATTCTACATGGAGGTTGGTGACCAGTAGAGTGCCTCAGGGAACTGTTCTGGGACCTTTCTTCTTCATAAGTTTTATAAATGACCTGGATGAGGAAGTGGAGGGATGGGTTAGTGAATTTGCCGATGACACAAAGGTTCGGGGTGTTGTGGATAGTGTGGAGGGCTGTCAGAGGTTACAGTTGGACATTGATAGGATGCAAAACTGGGCTCAGAAGTGGCAGATGGAGTTCAACCCAGATAAGTGTGAGGTGGTTCATTTTAGTAGGTCAAATATGGTGGCAGAATTATAGCATTAATGGTAAGACTCTTGGCAGTGTGGAGGAACAGAGGGATCTTGGGATCCGACTCCATAGGACACCCAAAGCTGTAACGCAGGTTGACTGTGTGGTTAAGCTGGCATACGGTGCATTGGATTTCATCAACCGTGGGATTGAGTTCAAGAGGTGAGAGGTAATGTTACAGCTGTATAGAACTGTGGACAGACCCCACGGAGTACTGTACTCAGTTCTGGTCACCTCACTACAAGAAGAATGTGTAAACCATAGAAAGGGTGCACACTTAGTGCAAAACCCATGTCGTCAAAGGGAATGTGCAAACTCCACAAAGACAGCAGAGGACTGTTTCAAGTTTCAAATTGGATTTTAAGTTGACAAAGACCTTACAACATCTTCATGACTGAGGTATCCAATTTTCTCAGGCTGCAACCTGAGCTGTGAGGCAAAAGATCTACTGCCTGTGTCACTACATTCAACTGTCAACACTGAGGAATTAGAGATACAAGAATCAAGGCAACTGAGGGATCCAAAACCAAAAAGGGCAAAGGTACAAGATATTTCTACACAATATAAAGTGGAAGTTACCAAACACTGCTGTAATGAGTAATGATCTCATACAAATTCACAAGTAATCAAAACTACTAAGCTTCCCATCTTTCAGCCAAGTTTCAAATTGGATTTTAAGTTGACAAAGACCTTACAACATTTTCATGACTGAGGTATCCAATTTTCTCAGGCTGCAACCTGAGTATATTTCCTTCACTCCACTGCAATCATGTCTGCACTTGAAAAATACACCCAGCATCTATAAAGCACCTCTGCAATACACGCATGCATGCTCACACACAAAAAAATGAGATGCATCAATGACCATCTCACTTGTGCCTCTGTAAATGTAAATGGTAAAATATGGCTTACACAGTGATGTATTAGTGTGTTTCAGACAAACCAAGCATGTGGTTAACTTGACAATGGCCAACAGCCTGCACAATATCCCATGGAGGAGCCTCTAAAACAGCTAGGTCTTCACACAGTATTTTGGATGGACTTCAGTTAAGCGAGCTACTTCCATATTTTTATGTGAAATGTAAGGCACAACTTACCATTTTACAAGATGATGTATTTGTGGGTTTCTGACAAACCAGTGTAACAAATTGCCCTTATGGCAACCAGGACATTACAGTTGGCACTCCTTATCCGCGGGGGACTAGTTCCGGGATCTCCCCCCGGATACCAAAAAAGGCGGATGCTCAAGTCCCTTGTATAAAATGGCATAGTATCTGCATATAACCTACGCCCATCCTCCCATATACTTTAAATCATCTCTAGATCACTTATAATACCTAATACAATGTAAATGTTATGTAAATAGTTGTTATACTATATTGTTTAGAGAATAACGACAGGAAAAAGATTATACATGAGATACGAGGTGAACAATGCTCAAACAACAAGTGCTGGAGAGAGAACTTCCAGGTTTCCTCCTCCTTTTCTCTCTCTCTGTCCCTCTCAATCACTCCTTGCCTGCTCTCCATCTCCCTCTGGTGCTCCCCTCCCCCTTTCTTTCTCCCTAGGTCTCCCGTCCCATGATCCTCTCCCTTCTCCAGCTGTGTATTCCTTTTGCCAATCACCTTTATTGAGGGAAAATCTCCTTGAAGGCTCCTCAAAAGAGTAGAGAATGCAGGTGGCAAAGCAGCATAGTGGTTGGCAATAATCCCATTACAGCGCCAGTGATCCAGGCTCAAATTCCACAACTGTCTGTAAGGAATTTGTACGTTCTCCCTTTGACCGCATGGGCTTCCTCACACATCCAAAGACATACAGGTTATGAGGTTAGTCGGTCACATGGGAGTACTTGGGCAGTGCAGGCTCGTTGGGCCAAAAGGGCCTGTCACATGTGTTAACTCTTAGTAAAATAAAATAGAAACGACATCGTCATATTCATTGGGGAATATTAAAAACCACCTAACATTTAACAGGAAAGAACAGGTATCCAGTTTAAATGGACGAGATATGAAAAAAATAGAGGTATGGTACATACACGAGGAAATCTGCAGATGCTGGAAATTCAAGCAACACACACAAAATGCTGGTGGAACGCAGCAGGCCAGGCAGCATCTATAGGAAGAAGCTCTGTTGACGTTTCGGGCCGAGAGCCTTTGTCAGGCCTAGTCCTGACGAAGGGTCTCGGTCCGAAATGTCTACAGTGCTTCTTCCTATAGATGCTGCCTGGCCTGCTGCATTCCACCAGCATTTTGTGTGTGTTCAGGTACAGTACAAGGTGATTTCAATTCCTCCAAGTGGGATTTCAATGCTCAGAATACATGGAATTTTCTAAGTGTCCATGAATGTTTTTGGTAATAAGTGGATAGACCAACAAGGGATGAAACATTACTCTAATTCCCTTTGGGGGAATATAACTATAGTCAGGTGAAGGGAATGTCACGAGGAGAGCATCTTTACAGAAAACCACAAATCGAAGTGGTTAAGGAAAGGATAAAGATGAAGAGGAATACAGATCTTAAAATTTGGGATAGCCAACTTCATTAAAATAAGAGAAAACCTGGCAAAGCTGAACTAGCAACATCTGCTTGCAGGCTGTTCTGCATCTTTGCAGTGGGAAGCATTTAAAAGGAGAAATAACTGGAGTTCAGGGCAAGGATGAAAGCCAAGATTAACAATTACAGGGAGCCCTAGATGTGAAGGGGTGAATAAAGGAAAATAAAGCACAGAAAAGGTAATAGAGAAGGACCAGTCAAGAATGCCAGTTTGGAGGATGCTTTAAAAGGAAATTAGGAAGGTAAAGAAGGATCACAATGAGGTCTCTAAATACAAGAATAAAAGAATAACCACGCAAAACTAACAACTGAGGCATTCTGCATGTGGAACTAGAAGGCAAAAGCAAGGTCCTAAACGAATATTTTATCATAAGCAGTTTGGAATTGGGAGAATTGAGTGAAAGGGAAGATGAAATTCTACAGCAAGTCTCCTTATGAAAACATGAGGTAGTTAACACTTTAGCGGGATTTTTATTTATTGCTACACAGTGTGGAATAAGCCTTCAAGCCATGCCACCTAGCGATCCCTCCATTTAACCCTAGCCTAATCATGGGACAAGTAATAATGACCAATTAACCTACCAACCAGTAGGTCTTCAGACTGTGCAAGGAAACCATAACACCAGGAGGAAACCCACACGGTCACGGGGAGAGCGTTCAACCTCCTTACAGACAGCAGCAGGAATTGAACCCTTTCGCCTATTCTGTAAAGTACTGTGCTACGCACTACGCTACCATGCTGCTTAAAAGGTGGATAAATCTTCATTCCTTGATGACATTTATTCCAGACTGCAATGGGAGGCAAGTTAAAAAGTGCTGGCTATCCTGATGAGGTTTTATATCTACACTGGCAAGGTGAAGTATCAGACGATGAGGACAGCTAAAGCAGTTGCCCTTTTCAAGGGTAGTAAGGAAAAGCATGGCAATTGTGCATCTGCAAGCCCAACACCAGTAGCATGCGGTTATTGGAAATTTAATAAAACAAATCTCACAATACATTAATAATAATAAAAAACTTATTCTGAAAATATCATGGAATATGGTAATACATTTCATTTTCCGTATTCCATTTTGCATAGTTATGTCAGTTTTCTTTTGCGATGCTGTCAAGCCATCAGGTCAGTCAATATATTTGTTCATCTATACAACTGCACGCACATCGTGACCAAATGTCTAACGCTCAGATATCAATCTGCTCCTGCTACGGTAAAACTAGCTATACAAAAGTCTGCAAACATTCAAATAAGCCAGGTCACTAGAGCTTGTATTAAAATTTGCGGCTGTCTGTCATAGTTGTTGCAATTTACTTGGCATCTGGATTGAAAACAAACCTTCTCCACATCAACTGATGTATCACTTTCAATTATTTGATACCATAGAAAGATTTATTGCTAAAAAGACTGTCTACTCAGAAACAAATTAGTTCTGCTATTTCACAAGATACTTTTAAGAAATTCTTGAGACCAAGTTTGCTATAATCAAAGTGAGGATATTCAATTACTTGAATCAATTTGAAAGTGCAATAGTATCAGTGTATCTTTTGTTTTCAGTTCATAGACTTAAAGAACAGGAGGGAGCTTTATTGATCCTTAGATTAGAGTTAAACCAGGGTTAACATATGGATTTCCACACAAATCATTATTCCTAATGAAGGATTCCTGCTGTTAAATTTGTTTATTATTGTCGCATGCACTGAGGTATACTGACAAACTTTGACAACAGTGAAAAACATGTTTTGCATGCCATCCATAAAGATTATTTCATCACATCAGTACATTGAGGTAATACAACGGGAAAGCAACAACAGATTGCTGAATGAAGTGTTACAGTTGCAAAGTGCAGTGCAGGCAAGTAATAAGTAAAAAGCCCATAGTGAGGTAGATTGAGGTCAAGAGTCCATTTTATTGCACAAAGGGACCATGCAATAATTTTACACTGCAGGATAAAAGCCAAGCAGCTTCAATCCAGCATCTTCTGCCAAATGGGAGGGGGAAACAAAGAGAATGTCTATGGTAGATGGCTTTTTTCCCAATATGTTGGATACTTTACTGATGCAGTGAGAAGAGTAGAGTCCATAAAGATGTGGCTGGTTTCCATGTGCTGAACTGCGTCCACAGTTCTTGCGGTCTCAGGCAAAGCAGTTACCATACCAAGCCATATTGCTTCTTGGAACACACACAAAATGCTGGTGGAACGCAGCAGGCCAGGCTGCATAGGAAGAAGTACAATTGACGTTTTGGTCATGATGAAGGGTCTCGGCCTGAAACGTCGACTGTACTTCTTCCAATAGATGCTGCCTGGCCTGCTGCGTTCCACCAGCATTTTGTGTGTATTGCTTGAATTCCAGCATCTGCAGATTTCCTCGTGTTTCCATATTGCTTCATGATAGCTTTTAATTATGCATCTATAAAAACAGTGAGGGTTAAAAGGAGACATGACCAAATTTCCTTAGCCTCATTTCCAACATATTTTTCCAACAACATGCTGCAAAAACTCCTAATTTCACTATGATTTAAATGAATTATGAATTTACATTCATATTCCAAACCAGCCACTCATTCCCACCCTCCAAGGTATTTTTTTTTTATATAAAAGATTTCGCCTGCTAGGTAATACATTGACTACACAATCCCATTTCCTTGTCAGTGCATATAACCCTTGCGTCATCTGCATTTATTAGATTTTATATACTCATGGGATTTAGTTGCAAAGCAGAGACATTGACAGATAGAAATTACATCAAAATATCCTGCAACCGGCATACAGCATTCATAATATTTGCCTTTGCAAGTTTTAACATCAATAAATGCCATCTGAGCAGGGAGCCATTCATCTCTTCAACGATGCCTCCAAACGGGCAAAATTTTGTATCTACTGCCAAACCTCAGCTGACAAAATCAGAAATGTTTCTCAATATTATTTCTCTATCTCTATAGCTAAAAAGCATGCAGATTTGTGATCTGCATTAAAGTCTCTCTGGAAACAAAGTGTAGCTTTAAAAACAAAAAGATGAAAATGGGAGGATTTCCATGTTAAACTACTTGCAATCCAGTTAATTATAGTCATTAGTTTTATTTTATGTGGCAGCATAATTGTTTTAAATGACTTGTGGTTTCTAAAAGGGTGATTGTTGGAGGTTGGACTTTTCATGTAATGCAACATATTGGCTTGGATTTAAACATATTCAGGCACTTATTTAGCATTGGTAAAATAGCACAGGAAGCGTTGCTGGGAAACCAATTACTGAAAGTCAGAATAAAGACCTATACAATAATCTTAAAATCCTGCAGAGAAACTGAAAAAAATATACACAATAGCCTAACATAAAACCATGATAACATTATCACTTTTAGTTTTACCTGATGACCCATGCAAGCAATGGAACAGAAACAGACTCTCCACCCATCTATCTCCTCACTCACATGGTCTCACCTGTCACCTTGCGCCCCTTGCCTCTCCCCACCTTCTTCCCCCCTTCCTTTCCAATCCTAATGAGGGGTCTTGGGCCAAAGCATTGCACGCTACCAAACCTGCTGAGTTCTTCCAGCACTTTGTTTCCCCAAAATTCCAGCATCTTCAGAATCTCACGTCAATAAAGCAAGAGTGCCCTGACCACTAGAGGTCAGTAATAGGAGCACAAGGACTGAAGCTGTGCCTTCTGGAAAAGTGACAGAACAGGTTTTTAGATCCATCAAGCAGGGACACTTTATAGTTAATCACTACTCATACGTTTAAGACTAGTGCAAAGTTGAAGTTACTGCAAAGGTAGAATGTGTTCAGAAGGAAAAAAGAAAGAAGAATGAAAAACACCCGGACACACCTTCTGCTCATTGTTACCATTAGGAAGGAGGGAAAGAAGCCCAAAGGCACACACTCAGCAATTCAGGAACAGCTTCTTCCCCTCTGCCATCTGATTTCTAAATGAACACTGAACCCATGAACACCACCTCTACTTTATTTCTGTTTTTGCATTACTTAAGCTATTTAATATACATATATACTTACTGCAATTTAGTTTTTGCTGCCACAAAGTTGATAAATTGCACAAAATATGCCAGAGATATTAAACCCGATCCTGATTCTTTAAGGTTAATCCACAGGTTTCACCTTCAACAATCTTGACAAAGTCTGTACCACCATTCTAATTAAAGGTGCTTGACAAAGGAAAGGCTAATGCAAAGTTATTCATTCCTGTTGAGATCATTTTTAAATCCCAGATAGCATCAAGACCATAAGACATAAGAATTGGGCAAACTTTGCATCATGGCTGATTTACTATTCCTCTTAACCTATTCACCTCCCTTCTCCCTGCTAATTAGGAACTTTCAACCCTCTGCATTAAATATACCCAATGATTTGACCTTCACAGCTGTCTGCGGCAACAAATTCCACAGATTCACCACTCTGGCTAAAGAAACTCCTCATCCCTGTTCTAAAGGGATGTCCTTGTATTCTGAGGCTGTGCCCTCTGGTCCTAGACTCTGCCACTATAAACTTCCCCAAGTCCACTCTGGGGCTTTCAATATCTGAAAGGTTTTAATGAGATCTCCCCATCCCCATTCTTCTAAAGTACAACGAATACAGGCCCTGAGACATCAATACTCCTCATACGTTGACCCTTCCATTCCCAGGGTAACTTATGAACCTCCTCTGGATGCTCCCCAATGCCAGCATATCAATTCTTAGGTAAGGGGTTCAAAACTGCTCATGATATATGGTGTGGTCTGACTCGTGCCTTATAAAGCTTCAGTTTTATATACTTGCTTTTATATTCTAGTCCTCTCGAAATGAATGCTAACATTTCAAGATGAAAATCTGCACAGATTAGTAACGCTGTAGTTAAAACTAGTGCAAGTGCAGCAAAGGAGGGCACGCAAGACCACAAGATGGAATTAAGTTTCAATGAATCGCTATTAAGCAAAAGCTAATGGCAAAATCAGTGCCAGTACATGCTGTGTCAAGAACTGTAAAAAGTTAAAAAGAATGAAAAATAGTGGTTAAACTCTATTTACTAAGCTATCCAAGCAGGAATTGGGAAGTTTGCAGTAAGCAGTTTTACTTTTTACTTACAAGCAAGGAAAGCCATTTTGAAAATATATGTTCCTTCCAAGTCAAATAGAGGGTCATTTCAGTTTAAACATACTGCATGTAATAAACATTAAACATTGCAAAATGGCCTTGGGAACATTCCATTTGTAGCGGACAACATTCCAAACATTCACTGATACCACAAGCTGAATTAGATCACAAATTGTCAAAAGCTACCAAGTACGATTTCTTAATGTTAACTACATTTTTAATTTCCATCTTCTTGAACAAACTGATTTGATAATGAGCGCACATAAAATATTAATCAAAGTAATAAAAATACAAAATTTAGGGATACATGAATTGGAAAGACATTGAGTAAAATGGATTTATTTTTTTTAAATTCTCAAACAATAATAAACACTTAAAGCTGTCCAGTCAAAGTGAATATCCAACTACAAAACTCACGCACAAGAATCCTAGTTACACTAAGCTTGCCGAAGTGTCCCTACAGCTCACCAAGAACACGACCCGAGCACAAGATGAGAAAAAGCTCAATCTTGAAACATAGTACAGTTCCACAGACCCTTCAGCCCACAATGTTACACTGAATTCACTAGAAAAAAAGATCAATTTTGACAGAAGGAAAACTGGCTATGGCAGACTTTGCGAGGCAGCAAATCATCTTATGATGTCCAATTACAATCCATGCTCCACCCTTTTGAATACGTAGTTCAGGATTCAATTTAACCAAATCATTTTCATTTTTCCATTACCAAATACCTGACGTTGGAAGCTTTTAGGGTGGAGGCAGACAACCTTCTAAAGGATTGAGACACTAGAAGCCATGGGGAATTGGCACAAAAGAGTTCAAGCCTGGGGCAGATCAGGCATGATTTTCTTGAATGTTGGGGGGGTGGGGAGAAGGATGGAGGACGGCTACAGTGGAAAAGTTATTTTGTAATGTTCTGTCCCCTCGTTGTCATGACAGCAGTCCACTGCAATACATAATAAAAACTAAATTACAATAAGTATACATACATTAAAAAAGTTAAATTAAATTAGTACATAAAGAGAAAAGTGAGATAGTGCTCTTGGGTTCAATGTCCATTCAGAGATCTGATGGCAGAGGGGAAAAAGCTATTCCTGAATCATTGAGTGTGCCTTCAAGCTTAGAAGCAAAGTTGGGTGGGGGTTCATGCTGTGGGCAATTAACAGAGTTTCACATTAATTTTGAAAGCATGTTGAAAAAAAGCCACAAGTATTTTAATACAAGTGTCCAATGCCGAGAAGGATTTAAACCCTATGAAACAGCCAAATATGCTGAATTGGTTAACAATATTGCAGTATAATTGACATATTTCATAAAGTATACTGATAATTGGGTTCTTGGGTTTCTTGCTTTGTGGCTGCCTAAAACAAACAAATCTCAAGGTATATAATTTATATATTCTTTGATGATAAATGTTCTTTGATTAAATCATAAATACACAGATATCAAAATATTTTTACTGATACTTCCCTAAATTCAAGAACTGGAAGAAGGGCGAAGAGATGAACACCAAGCATCTATAAATATAATCAAAATGCTACAAGGAAATAATTTTTAATGCAACTCCTGTAGGAGGCATTCCACTTGAATAACCCAACTATTAAACTGCTCTTGTAACCCATCAGCTCACTAGCTTAACCCTCAACATGAGCAAAGGAACTCAGGATCAGTATACACATTTGCTTAAAAAAAGGTCTATTCATCTGCCAGATAAAGCCAAATGGAAATAGAATTGTATCCACTCACCAAGAAAAATGATTGGCCCCACAAATATAATTTGCATTAAGAAACAGCAGAAGAGTTAAAATGTTGGTTAAACCCCAGTTCTGATAACTGACATCTTGTACCCAAAAAGTGAAGCAAGCTGGTACAGATTTTGATAACATAAAGATAAGCATTAGATCTAAACTTACATGGAAATTACATGATGTCTAATGAGTCTATTCAATCATTTACGGTCAAGGTTCCTTGCATCCATATTTAACACATCCATTTCCTCGTAGGCGAAACAATACCACTAACAGCAGGTTCCATTCTCATTGTTCAGGGAACTTTAAGTTCCTTTATAGTTGATACCATTAGACTCAAACAGTTATCTCCCCCAAGCAGTAAGGCTGATCAACACCTTTATCCACCAACCCACCACTGCACATCCCCCACCACCACTACTTTATCATTTCCTGTCAGTCACCTTATGTACGTACACTCCTGTGCCTAGCATCACTTTATGTACTGTACATGCAGATAATCTGTGCATACAAGCTATATTTGTGTTTTTACAACACATACAAAATGCTGGTGGAACACAGCAGACCAGGCAGCATCTATAAGGAAAAGCACTGTCGAAGTTTCAGGTCTCGGCCCGAAATGTCAACAGTGCTTCTCCTTATAGATGCTGCCTGGCCTGCTGTGTTCCACCAGCATTTTGTGTGTGTTTTTTGAATTTCCAGCATCTGCAGATTTCCTCGTGTTTGCTCTTTGTGTTTTTACTCTGTTTTTTATCTTGTGTATTTCTGTGCTGCATCAGATCTGGCATAAAATTATTTCATTCTTCCTTTATACCCGAGTACTAGAAATATCATTAAGCAATCTTGATTTACTGGTAATTTGCTTTCATTGACCGCTTATGTTTTGCTCTTCCATGCAAGCAGAAATGTATTCATTTCAAATCTCATGAATAAACTTTCTCTAAAACTCATTCTTTAAATTGGACCCAGCCTATTCATTCCATGCTGACAAAGACAGCTTCTCAGTCTTACCAGAATTGCAAATCATTGTATTATGTCAAGCTTATACACTAGTTGGACTAAAATGGCCAGAGTAACACAGTACTCCAGATCGAACCAAGATCAGATTCCAGGTTGGTGCATCTCTGCTTTCAAGTTCACACTTCACAAAAATACAACAGTTTCGTTTTGGTCAATATTAATTTCTCCAACTTGCAGTAATTTCTCTTCCTCTGCTTCTCGCCTTTCTCATTCCCCATTCTGGCTCTCCTCTCATCACTTCTCCTCATCTGCCCATCACCTTCTTCTAGGGCAGGGGTTCCCAACCTGGGGTGCGAGATGGAATTTCAGGGGGTGCGACAAAGAGTGGCTTGTGTGCTTGAGTGATAAGTCACGAGTCATCACTCAGCCAGCTGCCAGTGTACCTTGAGAAGTGGTAGTAATGTTTGTCCCAAGCACACTCCAATCTCCCGCTGCCCGAGTCGGGAGATATAAACTCACTGCAGTCTCCCACTGCCCGAATCAGCGTTGAGGATTCTCATCAGTGTTACCTGGGAAGTTACATCTCAGAGTCGAGGAGTCTCATCAATTTACTGTTTACAATTTTTTCTGAATAAATTAGAATCTAATTGCTCAATTTATATTTGCATTTTATGCACTGAGTTAAAAGCTTATTTTTTTTTAAGTTCAATTTGTTCACTTGCAGTATTGTACGTGCTTCAATAACTAGAAATTGGACTTCATCTTCAAATGTGATATTACTTTTGTAGGGGGTGCAAACATTAATCAAACATTTCCTAGGGGTGTGGGGCATAGAAAAGGTTGGGAACCACTGTTCTAGGTCAATCTCTCCTTTTCGACCCATCACCTCCCAGCTGCTCATTTCATCACCCACCCACCTTTCCCCTCACTTGGCTTCACCCATCACCTGCCAATTTGTACACACTCCCCTCCCCTCACCTTATTCTAGCTTCTTCCCCCTTTGGCCTGAAATATCAATTCTTTATTCCCCTTCATAGATGCTGTCCAACCTGCTGAGTTCCTTCAGCATTTTGTGTGTTACTCTGGATTCCCAGCATGTGCAGAATCTTGTGTGTTGAACATTTGGCTTTCTTTGTTAATGGTCTAATTAATCAACTTAGTGCTGTCCCATTTGTTCTCTTAACTTCTAGACAATGCAACTTTTCTGCAAAGTCCTTTACCTTTGTTGAAGTTTATGCCTATTACACATCTTTGCTGTGTTTATATACTAATATTGACAATCCCCTCCCATTGCTCAGTCCCACCCAAATTTGGTGCATGCACAAATTTAGAAAATGTTTTTGATTCCAAAATGCAAATTGATTATATAAATTGTGAACCAGGATAGTTCCAGCATTGATCGCTTGAACCTTTTCATTACTATGAACAGCTGCAAGTTCTCCATTCTGCAGTGCAAAACTGCAATTTGGCAGACTGATTCTCATTTTGAACCAAAGGGAAGTTGCTCAGAGAAAAGTAGTTCTTGTAATAGGAGTATTTAAATCTGCTTCACAAAATCTATGTACTATTTCCAAACTGAAGCAAAAACAAAATGCTAAATAAAACCAAGTTCATAGCTATTTGATAACATAAACCAAAGTTAAATTTTTTTGCATTATTAAAGTGCCACTACTCAAGCTATATGCACCAGTACAGAATGTCATAAGAGCAAATACTCTTCCTGTAAAACCTAGTATTTTTGGATAACTTTTGCCCTTTAGAGGAAATGAAGTTTTAAAAATATCATTGTGAAATGAAAACAAACCTATTAGCCAGAAATACAAGAGTTTGCCCCAGACTACACTCTTTAGATAAAATGGATGAATGCCTTTAAACAGAAATGTTCATCAGCTAAGCACATTCAGATTCGAATAAAATTTCCAATCATTCTCCTTATTTAATTCAGAATGACTTTCGTCTGATTTAACAACTAGTTTACTTTGAACAAATCAGTTCATTAAATAACTGAACATATGGTAACTGGTTTATTTGAAGGAACTTATTTCCACCCCACCCCAAAAAAAAATTTAAATCAATGTTTATCAAGATAAACCGCGGAGAGCATTCTAACTTGTTGCATCAGTAATACAAGAAAGTCTGTCTGCAGATGCTGGAAATCAAAACCAACACACACAGCATGCTGGAGGATCTCAGCAAATCAGGCAGCACCTATGGAATGAGTAAACAGTCGACGTTTCAGGCCAAGTCACTTCATCAGGACTGGAAAGGGAGGGGGAAGACTTCAGAATAAAAAGATAAGGGGGGGTGGGGAAGGAGGATATCTAGAAAGTGATGGGTGAAGCCAGGTGGGTGGGAAAGGTAAGGGCTGGAGAAGGAATCTTATAGGAGAGGAGAGTGGACTATTGGAGAAAGGGAAGTGGGGGTGGGAGGTGACCCAGATGGAGGTGTTAGGTTGGTTTGAAAAGGTAAGAGACCAAAATGGGGAATAGAAGAGGGGAGGGAGTGAGTTTTTTTTAAACTGGAAGGAGAAATCAACATTCATGCCATCAGGTTGGAGGCTACCTGGACAGAATATAAAGTGTTGCCTCTCCTCCAAGAGTGGCCTCATTTTAGCACAAGAGGCAGCCATGGACTGACACATCAGAACGGGAATGGAAATTACAATGTTTGGCCACTGGGAAGTGCGGCTTTTTGCGAATGGAGCGGAGGTGCTCAAAGCAGTTTCCTGCCATAATTATGATGGGTCTCACCAATGTAGAGGAAGCAGTGGAAGCATCAGGCACAATACATGACCCCAGGAGATTTGCAGGTGAAGTGTTGCCTCACCTGGAAAGACTCTTTGGAGCCTTGAATGGAGGCAAGGGAGGTGGCGAATGGTAGGTGTAGAGACCAACAGACAAGGAAATCACAGAAGGAGTGATTCCTACAGAAAGTGGGGGGGGGGGGGTAAAAGATATGTTTGGTGTTGTATCACTGTCTGGTATGAAGATGTCAATGCAAAGGATCAGAAAAAGGCTGCAGAGGATCGCAGAACTCAGCCAGCCCCATCACTGGTACTACCCTCCCCAGCAGAGGACGCTCACAAGGCAGTGCCTCAAAAAGACATCATCCATCATGAAGGACATCCACCAGCTAGGTCATGCCCTCTTCTCCTTACTACCATCAGGGAGGAAGTACAAGAGTCTCAAGAGACACAATCTTTTAGGAACAGCTTCTTCCCCTCCACCAGATTTCTGAACAGACAATGAACCCATGACACTATCTCACTATTTTTACACTACTCATATACATTATTGCAATTTTTAGTATATTTTATGCACTGCACTGCTGCCCCAAAAACTTCACATCAGTGATAATAAATCTAATTCTGATTTATTTGCAAATGGTTTCTTAAAAGACGTCCTTCCCATTAATATCATCAGCTAACCCAGCAGCTATGTTTGTTCAACAAGAACAGTGATACGAAAGGCTGAGAAACTGGTTTTCTCTCATCCAAATCACGTCATCTCTGATAAATATAAAGATGACAAGTATCACCAGGTTGTTTTTAACAAACACAGTATAAACAGCAACAATGGATGGAAGCTTGAAGCTGGACAAACAGAATTACATGAATAGTAGTTCCAATGTACACGGAACCATTAGTGCTGTTTTACCACTTTTCCATGAACTATGATGACCAATAGGCCAAAAAAGGATGACATGGGAGAAGTAACCACATTCTCAAAGCAGAAACAGTGAATAAAACCAGTTGTATGCAGAAACTAAACTGGAACGGCACAGATGATAGTGAAGGTCTAGAGGAGGCTTCTGAGAAGAATGAGGGGGAAAAAACAACACAGGAGTTGAAACCAAAAATTACAGTAAACTCATGTTCAGACAACGAGCCAAAACATGAATACAGCTGACTTCAGCAATCTAAATTTAAACTATCATTCAGCTCTCTCATGTTCTAGTGAGTGTTCGGCAAGTGCCGAACAACATAAAACTTGTTTAAATAGAGTACCGAACCAAAGATCAGTCTCAAAGGACAGGGATAGCCATTTAGAAATAAAATGAGGAAAAGGTAAGTGTACTTCTGGAATTCTGAGCACACTACAGCAGCTCAGAGCACATTTGAGACACTACTCACTAGATTTTGCAATATCAAGAAAAAGAGATACGAGTTCCTTATGGTTGTCACAGCCAGGGGAGGTACCGAGGTCAAGCTCCCTCTACCAAGTAAATACTCCTAGTAGTGCATCTCGAATAGCCTCTGACAACCAGCTCCTGACCTTCATGTGTGGCTTAGCTACTACGCCTGGCAGAACTGTTTCTACTGAGAGAAAGGGCAACGGCACATTACAGGCACCTTAAAACTAGTCACTTTGGCCAGTTTTGGTTGGCAGCTCATCTAAAAGAAAAACTTTGATCTCAAACCTCCACTGCCTTGCAGCTATACCCACTCATGGGGGAAGGCTTCGGGAGTAAATCCGGAGGAAAATTCCAGAGCTGGAGTCCCTACGGCAGGCCCACGTTGAGTTTAATGCTGACCGGCAAATCCTGCAACACCGCTGGTGCCAAAGTGCATCCAGTCTCTGCTGTTCCTATGGATTCATCAGCTGCGTGGGGGGGCGGGGAGGGGCTGCTGCATGGGCTACAGCTTGTTCTCCATATCACTCCACCCTGGCTTGCATATCATGTAGACAGCTAGGATACAATATACACGGTCAACCCTTACCAATGGAAAGCCTCAAGCGATATGGGATTACTGCAGGAAAGGAGCACTGAGCAGTTTGATTTTAAGGAACTATAGACCTGAGAAAAGGGACAAACCCCAGCGGGGTAACCATTTGTCCCCTAAACAAGTGTCCATTCCTCTCTGTAGATGCTGCCCGATCTGCCGAGGTCCTCCAGCATTTTATGCTCTGCTTTGTTTCTTACGTTTGCACATTCATCGTATGCTGGCATGCTGTGCACCTGGATTAAGCATCTTAATGCACTTTTTAAACTCTTAAATTTGTGGCTTCATTGTTGGAAAAGCCAGCCTTTCAAATTGCAACTTTAATATCCTACCATTTGACGATTGGCATAAGGCTACACTCCCTTTTCACTCACTGAGGCACAGTTCACACTGTCCATTTAAACTTCAGGTTAAAAATTATAATACTGGGCAGCAGTTGAAAAAGTCCTCAGTTTCAAATTGGGGTAATAATGGAAAGGACATTCAAATCAGTAAAGTCTGCTAGTCTGAGACTACAGAAGAGGAGCATGCTTGATATGAGAGTTTGCTATGCATTAGCAAAGAAACAAGCCAGTCAGCCCACAAATCCAAAATAGGATTATGCTCTACATTCTGTGCTTCCCACCCTTCATATAACCTCATCAAATATATTCTACTTCCTTGTGTGCTTAACCGCCTTACCCTGCATCTAGGCTTGCTACAATAACAGAGACTTCCACATTCTTACCATCAACCTTACATGAATGTTATTGAGGATTTCTTCTTGCTTGTGGCTCCACTTCTGGGCTCCTCTACATCCATATAATTAAACCCTAACCAATTTTGTTTATAACACTACATATGCTTTGTAATGGTGTATGGGGTGTCCAGGGAGGGGTAGCACCTCTGGTGAAGGGGCTTGTCTTGTGCATTCTGGGGCTGATCATTCACCTTAGGTCCCCAATGGACATTCTGCACTCACCTATGGCTCCAAGTAGCTGTTTGCGTTTGACAGCAGCCGCACCCCAGTACACTGTTTCAACAAGCAGGCTAAAGTAAGTGAGGGTAGCCAGCGGGTCTCGTATCCTGGTGAGATAGGAACATGTCTGTCCTAGCATGCAAAGCCAGCTCTGGTGGACTGGGCAGATGAGGTCAACAGAGAGATCCAATGGCTAGGAAGGCAGTTCTGCACCACTCCATGGGGAGCAAAGGGCATGACAAGGCACAGAAGATGTCATGGTCGTGCACTACAACCAAGACCTCAGTTTGAGATGCTTGCTCGTACCACTGGAACCAGACTTCTGAGGTTGAGAGTGGAACTGCCCCAGTGCAACAGCTTTACCACCTTAAAACCTCTCCCACACAGGTCTCCTATCATTATCAAGACATGACAGACTACTACCTCAGTGCATTTGTATATGGAATTATCTCCCTAGATTCCATGCTACAAAATGCTTTTCACTGCATCTCAGTACATGTTGCAATGAACTAATTACCAAAATACTCTCAGATAATTCCCTTCATTGCATTCTCTGCTACCCTTGAGATTTATTTTCCCAAGTGAAACTCTAGCTTGCTGAGAATAGGTTGAGTGAGCTGGGGTTTTCTCTTTGGAGTGAAGGATGAGAAGCAACTTGATAGGAGGACAGCCACTTTTCCCCAGGACTGAAATGGCTAACATGAGGGGATGTAACTTTAATATGTTTAAAGTGTGAAGATGTCAGAGGTAGGTTTTGTGTTTTACACAGAGTAGTGGTGGGTGGTTGGAACATGCTGCCTGCGGAACATTTAAGAGACCTATACAGGCACGTAGATAAACAAAACAGAGGACTATGCAGGAGGGAAGGTCCAGAATAACCCATTCTAAGATCAAAGGATGGGCATAACATTGCAGACCAAGTGGCCTGTACCATGGTGTATTGTTCTATGTTCTTGAAAATCTTGGCTTATATCCTCTGATCTAATTATACTGAGATCACTCCTCCCCACACCCCACTGTCATACTTCCCCTAGAGCTTCCACATCAATTTTGAACAGATTAGCTTTACTTATCAAAGTACATTGAAACATCGAAATAAGGGGTAGCATGCTCATTAAGTGCTAGCGTAACACTACTACTGCACCAGCAACCCAGCTTCATTTCCACTGGTGTCTACGAGGAGCTTGTACATTCTCCCAATGATCACTGGGTTTCCTCTCAGTGATACAATAACCTCCCACATTCCACAGTAGTAAAGGTTAAGGTTAGTGAGTTTTGGCATGCCGCATCGGCACAGAAGCATGGTGACACTTGTGAACAACCCCCAGTATCATCCACGGATTGCTTCGATCATTGCCACAGAATGACACATTTTATTATGTTTTGATGTACATGTGACAAAGCTGATCTTTTGTAATGCAGGCTGTTAAAAATTAATTTGCCAGCTGGTACAAAATAATGAATTTCAAAACAGTAAATTTTGATTCAAATGAGTGCACTTTCTTAGGAAGTTAATGGTCAGTCACTCAACTAATGAAAGTGTGGGATGTGTTAATGATAACATGAAGATAAACATAAGTCAAGGGACACATTTAAAAGTGGAAATGTTAGCTTTTAAACTGATAATCATACACACAATGCCTGCACAGCACAATTCAATTAGATTGGTGGCTTTCAACTTTTTTTATATAATACTCTTAACAGAATGAAAATGAAATAAGTATTTCATTATCACTGGATAAATGTTTTAATGGTAAGCACAACCTTGAGGCAAATTCATTTTGTTCTATATTTATCTTTAAGAACATTACAGATTGAAATGTTCCATTCACCACTACCAGGCAACTTACTGCTTTGACAACAATGTATCAGTTCAGTATGCACTTCACCAATATTACTGGGGGAGGAACAGTGTCTAGATCTGTTTACGAAGAAAAAACGAACTTGTAGAGTTTCATTCTGGAAACTGTTCCGCAAGGTAAATGTGACCACAAGTTGCAGTACACTCAAACCAGGTGCACTTCTATAATTTCACTACACACTTGATTAGAGCAGGGGTTAATCTAATTATACTGTATGTAATACATGAACATATTGCATTCTGCAATAAAAAAAGTTATACACAAATTTAAAGCTTAGTTACCTTAATTCTTAGTGCTGGTTTGCTTCTATGAAAGAGTGCTGGTGGTAGTGGTAAGATAGCGCCTACTCTACCACAAGGTGTTGTTAAGGATGGTGTCAGTCCATAAATTGATTGATTTTTTATTGATTGAGGTACAACTCAGGCTACGTCCACACTAGACCGGATGAATCCGTAACCGAAGCTTTTTCTCTTCATTTTGACCCTCCTTCCACACTGAAATGGCATTTTCCTCCCCCGAAAATGGAGCTTTTCTAAAACACCCTCCAGAGTGTATAAATTTGAAAACGCTGGATTGGGTTGAGCAGTGTGGACGGGGTAACCAGAGAAATCTAAAAATGCTGTCATGGCGTGCCGGAACAGATGGTGACAGCAGCGCGCCATTTCATTGTTTTCTTGAATGCAACCTAACAATTTCAGAACAGACGGCAACGAGACTGAAGCCAGAAGAGTTAGAAATGTACTCACCAAGCACCTTGACCCATAACTTACTGAATAAATAAGTATACTCACTTTGCCTTGTTTTCTGTCCTTAGTTGTTTAAAGGTTGTTCATGTATGTTTAACATGAAAGGTTGTTCATGTATGTTTAAATACATATTTATGCAAGTACTTCTCTGACAATAGATGTGTAACAACCTAATGTAACATTGTATGGAAATACAAGATAATACTGTTGCATTAATAAAGCAGCTTGTTAAATGTATAAAACATGTCTGCATCAGAGTTAGTCAGTTTTTCAAAGTTCGTCGTCCGCCGGGTCATACTGTCCACGAACTGTGGCCTCCATACGCTCCAGTATGTTTTTTTCAGTTTTAAGTCCTCCTGCGCGAGAGCCAACAGCTGTCCATCGTCTGGCAATTAAGTTTTTCTAGTCTGTAACTGGACAAACGCACACCAAGTCTTTCATGGCGAGATTCGACACTAAATATGTCGCTTGTTTTCGGTAGATGTGTCCTGCGCATGCGCAGTAGGAGATTCGCCGAAATACCCATTTTAATGTGGACAGAGGCATTTTCAAAAATGCTTAGTGTGGACGCCTATCATTTTTACACGAAACCGGCATTTTCAAAATTATCCGGTCTACTGTGGACGTAGCCTCAGAATAAGCCCTTCAAGATGCCCCACCCAATAATCCCCAGAATTAACCTTTGCCTATGCCTAATTATCAGACAATTTACAGTGAATAATTAACCTACCAACCATTACATCTTCGGACTGTGGGAGAAACTGGAGCACCAGCAGGAAAGCCACATGGTCACAGGAAGAATGTACAAACTCCTCACAGACAGTGCTGGGAACTGAACCCCTTTGCCTGTACTGTAAAGTGTTGTGCTAAGCACTACGCTATTCTGCTGCTCCAGGTTGAAGATACTGGAAGTGGCTTAAATCTCCATTTATGAAATTGTCCAAGTTCTCCGTAACAACTTGCATTCTCCCACTGTATATGGCATATCAGAAAGACAGACCAGAATGGATGATCACTACCTCAGTATGGTAACTCTATAACCACCTTGCACTACAATAGACATTCAACTCACAGACCTCCGTTGATACCCCTGCCCCCCCCCCTTTACCCCATCCCTATCTATACTTTTAGTCTGGTTCTCTCCCTCTCTCTCTCCCCCCCCCTCACTATAATCTCCCCCTAGCCCTACCTTTCTTTCTCTTTTATTTCCAATAATTCTCCACCTTCCCCCTAGCCCATTTCCCTCCAGCCTATCACTTCTCAGCTCTCTACTTCATCCCTCCCCCCACTTCTTATCCCCCCTCGACCATCCCATGTTACTTCACTCTGATGAAGGGTTTCGGCCCGAAACGTTGTCACTACCTCCTCCCATAGATGCTGTCTGGCCTGCTGAGTTCTGCCAGCATTTTGTGTTTTTTATTTTTTTTCCCAGCATCTGCAGATTCACTCGTGTTACTACAATAGACTTTATGTTCCAGTTGTGTTCTGTGTATAATTAAGTTTAATTCACGTTTTTTTTCTTGTAAATCAAGTCTCTAATGTTATGTACCTGTGATGCTGCAAATTTCTTATTGCACCTGTTTGATCCAGCTGAACTTACTGAAATTTATGGTGTTGAGATCCATCTTCAAGGCATTGCACATCAAGGTACTGCAGTTGTATCAAGTGTTGACTTCCTCCCCAAGCTCAATGGAGTGTCAGCTCAGCAACCTTAACGTGACCACTTCTTCAAAGTCTTAGACACCACATATGAACCAATGATGTACTTTATCCTCCAACATACTTGCAAATTTAACCGAGTACCTTGGCGCCATTGTTGATCCTTTTGTTCTTTGAAATTCATACACTGATTCCTCACCTTTACACTGTGAGCATTATTTTCCAAAATAATGCATCTGACAACAGATAAACACTTAATCAAGCAATTAAGACCTCATCCTCCCCACAGATGATTTCAACCAACACTCAACATTTCCTTCCTTTGGTTGGTTCATCAGCACTAGCAGACTTGCCACTCATTTTCACATTATGCAAGGCTGCAGTAGGCTTGTATCGATGCAACCATCATGACATGCACACACCAGTTCTGTTTCACTTTTAGCTTTCACAAAGAATTTTGCCCTTCTCCAAGAGCATCCTCGGGCTAAGGAATATATCGATTTTAAACGCCGTCTAGTTAATCATTTTTCCAATCCAAAAACATTACTAATACCTGCTCCATATATCACATTGGATTTCACTGGGTCAGTCTTTCTCATGCTCTTTAATCCTCTTTCACTGTAGACTTTGCTGCAGCTGAGCCCAGAGCAGGAAATCGAAGTTAATATCTGCCTATTTGCATATTGCATCACCGAATCAAGTTCTCTTGTGTGATCACATATTCCTTATACTCTCAGGCACGGCTGCATCAGTTGAAATTTCAACTTGCTGTGAAATAGCACGGTGAAAATCCACTTGCCTACACAAGTGGCCACACTTAGTCCCCCTATTAAAATTCCACAGATTTGATTATTACCAAAAGACAAATTCATGCAATTCTTATGTACACTGGAACATACTTGCTGTTGGGCTGAGGTAAAGAACTGTTATTTTTCTTTGATTTAACTTTCCTATGCTTTCCTCAATTTTTATACAATTACCCATATACACGTTCAGTGAATTTCCCAATGATTATGCTACAAACACTCCTGCATTTTTCTAGAAACTTTTTTTTCCCAGTAGCAGATGTAACACTACTTGCATCTGGCTACTTTATAGGTTGCTGTCACTGAAACTTTACCTCTAGTCTGAGTAAGAGACGACCACATCTACTTTTTTCCCTTTGGTCTTTTATTTGTTCCTTCAGCTCTCCTTCATTTTCCGCTCTTGCAACACTTAAATTATCATAAACATTACGCTTTATGCCTCATTCTTGATTTCTGAAGAACCTTTGGGTCACAAAAGCATTAGAACCAAACGCTGTATTGTACTCCTGTGAAAATTAACTATAATAAACTGGTTAAGCTTTAGGACTTCTAAAGTTAGCATTACTTTCTTTAATATTAATTCCTTTGGAATTACTCAGACTGCAATGCAAAATGAAACCAATGTAAATATAAACAGTATTCAGCAGCTGTAGAAGTTATCATACAATAATGGCAAAGGACTAACAGATATAGACAGAATTAGTGGAAAGGTGTGCTTGTTAGGATACATCAGCTTGAAGTGACTCAAAAAACTAGATCCACCTTTTATCTTTTTCAGGCTTTGCTGAGAGGTGGCTCCTCTCAGGATGGCTGTTTTGTATAGCATTGTAGAATCCAGAAATCATGGTACATGCAAGTACTAATATTATTGCAAGGACGAGGAAATGGATCCTTCAGTCAATGGAATAAGTTAGGCATCAAGTTAAGCAGAACCTCAGATTACAGAAGTGAATGCGTAGTTCAAGGACTGGTATGGAGGAAGTAGCGTTTGGCTCATGGGTCTCTGAAAGGAATTGCAGAGAAGTGGAAGCTGTGGTGTTGGGACAAGACAAACAGTATTGGAAACACAAGAGATTCTGCACATGCTGTAGACCTTGAACAATGCACACAAAATGCAAGTCAGGCAGCATCTGTGGGGGGGAATAAACAGTTGATGTTTTGGACTGAGATTCTCATATCCCCTCCACAGATGCTGCTCAATTTGCTGCGTTCCTCCAGCACCTTGTGTGCTGCAAACATTATTGGAACTGGTATTCCCGTAAGCTTTATAACTAAAGGGACTTTTAAACTGAACATTTGTAGGTGCAGGGCAGGGTGGGGGGTGGAATTTTCAAGGGCCCAAAAGTTGCTAAGATGTGGTCAAAGAGCAAAGACAAGGCTAGAGACAAAGGAAATGAAATAGTACATTACAAACAATACAAATCCAAGTGCAAATCAGTAGTTATGTAGATGTTACAACAGTCACAAACAGAAATTGATAGTTGGACAACACATGGTATTCAAAACAATGACTTGAAAGAAATGATCTGATAGCCATTACACAGGCTTGGCTGAAGGAGGAAAGATTAGTGCCCAAATATTGAAAAGTACACGACACTTAGTAAGGGCAGCAAATTACATAAATAATCTAGCAGTTCTTTGGAAGAGGACTGTGCATGCAGCAGAGCCAACTTTACAGGAGTTTTGTCTTGTGGATGCTAAGTGCAAGGCCCACCCTCTCTACTTCAGTGAAGTGTTAATGGCTTAGTGCTTAGTGCTCATCCACTGAGTATGCTCAACACAATCTCCTTCCTACAGCTCAATTGCTGGGGGCAGCCTTAACATGTAGAAATAAATAAACTCCAGTGTTGCAACAGTGGCACAATTTTTTTTTTTTTACTCACACGTCTCCAACAACCATGGCCTCATTCTCCCCATCAAAAAGTACGCGGATCTCTCCAACTCAGATACTCATTCTGCAAGTGTATTTATGTCCTCTATACTGAACTTCTTAGTATCAGCCATCTTGCCACCAAGATTTGGTTATCATCAGCAAAATTCAGAAGTGTTATTTTAGAATCAAGTGTTAATCATTAATATAACATTGGTCTCAACAATGATCCTCATGAAATGTCACTACCCAATTTCTTCTCCTAAATAGTTATCCTCTAACAGTATTCATTCCAGCTGACAATCCATCCTATTTGTTACATGCATCTACATTCCCATGCCACTGCCTTTATATAGGATAGTCTACCGAAAACCACTTAACCTAGATAGATTACATCTACTGCATTACCACTTCAAAAATATTAAGGGTATTCAACACAACACCCAATAAATGCTATTGTTTCAGTTTCTGCTAAAGCGATTCGATTATTTTTCTATCACTAACATCAAACTGTCTGTAATACCCTTCACAAATAAAAATAGCTATCCATGTGTCATTTTGCACCACATTTTTGTGTCACATTAGTGAAAGTGCAGGAAATGGCTTTTTCCCTTAGACACTTAGAGAATGAACAGATGCAATATGGATCAGGACTTCCATACTTCAAGTCTGAATAATTGAACACAAAAGGGGTTATATAGTATTACACATGCATACTGATAGTGCTGTTTGTCAGCATCCTAGCACAAATCCATGGCTCCCACAGTCACCCCCTTAGCAAAGAATAACTCATCTTGGTGACCGCTCCCACTGGGAGCCTAGGATAAGCAACATGGCAACTTAGTGCCAAGATGTCAAAGTCAGGGTCACATTCTGGCTGGCAGAGTGAGTACACATCATTGCTGGTGTTGGGAAGATCTGTTCCACATCTCTTTATTTTGCAATACAGCTCTCTTGATCTCGAAGATCTTTGGAGAGCCCAGAGAACTATGCAGCTAAGTAGAGGAAGGCAACTTCCATCCTCCATCCCCTCCAAGGCGATGCATTGGTATGTTGCTTAGAGCTACTTAGCAATGGGCTTATTTGTTTAAGGAATCTTAATTCTGAGTCTGAACCCGCTTTCATTCATGCTAATATGCTACAAGAATTTGAGCCCTGCACCTCAGAAGCAAGAAACCACATTGCCCATTTTGTCCTCCCTGACACCTGTCACTCACACCAAGGCATCAGAAACTCTCTCAGTTGAGACACCACAGATTCACACCACATTCTCGGCACGGTAGACGACAGAGCAAATGTTCACACCAGGCTCCAACTTGAGTGAATGAGAGAGGGTTCAGGCAGAAAAGATCATCTAATAAATTAGCCCATTGCAGAGTAGCATTAAGCACCTCTTTCTCTTAATGAAGGGCCTCAGCTCGAAATGTTGACTTTTTATTCCTTTCCATAGATGCTGGCTGACCTGCTGAGTTTCTCAAGCATCTTGTGTCTCAAGCATAAAGGTGCTCATCTCATTACTCAATTCATTACCTAATATCCTTACCATTAATGATAAAGCAGTTCCAGCTTCCTTACTAAAAATTTATGAATTAGCTAAAACTTAACTGAGACCAAGATATGTAACTAATATTCACCATGACGGACTCAAGTTTGTCCCTTTTAGCTTTCAAGAGCGCAAAGAGGATCAAAAAGTATATTTTATGCTATTAAGATCCAAAAGAGCTTTAAAATGTTATTTCCATTTCAAAGCTAAATCCTCCAACATTGAGACGGTAGCAGAGAATCAAACTTGCTGATATCAACAGAGTAGTTTAAAAGTCTTCAGTGCAGTAACGACTGTAATAGTTTGTGTAATAAATATTAATTTTCTTCTGTGGTCAGATAGAAAGCTAAGTTTTAATAAAATTACCTAAATTTTGAAGTCAACCTTAAGAATTGTTAGGTGGAGAAGTTTAATTAAGCAAATTCCATGTTCAAAGTTCAAAGTTTCAAGTAAATTTATTAAAGTACATACAGTACATGCCACCATATACAACCGAGATTTACTTTCCAGCAGGCACGCACAGTAGTAGAAATACATAGAATCAATGAAAAAGTGGGAGCCGGAACATCAGGACAGCGAAATTCAGAGGCCTCTGCACTTGGATGATCGTTCCCTCCCCTCCCCCTCTCTCTCACACAATGGTTATTCTGTTGAGGATGTCTGCAGAGTGTAAGAATTTCAGGTTGCATATTGTATACATTCTGATATTTAATGGAACCATTGAAACTACACAAAGACTGACAAGCAGCCAATTGTGCAAATACACAGAAAAACAAATAATAAATAAAATTAAACTGAGAACAAGTTGTAGAGTCCTAGAAAGTGAATTAAAGTGTGTTCAGTGATCAGTTCAGTGTTGTGGTGAGTGAAGTTATTCATGCTGGTTCAGAAGCCTGATGGTTGATGGGTAATAACTGTTCCTGAACCTGGTGGTGTGGGACCCAAGGCTCCTATACCTCCTTTCCGATGGCAGCAGGAAGACAGCATGACTGGTTGACAGAGCTGCAATCACCACCATTAGGTAAAAGTAAAAGTACATAGATGCAAGTAGCACACAGATATGTAAATAATGTCAAGCTACAACTGACCTATCCAGAGAGGCAAAGCCAAGAGGACAGAAAATCAACGAATGATTTGAAAACTTCCGAACTGCTTAACCAGGAGCCAATTATATGTCAGCAAGCCCAGGGCAATAAGTGAATGGGAACTTGAGCAAATTAGTTACCAACAGCAGGTTTCAGTATGATCATGTTCACAAAGGAATGCCAAGCATTTACTCACATTACATTCAGCCTTCCAATGCACTGTGCATTCCCATTATACAGGCTACCCCTGGATAACAATGTTTTGCAGACATCCTAAAGTTGATTCTGTCCACAGATCAGAAAATATAGAAAAGGGGGGGAAAAAAAATCACTCAACATGGCAAACCACATCTCCATAGTATTCAAAGGAACAGCATCAAAAATACACATGGCCTTTTTCTCCTTTTATGTGCTTGTACCTCTATCTGAACAATAGTTTTGATTTCTCTCACTCGCCCAATAAAAAAATTGATCAGGTTTGAAATTCTACTGCATGCCAAGTAACAAAGCTGGAAAGAGCTAGAGGGGAGATTGCGTGATGAGTGATTCAGCTGTGGCAATGTGTTCATTGGTGTTGTTTGGATTGTGGTTGATCAGCATCTTCCAGTTTTCCAAAGGTGCCAAAATCTGTTCTGTACTTGATTCTTGGAGAGAAGACTGAGTGTGATTAATATCTTGGACAGAATGTCGCTGCTGATTAAAAACATCAAGTTGTCACTTGGTTATGCATGATGGTACAGTCCTTCATTTTTCACCCAGATGGTTCTGATTATTGGACGGATTTACAAAATCCACCTTAAAGGGAGCTTGTCTACTGTCTAATTATGATCTAGGGTTTGCATGGAAGTGTTATAATAAAACACTTAATCTTTGCAGATAAAAGTCCAAATCATAAAATGACCATAAATTGGACTTAAACTTCTGCTGCAAAGATTGATAAGAATGTTTACTAAAAGTATGGAGAGGAAACCATTTCTGCAGCTTACAGGAACAAATGCATTACATATGTTGGACACTTAAATTTAATCGCATCATGGGAGCTCATTCATACATATAGGTATCCACAAGTGTTCAGAACACAGGACAGCCTCAATTCTGCCTTTAATCTGCAGCTGCATAAAAAAAATAGCAACATCACAATTTATATAGTTCATAATGATAATCTGATGCTGAGATGCATCCTAGGATGTGTGGGGACACAGCGATGTAACCGGAGGTCAGTGGGTGTTTCGGGTCTTTCAACATCAGACACTCTTGCCCAGGGGTTGATCAGGCCTGGGCTTGCGTCCCAGCAGTATTGGTCCACGGGTCACACCCCTTCATCCATCTGGAGGCTTGCTCAGCAGCCCCTGTGACGGTGCTGATGGCTCTTTTCTTTGCAGCCCCCGTAATTCCAAGGAGACAGTACGTTCTGCGCGGTGAGCAGCCAAGCAAGATCTCTACGCACCACCTCTATAGGCTTTTGCTTCATGCCCTCCACCCCATCTCTGCAGTTCACAACAATAAAAAGCAGCTGCTCACTTAACCATTCGCATTTGGCACAAATCCGACAATAGACACATCACCCAACTTCTCTCACCAAGCAGATTTACAACAATGTGGTTTTCCTTCTAATAGGTAGTAAGAATTTTATTGCCACCTGGAGCAAGGAATTTGCAACATCACAGAATAATTGACATTATGTGCAATAGATACTGCATGCCTTCAGTGAAGGATACTATACGCATTTCCAACCATAGACACTGCGGCTCTCGGAGTTTGGGAACTGACAGGTCATTAATGAGGCACTCTCAGAACATGCAGCTTAGCGAGGGATTACGATTTTCTTGCAACAACACTTCCATTTAAGCTTCCTTTCAATGGCAGGGCGATTGGAAGTAACCGAGCAGGTTAGGCATTGGTCAGTCCAGTAGTCACCAGTACTCACGGGGGCTAAATGCTCAGGATCTATCATGTAGATATTGATGTAATCGAGCAGTTTTGCAAGTGCTTCAATTAGTGATGTTGCCATGAAATACCTGGTCTGTATTTCCAACATGGCCTGCTGAAAGCATTGTGTGAAAAGGCAGCGCCCTTTGGGGTTGGCTTTTACCACTCCCCTCTTTCTCTATGCTCCTCCATGCCAATTATACTTTTCCAGAAGGCTACAATCATTCCTAACCAGAACACTGAAGTCACCCAGGAGGAAACTGCTTTGGATTGCAGGCCAGGATTTAATCTGAACTAGAACCCCTGAATGTTGCTCAATTAGCATAGCATAGGATGTTTTAATGCTGAGTGAGACATAATGGTTAGGACATGGTCTGTTTAAAGAACAAACTGATGGGGACAGTTAGGGTACAGAACAGGAGGACTGCTGTATTCATGGAATGAGCTTCACCATCAACATTGATGAACTAGTCTGGCATTTCAATGGCTTGGTGAACATTTTGTGACCCATTAGTTTGCTCTAACTTGGAACCAAATTGGCAGTGAATAATCCCAGTTTTTGAAGTCTTTGGTGAGACTAGGAGGACTTCCAGGAATAAAAAGCAGTAGACAATACCCATAATGTACCTTGGCGCTGTGCTTTTTCAAAAGAAAGCATAATGAACAGTACTACAGATGTCAAATGTTTAAAATACCCAGTAACTAAATACTTTGAACTTTACAAAATACATTGTAAATTCTGCAATTGAATATACTCACTTTACACTGAAGTCGGAAGGTTCACAACAATCAAAGTAAAAAAAAGAGCTTCACAGTTTCACACTTAAGCTTCACACCTGCCCCTACATCTCCTGCATCACTACCATTCAGGGCCCCAAACAGCTCTTCCAGGTAAGGTGACGCTTCACTTGTAAGTCTGTTAGGGTCATCTACTGTATCCAGTGTTCACAGTGAGGCCTCCTGTATAATCGGTGAGTCCCGATGTAGACTGGGAGACCGCTTCGCTGAGCACCTATGCTCCACCCTCCAGAAAAAGCAGGATCTCCCGGTGACCACCCACTTCAATTCTACTTCCCATTCCAATATATCAGTCCATGGCCTCCTCTACTGCCACGATGAGGCCACACTCAGGTTGGAGGAGCAACACCTTATATTCTGTCTGGGTAGCCACCAACCTGATAGAATGAACATCAATTTCTTCATAATTCTGGTAATTGTCGTTTCCCCCTCTCACCTTATTACCTGCCCATCACCTCCCTCTGGTGTGCCACCCATGGTCTTCTACCCTAGCCAATCCGATCCCCTCTCCACCAGCCCTTCTCTTTCACCTATCAGCTTCCCAGCTCTTTAATTCACCTCCCCTCCCAGTTTTGCCGGTCATCTACCACCTTGAATTTCTTCCTCCCCTCCCCCACCTTCTTGCTCTAACTTCTCATCATTGTTTTCCAGTCCCGATGGAGGCTCTCAGCCTGAAACACCAACTGTTGACTCTTTTCCATAGATGCTGCCTAACCTGCTGAGTTCTAGCATTTTTGTGTATTGCTTGGATTTCCAACATCTACAGATTTTCCTCACCTTAAGTACTGATGCACTGCAGGACTATTGGTTAATTTACATTAATTATCACCACTTCTTCCCAAATAACTTTCCCCTTTAAACATGAGGTGGTCAAATATGGATTAGTCCTTTGGTAAAACTGCCCATCTTTGCTTTACACTACTAATCCTCACCATTGTGATCATGTCATATTCATATTGCAAAATGAGCCAGAAGCCGCAAAGGTAGCTGCTAAAAATACTGTACCATTATATCAACAGCCCTCATCATTCTAAGGAAGTGTTGAGAAACAATAGAATATTTTGCCAAAAGAAGAGACAAACAAGTTGTGAGAGAAACATCATCAATTAGAATGATTAACATATTGCAACCTGGAAAATATCTGGCAGTTATCCTCAAACCCAATGAGGCCCATGAAGCCATTAGAGAACCAATTACTAAACAACATAAATGTCAAGTTTCCAGTCGGGCAAAAGTGTGAAACAACCAAGAAATGCATAGCAAAATAGAAACGTCGTTTGTTTTGGAAAAAAGTTAACTTTCTGCAAGAGTATTTGAAGACGTCTATATTTATACAATCTGGATCAAAGAGACCAATGTCATTTCTCTTAAAATAATGTTAACCATCTTTACTGTCATGTTGTAACCTTCTCGGATTACAAAACAATGATCTATAATAATTTGCAAAGAGCCCTATTATGCTGAAATATTAAACTGACAGACAACAGGAAATCTATAAACTAATAACCCATTTACACTTCCGTTACCCAGGCACACTCTTTGATCATTGTGGAACAGCAATCAAAGTCTAATGCAATTACTTGCTTTCAAAATACCAAAGACAGCACTGATAAAGAATTCTGAAGCACAGTGAACAACATTTCACTAACCGCATCAATGAACTATTAGGACACTATCCACTCGTCCTTCGGCCCAGAAAAATCTCCCCACTGAGTACTACTACTGTACAGCTTCCTTTGAAACTTCATTGGCCTGGAATATACCACCAGCAAGACACCATTCAATCTGAAAAGATACTAACAGCTAGCAACATCTGACAAGAAAAAAATCTCGATCAAATGTGCATCTGAAGTAGCCAAACTATTAGAGCTCTTATAGTACATTTTTAAAAATGTATAAACATTAGAGCTAATTTAGATTATGTCAGGAACAAATATTAACTGAGAATCAATTATTTCTCTAATATCATTTAGACCACATGACTTGACCAACACCAACTACACATCAGAATAGAAAACATGCACCTCCTGCAACAAATCTTTTGATTCAGGATACCTTAATAAATACTTCAAGAGAATCCAAATTATTTTCTTGATTACAGGCGGTTTAATCACCAAAGATAGGGTTTCTATGCTAGATAGCATATCGAGAAACCAAAAATATACCATGTTTTACAAAGTAATAATAGGGAACTCTGGGTTGGCACCGTTAACTATCCCATGGCCTTGGTTATTCTTCAGAGTCTCCCAGATCTACTATCTCATGGCTGTGCTTCCTTAACCAGAAGATGCAGATTTGGTGAAATTGGCTATTAACTATTTATTTGCCGTTTATTGCTCCTTATTTAGTTCTTAAACTTTTTTGACCACCTTATTTAAATGTTCCTTTAATCTTTCCTGCTCCAAGCTGTACGTTCACCTAACTTAGTCTTCCCACACAACTAAAACCTTTCACCCAGCTGCACCAAAGTCCTAACAGATTGTTAATAGTGCAAGAACTAGTCACAGCAGTCCAACCAGGATCCAATTGGTGCTTATGAATTTACATTATGAATTTACAAGCAAAACAGTTAATAGCACATATGGTTACAAAAGGCTTTTATCCATTCAAGGAAACATAACTCTACTTTGCAAGACACATATCATCTTAAAATTTTCATTAGAAACTTACGACAGAAGCACAGCACAACTTCACCCTAGTTTCTACATTTTCCTGATTGTTTTCAGGGCTGAATTGTTATCATTAAGACCCAAAGTAAATGGCAATCAGGAGAATCTCAATCAGTGCAAATCAATTTAGTCTGCTGGCAGGATTTATTTTTTGGAAACTTAAAAGGTGCTCTGACTGAAGGAGCCGTGCCAATCCAATACAAAAGGTTCCAGCCATTGTGCGTAAAGCTCCATCACAAATGTAATTTGTTGCAGCAGCAACAATTTTGCAGAACAGAAGAAACTTTATTAAACAATATCACACTGCTAAAAGGAAGTGTCAGATTAACAGTTACTGCTGACTTAACTCATTTACAACACAACTGAAACCCATCACATGCCAATTACAGGCCATCTCAGGTTATGAACCTCCATACATATTACCGAGCTTGCATAATATCAAATTCAAAAATCCTATACATATGCTGGAAATCCAGAGCAACCCATACAAAAGGCAAACAGGAGGAAATCTGCAGATGTTGGAAATTCAAGCAACACACACAAAATGCTGGTGGAACACAGCAGGTCAGGCAGCATCTATAGGGAACACAAAGTACACTGCAGATGCTGTGGTCAAATCAAGACGTACAAAAAAGCTGTATGAACTCAGCAGGTCAGAAGCAGTCAACGGATGCCTCCGACCTGCTGAGTTCATCCAGCTTTTTTGTACGTTTTGAGCATCTATAGGGAGAAGCGCTGTCGATGTTTCGGGCAGAGACCCTTCGTCAGGGCACGAGGAAATCTGCAGATGCTGGAAATTCAAGCAACCCATACAAAATGTTGGCTGAACACAGGTCATGCAACATCAATGGAAAGGAATAAACAGTCAATGTTTCAGGCTGACACCCGTCCCTGATGAAGGGACTTGGCTCAAAACATCCACTGTTCATTTCCTTTCCAGAGATGTTGCCTGATCTGCTCAATTCCACCAGCATTTTGTATGCGTTGCTTCAAAAATCCAATAAGGGGAGGCACAGAAGCATAATGCTAATACAGGCCAGCAAACCAGGTCAAATTCTGCTGCTGTCTGTAAGGAGTTTATACATTTTCCTTGTGATCGTGTGGGTTTCCTCCCATGTTCCAAAAACATACGAGTTTGTAGTGTAATTGGGAACCGTGGGCTCATTGGACTGGAAGAACCTGTTAACTCTAAATAATTTTGTTCCTACCAACAGCAAAACTAGTTTCTGCTCATTCTCCACTTTGAGAAATACAGTTTTTGATGCTATTCATTAAAATACTGTAGAGACATGGTTACCATCAAGTGATTTCTGTGTGCTTTGGGAATTATAAACTTCTGTGCAAACTCAACCTACTATCCAGGGACAACCTATATAAAAGAAGTTGGTAATGAGAACTTTAAGGACTAGATTTTCTTACAGAATCACAAATGTTATAAAAACAACCATTTACATCAACTCCTTCACAGATTTGCAGGTTAAATCAAAATGCGTTTATATTCGATGCTGAAGAGCTGCATTTAGATAAATCAGGTCTATCCCCCACACCATGCATTGAAACCACAAATCCTATGGGATCCAAACTGAAATGATTAAAGATTTCTTAGTGTTAGTCATCCTTCTACCATCTCCCTTATCCCTCACATTTAAACACATTCAATACATCAGTATAAAAATATCAAGCATCTGCTGTCTCTGGAACATATTCAAAGATGCTAGTACCAAAAAGAAAAACATTGAACAATGTGTCCATCATTTAAAAAGTGCCCTCCTTTGAGTTAATTGATACAGCATGGGACCATTATACTAAATCAGTCATCCCCAATCTAGACTACAGCAGGTATAACAAGTTGCAAGATCATAGTAAACCTTTGAGTGTTCGTGACTGGGACAACACTTCTCATCTGTTAAAATCATTCGGAACCATCAAATGCATGCTTAAAAGTCATCTGGGACATAATGACCACTAATGTCACTGGAATCCAGCATATATTCATGGAAAGTCCAACAGCATATCAACAAGTAATTAGTATTTTCAAATGCAGTTTAATTTTCCTCTTAACTATTGCCCCAAGCACATTAATACAATTATCTTCAAAAGTACTGCAAGATATACAGCAAAGAAAGCATTTCAACAAGCATGTTACGAAACATTTTCAAATGCATCTAAAGCCACATCATTTTTTACAGAATTATTTCATTTTACATACGTGAATGCTTGCAGACATCAATAGTCATAAATTTCAGTGCATTCATGGGCTGATTAGGTGGTAATAAATAAGTCACTTAATACACAGGATAAATTATGTGGGTCAGATAAATTCTGCAAAAGTAGTTGTTTCGGTATGTATTCTGCAGAGAACTCAAGTGCAATTTATGCAGTGCATGACATTTGATGCCCTCATCCAGTGCACACAGTACACAATGTCATTCGCAGAGGAAATAGACGCCACTTAAACATCACTAGCCAACATCCTGATAGGTATACAACCAAACTAATGATTTTACTTTCAAAGGCAATTTACATGATATACAGTGCCAAATGCACCAGCTGTTATTTTGACCAATTGCTTGAGAAAGTGTTACTAACTTCCCTGTCGCCCAACTCCACTCTTCAATCTGTCCAGAAAGAGGAAGAATAGAGAAGTGATGAAGGTACATATCACCCACACCTACAGGCAATGACAACCAAACTGTCATTTGGCTGACAATGCACTCAAGGCACAAAACAGCAGGGCTAATTTTCATGCCAGCTCTGGTCCAGTAATTCTTCTGAAATAGTTAACATAGAAATGATTCAAGTACATATAAACATACTGAGAGCCAAGCATTACTCTGATCCCTGCACAGAATTCCAAACAACCAAATCACTTCCTATTTACTCCCTTGATTATACATATTTAGTGAAACACAAAGGATAATCATACTGCATTCACATCCTCTGGTGAACAGCATATTCAACTGAAAAAATCTAATTCAATTTTACATGTACTGTTGTGCACCAAACCCTCCACAAATTTTCTGAAACCTTAATTATAAAATTTAAGAAACAGTTTGCCAATTTAATATTGCTGCATCTCGACTACCATTAAAATAGTACAGGAACTAGCTACAACTGACATTTGCTTCTGTGTTATGGATTAGTGTAGCTTTCAACTTAGACAGTTAAGTTTTTTTTTCCCCTGACTGATATTTTAGTCCACCCAGCCATTCTGATCTCTGCTAGGCATATAAATATTGCCCTTTTCACCCATGGAAACCATGAACACATAAAGTCTAACATGTACAGCAGTTCCCCACTCAAAAAATATCAAAATTAACTGCTGCGCAAGAAGAACCAGTCCCCTTGTTTCAAGCCTCTTTCTATCCATTCGCCCTCCTTGTGTTTAATGCAGCACAAGCCTGCACTTCACAACTCCCACAGGATAGCTAACAAAGGAGTCAAACAGAAAGCAAGACATCTGGACACTAATCGTTCATAGTACATAGCAGATGTAAATGCAGTTCAGTAAAATTAGACATGACAGAAGGGGCTTTTGATTAATCAATACTGGAGTGCAGCTCGAAAGGAATCGTGGAGATAGAGGACAGAAGCAACCACAGAATTTCCTTTCAGAGTAATGGAGCACTACAAAATGGACCAAATTTAACTGGATCCCAAGTCTTATGCAATTGAGTACACAGCTCAAATTTTAGGAATCAGTGACAAATGTTGAAGCAGGAAATTGTCTGCCAACTAAGGATAATTAAGAAGGAAATATTCCAGTTTAGAATTCAGAGCGCAATTAGTATTTCTTTCCCCAAAATGTTAGTACAAATGTACTTTTTTAAAGCAGTGAAATGCAAATTATCTATGTGCATTACAAATTATGGCTTAAATCTAAAAACTAATTTGTAAACATGTTTGGATTAAGAATCAGATATTTTGAATTGGAGAAAAAAATCCAAGGAACTGGATTATATTTCTCCAATTACAACTGTACAAATTAAGAACATTAAAGACTGCACAGATAATTGAGTATGATAGTCTTAACTCAATAAAACTATTAAGCATGGCTTAAAAAGTGTGTACCATGCCAGTGATGAGTTATTATCTTAGATTAGCAATATTCATCATTACAGCACAGAAACAGGACCTTTGGCCCTAAAGGTCCACGCCAACCACAACATTCTTCCCCTAGTTCTAGAAGCTCACATTCAGCCTGCAACTCATCAAGCCCCCCAACCCTATGTACGTATATAAATGCCTGTTAAATGTTGCGATGGTATCCACCTTAACCACTTCCTCAGGCAGCTCACTCCAGGTAACTCACTACCCTCCATGTGAAGTTACCACCCTCTTATCTCAGGTTCGCAGCCTCTAATTGGGCACTCCCCAACCCTGCAGAATATTCCTCAGAACTCGGGGGGGGGGGGATAAAATTATTGGCAAGAACTGCATTCAATTCTCATCTTTAGTCACCTGGAAACTTGGAAGCAATCTTAAAAATGAAGTTTAAATGAAATTAAAATTCCACTGCTTCCACAATGGGATTTTAACTCAGGATTGTTAGCTCAGACCTTCAATTACTCATCTAGTAATCTAACAACCCCACCACCATCAGGGCTCAAAAAACAGCAAACAAGTAACATGCACTCCATTTATCTACCCAACTTTCAGATGTCAATTGGAAAATTTTATATTATTGTACTAGTTTTATGATCCAAAATTGTTACACTGCTCACATGTACTGCATTGGAAAACATCAAATGCATTTTCTAGTGTGGGCATGAGATGACACCATTACTTACATTTGGGCAGAAATTTGATGCTATTAGGGCTGCATTAAGTAGAAATTTACAGCACATGATTTTTGTTCTTTGCAGTAAAAATTCAAGTAACCCCCGATGTATGGTCTTTTGTTGATTTTGTTATTTTTATTATTCTATGGATTTATTGAGTATGCCAACAAGACAATGAATCTCAGTGTTGTGTATCGTGACCTATGTACTTTGATAACAAGTTTACATTGAAATATTTTGGACATTTTTACAAATCAGACTTTTGTCAAAGGTTAAGCTGGTTTTTAATATAACACTTCCGTGCAAACTCTAGAACATGATTGGACTGTAGATTAGCTCCCTTTATAATAAAGGGTAGACTTTATAAATAGTGGATTCTCATTACTTGGGACATTTTGGGACCAGCACATTAAGTCCCAATTAAGTGGCTGCCCCAATTATCCAGTTTCATTGAAATAGTTAAGGTAGAAACCATTTGAATGCATTGTGTTATGCAGTTACATGCAATATAGAATAAATTAGAACACCATCAATTAGTACAGTACTATAAAGATGTATTAGTTCGTAATAGTTATCAACAGAATACCTGAACAACAAAGATGCACATATCAGGATGCTCTTCATTGACTACAGCTCACTGAAATCCCTCAAAACTAATCAATAAGCTTCAAGACCCCAACCTCAATTCCTCCTTGTAGACTTGGATCCTCGATTTCCTCACTTTCAGATCCCAGTCAGTTCAGATTGAAAACATCTCCTGCACAATCTCCATCAGCACAGCTGCACCACAAGGTAGTATCTAACCCACTGTTATAGTCACTTTATACTTATGACTGTGAGGCTAAGCACAGCTCCAATGCCATATTTAAGTTTTCTGACGACACCACTGTTGTAGGCTGAATCCAAGGTGGTGACAAATCAGCATATAGGAGGGAGACTGAAAATTTGACTGATTGGTGCCACAACCACCACCTCTCACTCAACGTCAGCAATACCAAAGCGATGATTATTGACTTTATGAGGAGGAAACTAGAGATCCATGAGCCAGTCCTCATTAGGGAATCAGTGGTGGAGAGGGTCAGCAACTTTAAATTCTACTGTGTTAATCATTTCAGAGGATCTGTCATGGGCCCAGCACACACAAGTGCTATCACAAGAAAAGCATGACAACACCTCCACTTCCCAGAAGTTCGCAAAAGATTTGGCATGACATCTAAAACTGACAAACTTCCATAGATGTGTGGTGGAGTATATGTTAACTAGTTGTGTCATGGCCTGATATGGAAATACCAATGCCCTTGAACGGAAAAGCCTATAAAAAGTAGTGGATATAACTCAGTCCATCACGGGTAAAGCCCTCCCCAACATTGAGCACCTCTTCAGTGCTGTCACAGGAAAGCAGAATCCATCATCATGGACCCCCACCATCCAGGCCATGCTTTCTTCATGCTGCTGCCGTCATCTGGACAGTGGTACAGGAGCCTAATGACCACAGCACCAGGCTCAGGACCAGTCATTAATCCCTTGACCATCAGACTCTATATACCAGAAGGGATAATTTCACTCTCCCCATCACTGAAATTTTCCCACAAAACTATGCACTCATTTTCAAGGACTCTTCATCTCATGTTCTCAATCATTTTTTTGAATTTGCAGTTTGTTGTCTTTTGCATATTGGTTGTTTATCCATCCTGTTGGTAGTGGTCTTTCATTGACTTTATTGTTTCCTGTATTTACTATGAATGCTCATAAGAAAATGAACCTCTGGGTTGTATCTGGTGTCATATACTATATGTACTTAGATAATAAATTTACCGGTACTTTGAAATTTGAACTCATCCAAATACTCTAGTCATGTTCTTTGAATTGACTGTAAATGAACAAGATTAGCACAGTCAGCTAGGGCAATTCTTTTCGGCTAGTGTCAAATCTTTTTGTGGCATCTTGGCAAGGGTCTGAAATTTTTTTGAAGTCAATAAAAGACAAAGTTATCAAAAATCACTGTTTTTTGAATCAGTGCCCCACGGCCAAGATGGATAATACAACACACAAACACATGCAACTGATACCCTTTAAAAACTGCTCATGTTTAGCACAGTGTAGTGTCTAACAGCCATGCAAGTACACGCAAATGACACTAGTTAGAAACTCTTCAATCTGGATCGAAGAGTGGATATTACAGTTAATATGGACAGGTGCTCAATGTCAGATGGACAAGTTAAGCTTCATGGCCTGTTCCCATGATGTACAATTCTGATTTTTATGGTCTTAACAGGTTCACAAGGAGGTAAAAAATGAATAATTAAGTTTGTTAAATGTTATCCAAAACTCAAAGCAAATATTTAAGATTGTTGGCCACTTTTGCAGAAACACACTGGAGTTTGTTCTTCAATTCATTGCATTGTTTTTAATTAATGTCACTTTTAGGAGGTGGTCATAACAGATACTAATCACAAGTACAGCATTCTAACTGGCTGCACCATTGGGGATGGGGGGGGGAGGGGTGGAGGCTACTGCACAGGATCAAAATAAGCTGCAGAGACTTGTAAATTTGGCCAGCTCCATCATGGGCACTATCCTCCCTAGTATCCAGGGCATCTTCAAGGAGCAATGCTGCAAAAAGGCAGTGTCCATCATTAAGGACCCCCATCACCCAGGGCATGCCTTGTTTTCATTGCTACCATCTGAATGGAGGTACAGAAGCCTGAAGGCACACACTCTGCAATTCAGGAACAGTTCCTTCCCTGAGGTCTGATTTCTGAATGGACATTGAACCCATGAACACTATCTCACTACATTTGTATTTCTATTTTTGCACTACTTATTTAATATAACTAAATATACTTACTGTAATTCAGGTTTTTTCTGATTATGATGTACTGCATTGTACTGCTGCCACATGACAACAAATTACATGATACAAGGCAGTAATATTAAACCTGATTCAGTACATACACAACAGTAGGAAACACCCTGGATACAAAGAATTGTTCAAATTTCCAGCTGATGTTAAATAAGTGTGCAGTTCCCAGAAGAATCGGCAGCTCTTTTACTTTCTAAATACTTGCATGGGGGGGGGGGGGGGGGGGGGGGAGCTCAAAATTTCTTGCAGCAGTAAATCAAGGTTACAACTTACGACAAGTATGTAGTTGTTACATTTCTGTTCAGGTTAATGGACAATTTGTTGTATGATAGCTCTATGCATAATCCCAAATGGGATCCTGGTTTAGTCATAGATTACTACAGCCCAGAAACAGGCCCTCCGCCCATCTAGTCTGTGCCAAACTGTTATTCTGCCTAGGCTCATTCACCAGCACATGGACATAGCTCTCCCATAACCCTCGAAACTTCTCTTAAATATTGCAATCAAATCCATATCCACTACTTCCAATGGCAGCTTGTTCCACATTCCGAGTAAAGAAGTTTCCTTCAGGTTGCCCTGAAATGTTTCACCCTTAACCTATGACATTTAGTTCTAGTCACACCCTCACTGGAAAAAACCTGCTTCCATTAACTCTATCCATACCTTTATAATTTTGTATAACCCTATCATTATTCCCTCATCATCCTATATACACCAACATATAAAGTCTTAACCTATTCACCCCTTCCCTGTAACTTGGGTCCAAGTTTCTGCACCATCCTTGTAAATTTGCTCTGTATTCTTCCAATATTACAGATGTCTTTCCTGCAGGTAGGTGAACTGGGCACAATAATCCAAATTTGGCTTCACCAACATCTTATATAACTTCAATATAACAGTTCAGTTCCTGTTCTCAATATTTTGATTTCTGAAGGTCAATGTACCAAAAGCTCTCTATGATCCCATCTACCTGTGATGCCACTTTTAAAGAATTATGGATCTGTATAGTTCCCCAAAACTCATTTTACAAAATACTCACTAATTACCTAAGTTGATATGCACAATGTTCTGTAAAGCAATTTCAATTATGCACTGTCAAACCAAGCTTTCACTTACATTAAAATGTGGATACCAACCAGCACTTAACACCACCATGAGACATACAGCCAGCGAATACTGATGGCATAAATTGGGAGACATATTGAGCAATACACCATGAGAATAAGTTTTGTCCTACTGACACTTGAAAACTGGCCTCAGAATATTGGATACCCCTTTAGAATAGGGGTGAGGAGGAATTTCTTTAACCAGAGGGTGGTGAGTCTGTGCAATTCATTGCCACAGTCAGCTCTGGAGTCGCTGGGTAAATTGAAAAAAAGAGGTTGATAGTGGGGGCGTCAAAGTGAATGGTACTGAGATAGGTAATAAATCAGCCATGATGGAATGATGGACCAAATGGTCTAATTCTGTTTTCTATATCTTATGGTCTAATATATGCAAGTTTAAAAGTACTGAGGTTCGCCATATTTTTCCAAATGCAAGCAGTAAACAAGGCACATAATGCAAACTTCAGAAGGGCATTTACATTAAATGGGCAAAAGGAAACATTAGATGCAGAAAAATAAAAGTGCAAGTGTTTAATGCTTTCAGAACTGAAGTAATCATAAAGAACAAAGAGGCAATTTTAAACTGAAATGTTACAAATCATTTATCAATCATATTAGGTGTTCTGAGAGATGAAAGATCTTCCGTTAACCAAAGCAAAATTATCAATTTACATTAAACCATTTCTTCAGGAAGATCCATTTTATTGTGAAATGGAACCTCTGGCAAGTCCAGAATTCACTGCACATTCCTCCCTCTTGGCTTTGGTACAACTGGCTTGCTTGGCAGTTCTGAGTCAATCACATTGATGTGGGTACGCCAAAGAGGCAATGACACTACAACCTATTGGTGTTCTCACAAAAATTAGATAGACAACTTCTACTGAAATGAAGTTTGCACCAATAACAGCCCCTTCACCTCTCAAGCTTTGCAAATTGAAACTTTCCCAGTGGGATGCAAACTAGTTTTAGGATTATTTATGACTATGTTGGACTATATACAGCTTCAAAATATGTACAATGATGACAGAAACATGGGAGTTTCAATTTTGTTCTCTGTAAAATACTGCAATGCCCACAAACAAGATTCAAGATGATTTATCACAAGTACATCGAAGCATGCAGTGAAATGTGTCATTTGGGAGCAACCCACAAGTATCACTACACAGTCCAGTGCCAAGACAGTTCAGTAACAACACAAAACAAATGTGTTCTTTCCTCCCATTCACCTATGCACATACACAGTCCTCTAACCCTTCGGTCTCTAGCAAACTCCCGATTCAGAAACAGAGACACGATGGGCCTTCAACTACCCCAGTGGGCACTCAATCCACAGACTAGTTACATTGAAATGTTATGTTTTAGCACCAATGGATCAGAAATAATTGTTTTCTTTTATATACTCTGATTTAATCTACACAGTACGATGATTTCAGGATGATCGTTTACATAATTGGTAAACATCCTAAACATACAGAATCCATGTGCCTGGATTAGCAAATTTGCAGATGACACCAAGATTGACAGAAAGGAAGGTTATCGAAGTTTACAGCAGGTTCTGGACCAGCTGGAAAAATGTGCTAAAAATGGCAGGTGGAATTTCATGCAGGTAACTGTGAGGTGTTACACTTGGGCAGGACAAACAAGGGTAGGACTTACACAGTGAGCAGTAGGGCACTAAGGAGTGTGGTAGAACAGCCAGATCCAGCAATACATTTTCATAATTCCTTGAAAGTGGCATCACAAATAGATACGGTGGAAAAGAGAGCTCTTGGTAGATTGTCCTTCATAAAACAAAGTATTGAGTACAGGAGTTAGGAAGCTATGCTGAAGCTGTATATGACATTGATAAAGCCTGATTTGGAGTATTGTGTGCATTCTGGTCAACTACCTATAGGAAAGCTATCAGTAAGATTGAAAGACTGCAGAGAAAGTTTACAAGGATGTTGCCAGGACTTGAGAACCTGAGTTATAGGGAAAAGTTGAATAGGTCAGGACTTTATTCCTTAGAGTGTAGAAAAATTAGGGGAGATTTGATAAAAGTATACAAAATTATGAGGGGTATAGAGAGACAGTAAATGCAAACAAGGTTTTGCCATGGAGGTTGGATGAGACTAGAACTAGAGGTCACTGGCTAAAGCTGACAGGTGAATTGAATTGACTATTTCTTACTTCCTTCACATACACGAGTAAAAATCTTTATGTTACGTCTCCATCTAAATATGCAATCATAGTAATTTATAACAACAAATAGAACAGTCAAGGAAACACAGAAATACACTCAAATCAGCATGAGTTAATCAGTCTGATAGCCTGGTGGATGAAGCTGCCCTGGAGCCTGTTGGTCCTGGCTTTTATGCTGTGGTACGGTTTCCTGGATGGTAGCAGCTGGAATAGATTGTGGATGGGGTGACTCAGGTCTCCAGTGATCCTACGGGTCCTTTTTACACACCTGAAATCATGGGAAGTCCACAACTATAGGTGCCCTGGGCTGTCTGCACCACTCTACGTAGAGTCCTGCAATTAAAGGAGGTACGGTTTCCATACCAGGCAGTGATATAGCCAGTCAAGATGCTCTCAATTGTGCCCCTGTAGAAAATTCTTAGGATTTGGGGGCCCATACCAAACCTCCTCAACTGTCTGAGGTGAAAGAGGCACCGTTGTGCATGGGTGGAAACTTCAGTCAGACGGTAGGGATGGTTTTGGACCAAGCTGCCAGTGGAAGTGGTGGATTTGGATTTGATTTCAACATTTAAGAGAAATTTGGGAATATATATGGAATGAGGGGTATGGAGAGCTATGGGCTGGATGCAGGTTGATGGGACTAGGCAGATTAATAGCTCGGCAAGGACTAGGGCCTGTTTCTGTGCTGTAGCGTTCTATGAATCCAATCAAGATTAAAGTCTTAAAACTAGGGAGCAAAAACAGCTCAACAACACCAGGAGCAATGATAGACCAGTGAGAGTTTATCCTCACCAATACTAAATAATTTAGTTCTCCAACAAGCTTCCTTATCAAACAGCACTTCATTGTAGTCTAAATAATAAGAGTAAACCTAATTTTTATCAAGAACAATGTTTTTATGACTAAATGAATGAAACATGTTGCAGCAAATAAACAAATAAATTTAATGCATCCTATACACTAAAAAGACAAAAAATTCACAGAACTAAATATTTAGCTCTTAATACATAATTACTCAAAAATTTCTTTGGATGTACCGTGAAGAGCATTCTAGCTGGCTGCATCACTGTCTGGTATGTGGGGAGCTGCTGCACAGGATGCAAATAAGCTGCAAAGCTGCAACTTAATCAGCTCCATCATGGGCACTAGCCTCCATAGGATCCAGGACATCTTCTAGGAGCGATGTCTCACAGGCTATTTCCATCATTAAGGACCCCATCACTCAGATCATGTCTTGTTCTCATTGCTACCATCCTCAAGGAGGTACGGAAGCCTGAGGGCACACACTCAACTATTCAGGAACAATTTCT